>NW_027362764.1:497265760-497963858 GCF_046119375.1 Phyllobates terribilis | reverse complement strand
TTCTTCTATTGCTTTTTCCATTCACAGACTCAGTAAGGGGTCTCTGGCAGACCTTGAAATAAAGCCGCACGTGCTCTAATGATTTCCAGAGTAAATCCCCTTCTGTGCTTTGCGTAGCTTTCTGCTGCTGCTCAGCTTCCCCCTTCATGTCTACTTTTACATTGTTCTTTCTTCATACATGACAGGGAGTTTTAAGAAAAAAAGATACACCATTGTGACCTTGTCAAGTGATTTTTTTAACTTTTCCCCTCTGCATTGAATCTGCATTACATTCATGCACAATTGAATACTTGCGTCTTCTAAACCACTGCATCAATATATCATTAGAGTACTCCAGAAGTCGGTGCTGCACTGTGTTCTTCACCCAAAGTCTTCCAACTAATAAGTCCTCAGGATTAAAATAAAGAAACATAACCACAGGTGTGCAGAGAATTTCCGATTAGAGCCTTTTTGAACTTTCCTCCTTGAATTTTTCTAAATTGCTAATAGATCTTTTTGTCACTGTGCTTTACTTAAGGCTTAGAAGAGAAGGTTCTTTCTATTAATAAAGGAAGCAAAACCTGAGGCCACAGGGTAGCATAACTCTCCATGCAGGGGACATGGTTCTTGGCGTTTGTCAAATCCATAAGAAAAGGAAATATGGTTATGGTTTCTTATATAACCTGGAAACTTCTTATAGGAACATATAAATATATGGATCTTTACGAAAAAAAAATATTACCAAATCTTCTTGATGCCACTTTTATGAGTATTTCATTGTTACATTTAAATAAATTTTAGCTAACAATTAATGGAAATCTGTAGGGCACGAAAATCTATTCCAAGATAAAATTATCAATATTTATGTTAAAATATTGTTTTCATTAAGTAATGATGTAAGGGAATTTATAAAAATATATACAATTTTAAATTGTATGATATTCCATGCTCAAGACCTCCAAAAATATTAGGGCCACCATCACACTAGTTAACAAATGCCCCATTTAATATGATAGCCGTGAGATTTGCTCTTCTATATGTCTGTTTAGATTAAAAAAAATTCACAACTTTTTCTTAGACTGCAATCCAAACTGCCCTTGCATCTAAAAAGTCTTCTGGAAGAATGAGCCATCAAATATGGTGTAAAAGTGGCCTAATTTTGTAGCATGCTATTCATCACCTCACCTTAGATATTACAAAGTGATAGACTGGGCAACATATATTTGTATTAGATAGATAGATAGATAGATAGATAGATAGATAGATAGATAGATAGATAGATAGATAGATAGATAGATAGATAGATAGAATAAGAGGCCATCATCAGAAGAGTGGTCAGGATGTTACTGGGCAAAGTTGAGAACCAAAAATAAGCCATGAGTAACAACCAGAAAATCAAATGTCAGCACCAGTTGATATATCCGAAGAACTAGAGTTGAATCCTGCAACATTGAAGGTCAAGTTTAAGGTCAATCGCAGAGATAAAATGCTAGCTAAAAGATATATGGTAATAAGCAGCGATGTCAAGATGACTTCTTCTTTACCAGATCGTCACCAGCAGTGGGCGCCAGGATAGCGTTGTTTGCATGTTGTGTGGTGAGTAACAATATATAGATAGAGGTGTATACAGGAAGTATTTGAACATTGGGTCTGATACATGTCCAGTATGTCCTATCGTGGTAATTGCTTTGCGCCTTTGAGATCTATAAATACTTTTTGATTTGAAGTGCACTAATGAATATTTTATAGAGCAAAAAAGTCTACAGTATAATCAATGAAACTCGGTGTCTGCTGGCAACATGTCTCCTTTTTACTGAATTAGACAAGCTCATTCAAGGAGATACATCCAGTACAAATTCTAATACTGATGATGGAGATTGCGTATGTGCCCCAATGTGATATCAATAAAAAATGTTATCTTTCCATGCTAAAACAAACCATAACAAAGTTCTTGTGGCAGAAAAAAAAAAAAAGATTCGGGTCTCAGAAATTGGCAACACAAACAAACTTTTTCTTACAAATTGCGTAACTTTTTTTTTACCACTTAAAGGGGTTGTTCTCTACTTGGATAACCCCTTTTCAATTACTAGTTTCCCATATGTAAAATAAAAACAGCCTGTACTCACCTCTGATGCTAGCACTATTCTAGCAATGTCTGCGACGTGTCACCTCCGGCTCAAATGATAATTGCCATGACATGTGAGCCCTATAGCCAATCAGTGGCCGCTAATAGGCTGCTACATTCCCACCTCCTTTGTACTCAATATCCACCATGTCTAAAGTTAGAGCATCAGAAACCATTTATTGACGAGGAAAGAAATAAATGACATGAAATAAATGTAAAAAAAAATCTAATTAATTGGTATACTGTTTGTGATTAACATTGTAATATTTAGGAGAAGCTTTGTAATTTATTTATCTTTTCATCAGTCAAAATCACAGATGAAACATTGATGGTGATAAAACTTGGATCCAAAACACTGATGAACAAAGGTCCATGTTTTTATGTATGAGAAAAATCACAGACGTCTGAATGAGGCCGAAGTCATGCACTAATTAATTGCAGTTCTTTGTATCCTCAGCAGATAAGTGTTGCCAAATGAATCAACAACTATTGGCAGCAATGGTTAGGCCATGTTCACATGTTCAGTATTTGGTCAGTATTTTACATCAGTATTTGTAAAACCCAAACCAGGAGTTGGTGATAAATACAGAAGTGGTGACTTGTTTCTATTATACTTTTCCTCTGATTTTCTCTCCGTATTAAAGAGGTTGACTCATGAATAGTGTTGAGCCACCCCCGTAGTGTTCGAGTTCGGTTCGGTTCGTCGAACACCCGTGTGTTCGCCGAACTGTTCGTCGAACTGTTCGTCGAACACCTTCGAACACCGTTAAAACCAATGGCAGGCAAACAAAAACACATAGAAACACATAGAAAACACCTTCAAAGGTGTCCAAAAGCTGACAAACTGCTCTGAAGACACAACTAACACATGGAAAAGTGACAAGTACATATAGTCATGCGAAAAGAAAAGAGGTGGAGGAGTAAAAGGAGGGGGAGACACAGATATAGGCATGTCATGCCCTTCTAAAATCCAAAAAGTGAGAAGCCGACACGTTCAGTCCGCTCCTGCCCGTGCCACCTCCGTGTCGCCGAGTTTGTGCCAGAGCCGCGGTGAACCCTGACGGCCAGCCCCCCTCTCCCAATACTGGTGCCTGTCCGCTGGTGGGTCGAGCGAGCCCCCCTGTGGTGGAGGCAGCTCTAAGCTTTTTAATTTAAATTGTCTCTCTAATTTGAATGAATACACTTTAAATCCATTTACAAGGATCTATTGGAGGGCAAGTCTCATGCCAGCAGCCGCGTAATTCCAGCTCCAATAGCGTCCACTGAAGCTGCTGCAGTTAAAAAGCTTTTATAAGGATCGAGCTCGGCTGTACACCGCAAGGCATCCTACTGCCAGTCCCAGCCCCTATGCCTTGGGGTGCCTCCTGATGCTCTTCACTGAGTATCCCGTGGTCCCGAAGCATTTCCTTTGAAAAAATTAAGTGTCAAAACTACAGGTGGTGTAGCTTGCTTAACAGCCGGGATAATCCGCTGACTAGCAGACACTGCTACTAGGCACAAAGTATTTCCTGGGCTAGATGCAGTTAAAAAATTGTAATTAGATACTCTCGTTGGATGCTGAGAAAGCATTCCATAGAGTCTCCTGGCACGCCATATATGATTCTCTTAAAAAGCTTGGGGTAGGGGTCTAGGGGACCCTTTTATAGCCAAAATCACGGCCATGTATCGCAATACGTCACCTAGGCTGAAGATAAATGGAACTGTATTACCCTGAGGGCTCGGTTGCTACAGATGTATTGCACCTCACCCAGAGGTGTGATATCTCACTCTCAGGTAAGGATGGAGTGTGGATCAGGACCCGACACCTGCATGCATTACACCACATTGCCGTGGGGCAGGGCGACCAATATGCCCCTGAGATGGGCACGACAGTCCCTGTCCCTGGCTGGAGTGGGGGGAGGGAACACTGAGGAAGGGGAACCCTGTAGTGCAGGAGCAGGGAGGAAGCAGTTCCTGGGTGCATTGAGAAGGGAGTATAAAAGGTGGGCACCATCTTAGTTCAGTGCAGAGAAGTCTGAGCAGAAGTGGCTGGGAGCAGGGGCTCTGCATGAGCTCTGCTCCGGAGGCGGGCCTAGTAACAGAGGCCCAGGCCTGGAAGAGGGAGAAGGAAGGAAGAGGAGTGGAGAAGGCTCCAGGAACGAGGAATGAAGGGATCCCAGGGGTGCGGACGGGCGAGTCGCCACCGCACGCCCGAATCCACCTGCGTGGAGGGGTCAGGCCAAAGGGGGAGACCGGTCCCCGAAACTAGTGGAGGCAGGAAACGACCCTCAGCTAGAAACCGGAGGCTGTGACATTTTATGTGGCGCAGCCCCTCGCTACACCCGCTAGGAAGGCACCACATAGGGTCAGGGAAACTGGCGCCAAGTTTACCAAGAGGAGGCCCGAGGCAGCCGGACAGAAGGGTTGGTAAGAAAGGCCAGACAAAGGACACACAAAGGGGGCCCTGTGAAGCGCTCCAAAGTTATCTGGGAGTTGTCTGAGCCCCTCACCTGGTGAGCACAGTACGACGTGGGCAGCCGTTACCTGCAGACATGGTCTGGATAATAAGAACTGTGAGTAAAGGCCCTGGACTGCATCACTGACTCCGTGTCGTTACTGCTGCTGCCCTGCACCATCACCCCCATCCTCCGCATACACTGCCCTGAGGCTATACTCCTCCCGTGGGGAGTTATGCTAAGCTCTGCTGCACCCACAACACCAGCCTCAGCGGTCTGCCCTGGAGCGGCGGTTCACTCTGACCGCAATCCACGGGTGGCGTAGTCGGACATTTAAACATCAAAACCACATAAATAGTTCCGCCACTGGTTTGACCGCCCTGAGCCACGGAACCGGGTCGCCGCCACGGAGACTACAACCACCAGCATCCACCAAAAAGGGTCCGGTTCCGGGTGTCCCAAGGCCCAGGGGGCGCGTCAGAACATTTTCATCACCTTTCACAATCACCAATGGGACAAGGCAGGGATGTTCTCTGTCCCCTCTCTTATACATCCTAGTGACGGAGCACCTGCTCTCATCAATTTGCCATAACCCCAATATTAGGTGGATTGAGGTGGGAGGCACCGAGTACAAGTGCTCTCTATTTGCTGATGATGTCCTAGTATATATCACTCAATCACATATATCCATCCATGCTGTTATGGCTGAAATAGATCACTTTGTTACATGGTCAAATTTTAAAATCAATGCAGCGAAGTCTGAGGCCCTCGATGTCTCCCTCCCCAAATCCATATAGGATTCCATCCAGTCCAACTTTCCCTTTGCCTGGCCCTCACAGGGTATCAAATACTTAGGAATTCCTATTCATAGAGACCTCTCCCATCTATGTTATCTTAATTTTGGGCCCTTTATTGAACAACTCCATACAGACCACGGTTGGCAAGTTAGAACTGTAAGATTCACTACGTGAACCACTGGTGTTTTGTGGAAAAGCACATGTGCACTGTGTTCCAAATTATTATGCAAAAAGTGTTTAGGAGTGATAAGGGAAGAATTTGTTTGTTTGTCAGTTAAACTCATTGATGGTGATGTGTGTCAGGGGTCTTTATATCACTGTAAGCAATTGCAGACACCTGTGCTAATTAGTTTGGCAGGTGTGTCCAATGAAAGGCAAGACTACTTAAGAAGGCTCTCTCACATTATTAAGCAGCCTACATTTTCTGCCAAAATGGGAAAGAAAAAGGATGTGTCGGCTGCTGAGAAGCAACAAATTGTGGAGTGTTTAGGTCAAGGCATGACTACAATCAACATTGTGCGATGATCAGGATGAAGTGTCTTGGCAATCAAGAAGTATGTAGCTGATTCACAGTACACACGTGTGCGTGCTGATAAGGGCAAATTGAGGACTCTTTCCTACAAGCAATTACGTCAGGTTAAAAGAGCAGCGGCAAAAAAGCCTTGTCATAGCAGCAGACAAGTTTTTGAAGCTGCTGGTGCCTCCAACGTCCCCCGAACAACAAGATGCAGGGTCCTTCAGAGGTTTGCAGCTGTGCATACGCCATCCTGTCGACCTCCTCTATCCACTTCACACAAGCAGAAACGGCTCCAGTGGGCCAAACATTACATGAAGACTGATTTCAAAACTGTTTTGTTCACGGATGAGTGCCGTGCAGCGCTCGATGGTCCAGATGGATGGAGTGGAGGATGACTGGTTGATGGACACCCCACGCAAACACGGCTACAGCGCCAACAAGGAGGAGGTGGAGTAATGTTTTGGGCTAGAATCATGGGGAGAGAGATTGTCGGCCCCTTTAGGATCCCTGAAGGCGCTAAAGATGAACTCCATAATGTATGTGGATTTTCTCAAACAGCACTTCCTGCCATGGTTCAAGAAGAAGAACCGTGTATTTCACAGCAAGATAATTTTTTTGCATGATAATGCACCATCTCATGCTGCACATAAAACATCTGCATCTCTGGCTGATATGAGCATAAAAGGGGACAAACTTATGGTGTGACCCACATGCTCCCCTGACCTCTACCCCATTCAGAACCTCTGGAGCATCATCAAAAGGAGTGTCTATGATGGCAGGAGGCAGTTCACATCTAAGCAACAGCTCTGGGAGGGTATTCTGTCCTCATGCAAAACAATTGAAGCAGAAACCATCCAAAACCTGACAAATTCAATGGACGAGAGAGTTCAGAAGCTCCTTTCGAAAATGTAACATCACCTAGAATAAAGTTTTGAGTTGAAAACTGTTTGATTTCAGTTTCTAACAACCTGCTAATGCTTATAATTTCAAAAATGACCATTTTTTTGGTCTTTATTAAAATGAAAAGGTTGATCGAAAAGTTTGGCGGATCTAAGAGTGTGGCAACCCAGTAGTCATGATTACTTCGAATTCTGACAATATGAGGGTCATGTTGCAGGTAGTGCAGCAAGAAGGCACTTATGTGTCTTGCGCATCTCGGAGCCTCAAAATTATTTTCCGGGCTAGATGCAGCTAAAAATTATTATTAATTTTAAATCTGGTGGAGCTTAGTATAGATGGCCTAATAGGATCAGTGCTGCACACTGCTACAAAGCCCAAATTATTTTCCAGCCAAGATACAGATAAACATGATTAGTAATTTTAAATCTGGTGGAGCTTATTATAGATGGCCTAATAGAATCAGTGCTGCACACTGCTACAAAGCCCAAATTATTTTCCAGCCAAGATACAGATAAACATGATTAGTAATTTGAAAGCTTAAAACGGTTGGTAGGGTGATTTTAACCAATCATCCATCTTTTACTCTCCCCAGGATGACACAGGGGTAGAAAAGTCATTTCGGATCCATGATTTGTTCATCTTTATGACGTGAGTCTGTCTACATTATCAGTGGAGAGCCGCGTGCGCTTATCTGTCAGCACACCACCAGCAGCGCTGAACACACGTTCAGACAGAACGCTGGCTGCGGGGCATGACAAGATCTCCAAGGCGTAAGTGGCTAGCTCCGGCCATTTATCCAGATTGGAAGCCCAAAAAGAGCAAGGGTCCAGTGACACACTCATGGCTTCAATGTTTACTTGGAGATACTCCTGTACCATCGTCTCTAGGCGTTGACTATGTGTCAGACTTCTTGTCTCCTGTGGCCTTGCAAAGGATGGGCTAAAAAAGTGGTGAAATGATTGCGCAAAATTGATGTTACCAGCAGATACTGTGGTTCTGTTATGGTTTGAGTGCTGAACACTTGACGGTCCCACGGTTGGCAAGTTGGAACTGTGAGATTCACTACGTGCACCACTGGTGTTTTGTGGAAAAGCACATGTAAGATTCTGCAACAGTCTCTGCTGATACTCCTGCATGCGTGCATCCCTTTCTATGGCAGGAATAATTTCTGCAAATTTACTTTTGTACCGGGGATCTAACAGTGTGGCAACCCAGTAGTCAGGATTATTTCTAATTCTCCCAATTCGAGGGTCATGTTGCAGGTAGTGCAGCAAGAAGGCACTCATGTGTGTTGCGCATCCAGGAGCACCAAGTCCCTGTTGTGTTGGTGGCGAGGTAACAATCATGCTTCCTTCCTCTGTCCTCTCCCCCCAACCTCGCACAACAGAAATGTGATCAAGGTCTCCCTCATCTGATGAGTCTTCCATCAGTTCGTCCTCCACTTCTTCCTGGGCTCCTGCACCTTCCTCACTAGTTTGGCTGCTACCATGCGCCCTGGTAAAACCATCTCCCCCACCCTCACATGCCTGCCGCCTTGGTGCTGCCGACCGTCTGGACCTTGCAGATGTTAGCCCTTCCGCATACAACTCCTCCTCCTCTACTTCCTCCACCTCCTCTTGTGCCACCACCTGACTCCGAATTCTGTTTAACATGTGCTCCAGCATGTAAATCACCGGAATAGTCATGCTGATAATGGCATCGTCAGCACTAAACATCTTCGTCGCCATTTCAAAACTGTGCAGAAGGGTGCATAGGTCCCTGATCTGAGACCACTCCTCCAGCGTGATTTGCCCCACGTCTGGATCTCGTTGGCCCAGGCTATACGTCAGAACGTATTGCACCAGGGCTTGTCGGTGCTGCCACAGTCGCTGCAACATGTGCAGAGTTGAATTCCACCGGGTAGGCACATCGCATTTTAGCCGGTGAAGTGGCAGACCCAACGACTTCTGTAGAGATGTAAGTCGCTGAGCTGCGGGATGCGAACGGCGGAAGTGAGCACACAGCGACCGTGCCCTCTGCAGAAGGCCATCTAGTCTGGGATAGTGGGCTAAAAATTGCTGGACAACCAGGTTCAGCACGTGAGCCATACAAGGCACGTGTGTGACATTGCCCCGGCGAAGGGCCGCACCCAGGTTTGCAGCATTGTCGCACACGGCCTTCCCTGGTTTCAGGTCCAGGAGACAACCATTCATGAAATTGGTTCTCCAGAGCTGACCACAACTCCTCAGCTGTGTGACTCACATTTCCCAGACATTTCAAAGTAAAAACCGCCTGATGACGTTAAGCCCTACTGCCAGCATAGTAAGGAGGTGTGCAGGATAACTTCTGCGCAGTTAGAAAGCTTGTGGCATGACCAGACAGGCTTTGGGTGCAGGTGGAAGACCGAGAGGAGGTTGAGGAGGCAGAAGCATTGGAGGAACTTTGACATAAAGAGGATTGACGCACAACTCGTGGGGACGGCAAGACTTGGACAGCAGCCCCTTGTCCTGCTGTCACCATAGTTACCCAGTGCCCAGTCAGCGACATGTAACGCCCCTGTCCATGCCTACTCGTCCAAGTGTCTGTGGTGAAATGCACCCTGTCACACACAGAGTTTCTCAAAGAAGCGGTGATGTTGTGTGTGACATGCTGGTGGAGCGCAGGCACACCTTTCTTTGAGAAGTAGTGCCGACTGGGCATCTGGTACTGGGGCACTGCGACGGGCATAAGGTCTCAAAAATCCTCTGTGTCCACCAGGCGGAAAGGCAGCATTTCTGTAGCCAAGAGCTTGCAGATGGTGAAATTCAACCTCTTAGCTTTCTCATGGCTAGGAGGAAATGGTCTTTTACTTGTCCACATCTGAGGGACCGAGGGCTGGCTATTGTGCTTAGACGGGGTTGATAAGGGTGTCCCCGGCAAACTGCCGGTCTGTGAGGAAGATGCAGGCGGACATGTTAGGTTGCCTTGATCCAAAGGTGGTGCTATCGATGTCGGACAGCGCTCAACACCAGCTGGTGTTACCACCTCCAAAGAAAATGATGACCTGCCAATCACGCTGGCTGTTGCGGGTAAAGAGGTGGCAGGTCTGCGCCCCAAAACAGGTGTGACTGCTGTCCCCCCAGTCACAGAGGATGAAGAGGCCGCGGATGCACAAGATATGGCAGACGGTGGTTGGCCCAGCCGGCTAGGCCGCATTGTAGCACACTGAGCTTCCCACTGCAACTTATGCTTCATGTCCATGTGCCGGTTCATGCATGAAGTACTCAAACTATGTATTTTTTGGCCTCTACTTAGCTTTTGCTGACAAATGTTACAGATAACACGAGTTGGGTCATCTTTATCGATCTGAAAAAATGCCCAGGCTATGCAAGGCTTCGCACCCATGCGACCTGAAGAGCCACCACGACTTGTGGTGAGAGGCAGAGTTGTGTTTGAGGATGCAGTTGTTGACGTGCTTCCAGTACTACGTCTCTGTCCAGGAAGGCGCAACCTGACCTCGTCGTCACTAGCATCTTCCTCCACCTCCTCTGCTGACCTCATCTCTTGGCTGACTGTGGGTTGACAGTAAGTGGGATCTCCAACCTCATCATCATCACCCTGTGCGTTATCACACCCGTCGTCCTCAGAGCCAACCTGTTCCTGCCCTGATTAAAAACTAAAGTTGTCGCTCCAATCAGGTATTTGAGTCTCATTATCGTCTTCCTCATTGTCTCCACCAACAGGAGTTACAGTTTGGGAATGAGGGTCTACATTATGGTCAGAACCTTCTGCGTCTGGTCCTGGATCCGACTCATAAAGATTCTGGGCATCAGTGCAGATCATTTCCTCGTCTGGATTCACAGAAGCGCTGGAGTCGACCTCTGATTCCCAGGCTATAGTATGAGTAAACAGCTCTGCAGACTCAACCATCTGTTCTACCTCATACTCAGACGGGCAGCTGGAGATTTGGGAGCTGTGAGGAAGCAAGTGCGATTGGGGTGACACCTTTGAGGACTGGAGTATTTGTGATGTTGAAGTTGATGTGGAGGAGAGCCCACTTAAAGGAGCACTTGATATCCGTTGAAGCACCTGCTGTTTTTGTGCCTCATCTGGAATTTGTAGCGATTGGCATGGCCGTAAGAAAGGGATCTTATCACATTGTCCGCTAAAAGAAGTAGACATTTTAGTTTGGCTGGAAGATGGTCTTTCTTCTGCAGATGTTACTGTTGCTTTAACACCTACCCCACGGACACAACCTTTTTTCCCCTTCCCAACACGCCTATTCCCCTTTCCACCAGCAGCAGGCCTTTTTCCACTCATTTTGGTGGTTAACTAATTCACAACTCTGGAGTTGTTTGCACAAAAAAACAATGGATGGGAACCGAGCAGAGCTGAGTGGCCAAACTGTGGTATTAGGCCAAAACTATTGGCTGGGTTAGATGCAGAAAAAAATTATATTCAATTTGCAACCTGATGGAGGTCAGTATAGATGGACTAATAGAACAAGTCCCACACACAGCTAGAAGCCCAAATATTTTTTCAGAGGTAGATGCAGAAAAAAAAATATTCAGTTTGCAACCTGATGGAGGTCAGTATAGATGGACTAATAGAGAAAGTCCCACACACTGCTAGAAGGCCAAATATTTTTTCAGAGCTAGATGCAGACAAAAAATTATTTTGAATTTGCAACCTGATGGAGGTCAGTATAGGTGGACTAATAGATCAAGTCCCACACACTGCTAGAAGGCCAAATATTTTTTCAGAGGTAGATGCAGAAAAAAATATATTCAGTTTGCAACCTGATGGAGGTCAGTATAGATGGACTAATACAACAAGTCCCACACACAGCTAGAAGCCCAATATTTTTTCAGAGCTAGATGCAGAAAAAAATTATATTCAATTTGCAACCTGATGGAGGTCAGTATAGATGGAGTAATAGAACAAGTCCCACACACAGATAGAAGCCCAAATATTTTTTCAGAGGTAGATGCAGATAAAAATTATTTTTAATTTGCAACCTGATGGAGGTCAGTATAGATGGACTAATAGAGAAAGTCCCACACACTGCTAGAAGGCCAAATATTTTTTCAGAGCTAGATGCAGAAAAAAATTATATTCAGTTTGCAACCTGATGGAGGTCTGTATAGATGGATTAATAGAACAAGTCCCACACACAGCTAGAAGCCCAATATTTTTTCAGAGCTAGATGCAGAAAAAAATATATTCAGTTTGCAACCTGATGGAGGTCAGTATAGATGGACTAATACAACAAGTCCCACACACAGCTAGAAGCCCAATATTTTTTCAGAGCTAGATGCAGAAAAAAATTATATTCAATTTGCAACCTGATGGAGGTCAGTATAGATGGAGTAATAGAACAAGTCCCACACACAGCTAGAAGCCCAAATATTTTTTCAGAGCTAGATGCAGATAAAAATAATTTTTAATTTGCAACCTGATGGAGGTCAGTATAGATGGACTAATAGAGAAAGTCCCACACACTGCTAGAAGGCCAAATATTTTTTCAGAGCTAGATGCAGAAAAAAATTATATTCAGTTTGCAACCTGATGGAGGTCAATATAGATGGACTAATAGAGAAAGTCCCACACACTGCTAGAAGGCCAAATATTTTTTCAGAGCTAGATGCAGAAAAAAATTATATTCAGTTTGCAACCTGATGGAGGTCAGTATAGATGGACTAATAGAGAAAGTCCCACACACTGCTAGAAGGCCAAATATTTTTTCAGAGCTAGATGCAGAAAAAAATTATATTCAGTTTGCAACCTGATGGAGGTCTGTATAGATGGATTAATAGAACAAGTCCCACACACAGCTAGAAGCCCAATATTTTTTCAGAGGTAGATGCAGAAAAAAATATATTCAGTTTGCAACCTGATGGAGGTCAGTATAGATGGACTAATACAACAAGTCCCACACACAGCTAGAAGCCCAATATTTTTTCAGAGCTAGATGCAGAAAAAAATTATATTCAATTTGCAACCTGATGGAGGTCAGTATAGATGGAGTAATAGAACAAGTCCCACACACAGCTAGAAGCCCAAATATTTTTTCAGAGCTAGATGCAGATAAAAATTATTTTTAATTTGCAACCTGATGGAGGTCAGTATAGATGGACTAATAGATAAAGTCCCACACACAGCTAGAAGCCCAATATTTTTTCAGAGGTAGATGCAGAAAAAAATATATTCAGTTTGCAACCTGATGGAGGTCAGTATAGATAGACTAATACAACAAGTCCCACACACAGCTAGAAGCCCAATATTTTTTCAGAGCTAGATGCAGAAAAAAATTATATTCAATTTGCAACCTGATGGAGGTCAGTATAGATGGAGTAATAGAACAAGTCCCACACACAGCTAGAAGCCCAAATATTTTTTCAGAGGTAGATGCAGAAAAAAATTATATTCAGTTTGCAACCTGATGGAGGTCTGTATAGATGGATTAATAGAACAAGTCCCACACACAGCTACAAGCCCAATATTTTTTCAGAGGTAGATGCAGAAAAAAATATATTCAGTTTGCAACCTGATGGAGGTCAGTATAGATGGACTAATAGAGAAAGTCCCACACACTGCTAGAAGGCCAAATATTTTTTCAGAGCTAGATGCAGAAAAAAATTATATTCAATTTGCAACCTGATGGAGGTCAGTATAGATGGACTAATAGAATGATGCTATGCCCAAAAGATTTTACTTCACTAGGTGCAGTAAAAAAATTGGTATTCTATACACAGGTGGTATATCTTGCAACACAGATAGGCTACTCCACTGACTAACACACTCTGCAATAGGCCAAAAAGGATTAGCTTTGCTAGATTCAGCCAAATGCTGTGAAAAAAACTTGCACAGCACTGGCACAGACCTGCCTGGCAAAAACTGATAGGAACTGATGTAACCTAGTCCTGAAAAGGACTCCAATTACAATTAGTCTTTACTCCCACAACCTATCTATTTAAGAGCACAGACCTGCCTGATAAAAGTCGTAGGAAATGATGTAACCTAGTCCTTAAAAGGACTGCAATCACAACTATTCCCTACTCCCAAGCTATCTGTAGATTTGTGCGAAAATTGGCTTGAAATTAACAAGGTATAGCGCACACAGCAACAGCGGTGCCGTCTAACACGCAGCTGCAGCAGTGAGAAAATGGTGGCGACGGGGAAAATGGCTTGGTCTTATAGGGCAAGGACATGTGACATACACTGCCAATGACACATGCCCTTGCTTGTGTGAAAAAAAGCACTTCGCTCCGTGTGTGCGCTGCTGATAGGCTGACAGATTGCACCTCCCCACTGTAAATGCGGGAAAGAGAAAAAAAAATGGAGATCTTCATTGTTCCTGCAGAGATCCATCCCCTGCCCCTCCCCCCACCCCGCTGTACACTCAAACTGCGTATTAACATTAATTTTCATCATTACCGAGAAAAAATCCAGTTATGATTTTGGTGCACGAACAGTTATCGAACATAACCTCGAACAGCCAAATTTTTCTCAAATCGTTCGTGTTCGCCGAACGGCTCGAACACCGCCCAAAACAGCTCGAATTTGAGATTGGCGAACAGTTCGAGTAGAACAACGCTCATCTCTACTCATGAAAGACAAAACCTGTCTATATGCCATAAGGTAGAAGTCAGTCGCTCAGGCCATTCATGTATAAGGGTCCGTTTACACAGACCGTCTGGCAGGACGATATGACTGCTGATCGGTAAACTTTTACTTTATTGGCGGTCATTTGAATCAGACCAAAGTAAACGATGCGCACTGAGTGATCACTAGATCCCTCAGTGCGCATAAGCTGCCATTGTTTTTGGCAGTGTGAGTCCTGTTTACACAGGACAATGCATTACTGCAGTCCATAAACTTTCATGCCTCATAAAAGAACATTTCACCCTATGAATGAGAATTTTGCGTTTTTTATGTTTTCACAGCAAGATATTTTGTCAAATGTGTTTTTAATAAGGCTCGTTTGCAATTATCTTGCAGTGTAAATGCCCCTTTACATTGACAGCTAATGGTGACCACGTAAGACTACATTTATTGCAGATCAATGTCTGGACAGAGAAAGCTTTCCCCAGCCAAATTAGCTGTTTGAAATAGATCCTGTAATATGGTTGTAACATTAAAGATATTGTCTCTGGAACAAGCCCTTTTAAACAACATTGCTAGTCATTTAAACTGGGCTGGTGTGCTTAAAGGGCTATTTTCATGTTATTCCAACTCCTTCTCAATTACTATATTCTGCTATGTAAAATAATAACAGCCTGTACTCACCTCCAGTGTCGGTGCCATTCCTGAGCTTGCATGACGTTGTTATGTCATGTGAGTTCTGCAGCCAATCAGTGGGCACGAATGGGCCTCCTAACTCTCACTTCCTTTGGATGAAACTGACATCCAAACTGCTGCTGCTCTTTCACTTCTCCTGATGTCAGTTTAATTGAGAAGGGGCTGTCCGAGTAGTGGACAACCCCCTTAAAATGCTTTACTTAGTTTGACAACATGAAAATAAGCACTTTTGCAATTTTCTTGCTTTTTGTGTCTGCTATCATTCTCCTGCTGTAATAGCTTTTATATTACATAGTGTACAGCTGGTTTTTATGGAGCTCGGCCACTAATGCCTACCCAGTTCTTGACCGAGTGTGCACAGTAGTTACATTCCAGGAGAACGGTGAACTCCTAACATATCAGGCACCCATCTTCAGCCAATTAATACAGCAGTTAGATTTTCACCACTCTCTCAAGTTTAGACAAACTGCTGTTAGAAGTCTTGCAAATTCACTCGACAGCACCATTAGCAGCTTTAAGAGCAGTTCTCCTAATCATGGCTCTTACTATCTGGAGCTGTGTGCTTGTTCAAATGTCCTGTTTCTTTATGTGAACATATAGTGATTCCAGTGTATACTGCTGAACAAACCACTGATGGCTGAATGTTTTACAGCAGAGCTTGTGCTGAGCTTTGTAGTTCTACTAATACTACTGTTCTCTTATTCTCTAGAACTGTCCCTCAAGAACGAGTGCTCACATCACCAGAAGCCAGGAAGTGAAAGATACTAGAAAGCTGTTTGTTGTTCGAGAGACAACTTAAGAGTAGAGATGAGCGGTGTTCGACTAGAACTGTTCGCCAATCTCAAATTCGAGCTGTTTTGGGCGGTGTTCGAGTTGTTCGACGAACCCGAACGATTTGCAAAAAATTCGGCTGTTCGAGGTTATGTTCGATAACTGTTCGTACACCAAAAGCTTGTCCTGCATGTCTGGTGCTATTTAGAGCACCAATCATGCAGGGATTGTCTGCCACTCACTGTAATGCCACAGCCATGGTGGTTGTGGCATTACAGTGATTGCCCAAATCGATGGGAACAGTGCCAACAGTGAAACATGAAAAGCCGGCAATTCAGCAGCGGCATACACCGGTACCCGACAATTTAGAACCGAAAGAATAGAGCTTCGCACATAGATTAGATAGATAGAAACATGTCAGCCACATATATATGAAGCACAGTGACAGTGTTGATTACTGTACTTGTCATTTAGTGTAAAGGATTTATCAAAAAAAATAATAGTGTTTTCATGCACCGTCTCTTTAAAAAAGCCGGCCGGCAATTCAGCAGCGGTACCCGACAATTTGGAATAGAAAGAATAGAGAATCACACATAGATTAGATAGATAGAAACATGTCAGTCACATATATATGAAGTACAGTGACAGTGTTGCTTACTGTACTTGTCATTTAGTGTAAAGGATTTATTAAAAAAAATAATAGTGTTTTCATGCACTGTCTCTTTAAAAAAGCCGGCCGGCATTTCAGCATCTGTACCCGACAATTTAGAATAGAAGGAATAGAGCATCACACATAGATTAGATAGATAGAAACATGTCAGTCACATATATATGAAGTACAGTGACAGTGTTGATTACTATACTTGTCATTTAGTGTTAAAATAAAGGATTTATTTAAAAAAAAATTGGCGTGGGGTTCCCCGTAATTTTAGGCTCTAGCGGAGGTTAAGCAGACGGCTGGGGCAGATGTTTGAAGCCTGGGAAGGGGGTAATACCCACGGAGCTTCCCAGGCTACTAATATCAGCCCCCAGCTGAATACCTAGCCTTTACTAGCTATTAAAATGGGGGACCCCCCCCAAAAAATGACGTGGGGTCCCCCCTATTTTAATAGCTAGCAAAGGCTAGGCAGACAGCTGGGGGCTGATATTAATAGCCCAGGAAGGGTGCCATGAATATTGGCCCCCTCCCAGGCTAGAAACACCAGCCGTCAGCTGCCCCAGAAATGGCGCATCTGTAGCACCCCGAGGACTCGGCTGCTACAGGGGTATTGCACCTCGAACCAGAGGTGTGGTATTCCACTCCCGGGTAAGGATGGGGCGTGGAACTGAGCTCAGTAAGCTGCATGCACCACACTCACCCCATTTCCGGGGGACAGATCAACGGTACTCCCACCAGATAGATGTGCAGGTACGACAGCGTCTGTCCCTGGCTGGAGTGGGAGGGGGGAGGAATATCTCAGTGGTGTAGGAGCAGACAGGGGAGGGACTCTGGGCATAGGTAGGAGCCCATTGGTTGCATTTTCACCAGGGCTCGGGTGTCAGAGGGAGTATAAAGGTGGGCACCATCTAGGAACAGGAGAGTTGAGTCTGAGGAGAAGCTGAGAGAGAGTTCAGCCAGAGAGGGCTGACAGGGAGCTGTGGCTCCGTCTGGGCCCAGCTCCAGAGCTAGGCCTGAAGCAGAGAGGAGAGAGAAGGAAGAGGAGAAACACAAAGAAAGGCCCAGAGACGCAAGCATAGAGGGAACCCTGAGATCCCACAAGAGAACGAAAACGGGTGAAGGGTTGGCAGAGAAGGGTGCCGGATCCCAAACTGGTGGAGGCCAATTATCCTTAGCCAGGAACCGGAGGTCGTGGTCAAGTTTTGGCACGACCCCTCACCACATCCACCAGGAAGGCACGCCACATAGGGTCAGGGAAACCGGAGAGAGGTTTTACCCCCATAAGGCCCGAGGAAGCCGGACAAAGGTGGGTCCCTGGTGGAGACGGCCAGTAGGAAGGAAGAGAGGGGAGCTCTGGACCACGCTCTGGAATTGCCTGGGAGTTGGCCGAGTCCCTGATCTGGTGAACGCAGCATGACTCGGGTGGTCCTACTGTGCATAAGCGACCTGATAAAGAACCGTGAGTAAAGCTTTTGAAACTGCACTACCAGACTCCGTGTTTCATCGTCGTACCTGCACCACCAGTACTGGGACATCCGCACCATCACCCCCATCATCAACTCTACAATAGCTGCCCTGAGGCAATACTCCTCCCGTGGGGAGTCGTTCCATTCTCAGCTGCACCAACAACACCAGCCTCGGCGGTCTGCCCTGCAGCGGCGGTCTCATGACCGCAATCCACGGGTGGCGTAGTCGAACATTCTAACATCTACTGCTAAATACTGCCACTTAGTTTGACTCCCTGGGCACGGACCGGGTCACCGCCACGAGACTACTACCCCTATCTGATCCGGCTCCGGGTAAGCCCCCGTGCGCGCGATGCCGCACGACTCAGGCCCAGGGGCGCGTCAACTTTGGCGTAGTCGGCAGGATTTCGTGCCCGCAACCACCGGGTACTGCGTGCCTGAAAAAGACTGTTAAACTTACCTGTGGTGAAGATTCCCGCCATCCGACGCCATCTTCTGCCTTCTTCCCGCCATCCGTGGAGTTTTCCCACCATCCGACGCCATCTTCTGCCTTCTTCCCGCCATCCGTGGAGTTTTCCCGCCATTGGGCGCCATCTTGAGGACGCCGCGCGGGAAGAAGAGGGGCGTGGACTCCGAAAGCGCGCGAGAACTGAAGCTCCGCCTCACGTCCGGACGTTGCGTAAGGTCCTGGAAGGAGCCGAGCAGACGCCGACGTCACAGGAGCGCGACGGAAGGTCCTCAACCCTGACGATCCACTGTGGAGCCGCGGCCTACGTAAGAGGATCATCGCAAGGTAGGCCACGGTCCACTAGGGGGGAGGAGGATATCGGATACAGAGGAGAGCTTCACTGCCACAGCCACCTTCAGCGCCCTCTTCCCCAAAAGTGCCATTCCTAGACCCAAATAGGATGCCTCCGGCCTGGACGCAAGGCCGAGTACCCCCGGGCGCCGCGGTTCCCACCGCGCCCTCTGCCTCCACAGTGCCACCCCTGGGCGCAGATCTCTTCGCGCAGCATACCAGCCCGGACGTGCTGCCCTTCGTGCGGCCACCGGAGTACATCAACCCCCGACTCCGGAGGGAACGGCCCCTGTGTGAGCCCCTGATCCCGGCTCTGGCGCCCGCCAAAATTGTTCCGCTCCCGTTAGAGGACGCCCAATTTGAATGGGATCCGACCGGTGAGAACCTCATGGGGTTCACCCAGGAGACCCGGGCGGACGCAGCCCGGCGTGAGGAGTGCTGCCGTCAACAGCTGGAGGTCTTTGGAAGAGAACGGCGAGAGAGGCGGATCCGCGAGGAACAGCTGCAGGCCCGAAGCGCGGAACAGAAGCGCAGGGCCCGACAAGACCCCCGAACAGCCCACGGTCCCCGCACCGACGGGACCGTAATAAAGTTCCAGCTAGAGCATGGCTGGGGTTTTATCCGAGACCATCGAACCCCCGGCGACGTCTTTGTCACCCGCAGGGATGTTGAGAGCCACCTGCCGGAGGGACACCGCGGACGTGACCTTTACCCGGGTGATGAGGTCACCTTCACCCGGCATCAGTGTGCCAAAGGACCGTACGCCCTTCACGTACACCGGCTGACTGAGGAAGAGATACAGTATGAGGAAAGCCAAGATGACCCGGACGGGTCTGAAGACTACCCTCAGGAAGGAGCACGAAGAGGACACCATTATTAGAGAGTGGTAAAGAAGGACTGTATATAGTTACCCGTCGGGGTACAAGAACTTTCGTAAAATTGGTGTTTGTGTGAACTGTTACTTGTGTGCCCCTTCCTAAATTACCAGGCTGAGGACTGTGAGCAGCCACTCCCTTATCCCCACTGGCCGAGAACTGAGAGCGGCCACCCTGTAAATAGTTGCGCTTCCTAAGGCGCCCCCTACTGGTTTTGTAGAAGAACTGCGTTTCTACTTTAGAACTAGAGACTGTTGCACTTTACCTGGTCACAAGTTGCACGGTGACCAGAGATCAAGAATGTGTTGGTCAAGAATGTTTTATATGAAAAAGTTTTTGCTAAAAAAAAAAAAAAAAAAAAAAAGTTGATGGTATTTTATAAGTGTGTGCAGAAAGTCTAATAATGTTTCCGTAATGTTTTATACCTGTAACGTTAAAAGAAGAAAAGTACCTCCCATAAAGGGATGATTGAAAGTTAATATATCTTACATGCAAGTGTACACTTTAAAATTTTTGTATGTCTAAATTGTTTTACTCTTTTCCAGCCCGAGGACGTGCTGTGATTTACCAGGGGGGAATGTAGCACCCCGAGGACTCGGCTGCTACAGGGGTATTGCACCTCGAACCAGAGGTGTGGTATTCCACTCCCGGGTAAGGATGGGGCGTGGAACTGAGCTCAGTAAGCTGCATGCACCACACTCACCGCATTTCCGGGGGACAGATCAACGGTACTCCCACCAGATAGATGTGCAGGTACGACAGCGTCTGTCCCTGGCTGGAGTGGGAGGGGGGAGGAATATCTCAGTGGTGTAGGAGCAGACAGGGGAGGGACTCTGGGCATAGGTAGGAGCCCATTGGTTGCATTTTCACCAGGGCTCGGGTGTCAGAGGGAGTATAAAGGTGGGCACCATCTAGGAACAGGAGAGTTGAGTCTGAGGAGAAGCTGAGAGAGAGTTCAGCCAGAGAGGGCTGACAGGGAGCTGTGGCTCCGTCTGGGCCCAGCTCCAGAGCTAGGCCTGAAGCAGAGAGGAGAGAGAAGGAAGAGGAGAAACACAAAGAAAGGCCCAGAGACGCAAGCATAGAGGGAACCCTGAGATCCCACAAGAGAACGAAAACGGGTGAAGGGTTGGCAGAGAAGGGTGCCGGATCCCAAACTGGTGGAGGCCAATTATCCTTAGCCAGGAACCGGAGGTCGTGGTCAAGTTTTGGCACGACCCCTCACCACATCCACCAGGAAGGCACGCCACATAGGGTCAGGGAAACCGGAGAGAGGTTTTACCCCCATAAGGCCCGAGGAAGCCGGACAAAGGTGGGTCCCTGGTGGGGACGGCCAGTAGGAAGGAAGAGAGGGGAGCTCTGGACCACGCTCTGGAATTGCCTGGGAGTTGGCCGAGTCCCTGATCTGGTGAACGCAGCATGACTCGGGTGGTCCTACTGTGCACAAGCGACCTGATAAAGAACCGTGAGTAAAGCTTTTGAAACTGCACTACCAGACTCCGTGTTTCATCGTCGTACCTGCACCACCAGTACTGGGACATCCGCACCATCACCCCCATCATCAACTCTACAATAGCTGCCCTGAGGCAATACTCCTCCCGTGGGGAGTCGTTCCATTCTCAGCTGCACCAACAACACCAGCCTCGGCGGTCTGCCCTGCAGCGGCGGTCTCATGACCGCAATCCACGGGTGGCGTAGTCGAGCATTCTAACATCTACTGCTAAATACTGCCACTTAGTTTGACTCCCTGGGCACGGACCAGGTCACCGCCACGAGACTACTACCCCTATCTGATCCGGCTCCGGGTAAGCCCCCGTGCGCGCGATGCCGCACGACTCAGGCCCAGGGGCGCGTCACATCCATAGGATGCGCCAATTCTGGCACTTAGCCTCGCTCTTCCCACTGCCCTGGTGCGGTGCCAGTGGGGTAATAGGGCTGGGGTTGATGTCAGCTTATAATGCCAGCTGACATCAAGCCCAGGTTAGTAATGGAGAGGCGTCTATAAGACACCCCCATTACTAACCCCATAGTCAAAGTTAAAAGAAAACACAAACACCCAGAATAAAGTCCTTTAATTGAAATAAAGACACAATCCTTTATTGTTCTAAATTAAACCATACTTACCACCACGCCCATTCCAGCTGAAGCCAACGATCTCCTGCAATAAAAGTAAAATAATAAAGCAACCTCATCCTTACCTTTCCATGGTTCCCAGGACAGCTTCAGCTCTGCTACATTGAGATGACAGGCTGGACCGCAGCAGAACGCTGCCATCCAGCCTGTCATCCCGCAGACACTGAGAAGCGCAGGCATGCTTGCGCTCCTCAGTGTCTCGCTGTGACGGCATAAAGATGAGCCGACAATGAACTCGGCTCACCTCATGCACGTCACTGACAGCGTGGGAGAATTCTCCTGCACTCAGCGCTTCAGCGTGAGAATTTTCCCACGCTGTCAATGACGTGCATGAAGTGAGCCGAGTTCATTGGACATGAATGAGCTCACCTCATGCACGTCACTGACAGCGTGGGAAAATTCTCACGCAGAAGCGCTGAGTGCAGGAGAATTTTCCCACGCTGTCAGTGACGTGCATGAGGTGAGCTCATTCATGTCCATTGAACTCAGCTGACCTCATGTACGTCACTGACAGCGTGGGAGAATTCTCACGCTGAAGCGCTGAGTGCAGGAGAATTCTTCCACGCTGTCAGTGACGTACATGAGGTGAGCTGAGTTCATTGGACATGACCTCGGCTCATCTGGATGCCGTCACAGAGAGACACTGAGGAGCGCAAGCATGCCTGCGCTTCTCAGTGTCTGCGGGATGACAGGCTGGATGGCAGCGTTCTGCTACGGTCCAGCCTGTCATCTCGATGAAGCAGAGCTGAAGCTGTCTGGGAACCATGGAAAGGTAAGGATGAGGTTGTTTTATTATTTTACTTTTATTGCAGGAGATCGTTGGCTTCAGCTGGAATGGGCGTGATGGTAAGTATGGTTTAATTTAGAACAATAAAGAATTGTGTGTTTATTTCAATTAAAGGACTTTTTTCTGGGTGTTGTGTTTTTTTTAAATACTTTACTAGAAATTCATAGTGGTCATGTCTAATATTGGCGTGACCCCATGAATTTCGGGCTTAGGGCCAGCTGATAATGCCAAGCTGGCCCTAACCCCTTTATTACCCAGTGAGCCACCGCACCAGGGCCCTGGATGAGTTGGGTACAGCGCCAGAAGATGGCGCTTCTATGAACGCGCCATTTTCCGGGATGGCTGCGGACTGCAATTTGCAGCTGGGGGGACCCAGAAAGCTTGGGCCTCCCTGCGCTACAGATTCCAGCCCCCAGCTGCCTAGTTGTACCTGGCTGGACACAAAAATAGGGCGAAGCCCCACGTATTTTTTTTTTTAATTATTTCATGAAATTCATGAAATAATTAAGAAAAAAAGGGCTTCCCTATATTGTTGTGTCCGGCCAGGTACAAATAGGCAGCTTGTGGTTGGGGGCAGCCCGTTCCTGCCTGCTGTACCTGGCTGGACACAAATATAGTGCGAAGCCCCACGTCAATTTTTTTTTAAATTATTTCATGAAACTAGATGGTGGCCCGATTCTAACGCATCGGGTATTCTAGAATATGTATGCGGCAGACCCGGCGCAATCAGCAGAGCGGTGTTTAAATTTGGCGCCAAAATCGCTGACTGGTCACGGCCAGCAACCGCGACCAATCAGCAAAGCGGTGTTGAAATTTGGCGACTATATCACTGATTGGTCACGGCCGGCGGTCGCGACTAATCAGCAGAGCGGGGTTTAAATTTTGCGCCAATAATGCTGATAGGTTGTGGTTGCGACCAATCAGCAAAGCGGTGTTTAAATTTGGCGCCAATAATGGTGATTGGTCACGACCTCGACCATTCAGCAGAGTGGTGTTTAAATTTGACGGCAACAATGTTGATTAGTCGCGGCCGGCGGTCACGACCAATCAGCAGAGCGGGGTTTAAATTTGGCGCCAATAATGCTGATTGGTCGCAATCGCCGGCCGCGACCAATCAGCAGAGCGGTGTTTAAATTTGGCGTCGAAATCGCTGATTGGTCGCGGAAGGCAACTGTGACCAATCAGCAGAGCGGGGTTTAAATTTGGCGCCAATACTGCTGATTGGTCGCGGTCGGCAACCGTGACCAATCAGCCGAGCAGGGTTTAAATTTGGCACCAATACTACTGATTGGTCGCGGACGGCGACCACGATCAATCAGCAGAGCGGTGTTTAAATTTGGCGCCAATAATGCTGATTAGTCGCGGCCGGCATCCGCGACCAATTAGCGGAGCGGGGTTTAAATTTGGCGCCAATCTCGCTGATTGGTCGCGGCTGGAGTCCGCGACCAATCAGCAGAGCGTTGTTTAAATTTGGCGCCAATCTCACTGATTGGACGCGTCTGGCGTCCGCGACCAATCAGCAGAGTGTTGTTTAAATTTGGCGCCAAGCTCGCTGATTGGTCGCGGCCGCTATTTAAATGTGGCGCCCAAATCGGTGATTGGTCGCGGGCAGCGTCCGCGACCAATCAGCAGAGCGGTGTTTAAATTTAGCGCCAAGATCACTGATTGGTCGCGTGCGGAGAGCGCGACCAATCAGCTAATCGTATTGGTGAGGACCGGGGAGCGCCGCTGCCTAGTCGGATACTTCCGTTGCGAGAAGCCGGGAGATGAGCGACTGCTCGCAGTAGAAGTATCCCGACCCGCAGCGCCGCTCCCCGGTCCTCCCTTGACACCCTAGCCGCTGATGTCCCCACAGTATCCGCATGGTGTTACAAAGATCCGGACATTTGTGTTAAAAATCGCTGATTGGTCGCGGGCGCTGCCCGCGACCAATCACCGATTTGGGCGCCAAATTTAAATATCGGCCGCAACCAATCACCAATCTTGGCTCCACATTTAAACACCGCTGTGCTGATTGGTCGCCGACGCTGGGCGCGACCAATCACCGATTTTGGCGCCACATTTAAATAGCGTCCGCGACCAATCAGTACAGCGGTGTTTAAATGTGGAGCCAAGATGGGTGATTGGTCGCGGAGGATATTTAAATTTGGCGCCCAAATCGGTGATTGGTCGCGGCTGATATTTAAATTTGGCGCCCAAATCGGTGATTGGTCGCGGGCAGCGCCAGCGACCAATCAGCGATTTTTAACACAAATGTCCGGACCTTTGTAACACCATGCGGATACTGTGGGGACATCAGCGGCTAGCGTGTAAAGGGAGGACCGGGGAGCGGCGCTGCGGGTCCGGATATTTCTGCTGCGAGCGCCCGCTCATGTCCCGGGTTCTCGCAGCGGAAGTATCCGCACAGGCAGCGGCGCTGACATCCATGCGGCTAGGGTGTGAAGGGAGGACCGGGGAGCGGTGCTGACATCCAATTGGTCGCGGCCGCTATTTAAATGTGCGGCACAAATCGGTGATTGGTCGCCGTCTTGACCGCGACCAATCACTGATCTTGCCGCCAAAGTTAAACACTACTGTGCTGATTGGTCGGATATTTAAATTTGGCGCACAAATCGGTGATTGGTCGCGGGCAGCGTCCGCGACCAATCAGCACGGTAGTGTTTAACTTTGGCGGCAAGATCAGTGATTGGTCGCGCGCCAAGACCGCGACCAGTCACCGATTTGGGCGCCACATTTAAATATCGGCCGCGACCAATCACCGATCTTGGATCCACATTTAAACAACGCTGTGCTGATTGGTCGCGGCTGATATTTAAATGTGGCGCCCAAATCGGTGATTGGTCGCGGTCTTGGCGCGCGACCAATCACTGATCTTGCCACCAAAGTTAAACACTACCGTGCTGATTGGTCGCGGACGCTGCCCGCGACCAATCACCGATTTGGGCGCCAAATTTAAATATCAGCCTCATGCACGTCACTGACAGCGTGGGAAAATTCCCCTGCACTCAGCGCTTCAGCGTGAGAATTTTCCCACGCTGTCAGTGACGTGCATGAGGTGAGCTCATGTCCAATGAACTCAGCTCACCTCATGCACGTCACTGACAGCGTGGGAGAATTCTCCTGCACTCAGCGCTTCAGCGTGAGAATTTTCCCACGCTGTCAGTGACGTGCATGAGGTGAGCTGAGTTCATTGGACATGACCTCACCTCATGTATGTCACTGACAGCGTGGGAGAATTCTCCTGCACTCAGCGCTACAGCGTGAGAATTTTCCCACGCTGTCAGTGACGTGCATGAGGTGAGCTGAGTTCATTGGACATGACCTCGGCTCATCTTTATGCCGTCACAGCGAGACACTGAGGAGCGCAAGCATGCCTGCGCTTCTCAGTGTCTGCGGGATGACACGCTGGATGGCAGCTTTCTGCTGCGGTCCAGGCTGTCATCTCAATGTAGCAGAGCTGAAGCCGTCCTGGGAACCATGGAAAGGTAAGGATGAGGTTGCTTTATTATTTTTCTTTTATTGCAGGAGATCGTTGGCTTCAGCTGGAATGGGCGTGGTGGTAAGTATGGTTTAATTTAGAACAATAAAGAATTGTGTGTTTATTTCAATTAAAGGACTTTATTCTGGGTGTTTGTGTTTTTTTTTTTAACTTTGACTATGGGGTTAGTAATGGGGGTGTCTTATAGACGCCTCTCCATTACTAACCTGGGCTTGATATCAGCTGGCATTATAAGCTGACATCAACCCCAGCCCTATTACCCCCTGCCACCGCACCAGGGCAGCGTGGAAGAGCGAGGCTAAGTGCCAGAATTGGCGTATCCTATGGATGCGCCATTTCTGGGGCGGCTGACGGCTGGTGTTTCTAGCCTGGGAGGGGGCCAATATTCATGGTACCCTTCCTGGGCTATTAATATCAGCCTTCAGCTGTCTGCCTAGCCTTTGCTAGCTATTAAAATAGGGGGGACCCCACGTCATTTTTTGGGGGGGTCCCCCATTTTAATAGCTAGTAAAGGCTAGGTATTCAGCTGGGGGCTCATATTAGTAGCCTGGGGAGCTCCGTGGGTATTACCCCCTTCCCAGGCTTCAAACATCTGCCCCAGCCGTCTGCTTAACCTCCGCTAGAGACTAAAATTACGGGGAACCCCACGCCCATTTTTTTTTTTATAAATCCTTTATTTTAACATTAATTAACAAGTACAGTAATCAACACTGTCACTGTACTTCATATATATGTGACTGACATGTTTCTATCTATCTAATCTATGTGTGATTCTCTATTCCTTCTATTCTAAATTGTCGGGTACAGATGCTGAATTGCCGGCCGGTTTTTTAAAGAGACGGTGCATGAAAACACTATTATTTTTTTAAATAAATCCTTTACACTAAATGACAAGTACAGTAATCAACACTGTCACTGTACTTCTTATATATGTGACTGACATGTTTCTATCTATCTAATCTATGTGTGATTCTCTATTCCTTCTATTCTAAATTGTCGGGTACAGATGCTGAATTGCCGGCTGGCTTTTTTAAAGAGACGGTGCATGAAAACACTATTATTTTTTTTGATAAATCCTTTACACTAAATGACAAGTACAGTAAGCAACACTGTCACTGTGCTTCTTATATGTGTGACTGACATGTTTCTATCTATCTAATCTATGTGTGAGGCTCTATTCCTTCTTGTCTAAATTGTCGGGTACCGGTGTATGCCGCTGCTGAATTGCCGGCCGGCTTTTTTAAAGAGAGCGTCTTCTGAGCAGTTTGTCAGCTTTTGGACACCTTTGAAGGTGTTTTCTATGTGTTTCTATGTGTTTTTGTTTGCCTGCCATTGGTTTTAACGGTGTTCGACGGTGTTCTAAGGTGTTCGACGAACAGTTCGACGAACAGTTCCTCGAACATCCCGGTGTTCGACGAACCGAACCGAACCCGAACACTACGGGGGTGGCTCAACACTACTTAAGAGTAATCATATAAGAGTTAACCAAGTGATCATTTGGCAGACAGTTATCATGTGAATATGGCTAGCTTTAATGCATTCAGGGTCTTAAGGGCTCATTCAGACATCCATTTTTCATGTACGAGTGCAATCCGTATTTTTCATGGAAATAACTCATATCTAATATAGTCTATGGGGCTGTTCACATGTCTGATTTTTTTTTGCAGACAAAGTGGTGCGTGCAAAATCAAGGAGACATGTCCAACATTGATCCAAGCGTTGGATCAAAATCGGTAATGCAAGTCTATGGGTCCTTGAAAAAATTAGAGCACTGTCCCTATTTCACTAACTGCTAGATAGAATGCAAAGCAACTTTTTTTTTTCTTATCCAGGAACAACTGATGAAGCTCAGATGATGAAAATCTGATGAAACACTACCACTGATGGAACTAGGTCCGTTTTCTTGAAAGGAAAAAATAATAATTTTTCACTGACATTCAGATTATTCACATCATAATGCATCAAAATTAATAAGAAAAAACAACAATTTTCAAAAAACAAATCAACAATTTGATTGCAGACCACAAACAACATAGGGTCAATAAAATGTGATTTCATATTAAATTATTCAATTGTGCTAGTAGTTACTATTAATATTCTTTTCTACCTGATCTATCAATAGGAAGAACTGCAGTTGTACATTGCTGTTTTTCATGACTCTGGAAATCTGCTACATCTTCTCCTTCATGTACATCGTTGCTCACAGATGGCGGCATTTTACTTTCTACATAGTGCAGGCTGTTTAACTTGTGACAGATAATTTTATGTTTGACTGCATGTATTGAATTATGTTCTTTTCTTTAATTCAAGTCTGTCATTTGTAAAATATGCTCATAGCAGCATGATAGATTGTCATGAGAATCCCCAGACGAAATGTTCAATCCAGTTAAATCCATATAGAAAATGTATGAAAACAACACAATAGAGTTAAAGAGAGCCTGTTACCAGGTTTTTACCACATAATCTGTGAGCAGCATAATGTAGAGACAGAGACGTTGTTTCTAGTGATGTGTCACTTACTGGGCTGCTATGTGCAGTTTTGATAAAATCACTGTTTTATCTGCAGGAGAATATCACTAGAGGACACATGTCAAACTCTGGCCTTTGATGCCAGACGGGGCCCGCAACACCGGGCAGGCCCCCCACCTGGCATCGCACTTTCAACTGTATTGGCATCCTGGAATTTCTAATAAGTTACTTGTCAATCACCCTGTCATATCCTCTGCAGTCAATCGGTTAATAACTGCAATAATTTCCATTGCCAAAAATGGTAGGAGTAACATATTCCTTATTGATTAAGGACTATGGTAGGAACCTGTCATGGTGGCGATTGCATTTTCTAATATTTTTAACCAAAGCTTTCTTACGTCTATACAGTATATATAGTAGGTTGTATCTGCCTTTTAGAACATTCTAGGAATTATCTATTAATTCTTGTTTTGGGAATATTGGATCAAAAATCCTTTCCTTATGCTTGGATGGATTAGTCCAAGGTAGCAATGATAAGGGAGGTTGATTATTTGTCGTTTTATGGTCTTGTGCACAATGGTCTAGTGTCCTCCGGCACTGTCCAAAAGACTTATACTCTCACTATGTTTATTTCATGGGGTACAAGAGTGAAGACCTCCTTAATAAAATCTACTAATAACGACTCGTGACATCCTACTTACTATTCTGAAGCTAGCGGCCAAACTAATTAATCTTTATTACTCTTTGTTCAGAGAAGCCCAAATGACTTTATAAGTGAGAAACACCTGCTGAAAGGGGTGGAAAGGCTGCAATACCACATCACTCTCCTGCGGTGGTCACTATTGTTCCATACTGAAAGTTATGTGTGGATACCATCTGTGTGAGCATACGACTCCTCCTGTACTCTTGCATTAAACACTTTCTTAGCCTCTCTGATTTAAGACTCATCTCTTCCTTTGTGCAATAACATCTTAAAACAGATTTCAGTCCCCGGGATGTCAGAGTGATGGTGTACTGGGAATGAGTCCATTTTTTCAAGTGCATTTAATTGTATCTTGCTCGATTCCCTCCTTCATTGCTACCTCTGCTGTGTTGAACCAGTAGTATGACAGATGGCTAGGCATCTATTTTAGTGCACAGTAGCCAGAATGAAAGGGCAGTTAATGAGTCGGGTCCTTTTCAATATCAGCAGAAAAGCACACGCGCGCCATGCTTTTTACTTTAAAGAACTGGCAAGTACCCCTATAATTTTATTTGCCATATGGTTAGATTTGGCCTGGTTTCTTTTAATGTCATTGTGAAATCATTAGGTTAGAATGACAGTACTACCAATCTGACAATGTTTTCAGTTATTGGCAAATTATTTGCCAAGATGTTTGAGCACATCTGGACTTTTATTATACTGCAGATAATAAACAGTAATTGGTGAGATATATTAGCTGAAATGGAGCTCGGTTTCCTGTTCAGTTACTGTCCGTGATTAGATTAGTTTCGTTTATCTGCTCGGCAGGCATGGAGGGAGGTCTAAGGCAGAAAACCACTACGTCTCAATCTATTTGTTCTTACTGAATCGATCAAAACCGGTTGCACTTGCATGTCCAGCTCAATGTACTCAATATAGACTAATATAGTGTATTACCTGGTCTCTCACTCATAATTATACAATGCTATCCCCATGAGGAGTGAGTGCAGAAAAAAACTGAGAGATTTTTTTTAACCCTTCAAAATCACTGTCAGGGAAATGCTTTAGTGACTCTGGCGGTTCTGCAAACATAAGGACAGCTCAAAAATTCCTATAAGACAAAAAATGGATCTCACTCTGCATGTGGAATCCCACAACCTGGAAAATTTGGCCCAACTTTTTGCTAGAAAGTCGAGCCTTTTTGGAGGACAATACGGACCCTTCTGAGTGTTTTTGTTAATCGATATTTAAAAAAATTGGTCACTTTGGAAAAATGACCATACCGCTGGTTCCACGATTGATCCATTCTGTACTGGAAGTGAAATTGGACTTTACATACCAAGCCTAAGGCATCAAATAGTGTCTACACAAACCATCAGATCACATTTGCATGACATTGGGCTACGAGCCAGACATCCAGATACAGGTATTCCTTTGACCTCACACCACCGACCTTAAAGGCTTTCATGGTGCAGAGCAAGACAGCAATGGAGGCTGGCATGGAGGTATATACTATTCAGTAATGAATCCTGCTTTTCTCTTGAAAACCAGAGATTGGTTTGGAGACCATTGCCATGAAGAGGCTTTCACAAGGGAAACAGGTCCTACTCCCTGGATTATTGTGCGGAGTGGCTCCCCAGACTTCATTCCAGGTACACTAACAACTCAGCGTTACATTGAATTAGTGGTAGAGCGAGTGGTACAGCCATTTCTCCAAAGTGTCCCAGGAGCCATTATTCAACTTGACAACACCAGGCTGTAAGTTGCTCATGCAACTGTGTGCAGTCTTCTTGCCTGTTGGCCATGATGCAGGGTCTCCAGATTGGGCTCCCATAGAGCACATCTGGGATGTCATTGGTCAGTAATTGCAAAATAAGCTGCAAGCAATGAATGTTGAAGATTTGTATGCCCAAGTGCATTCAGTGTGGCAGAACAGTCCTCACACACCAACTAATAACCTCATCAATAGCATACAAAGGTGCGTAAGTGCAAGAATTTCTGAATGTATCGCTCATACTTGACACTGAATAAATTGAGATGTTTTGAAAATGTTGTTTACATTTTTACAACATTTGCATATCATTAACTTGTCTATCAATCCTGTGATTTCCATCTTTCCATTACTTTCCATGACATTTAGGTATTTTAAAACTTTACTTTTAAAACTCATTTCATTGCACATTATTCAAAGCTCAAGATTGCAAAGTTGCGAAAGAAAGAAAACAATGAAATAAAGAAAATATATACTATTAGCACAACTTTGCAATCAGTTGTTCCATTTACGTTGTTAAATAGATATATGTAAAATTAAACAGATGACAAATGTATTAATCAAACATTAATATTAACACATATCTAATGTCCACTGACTATAGATAGTCGAGTTTCTGACTGATAGATGATATCTCATATACAAGTGCTTCTCACTAAATTAGAATATCATCAGAAAGTTAATTTATTTCAGCTCTTCAATACAAAAAGTGAAATTCATAGATTGTATAGAGTCATTACAAACAGAGTGATCTATTTTAAGTGTTTATTTCTGTTAATGTTGATGATTATGGCTTACAGCCAATGAAAACACAAATGTCCAGGGTATCTCTGCTGCCTCATAATAATGAATAGATCCCTCAGGATTTCATCTGAATCACATCATTCGGAAATTTAGATGGAAACTCAGATGAAAGTGCTCAGTGATCCAAAATATTATGTAAAATGTTGCCAATAAAAGCTTCAACTCAATCTACAAAAAGGCAAGTACCCACTCAGCTGTGTCATCTGTCACTACTGTATATAGGGTGCTACCAGGCTTCAGTTGCTTCAGGTCTTCAGGTCCGTCATCTGTCAAATATAGGGTGCTTCCACTTTACTGGTAACACAAAGACTCTGAAAAAGTTCTATAGCTCCTTGTCTCGTAAAAGAAATCCAGTGAATTTTGCCCTCCCAAATCCAAATGCCCCTTTACCTTCTGAGCACCAATGTGCCTAAACCACATTTAGCATCCATATGTTTGGCATTTCTGTAGCAATGAGAGCCTGCTTAATTGTCTCTAAAGGCATGAGCTAGGCACAATGTATTGGCACTACAATGTACAGGCACTACAATGGCAGATTTGCAATTTTCACTGATCAGCATTCACTGCTGCTTTTTTTTCTTGGAAACACTCATGGAGTCAAAATCATCGCTACACCTGCAGATAAATTCCCAAAGGGGTGTAATTTCCAAAATGGGGTCACTTGATTCTGTTCTTCTGGCACTTAGGACCTCTGTATATGGAATTGTCAGAATTCCTGTTGTCCTCCTACAGTTTGACCACTAGTGGCTGCTATTGTTCACCTTAATAATTGTGCTGCAATCCCACTCCTTACCACTGGAGGCTGCTCTTGTGTTCTGCTATTGTCCTTTAGTAAGATGGCAGATTCGGAACCTGTGGGATCCATCTTGTTTCCTGTTTGGGCCTACTTAAAGCCGTATGGATCTCTCACTAATTGCTTGAGTATTGTGTCTAGCTGTTAGCATAGTTGCAGTCTCTAGTTCCTGAACATTCTTACCCAGACTGTTCTCACCTGTCTATGGATTGTTTCCTATAACTCCTTTTGCTAACTCCAAGAACTTCTACTACCGCATGCTTTTCCTGCTAGTACTCCTTCGGCCATTGGTTTCCAGCAGTACTATGTCCGTATCGTAACAGGAGTCCACAAACTATTCTACAATAAATTGTTCTCCAGGAGTCAGGTAGTGCTCTTTCCCTCACAAGTCTCGTATTGCCACTTTCAGCAGAAATTGTGAGACAAATTTTGCTACCATTTTTACCCATTTCCCTGTGTGACAATGTAAAATCAGGAGCAAAAACTACATTTTTGTGCCAAAAATGTAATTATTTTTTCTTTACTGGTATGAAATTCTGTGACACACCCGTGTTGTCAATATGACCAATGCACCCTTAGATGAATTCATTGAGAGGTGTAGTTTGTAAAATAGGGTCACTTATGGGGGTACTGCTGTTCTGACATTTCAGGGGCTTTTCCATTGGGTTATGGCATCCACAAACCATAACATAAAAATCTGCACTATAATATGGCGCTCCTCGCTTCTGAGCTTCCCACTGTGCATGAAAAGTATTTCCAGATTATATGTAGGGTATTGATACACTCAGGAGAAATTGGACAACAAACTGTGGGGGTCCATTTTTTCCTATTAGCCCTTATAAAAATTAAAAACTTGGGACTAAAACAACAGTTAAGTGATAAAAATGTAATTATTCTTTCTCCACTGTCCAGTGGTATAAAATTCTGTGAGGCACATGTGGTGTCAACATGCTCACTGAATCCCCAGATGAATTCTTTGAGGGGAATAGTTTCCAAAATGGGGCCACTTGTGGGGAGTTTCATTGTTTAGGCACATCAGGGGCTCTGCAAACACAACATGGTGTCCACTATCTATTCCAGCCATACTTTACTTGTGCTCTAAAAGTGAAACAGAGCTATTTCCCTTTTGAGCCCTGACATGCACCCAAACAGTAATTTTCCACCTAATATGGGGTATCGTTGTACTCAGGAGAAATTGTGTGGTCTACTTTCTCCTGTTACCCCTGTAAAAATGAAAAATGTGGGACTAAAGCAACATTTTTGCTTGAAAAATGTATTTTTTCATTTTCACTGCTCAATGTTATAAAATTCTGTAAAGCACATGTGGGTTGAAGGTGCTCACCACACCTCTAGATAATTTCACAGAGAGTGTAGTTTCCAAAATGGGGTCAATTTTGAGGGGTTTCCACTGTTTAGGCATATCATGGGCTCTGCAAATGCGACATGGCGTCCGTTATCTATTCTAGCCAATTTTGCGCTTCAAAAGTGGTATGGTACTCCTTTGCTTCCGAGCCCTGTGCCCAAACAGTAGTTTTCCACCACATATGGGGTATCGGTGTACTGAGGAGAAACTGCACAACAAATTGTATGGTCCATTTTCTCCTGTTACCCTTTTGTAAATGCTAAATTTGGGGCTAAAGCAATATTTTTTATCCTTCCACATTGCTTTTATTTCTGTGAAGCCCCTAAAGGGTTAATAAACTTCTTGAATGTAGTTTTGATCACCCTGAGGGGGTATAGTTTTTAAAATGGTGTCACATTTGGTATTTTCTGTCACATAGGCATCTCAAAGTAACTCCAAATGAGATGTAGTCCCTAAAAAATTGGTTTAGTTAATTTTGTTGGAAAAATTAGAAATTGCTGATAAACTTTTAACTCTTCTATCTTCCTAACTAGAAAAATGATTGTCAGGGGTAACACCAAAGCAATCACGGGGATCCCACCGCTGCTAGCAGTTTGTCAGAAGATGCAACTCCAGTGCCTCCAAACGTCAGGACAATTACGCATTTGACTGACGAGTGATGGACGAGGCAGGGGCTGATTCTAATACTAGGCCAGTTATTGGGGAACTCACAATAAGCGTATGGTATATGTACCTCCAATTCCAACACATGGAACATATATATACCCCCCCACCATACAGTCACTGCCAACTACCGAATAACAAAATGAACTACTAGCTGCCACCACCAATCATTTATACAGGCTGACTCTACAGCCGTTACAAGTAACGTATGGCTTCAGGGGTGCGGTTTACAGAGAAAGAGGAACAGAGGTATTACATTTTATATATTTAATCCAGAAAAGTAGGCAGTATTTATAAAAAATATACAACGATTATGCAAAATGGGAACAAAACAATGCAATAGATATAATTAAATAAAACAAAAAGGATAACAAATAAAATCACTAAACCTGTGTCACGGAAATGGCTCAGAGCTTAGCGGAGGGAGGTACTCCTTAGGTAAATGGACAGAACTACAGCAAGCTGTATCTTCCAGGACTGACATTCCTCTCCTTGACAAGCTCATATGGGGGCTGTTTATGGGATGTGCTAGGTCCTTTTTATAGAGATGAAACATGACATGGATAGCATCATCCATTAGTCAATATTGGCGCCACTAGGAACAAATGGTGGATACCGTGTTCCCCGGTCAGGACTTCCATTCTTCCTTCTATCTATATACACTAGAGCTACCGCACCTTTTTGGACCTCTGTCCTTACAGGCTCACTGAGTACATTATATTGTACACTGATGAAGGTCTATTGTGACTGAAACATCTTATTTGTACTCCATTTCCTTTATTAAAATTTTCAAAAGAATTTATTGAGTCACTTGAGTGCCAAATTTTATTATCACTATTTGCGGTGTTCTATGGACACCGCTTCGTAGGTGCCAGATCTCCCGGCACACAAGTGACACTGTTATGTCACATGAGCGCTGCATCCAATCTGTGGCTGTTGACCGGCTGCAGCGCTCACGTGGCTTCCGGTCTAACTGATGACTGCTGGACATGTGAACATAGCCTTAAAGGCGAATCTGTCAGTAGGATCAAGCCGTGAATATGGGCATGTAGGTAATAGGAAGTTGAATAAAATGATATTTTAATATCTGCGATTTGATGTGTTATTCCAGAGAAATTCATGTTTTTCTTATATGTAAATGAGCTGTTCAGGAATATGGGCCGGACACTGATCTGCATGAAAATCTGCCTCTGTGGTATCCTACAAAGTGGCCATCTCCATGGGATAACGGATGTATAGTGTGTTCCATGCAAATACTGTGATTTCTATAAAAACTGTATGTTGTAACATATTGTAAGACTTGCTGACACCAAGCACTCAAATGTTAATCTCACCTCTTGGGGGCTAGTTTACATGGCTCAGATCTTCTTGTTCTGCAGAAGTTTCTGGAAAGAGCTGGAACAAGCTTCCCCTGGCAGAAGTCAATGACTGCAGCCTTAAGAGTCACAGCTGCAGCAATTCTAACTCCTATGATGTTGTTAAAAAAAAGTTCAGCCATAAGGTGAGGGAGAGGAGCCAGTAGAGGAAAGGACTACTCTCCCCCTTGATCCTCATCCTGTTGAGATGGGACCAATAAAAAGAAGGGGAGCTGACAACCTTCATATTTGAAGGATTTCTATTGCACCTCTAGGAGAAGGACTTCTCAGCCCTAAGGAAAGGGAACTGGCTGAGGAATCCCAGAGGGAGCCTAAGAACTGGTGAACTGATTTGATAAGACAAGTATCCCACAGAGATCTGTCTGCCTGCATGTTTGGGTCAATTTTCAGCTGTGAGTGTAAGCTTGAACACCAATTACCTACTATTTGTTTATAGTTATTTACCCCATTATTATTATTAGACTGTTCTTTTTCAAGTTAATGCTGCTTCTTCATGATTGGGGCTCAGCTGCACAAACAACTACCACCATCATACTCTGCTTAAAGAGGCAGCTACTATGCAAAACATTATTTTCCACATTATCCCCTCTGAGGTACGCAGATTTGGGATTCATCATAAGTCCAGTGTCCAGGAGCCCATCTCAAACTGTCTGATAAGCATCTGCTGTTGCAACAAATTATTTCCTACTGTCACTATTATATTTTTTTTATTTATTATTTTTTTTATGTAAATTGGGGGACTTTGTGTTTGTGTAATTGGGGAGAGGGGGAAACTCATTGTGACAGAAAGCTTGGCCACCGTTAGACAGTTTATAGACCACCAGGAGCTCAAACACTCCCCCTTCCATACACCACATGAGGTTACCGCACCTTCAGAGCTTATTTTAAATAAAAGAGACAGTTACCAGTGTGAGATACCTAACTAACACAGAACAGTAGTGCAACACTCCGAAACGCGATGGGAATCCTCCAGTACGCCGGGCATGGGTCAGATCCTCTCTGGTCCCCTGTACACGCTCGGTGACAGCCATGCCCAAATCCTGGAACTGCAGAGGCACAATAAAATAAGGGACACACGACTGTAGGTGTGCGGGAGTTAAATATCGTTTCTTTCTGTTCCCTCTGATTGTGTGTGATGTTGCCGATGTTCCCCTTGCTGTTGGTGCAGAGGGAGACAGGAGAGGCAAGAGACAGATGAACTTTTCAAGCAAATGGAACTTTTACTTGTAAACACAGCCACAGAGGATCACAGCCACAGATGGTACAGAGTAAATATGCGCAGATGACAAGATTCCTCAGACGGGCGTTTAGCCACAGATGCAAGGAAACGACAGGTACAAGATGTGATAGACAGCAAGTGTGAACAGAGCCTATCCTGTTCTCCAAACTGACATGATAGTCTTCTTCTATCCCACTGGGGTGGTGCTCCACAGCAGACCCCTAGATCCCTGCTCCCTCTGACCTTCATTATGTCATAGGATTCCTGTTTTCCACCATGGGTGGATCACCTTCCAGGCCTCCTGCGTCCACAGCGTAGTATTTTGGTAGGCTAAGGGTGCTGTGAAGACCAGGGAATTCCATCTGCCCCAAGGGTTCTAGTCCTCAGGTTATCCTACGGGTTTCCTCCAGTCAGTCCATCCCTATTCGGACCACTGGAAGGGGAAGAATAATCCCCTCACATGCTCTTCTGGCTGATCCCCAACAGTACTCTTAAGGTGTTTCCTGAAACTCTGAAACTATAGAACTTCACTAGAATAACGGTTGAAGCTAACTTTTGTACACCCAAGGGTTCCTCTTACCAGTCCACTTGCTTAACAACTATCCTGGTAAGGAGACTTAACTATTACTCTACTAAAACTGCAACAGACAATTATAAATAGACATATTAGGAATAACTTATACAGAGTTTTCTTAGTAATACAACTCTGGGGTATTACAGTAGTACTGAACGTTGTCTCCTTACAAACACATTTGCAGCAGCAGCTCTCACAGCTCTGCTGTATTGTAACACTTTCTGCCTGTGAGTTGGAAGCTGAAGCTGAGAGGAGCCTGCAGATGTGTCAGGTATAATCACACACAGCTCTGCAGTGAGATCAGGAGAGCAGAGAGCAGAATATCACACTAGTAACGCCCCTTTAATTTAAAATAAGTTTTGGAGGCAGATTTTCATGCAGATCAGGGTCTGGCCCATAGATCTTAACAGCTTATTTACATTTAAGAAAAACATGGATTTCTCTTTAAGAAAACATAGGAATGCAGATATCAGGGCATCATTTTATACAGCTTCCTATGACCTGTGTGCCCATATAGGTGGCTTAGGAGGGTTGATACTATTGACAGATTCCCTTTAACAATGGGAAACACAAAACATGCTGGGAAGTGATAGAAACTGAGTTATATTGCCCTATAGTGCCTGCTGCAAACTAGGCAAAATGACTACTACTTTGCCATAACATCTACATGTTATATAAAGGCCAGAAAAACAAATATAAAGTTTTGTCTGTATGGTATTTGACACCACTTTGCTACACATTTCAGTTCTTACAGTACTGGACTTATGATGGTACTGGGAACAGGGAACAGGCTCAGCATTTCATCGCTCTTATGGTGGAAGAACTTATCTATTCATGCCTTTGGGACAAAGCAGACTGAATTACAGGCATTGCTGATTCTAATGAATCTCCCTGCACTGCTCTCCCCATATTGCCAGACATCATAAAATTTCTTAAAAAGGGACTTTTATGATTTTTTTTCTAATTGCCAGTAGAAAGGGTTATTTTCAAGTAGAAGAAGATCTACAAGCATGGACTGGCTCAACAAAATCCAGCATTTGCTGAAGCTAAAAGAAATGGCACTATCTAATATTGAAGTTGATTCTTATACCCCCATACACTCCCTGACAGAAGTTATGTTGCTTATCCATGTTATGTAAATAAAAGCTTATAACCTGACATTAAATTCATCCATTGGTTTTATAAATTACTTTTATGAAAGCTGAAACCCTCCCAAATTTGGTTTCGGTTAAGAAAATAAATTAGCATCAATGCTGAAATATTTATCATTTAATGAACACAGAATGGTCAGATTTTGGCAAGACAAAAGTTTTGTCGCCTGGTCATATAATGCACCCAATCCTAGTTTACATCCTCACCAGTGCTCAGTAAATGATCGGTTAATTAGTGGGTGTGTATAAAAAGAAACCCAGCACCCCAGACCTTCACTTGAACTGCAACTTGAGCTCTGACAACACGCCAAAAATCCACCCTGCGACCAAAGCCTTGATTATCAAGAGGCTGAAGACCAAATCCACTGCAGAGGTGGCTGGCACCTTTAATGTGTCTCAGAGTCAAGTACAAAGAATTAAAAAAAGATTTGAAGAGATTGGAGATGTGTTTGACAAGCCCAGGTCCGGCAGATCCCACAAGACAACTGCTCAGGAGGAACGTTTGTTGGTTAGAAAATCCAAAGCAAGCCCCTCTTCCACTGCAGCGGAGCTCCAACAGGCCTGGTCACCTCAAGTCCCTGTGTCAACAAGAACAGTTTGTAGGATTCTGTCTCGAATTGGCCTCCATGGTCGAATCAGTGCCCAGAAGCCAGCACTAAACAAAAGGCATTTGCAAAGTCCCACAGCCTACTAAACAGATGGACGCTGGAAAAGTGGCAGAAGGTGGATTTCTCTGATGGATCTTCAGTAGAATTACACTACAGCCGCCGCAAATACTGCAGGAGACCTACTGGAGCCCGTATGGATCCAAAATACACCCAGAAAACAGTTAAATTTGGTGGTGGAAAGATCATGGTCTGGGGTTACATTCAGTATGGGGGTGGGCAAAACATTTGCAAGGTGGAAGGCAATATCAATAGCCTAAAATATCAAGAAGTATTAGCTACCTCTTACATTCCATATCATAAAAGGGGTCAAATTCTGCAGCTGGATGGTGCTCCATCTCATACATCCATCTCTACAACAAAGTTCCTCCAGGCAAAAAAGATCAAGGTGCTCAAGGACTGGCCAGCCCAGTCACCAGACATGAACATCATTGAGCATGTTTGGGGTAGGATGAAAGAGGAAGCTTGGAAGACAAAACCAAAGAATCTAGATGAACTCTGGGAGGCATGTAAGACGGCATTCTTTGCTATTCCTGATGACTTCATTAATAAATTGTATGAATCATTGTTGAACCGCATGGATGCAGTCCTTCAAACTTATGGAAGTCACACAAAATATTAAATATGACTCTAATAGCACCACAACTTCATTCACCAATGTTATTGTTAGAACCTTGCTGTTAGGTTTTTTTTCCTTTGCTGGTCACATGACCTTGTTGGCCTATTTAATCCTGCTCCGCCCTTCTGGCTTTGCTGGACTTCATTGTATATCTACTTTCTAGCTAGCCTGTGCTCTGTATCTAACTCTGTTAGTTTGCTTGGTCTACGGACCTCTATGTTCTATCTATTTTGTTTGTTCGTCTGTCTGCTACTATTTCTGTTAGGAGGTGTCCCATATTCCTCCCAGTCCTTAGTACTTGTAGGGATTCCCTCCCCACATCTATAGGTCTCCGTACAGACTAGATTAGGACTTTAGCAGGTCTGATCGCAGGATCAGGTTCCCTGTTACATCGTAGGGATTCAGCTGAGTCCTATAGTAGGGACAGATCTCCTCTCTTTCCTTAGCTTTGGTAGCAGAACATAACAGTAAGTCCAGCCTGCAAATTCTCTAAGGAAAGATTTTTTTTTTTTTTGTTCCATCATGGTGTCGGTTCAGGATTTGGCTAAACACCTGCAGGGACTCTCTCTGGAAGTGGCCGAGCTCCGTCAGCACGTGAGTAACTGTCCTGGAGCATATTTCTTGGAGCCTAAGGTATGTTTGCCGGATTTATTTTTTGGTGAACATCGAGAATTTTTTTCATTTAAAAATGCTTGCTTATTGTATTTTCGTTTGAGACCCAAGTCCTCTGGGGATGAATCCCAGCGCGTAGGGTTCATAATGTCACTTTTGCGCAAAGAGCCTCAGGAGTGGGCCTTTTCTTTGCAACCTAGTGATACATGCTTCAGATCAGTGGATAGTTTTTTTTTCTGCTTTAGGACTATTATATGATGATCCTGACCGTGTGGCATCAGCTGAGACTGAGTTGAGACGTTTAAAACAAGGATCAGGTAATGTCGAAAAATATTGTACTCATTTTCGTCGTTGGTCCACTCAAACAGGGTGGAACGATTCTGCTCTGAAAAGTCTATTTCTTGCTGGGCTCAGTGAAAGGGTTAAAGACCTGCTAATTGCTTATCCTACACCTGAGGATTTGCAACAGGCTATGCAATTAGCTATACGGGTGGATAGAAGACTGCGTGCTAGGGTTAATGAGAGCAAATCCTCTGCTATGTCAGTTTCTGGTTATGATAATGTGTGTACTAACAGTGGTGAACCGATGGAGATTGGATCGGTGGCACCTCGCTCTCAAGAAAAAGACCGTCGTTTTTCGGAAGGCTTGTGTTTCTATTGCGGAAAATCTGGTCATTTGATTAAAGGCTGTGAGCTTCGTATGAAGAAAGAAAAAAAAATGGTCAGTCACGCCCGTATTGCCTGTTTAAATTCCAAGGGTATATTTTTAGCTGCTTCCACGATTGCTCAGGAAAAATTAATGGAATTTCGGGTGTTTGTTGATTGCGGGTCTACACTGAATGTAATTGATGGGGGATTCGTGGAAAAACTCAATTTAAAACCTGAACCTTTATCATCCCCCATTGCTGTGGTTTCTGTGGATGGCTCCCCTTTGAAGAATATTACTCTCAAGGTCAGTGAATTTCCTCTCACTATTAATGGTGTTCACCATGAGAAATTGGATTTGGTAGTGTTGAATAACTTGCCTTCTCCAGTAATATTGGGTTTGCCCTGGTTAAAATTTCACAATCCTGTACTGGATTGGTCTACCAGTGAAATTAAATCCTGGAGCCATAAATGTTATGACAAGTGTTGTAACGGGCGTATTGCAGCTTTGGATAGGGGAGAATTGCCTGTTCCTATTCAGGATTTTTGGAGAGTTTTTTCTGAGAAGGAATCGCAGGTTTTGCCTCCCCATAGAGACTATGATTGTTCTATTGAATTTGTCCCTGGAGCGACTCTTCCTAAAAGTCGTTTATTTAACCTTACTATTCCTGAGAGGAAGGCTTTGGAGGAATACATACAGACAAGTTTGGCCGCCGGTCACATTAGGCCCTCTAAGTCTCCTGTGGCGGTTGGATTTTTTTTTGTAAAAAAAAAGGATGGCGGTTTACGTCCTTGTCTGGATTTTCGTGAGATTAACAAAATTACGGTACGCAATCCTTACCCACTGCCATTGATTCCTGATCTGTTTAACCAGTTATTGGGGGCCAAGTGGTTCTCTAAAATTGACCTTAAGGGGGCATACAATCTGTTGCGCATGAAGGAGGGTGATGAATGGAAGACTGCTTTTAACACTCCTGTGGGTCATTTTGAGAATCTGGTTATGCCTTTTGGTCTTACTAATGCTCCTGCATTTTTTCAGAATCTGATTAATGACATCCTTAGACCTTTGATCGGTAAAAATGTGGTTGTGTATTTGGATGACATTTTGATTTATTCGCCAGATCTGGAGTCTCATTGGCGGAGCGTGCGTGAGGTATTACAGTTATTAATGGACAATTCGCTTTTTGCTAAGCTGGAGAAATGTGAGTTCGCTGTACAGAGAATTAGTTTTTTGGGCTACATTATCTCCAGCAAAGGTTTTGAGATGGATCCGGTTAAGGTTCAGGCTGTGCAGGAATGGCCTAGGCCTATTGGTTTGAAATCGATACAGAGGTTTTTGGGTTTCGCCAATTACTACAGAAAATTCATAAAAAATTTTTCTAGTATTGTCAAACCTCTGACTGATCTCACCAGGAAAGGTGCTGATGCGGTTCAGTGGTCTTCTGAGGCCATTGAAGCTTTTGTGTATCTCAAGGAGAGGTTCACCTCTGCTCCCATCCTTATGCAGCCTGATGTTACTAGGCCGTTTTTGGTTGAGGTTGATGCTTCCTCTGTGGGGGTTGGCGCAGTATTGTCTCAGGATAACGGGGATGGATTACATCCCTGTGCCTTTTTTTCAAAAAAATTTTCGGAGACTGAACTGAATTACGATATTGGTAATCGGGAATTATTGGCTATTAAACTCGCATTTGAACACTGGCGCCACTTCTTGGAAGGTGCGGAATTTCCCGTTCAGGTTCTTACAGATCATAAAAATCTGATATATCTTGATGCTGCCAAGCGCCTGAATGCCCGTCAGGCTAGGTGGGCACTGTTTTTCTCGCGGTTTAATTTCTCCGTTACTTACATCCCTGGTACTAAGAATGTTAAGGCGGATGCCTTGTCTCGCAGTTTTTCTCCCATAGTCGGTGCTGAGAAAGAGGAAAACATTTTACAAGAAGGTGTTGTGATAGCTGCTTTAGACTCCGTTTTGGAAGATGAGATTCTTAAAGCTCAGGAGAATGCCCCATCTAACACTCCTCATGGGAGGTTGTTTGTGCCTGGGACCTTTAGGAGAGATTTGTTTGTTGAGTGTCACCTGACTTCTGCACAACACAATTGATGGTCCCAACCCCATTTATAAGGCAAGAAATCCCACTTACTAAACCTGACAGGGCACACCTGTGAAGTGAAAACCATTTCCGGTGACTACCTTTTGAAGCTCATCAAGAGAATGCCAAGAGTGTGCAAAGCAGTCATCAAAGCAAAAGGTGGCTAACTGAAGAACCTAGAATATAAGACATATTTTCAGTTGTTTCACACTTTTTTGTTAAGTATATAATTCCACATGTGTTAATTCATAGTTTTGATGCCTTCAGTGCGAATGTACAATTTTCAAAGTCATGAAAATACAGAAAAATCTTTAAATGAGAAGGTGTGTCCAAACTTTTGGTCTGTACTGTATGTATAAATTAACTTAAGGCTATGTGCCCACGATGCAGAAATGCTCAGGATTTTTTCCTGAGCGTTTCTGCATCTCCCTGGCAGAAAAAAACGCATGCGGATTGTTAATGTGGATTGTACATGCGTTTTCCTGCCAGGGACATGCGGAAATGGAGCGTTATTCACTGACATTTCCGCATGCGGATTGACAAGCGCTTTCCAAGCGATTAGCATCACTTGGAAAGTGCTAGTGACAACTAGGTCACACTATATAAATCCATGCAAATGGCATGGATTTATATAGTGTGACCCGAGAGAGTGGTTAAAAATAAAAAAATAAATGTAAACTTACCCTCCGATGGCCCCCGGTATCCTGCTTTACACTCCGTTCTCCCTTGCCGACAGCGGGGGATTGAAAGACCTGCCGACATCAGCGTCGCGTGACCCGTCACATGACTCTGACGTCAGCACAGGTCCTTCAATCCACCGCGAAGTGCCGGGAAGCAAGCAGGAGCGCAGCGCGGGCCGACAGAAGGTAAGTATACATTTATTTTTTATTTGATTCTTTTTTTACAGATTTTTTAATGGTACCAGGGTGTGGATGAGACTCTCCTCTCCTCTCCACCCGGGTACCATCCGCATATTAGAACGCGCCAATTACGCAAGTACAGATGCAGTCTTGCGGAATTGGCGCGTTCTAATGCAAGTCAATGGCGGCGAAAAGGCAGCACTTCCGCAAAATAATTGGTAGTGCTGCGTTTTTTTCCGCAATGATAATCCACAGCGGAAATTTCCCCAGCATGTGCACAACACATGCGGATTATCATTGGGGAACATTGCTGCCCTTCTACCATGCGTTTTTAATGCGTTTCTGCAGCGTTTCTGCAGCTGCAAAAACGCTGCAGAAACGCATTAAAACGCATCGTGGGCACACAGCCTAACAGTAGTATTTATAGCAAAGAAGACTAGTGGTTTATGTTAGTTTGTTTATATATTTAAAATAAGAGTTTTATCAGTCTCAGAGAGAATAACTTAATGATGGGTTTATGAAATATGTTTGATACAAAGTTTCCAACTTTTATAATAAGTATCATAATAATTATTTGAGATAGCATGACTTCTTTCATAAGAGTTGTGATTCCTTCCTCTCCTGACCGGCATGCTGATTTCCTATTACAATGACTTTAGTCTCTTTTACAGATACATTGTATATCCATTGATTTATACCATTTTCTATACGTTTGCTCATCTGCTGTATTATGATATTTCCTATGGTTCACACAATTACATAGTCCCTGGTATCATGCATGTTATACGTTTTCTGTATTTTACTGATTCAGGCCCTGACATTCTAAACAACTACATCCGCTTCAAAGGCAAATCCCACCGCCCACCCGAGCAAGAGACCTAAAATAGAATTCTTTAAAAGGACATAAGTTCACTTGGTTAATTTACAGTGTTTCCAGCATTCATTGACAGCATTATGAGGCAATGTGCCTGCAGCCAGCGCTGCATATTTCAAATCCCTGCTTCATTATCTGTCTTTCCTGTCTGGCTGCTTTAATCATTGAATAATAACTTTCAGGCTGTAGCCTGTGGCAATGTACTTGCAATCCTCTGCTGACACCAAGCTCCTGCATACCGAAATAACATAGCCAGACGTCATTTTAAAGGGACAACCCAGTTTTTATTTACAGTATGGATCGCTAATATATTTTGCACAAACTAGATTGCCTACTCATTGTATCTAGATATTAAATCTGTATATTACTAGAAATTATTCTACATAATTTATTTCATCATTTTATTGATTTCTCTTTGCTGATGTAGCTCTGGTTTCCCAGCGGGTCTGACATCTAATTTCCCTATTGCCAATCTTATAAAAAACCAATTAGTTTATTGGAAAATGGAGCACACAGTCATTATTACTGGCGTCAAATACACATACGGTATTCCAGTTATATAAGGGTGATCAGTACAGTGATGTTATATATAAGCAACAGGAAAAAGGAAGACGAAAGCACTCAACTCTGCAAATGTCATAGACAGACAGACAGGTAGATAGACATTTTATGGGCAAAGGTATGCGGACACCTGACTATCCCACCTACATGAGCTTGTTGGAAGTCCCATTTCAAAACCATGGACTTAAATATAAAGTTAGTAACACATTTGCTGCTATACCAGCCTATACAGGGTATGTCTGCGGGAATTTGTGCATGATAAGAATAAATCTAGTACTTGTGCTCCATTATTTCTAGTGAAGATAAGTTTTCAGCTACCCCCATTAGAATGGAGAGGCAGTGCGCCTGTCCCACCTCCACTCCATTAATTCTATATGGGGCTGCCAGAAAAAGATGAGCGGTCAGCAGAACAATAGAGAATAAATGGAGCAGAAGTCGGACTTGCACACTACCATTACATTCTAAAGGGGATAAAAGCGCCCCATTCGGCCAATCGGTTTGGGTCCCAGCGGTCGGATAGGTGATAACTAATCTTCTGTGGAAAACCCATTTAAAATTACACACTTTATTAATTAAAGGTTAATATTAGATACGAGCAAATAAATTTTAGTGACATTGAATTCTACTCACATTTTACAAAAATCGGCATTTGCCAAAATGCCGATTTTTTGTAATTCGCCTCCGCGTGGATTCAGCAAAATGGAGACCACTGGGTGCCATTTTTCTGTACCATAAAGGACCATCAAAAGGTTAAAAAATAAAAAAAATCCTTATACTCACCTCTCCAGCTTCTCCAGCACTCACCATCACCTGTCCGGTCCTCACTGCATCTTCTTGTCTCCTGTCTCCCATGCTGGAATCCCCCTGCGTCTCACACTGAGTCTCATCTCACTTCCTGACATCATGATGGGGTGAGCTTCTGCACACTTTCAGCTAACCCTCTCAGGTCTCAGCCCTTGGCAGCTCCATACAGAATGAATGGTGTAAGCATCCGCACTGCCATTCCATTCTAATGGGAATAAAAGTGTTCTTACAGATGACCCATGGGGGGTCCCAGCGGTCAGACCACTGCCAATCTATATGTGACTGATCACCTATCGTTATTTTTTCACTGGACAATCCCTATAATGTGATATGCCGGTCTTTAGTAGAGTCAAGTGTGGAATTTGAGGCCCACCAGTATATCAGGCCAACTACCCTCTTAGGACTGTATAAACCTCCCGCGGTAATTCATTTGTTATAACAGTGTCCACTTTAGAAAATGTTTCTCCAGAAGGTCTGTGGCCGACACAAATGTTTCTAATGCACATTATCCAAAAATATACCCAACAGACATAATGGCTTCAGATGCACATGCTGTAGCTGTAATGGAATCTATTATCATTAGATACCCCAGGTTATAGTTTTTGACAACAACCATTTTCACTTGTCTATAATAATAATACTCTTTATTTTTATATAGCGCCAACCTATTCCGCAGCACTTTACAGACATCATCATCGCTGTCCCCATTGGGGCTCATAATCCACATTTCCTATCAGTATGTCTTTGAAGTGTAAGAGTACACCGGAGAACCTGGAGGAAACCCACACAAACACGGGGAGAACATACAAACTCCTTGCAGATGTTGTCCTTGGTGGGATTTGAATCCAGGACCCCAGCGCTGCAAGGCTGTAGTGCTAACCACTGAGCCACATCTATATACTGCTCTGGCAAAAAATTAAGAGACCACTGAACAGTTTTCTGTTGGAAAGCATGGAAAGACTGGTGGAAAGCAGCCAAGACGCATGAAAGCTGTGATTAAAAATTATGGTTATTCCACCAAATATTGATTTCTGAACTGTTCCTGAGTTAAAACATGAGTAATTTGAGGTCTGAAAGCACTTTTTCTTTTGTATTATTTTGACGATTTCTCATTTGCTGCAAATAAATACAAAATTTTAAGCTTTGAATTTCGGAGACATGTTGTCAGTAGTTTATAGACTAAAACAACAATGTACATTTTACTCAAAAATATACCTATAAAGAGAAAAATCAGAGAAACTGAAAATTTTGCAGTGGTCTCTTAATTTTTGCCAGAGCTGTATATGTATGACATACAGTATATGTCAAATCTATTTTATCCGGTATTATAAATGCTACAAGACATATGGAACACATTGAAAAGTTTTCCTGTAGAATATGAAGCTTGGAAATCTTACTCTGGAACTTCATTATTAATGTAGATTATTTTGTCCTTAATAAAAAAAATATTTCCCAAGTATCTCAGTATCAGTATCTCAGGGGGTGGGGGAGGGACGAAGTTAGTTCTTCATCTTAGTATTAAATGGAAAGAGTGCATGGTGCTGGGGTAAAGCATCTCCATTGAAGGCTGAATGCCTTTAAGTCTTCTCTGAACTTTTGAACTTGATCTGTGTTAACACAAATTCTACAAGACAAACACATGTTTGAACTGTTCATATTCCAAACTAACAGGGTCCTACGCTGTAATGTCCTACTTCATCAAGGCAATGCTGCCATCTAGTGACTGCATTGAGCAGTGCATGTAGGCTACTAACAAAGATTGAGGACTCACAACATATTAGAGAAACATTACACCACAACCATAGACTTCTGAGGGGTCCCACAGTAGCTTCCTATGCCTCTGATTTTATTTGGAGTTCAAAAGAACAACTGTGATGTTCAGAGGCGACCCCGGACTGAAAAGGGCTCCTGTAAAAGAATAGTATAAGGGCCTCCGCAGTTTTAAAAACTCATCTTAATGCACCCCTTCATGTGCTATTTTGGAAGTGGAAGTGGGCCCCCTTAACCTTTGGACCCCTGTCCAGCTGCACAGGTCATACCGATGGTATGTCCGCCCCTGGTGATGTGCATCAGACCATTTGTCTTAGGGAGCTATTCTCCACCAATGCTATTTATAACGTTGAAACTACATTTTTGTATCACTCTAATGCATTAAATAGGCTTGATTAAAATATCCTGGTTTTGTGTCTACAGCTCCTATGTAGACAAACCTACGTGCCTTCTTGATTACAAACCACAAACAAATAGCAAAATTCCTGCACTACATATCACCAGAAATATAGTTATAACATTTGTATAGCCTTATTTCATTTCTGCTTCAATGAAGACGTAGTAAAATGTTAAAAATCAAGGATTCCACTTATTCATTTCAAACCCTCAGTAGCTCTTCATCATAGCTATTAATCATACTATGATTAAGAGCTACTGAGAGCTTGAAATAAAAGCAACTGAATACTTGCTTTTAACCTTTTTACTATGTGTGCTCACAGAAATAAAATTATAAGGATTTTAATCCTGGTGCTGGAACAATATAGTCTCAGAAATATTACTGATTGAGAGCCAGCCCTGTTTTCCGGCAAGATTGCGGTAGTTCTTTAGCGGATCTTGGGAGCTGATCTAATTCTCTTTTATATCGATAAAACATAAAAACAAATTGACCAGTTGAAACAGTACATAGATATACGCTGTGTAATTTCAAATAAAGAAGAAAAGAGGAAAATTAAAATCCACATGCTGATGGTTAAAAAAAAAACCTCTGACACGTTTCTGGCACTGGTTGAGCCCTTAGTCATAGAGACACTCTATGTTAGAATGGCCTCATAAACCTGTTTAAAAGTGTCCATCCACCTAACCTGGTTGACAGCTCCTCAGTGTCCATCCTCCCTACTGCTGAGATCTCAAACTGCTCAGTACAACCTACAGTCAATCAGGCTGGTGAGTAGAGAATGAATACACTTGGACTCGTAAGTTCTCTATAGTTGGACTTATAAAATGTTCTTCTTAGTATCAGGATTATACATCAATTTTGAGATGGATTTTCAAAGTAAGTATACCAGCCTTAGGTCTAAGAGATATATATATATAATAATGTATACAGTTTATATTGTGAAATATGGTGACTAGTGTTGAGCGAGCACTAAAATGCTCGGGTGCTCGAAGCTCGGGCCGAGCTCGCCGTGATACTCGGGTGCTCGACCCGAGCAACGAGCCCAATGTTAGTCTATGGGAGACCCAAGCATTTTTGCGGCGGCACCCCCGGCAGTCTGTAGAAAGCCTAAAAAGTGCCCAAAACGATAGTGACAGTGCTCAAAAGACATGGGGACAGCATGGGCATCGCCCCAGGAAGCATTTCTGACCCCCAGGTCACTGCTGTCAACAACGTGGTCAGAGGTATTAAGCCACTTTTACGGGCTCACAATAAAACGTTCAAAAACTAAACTGAAACGGTTTTCCTGTAAAATATGTTAAGGAACATCCTTTCCAGGGTAAAGACTTGTGTATAAGGTAAAATAAATAACCAAAAACAAAAATACTCCTCCACATCTTGGGCTATGTTCACAAGTAGCATTTTTTATGTGTTTTTGCACTTTTGTATTGCTTTCAACCGTGACAAATGCATTCACCGGGAAATGTCATTTTAACATTTTACAATCTTATCTGGCCATGTGCTGTGTGACACATGCATACAGTGCTGAAAAGACATGGGAACAGCATGGGGAAGACCCCTGGAAGCATCTCTGACACCCAGGTCACTGCCTAAAAGTGTGCCCATCAGAAGTGATCCTTTACGCATCAGAAGATGCAGACTTGCAACTATCCCCATGCAAGTCCTTGTCCCAGGGCAGTGTTCAATTGTACCTCCCCCATTCCTTGCAATGCAAGCGCAAGTATGCAGCCTGCCACCCACCCCTAGGCTGCAATACCATACTGCTTGCTTGCTTGTACTTGAAATGGGGCCTTTTAGTTTGGAGGAGGCCAAAGCTGGCCACTACCTCATGGCTGCTTCGGCAGCGAGGTGTCCATACTCAGTCCCCAGCCGCCCGGTGGCCGGGTGTCCACGCTCGGTCCCCAGCCGCCTGGGGGCGGCCGGGTGTCCATAAACGGTCCCCAGCTGCCCCCATTTCTCCTTGGAACATCCCCCCACACACTTTTCTTAGGCCGGCCAGCTTTAGGACAGCATTGGACGAGCCCACCAGAGAACCAGACTCCTCTGGTGGGCCCTGGCTTCTCCATCAGGGGAGTTGAGAGTGCCAAGGTGAGGAGCATGATGATGATGATAGAAGTTAGCATCTGCTTTGTTTTCTTGGAATGCAAGCGTAAGTGTGCAACCAAACACCCACCCACCTTCAGGCTGCGATACCATACTGCTAGCTTGCACTTGAAATGGGGCCTTTTAGCTTGGAGGAGGCCGAATCTGGCCACTACCTCATGGCTGCTTCGGCAGCGAGGTATCCAAACTCAGTCCCCAGCCGCCCGGCGGCCGGGTGTCCATACTCGGTCCCCAGCCGCCCCGCGGCCAGGTGTCCACACACGCTCCCCAGCCACCTGGTGGCGGCCGGGTGTCCATAAACGGTCCCCAGCCGCTCCCATTTCTCCTTGGAACATCCCCCCACACACTTTTCTTAGCCTGGCCTGCTTTAGGGCAGCATTGGATGAGCCCACCAGAGAACCAGACTCCTCCGGTGGGCCCTGGCTTCTCCATCAGGGGAGTTGAGAGTGCCAAGATGAGGAGCATGATGATGATGATAGAAGTTAGCGTCTGCTTTATTTTCTTGGAATGCAAGCGCATGTATGTAGTAGCGGCTAGGCCTGAGGTGGTCAGCGTTTTGGCGCATATCCTACCTCCTCCGAGGATTGCTGGATGTTTTCCTGCTAGTATCCCAGTTCTATGACTCCCGTTAAAACAAAGCTTCAGGTGATGAATGATGGATGAGGTGGTGGCAAAGGAGAAAGAGCAGGAGGAACAGGGACCATTCACATCAATATCAGGCCAATCAACCACACATGTCTTGTAGGATATGTTTCTGTAACAAAAGGAGCAGTTCGGCTACACAGTTATAGGGCATACAGTGAGTGCAATGCCTACCAAAAATTTCAAGGCACTACAATGCCCCTTGGAAGTGACAGGGAGGTCAGAGGGCTTTAACTAAAACGTTTTTTCCATTTATAGCAACTGGGTCTCCTGTGCACTGTTGGCCTAAGCAGTTAATGGAAGGCTTTCCAAAAATTATGAGGAACTGCAATGCCCCTTGAAACAGATGTGGATTACAGCATACTAAAAACCTTCTACCCATTATTGGGGAGTGGGTCTCCCTTAGTGTTCGCCTATGCATTGAAAAGCAAAAGCTGACTAAAATTAAGAGGAAATGCAATGCCCCTTGGAAGAGTGGTGGAGGTCGCAGTAGCTTAACAAGACGGGTTTTTTTTAACAATACTTTTTATTCAAATTTTTACTTTATACAACTGTATTCCAAGTATTGGACTCTGGATACATTAAGGTACATCTCTCGCAAAGGTAACATCGTTGATCAATAGTATTATTTCGGATTTTTGAATATCATGTTCAGTGAGAAAAAAAAAAAAGAAAAAAAACAGAAAACAGTTTACCAGAATAATCCCCAACTACCCTCCCTCATCCCAGACATAAAGGAATACCTATGTACAGCGACCTTGTTAGTTCTGTCTTTATTTATTTCAGTGTCTTATAGCTCCTCCCGCCTATGCGACACGTTCTATAGCTTCCTTCCCTTTCACATTTGGATCAGCAATTTTTAACCTACTCAATGTTCCACTCATGTCTTCTACTATATACCAGCTAGTACACAGAAATGGCTTCACAGCTCCTTGAATTTTCTCATTTGTGTAATACTTCAATAGAAAACCCCTCCCCTTTATCATGAGTGCTTTTACATCTTTTTCCCTATCCCGCTCGGCTTCCAGCTTTTCCGAGCGAAACAGGGCTTTCAATTGGGCTATGATTTCATTCGGACTTGGAATAGAGTCAGACAACCAATGCTTTAGTAAACTTCTTTTAGCTATTAAACACACTGTATGGAACATTGGGGCCAAAACATTCCCACCCTACTGTTGTGCATTTTCTTCAGTACCCCAAAAATGAAAAAGAAACGGTAGCGGATGTAGATCTATATTGTGTTCTCTAGTATACTTTTTGTATCCATCCAAAATTTTTGCACTTTGGGGCAGCTCCGTGCAGTAGGTTAGAACTTTTAAGTTTGCACTTTGGGCAGTGTGTCAGGCGGTCTATCACATTTTTGGAAACTGGTATATTAAAGGCTATAATTGCTCTATGCATAATTCTGAATTGCGTGTCTCTCCAGGTCTCACTCAATATGTTTTTCCGTACCGCCTGCCAACCTAATAGAATTTTTTCCCCAATTTCTACTCTTTCTATTTGACTTTCCCAAGATCCAAATATTTGATTCGCATCCGTCCTCACAAGGATTTCTTTAATACCTTTATATATTGCAGAAACACTGTGATGCGAACTTGCCCGGTTTAGCAGCAGGGTATCCATTGCATTCCTTTTTGTTTCTTCCCTGACATTTATCAAGTGAACCATCACTGTCTTTCTTATCTGTTCAAATTGTAGGTATTGTTGCTTTTTTAGATTAAATTTTGAGATGGTCTCCTCTTCAGATAGCCACCTGTTTTCCTTTTCATGTAGTAGGTTAGCAACCTTATGTATCCCCTTTATTTTCCACTCTTGGAAAAGCTTGTTTTCCCCTATTTGTCTTAGTGCTGGATTATCCCACAAAGGCAAATCCCTAGATATTCTCCATGATAATTTTAGTCGCTTTCTAATTTCCTTCCATGTTGCTATCGTGTCCCGGTATATTATTGAATTCTTAATTTTGCTAGGTAGTAAATTTAAAGGTGTATGTAGCAGGGCGACTAAGTTCCAGGGCCCTGCATAATGTTTGTCCAGGTTTGTGTCAGAGTATTTACTAGTATCTTTCAACCAGTCTATTATGTGTCTAGATATGCATGCCAGATTGTACCCTCTTATGTCTGGTAGATTGGCACCTCCCTCATTCCTTTGCCATCAATGTTTTCAGTTTTATCCGAGGTCTCCGACCCTTCCATATGAATTTCCTAATAGAAGAATTTATCCTTTTCACATCTACATGTTTTAAAAGAATTGGTATAGTTTGCAGCGGGTACATGAGTTTTGCAGTTCTAATCATTTTTATTAGGTGTATCCTACCTAATAAGCTCTAGTTCTTGTTATATTTTAGATATAATAGGGGTAAAGTTTAAGTTATACACTGACTCTGGTCTCCTACCCAGTTTGATGCCCAAATAGGTTATGTATGCTCCTGCTATCGGTATCTCATGCAGCTCTTTTCTCACTGTGTGCCCTCTTCCTTTTTCTTTTAATTCCAGTATTTCACACTTATTTTTGTTTAGCGCAAACCCTGAGCATTTCCCAAAAGCCTCCAGAAGATTCAACACTCCTGGTAAATCTCTTTCTACTTCTGCCATAGAAAGTATTATGTCGTCCGCAAAGTACGAGGCCTTAATCTTCTCGTCTCCTATTTTCAACCCTTCAAATACTTCATACTGCTGCAGATAGCATGACAAAGGTTCAAGCGCTAAATTAAATATAAGTGGCAACAAAGGGCAGCCCTGGTGTGTTCGTTTTTCCAACAGGAAGCTAGCGGAAAGGTGCCCAGGGGTTTGAATTTTCACCATGGGATTATTGTATAGGGCTTTTATAAGGTTTCTAAATTTGCCCATCACCCCCATTTTGTCTAGGACTTGTTTTAACCAGGACCATTTCACCTTGTCAAATGCCTTCTCTGCATCTAATGTAACTAAGGCCGGGTCTTTACTCTTATTCTCTCCATTCCTCACTGTGTCTAATGCTAGTAATGTACGCCTGATGTTTGTGACTGCGCTCCTGCCCTTTACAAAGCCCACTTGTGCTGGTGACACTAGTGTCGGGAGTATTTCTGCTAGCCTGTTCACCATCAATTTGGATATCATTTTAATATCCTGATTTATCAGGGATATAGGTCTGTAGGCCGCTGGATCCTCCCCATCCCTCCCTTCTTTTATAACTTATATAGGCCATGTTGGTTCCCCCCAACAATTCACCACCCTGTAACAACTCATTATACCATTTAGTCAAAATAGGAGCTACTTGATTGGACATGACCTTAAAAAAATCACCTGTGAACCCATGAGGCCCAGGGGCTTTATTGCCCGGTAGACCTCCAATAGTGCTTTTCACTTCTTCCTCTGTTACCGGTGCATTTAACATGTTCAGTTGTGACTCAGTTATGGCAGGCATTTTAATTTTGCTGAGGAAGGTCATTCCCATATCCTCCTCACCACCATCTTCTGAGTATAAAGCTGCATAGAATTCCCTTAAGACACGGCTTATCTCTTTGGGATTATCTACAGCTATCCCCTTCTCGTTCTTAAGTTTCAGTATGCCTTTCCTCCCCTGTCTTCCTTTTGCTAAGTTTGCCAGTAGCCGTCCCGCTTTATCCCCAAACCTCCTTAGTTCAATTTCCATTTGTGACTTCCTAAATCCTTCTTTCTTCTCCGCCCATTCATCAAAGTTTTTTTTGGCCTCCTTCCAATCTTCCCTTGCCCTTTCCGTTTTTCATAGAATCATAGAATCATAGAATCATAGAATGGTAGAGTTGGAAGGGACCTCCTGGGTCATCTGGTCCAACCCCCTGCTCAAAGCAGGATTCACTAGATCATCTCAGACAGATGTCTGTCCAGCCTCTGTTTGAAGACGTCCATTGAAGGGGAACTCACCACCTCTCGTGGCAGCCTGTTCCACTCATTAATCACCCTAACTGTCAAAAAGTTTTTTCTAATATCTAATCTGTGTCTCCTCCCATTTAGTTTCATCCCATTGCTTCTAGTCTTTCCTTGTGCAAATGAGAATAAAGATGATCCTTCTACAATGTGACAGCCCTTGACATATTTGTAGACAGCTATTAAGTCTCCTCTCAGTCTTCTTTTTTGCAAGCTAAACATTCCCAAATCCTGCAAATTGTTGGAAGAGTACTTTCTCCTCAGATCACAGCTAACCTCTTCGTATTTTGTGTTCGTTTTTTTCTTCAGTGTATGGACATATGCCATCAGTCTCCCTCTCAAAACAACTTTCCCTGCTTCCCAGAATGTTTGTGTCTTTAATTCGTCTGATGAATTGTGGAAAGTGTATGACTAGCCCAGAGGATGGGGATGACTCGGTACCCGGGCCTTTGCCTGGCTTTGAGGATGTCGCGGTGGTCGGCTCCCGGGCCCGTACCCTGGGGTCTCTCTTTAAAAAGGGTGGATATTTATTAATTTTTATAAAAGTTCGTGACGCTACCTGTGGCTTCTGGTGAGAATCACCAGCGCTGCGCAGTCCACTGAGGCCGATGATAAGGCAGCTCGATGGTATAGCTCCCCACAGGTGGAGCTAGGCCTCAGGGCAGCGTACGGAAAGGGGGATGCAGGACAGGCGAGACCCAGCTGGGTCAGAGCAAGAACAGGGACAGACACGATAGTCACTTCAGTACCTTTTACTGTTGGAAATTCAGGCACGTCCCGGAGCACTGTAGGGTGAAGGGTGCATGTCAGGATCCTCCCTAATGAGCGGGTGTAGGGCCTCCTGTTACTTGCCTCTGCGTAGTAAGTTTCTGACCTGCCTGGAGCTAGGCCTAACTTTGTCTCTGTCCTGCGCTGGCTGACCTTGTGGTAGGGCCTTTTCTTGGAGTACACGCTCCTCAGCTTGCAGGGCCTATGTGTCTCCCGGCTCTGTAATGTATCAGCACTTTAGCGATCCTGAGACCTGTATTTCTCCAGGGATTCCGGTTATACCTTACTGGGTCATAGAGATCCCGGTAAGCTTTAGACCCGGTGTCCGGTAAATGCTTCGGGGTGAGCAAGTTAAGCTCCTCTGCCCCCTATGTACTAACTCTCCACTCGCCTTCGGCCTACTCGGGCCCTCACTAGGCTACTCACACTAACGGCAGCTTGCCGCGCTTCACCGATCTTATGGCGCCGGGTAGACCTAAAGCTCACTACTCTGAGCTACACTGAGTCTGGACTGTGCTCCACTGCAGACTAACCTCTCTCAGACTTCTCTACTGCAGGAGCTCTCTCAACAGGCTTGGCTCTCTGTCGACTCCAGTCTAGACTAACTACTGCCTGGCTCCACCTTCCCTATTTATCTATCCCCTAACGGGCTCCCTCTGGTGGTCTGAGGTGGAAGGTGGAGCTGTGTGAATGGTTATGGGGGCCTCTTGTGGAGGAATCCATCAATGCACTCTTCCGGGATCTGTGATACCAAGCGCAGCTGGGCGTCGCATTCTCCGCTAGTTAAGCTCAGCACTCCCGGGATGAAGTACATTTTTATAAAACAATAACAATAGGAACAATCTGAACAATGCAAGAACAATAAGAACAATCTTCCCTTTATGGGAGGCACCAATCTTAAAAGTTACATAACAACATGACCAAATACAAAGTGTCCTCAGAGTTCAAGTCTCTTATGGTGAGGTTCCCAGGAAGGATGTCCATCTCACAGGGTAGAGTACTTGGTGGTTTGAGGGACCTGTCCCAAACCCTCAACGTAGGCCCTGGGGTGGCTGCAGGGCATGAAGATCCCGAGTTGGACCTCCAATAGAGCCACTCCCGACAGGTTTTCCTTCGGAGGTCACCTAAAAGGGGCACTCCAGGGAGTGCAATTGTATACAAAAGCAGTTTTTGGGCTGCACACAGTCCTCAGCCACGCAGTTCTTAGGGAAATACTAAAGGAATTAATGAATTAATGAGGTAAAGCACAAATTAATAAAGACATAGATTCAAGAAAGTACACAATAATACAGTACATTTCAATTTAATACACAATACCCAAGGGGTAACTATCTACACTTTCAGAAAGTTAACTATTTACTGAGTGTACCTCACAGGGGGTTTACCTCTCGTGCTACGTGTTGATCTGCGTAGTGCGGTGGTCTGTGGGGTATCAAAGTCTGCATTCTCAGTTACCCTACCAGTTCTATGTGTGACCATGTTGTAAAACTGCCTTAACCTCTCTCTTGGGCTGGCAAGTTCACCATTGGCTGGGCCCTCTTGCTCTGCTCCTACCGGGGATCCTTCATCCGGGGATACTTCTTGAGCTGGCTCTTCTGCAGCACTTACAGTTTCAACTTGCTGTGGAGGGTTTTCTGGCTGTTTGTAGAATTGGAGTACTGGGATGATTATTGCTCCTCCTATTTGAGGCCAATCTGCCGGGAAATCTCCTAGGTCAGTGTGGATCACTGCTTCTTCAGGTTCTTCCGTGATTGTGAGAGGCACTTCTTCCTGGGGTTTCAGTAAGTCTAGACACAACTTTAGGTGGTCCCTGGACACTGTTGTAGACGTTTTTCCTCCATCTCAACTGATTAAGCATGTCTTCTTATTGTCAAACCTTGACGGTAACACAGTGTAGGGTTCTTTTTCCCACTGGTCACCAAGTTTGTGGTTTCGTCTTTTCCTTTTCAATACTGTTTCACCAGGTGTGAAGGGTTCTGCGGGTGAGGTTTTTTTTTGTAGTGCGCCTCTTGATTTTCTCTCACCCGAGTGAGACTGTCCTCGACACAGGCTTGTACTCTTCTGTACTGCTCTTGTCTGGTCGTGTCCCAGTCCTCAGTGGTCATATCAGCTTTAGGCTCAACAACACCAAGCTCCAGATCCATGGGCAGCTTTCTTGGCCTTGCCCGCATGAGAAATGCCGGAGTGCAATTGGTGGAACTTACTGGTATATGATTGTACAGATCCACTAGGTCAGGTAGTAGGTCTGGCCACTGATTTCTCTCCTCAAGTGGTATGGTCTTTAGCAGGTCAATGATGATGTTGTTCATCTTTTCGCAGAGACCGTTGGTTTGTGGGTGGTACGGTGTAGTTCATATCTTTTTACAACCGTACAAATGGCAGAACTCCTTGAACAACTCAGCCTCAAAGGCCGGGCCTTGATCCGTCAGCACTTGCTCAGGGTAACCATGGGGTCTACAGAAATACGCTTGGAAAGTCTTTGCTGCTGTCTCTGCCGTCAGGTCTTTGACGGGGGCGACCACCAGGAAACGTGAGTAGTGATCCACCATGGTCAGAGCATAGGAGTACCCTGACCTGCTGGGGGACAGCTTGACATGGTCCAGGGCCACAATCTCCAGAGGTCGAGTCGTCTTGATGGGCTGCAGGGGTGCCTTCTGGCTGCTGAAGTCTTTTCTTCTTAGGCCACAGGGTCCACAGTCCCGGCACCACCTCTCAATGGAGCTGCGCATTCCTACCCAGTAGAATCGACATTTCAGCAGGGTCTCTAGCTTTTTCCAGCCAAAGTGTCCCGCCTGATCGTGGTAAGCTTCTAATACCATTTGGATATCTGTCTTCGGGACCACTATCTGCCACACCATCTCATGGGTCTTTGGATTGACGTACCTCCGGCACAGCTTCTCACGGTAGATAAACAGCCGGCTTCTCTCGTTCCACAGCTGCTTTGCTTGCAGAGACGCTTCCTTCTCCAGGGAGGCACCATCTTGGGTTATCAGCTCCTTGATGCGGCCGACAACCGGGTCACTGTCCTGGGTCTCTTTCCAGCTGTGGTGAGGCAGGGGGTTTAACGTCTTTCCACGCTGCTTCCTGGAGGCTCGATGCTCGTGGATCATCCCACTCCGGTGAAAGGAAGGTAGCTCATCCACTTCTTCTTCTGTGTCTGACTCATGAGGCATCCTAGACAGGGCATCGGCGTTGGCGTTCTTGCGGCCCGCCCGGTATTTAATTGTAAATTGGTAGTTTGACAGCCGAGCCATCCATCGTTGTTCCAGTGCTCCCAACTTAGCTGTTTCAAGATGGGTCAAGGGGTTGTTATCAGTAAAGGCAGTGAACTTACTGGAGGCTAGGTAGTGCTTGAACCTTTCAGTGATGGCCCAGACTAAGGCCAGGAACTCCAACTTAAAGCTGCTATAGTTCTCTGGGTTTCTCTCGGTCGGGCGGAGCTTCCTGCTTGCGTATGCGATCACTTTCTCTTGGCCATTCTGCTTCTGACTTAGGACAGCACCCAGCCCTTCGTTGCTGGCATCTGTATACAGCAGGAACGGTTGGCTGTAGTCAGGGTAGGCTAGGATCTCATTACCTGTCAGGATCTCCTTCATCTCCTGAAACGACTCAGCTTGCTCCTTACCCCAGTGGAATGGGGGATTTCTGCCTTTGGGGGACTGCCCTGCCAGGAGGTCTTGCAGAGGAGCTGCTTTCTTGGTGTAGTCTTTTACAAACCTCCGGTAGTATCCTACTAGTCCCAGGAACTGACGCACCTCCTTGAGGTTCTTCGGCTCCGGCCACTTCTGGATGGCAGTGACTTTCTCCGGGTCTGGTGCTACCCCTTCCGGACTGACAATGTGCCCCAGGTACTGTACCTTTCTCTTGAGCAGGTGGCACTTTGAGGGCTTCAACTTCATCCCGTACCGGGACAGTGACTCAAATACCTCTGCCAGGTGTTTCAAGTGGTCCTCGTACGTTCTGGAGTACACTATTACATCGTCCAGGTAAAGTAACACAGTCTTGAAGTTGCGGTGTCCCAGGCAGCACTCCATCAACCTCTGGAACGTTCCGGGGGCATTGCAGAGTCCAAACGGCATACTGTTGAACTCGCAGAGTCCCATCGGGGTGGTGAAGGCCGTCTTGTCCCGATCCTCCTCATCCACAGCTACTTGCCAGTACCCACTAGTGAGGTCAAGGGTGGAAAAGTAATTTGCAGACTTTAAGGCAGCTAGGGACTCCTCTATGCATGTTAAAGGGTATGCATCCTTATGTGTAATGCGATTTACTTGACGATAATCTACACACATTCTCGTGCTCCCGTCGTTTTTCCTAACTAGCACTAGGGGAGCTGCCCAGGGACTACAACTATCCCTTATTACTCACGCCTTTCTCATGTCTTGCAACATCTCCTTTGCCTTCTGGTAGTGAGCTGGTGGTATAGGCCTGTAACGTTCTTTGATTGGGGGATGGTCGCCTGTGGGGATATGATGTTGAACCCCCTTAATCCTCCCGAAGTCAAGTGGATGTTTACTGAACACCTGCGAGTATTCTTGAACCACCCGGTGTACACCCTGTTTTTGATGGGCAGGAGTGGTGTCTGTCCCAACATGGAGCTGTTGACACCAGTCCTCCACCTGGGTTGCAGGGTCATTATCCTCCACTTCGTCTGGTGAAGTTAAGGACTCCGCCTCATGAATGCAGTTGTTATTGACAGCATGTAATTTGGCAACAGTGGCATAACGTGGCAGTCTGACCTCATCTTCCCCTAAGTTGAGAAGACGGACGGGCACCCTCCCATTGCGTACATCTACCACTTCCATGGCGGTTAAGAGCGTGGGTCTGTGCTCGGAGCAAAGGGTTTCTACTACCGCCTGGTAGCTCTGTCCTCTAAGACCTATAGCAGCTCTACACCATATGAGCATTTCACTCATTGAGGGGATGACAATGGGTATGGGGTCTGTTACCCGCACGTTACCGATTTCACCGTCTGTTAACCTTACTTGCTGTTGATACATCAGGACTCGGATCTCCCTCTGCAACGCCCTCCTCTGTCTTGGTCTGGCAGTGTCGGCTATCTGTTGGAGCAAGAACACAACTTCTCCCAAATAGTTACCAACAATGTTAGTGCCTAGTACCATATACGGGTTGATGTCATCAGGATTAGTCTCTACTACAATTAGCCCCTGGTCCTTCAGCTCCACTCTCCCCACCTTTACAGTCACATTCTTAACCCCGAGTAGGTTAAGGGGGAGTCCGTTTGAGGCATATACAGAAAGATTTGGAGCTGGCGGACGTAGGTCGTCCATGGACCATAACCTCTTGTAGAGGACATCAGGCATGATGGTTACCTGAGATACTGTGTTCAGCAGGGCGTGCGTCGGGATCCCGTCCAGTACAATGGACAGGAAAGGTCTTCCTCCGATGAACCTGTTGTACCAGTCTGATGGGCCTGGTGAATTTACTCCTGGGTGTCGGCCCTCGGACCCAGGGTTTTCTCGTTTAAAGGACAATTCTGGGCAATGTGTCCGGTCTTGCGGCAGCGGTAGCAGGCAGGGTCCTTCTGTGGACGGCGTTGGTCACTGGTCCTCGAAGAGGGTGATGTTGGCCTCCTTCTCCTTCGCATCCAGGGAACATCCTCAGGGCTATCGGCAAATAGGATCTTCCCTCCTTCCTCGGGCTCCGTCCGCAGCTGCAGAGCACTCAGCACAGTGGTCAGGGTTTTGCTCAACTGACGCACTTCAGAGCGCAGACTGTCCAGCTCTCTGGGGGACGTTGCTGGAACCTTGGCTTCAGCAGCCACTGGGGAGAAGGTGGGTGTAGCAGGCACTGGGGTAGCCCCACCCTGGTAACGTTGGATGGCATTTGCTTCCAGGGGCTGCAGTCCTTTTATAGCCATGTCCTTAAGATTGTCAAAGGTGGCATCTGCATGATCCAGGGACCACCAACGCACAGTCCTGCTCTCCTCTGGAGACCTCAGTCCCCGGACAAACTGGTCCTTTAGCATTTTGTTCTCATTTTCGATGGTGGTCGGACTAACCTGTTTCAGAGCCCGCAGGGCCCCCTGTAGACGCCAGGCGTAGTCCCCAACATTGTCCTCCGGCTGTTGAGAACAGTTGTAGAACCTCATCCGGAGGTCCGCCTCAGTAAGGTCCTCAAAGACAGTCTGTAGTTTTTGGAATATTGCGGACACTGACTCCTGGTCTGCGGCCGACCATGTTTCCACTTCCCGTTCCGCAGCACCGGTCAGTTGTCCTAATGCGACAGCAGCTCTTTGTTTACCTGTCATGGAGTACATATCCAAGATACCACATATCTTCCGTTTGAATCCAGACAGGGTATCTGGTTTGCAGTTATACTGGGGGAGCCACTTTGCTCCAGGAATGTACGGCAGAGTCATGGGAATGACAGGGCTTACAGGCGCTGCTGGTGGAGCGGCGGCTTCGGCCTGCTCATCATCGGGCGCGGGTTGAACTTCAGAGACGTTGACCGGCATGTCGGCTTTCTGCTGTTGGTCGGACATCTTGGCGCCCCCCTAGTTAACCGTGGCCTACCTTTGTAGTTTTTCTTCCGGTAGGCCGCAGCTCCGCAGGTGACGGTCGTCTTCAGGACCTTGCGTCGCTTGTGTCCTACGTCAGAGCGTTCAGCGACGCTCCTTACAGGACCTGGCACTGCCTGGTTTGACGTCGAGGCATGGGCGTGTCCGGGGCTTCGCGCTCTTTTGCAGGTATGCCCCTAATTTTCCCGCGGTTACGGCCTTCTTCTCGCTCCGCGCCCAATAATGGCGAGAATCTTCACCACAACTTAACGTACACAGCTCAGAATAAAGGCGCACAGTACCGGGTGGTAACGGGCATAACACTTCGTCTTTGCAGCGGGCACGCGATCCTGTTCGTGACACCAGTTGGAGATGACTAGCCCAGGGGATGGGTATGACTTGGTACCCGGGCCTTTGCCTGGCCTTGGGGATGTCGCGGTGGTCGGCTCCCGGGCCCGTACCCTGGGGTCTCTCTTTAAAAAGGGTGGATATTTATTAATTTTTATAAAAGTTCGTGACGCCACCTGTGGCTTCTGGTGAGAATCACCAGCGCTGCGCAGTCCACTGAGGCCGATGATAAGGCAGCTCAGGATCCTCCCCAATGAGCGGGTGTAGGGCCTCCTGTTACTTGCATCTGCGTAGTAAGTTTCTGACCTGCCTGGAGCTAGGCCTAACTTTGTCTCTGTCCTGCGCTGGCTGACCTTGTGGTAGGGCCTTTTCTTGGAGTACATGCTCCTCAGCTTGCAGGGCCTATGTGTCTCCCGACTCTGTTACGTATCAGCACTTTAGCGATCCTGGGACCTGTAGTTCTCCAGGGATTCCGGTTATATCTTACTGGGTCATAGAGATCCCGGTAAGCTTCGGACCCGGTGTCCGATAAATGCTTCGGGGTGAGCAAGTTAAGCTCCTCTGCCCCCTATGTACTAACTCTCCACTCGCCTTCGGCCTACTCTGGCTACTCACACTAACGGCAGCTTGCCGCGCTTCACCGATCTTATGGCGCCGGCACACCTAAAGCTCACTACTCTGAGCTACACTGAGTCTGGACTGTGCTCCACTGCAGACTAACCTCTCTCAGGCTTCTCTACTGCAGGAACTCTCTCAACAGGCTTGGCTCTCTGTCGACTCCAGTCTAGACTAACTACTGCCTGGCTACACCTTCCCTATTTATCTATCCCCTAACGGGCTCCCTCTGGTGGACTGAGGTGGAAGTTGGAGCTGTGTGAATGGTTATGGGGGCCTCTTGTGGAGGAATCCATCAATGCACTCTTCCGGGATCTGTGATACCAAGCGCAGCTGGGCGTCACATGTATTCCTCCCACCATTGCTGTAGTGTAATGATAAAATGTTGCTCTCTAAGAAGAAAGGCAGGGAATTTCCATATATAGTCTGTCTCTTTTGGGTATTTTTCTAGGAGGTTTATCGAGGGTGGCGCATGGTCCGAAATAACCAATTCCTCTATTTTAGTCTCCTTGCACCTATCTAGCAATTCTCTACTGACAAGAAGATAGTCAATGCTGGACTAAGTCTGATGCGGGTGGGAAAAGTGTGTGAATTCTCGCTCAATGGGGAATTCCATTCGCCACACATCTGATAAATTTGTGTCAGCTATCAAGTCAGCTAGCAGAGTTGATTTCCCATTCGGTCTAAGTCTTGCACCCCCTAAACTTTGTCTGTCCTCCTCCTCACGGTGAGTATTGTTAAAGTCACCTCCAATTACTATTTTCTTGGTCGTATTTTGCAGTAAACTAGTGCGCAAATGTTCGAAGAATGGTTTCTGGTTTGCGTTTGGTGCATAAACATTAATTATACTCAGCTCCCCCTCATTCCCTTTAAGCTGTAGCATTATATACCTTCCCTCTGCGTCGTGTTCTACCTGTGTCACTTTGTATGTAAGGTTTTTGTGCAGCAATATTAACACCCCCGCCTTCCTCCCTTCTCCTTCTGATCCATAAGTCTCCCCCACCCACAGTTTTTTCATTCTAAACAAGTCTTCCTTCCTCAGATGGGTTTCCTGCAGCAGTGCTATGTCCTTTTTTAACTTTTTTAAGTGTCTTAGAACCATCATTCTCTTGGTTGGGGCTCTGAGCCCCTTTACATTCCACGAGACTATCCGCATACTATGCGTTTTATCACTTCTGTATTATAGATTGAACTGACACTCCTTAATTCTTTTGTTCCTTCCTGTACTTGAGCAGCATTCTGTATGTCTTTCCCTTTAATAAACCTCCCCTTAACATTAACATATAACATATAAACAAACAATGACGTCTTCATCTTTGTGACCTCCTTTTTTCTGGCAGCTTCTCCCCATATGCTTCTCCCCAGCATTTTGTTATTACTAAATCATGTCTCTGTTCTTTAAATGATCACCCCCTCAAGTGAGTAAAATCAAGAGAGTCCATGGGTTGCCAGATTTTTTGAGATCTCTCTCTCTTAAAATGTTATCCCCTCCCATATGGTCCACTTATCTTAACCAGAGTCCGCAGCCGGGGATCCCCTATGTTTTTGGGGCGATCATTGTCTTTGAGTTTGCGCTGCTGACTTCCATCCACAGATTCTTCATCCGCCTCTGCGTCCTGTTCCGTTCTTCTCTCCTGTCGTGGCGAAGCCCTCTTCTCCTTTTCTTTTGGTCCGTCTTTTTCCACCATCAAGGAAACATACTCCTCTGCCTCTGCCGGGTTCTGAAAGCTCTTTACCAGTCCGTCCGCCTGCCGTACTTTCAGGGTGGCTGGGTACACAAGCTGAAATTGGATTCGGCCATGGAATAGCTTTGAGCAGCAGTTGCTGAACATCCTCCTCCTTTTAGTGACCTCTGCGGAGTAATCTTTGAAGATAATAATTTTGTAATAAGTTTAGCGGTTCTTTACGCCTTCTGAAGGCACGCAAAATAGCCTCTTTATCATTAAAGTCTAGGTATTTGGCGATGGCTTGTCTGGGTCTCTGATTCATTTCTGGTTCTGCGGCAGTACTTGGCCTAGGCGGCCCTATTCTGTGCGCTCTTTCCACTCTCATTTTTGGCGCTAAAGCCAGAGCTGATGGCAGATCCTCCTCGCATAGCCTCTGAAGTTGTCCAGGCTTTATCGCTTCAGGCAGGCCCACTACGGGTACGTTGTTTCTGCGTGACCGGTTCTCTAGGTCTTCAATGTGGTCAGCCATAATGTACACTTGTTTCTGCAGTAGGTTAACATCCTTTACTATGTGCTCAGTTTTATCCTCCACTTTCCTTGTTCTGTCCTCAGCTTCATCCAGTCTCTGCCCCTGCTGTGTAATGTCCTCTTTAAGGGCTGCCAGTGACTGCTGTATTGTGCTGGCTAGAGAGGCAGTGATCTGTGAGACAAGGTGTTTTGCTACTTCTTGTGCCAAATCCTTATAGTTCATGCTGTCAGAGTTTATTGCACCAGCCACCAGTGAAAGCTTCTCACACTGATCTGCTTTTCTGTTCATTTGGCAATGATCTACCTCTCTGACACCAGCATCGGCTTGCATCTCCTCCCCTGAAACTGCCTCGCTCCCCCTCTCCACTTCAGTATGCTTGCCTTTATCAGTCGGGCATCTTATCTCCTCTTTGCTCTCCACCTTCTTGCCTGCTACAGGGATTTTACAGCCACTTCTGAGGATGTACGGTCCATGTGCAAACAGGTACTTTCCCACTATCTTCCGGACCCTCTGCCCAGCGTCTCTGTATGTTTTTATGATCCTGAGGGGGTGTTAATCACCGGGGCTTTGCAGAGCTCTCAGTCTTCAATCCTCCTTAGTCAGGGCCGGATCCGGAAGTCAACAAGACGGTTTTAATGCCCCTGGGAAAAGTGGTGGAGGTCGCAGTAGCTTAACAAGACGGTTTAATGCCACTTGGAAGAATGGTGGAGGTCGCAGTAGCATAACAAGACGATTTTAATGCCCCTGGGAAAAGTGGTGGAGGTTGCAGTAGCTTAACAAGATGGTTTTAATGCCCCTTGGAGAAGTGGTGGAGGTCGCAGTAGCTTAACAAGACGGTTTTAATGCCCTTGGAAAAATGGTGGAGGTCGCATTAGCTTAACAAGACGGTTTTAATGCCCCTTGGAAGAGCGGTGGAGGTCGCAGTGGAATAAAAAGACAATATCAATGCCCCTTGAAAATGTGGTGGTGGTCGCAGTAGCTTAACAAGACGGTTTTAATGCCCCTGGGAAAAGTGGTGGAGCTCGCAGTAGCTTAACAAGACGGTTTTAATGCCCCTTGGAAGAGCGGTGGAGGTCGCAGTAGCTTAAAAAGATGGTTTAAATGCCCCTTGGAAGAGACGTGGGGGTCACAGTGGAATAAAAAGACAATATCAATGCCCCTTGAAAATGTGGTGGAGGTCGCAGTAGCTTAAATAGACGGTTTTAATGCCCCTTGGAAGAATGGTGGAGGTCGCAGTAGCTTAACAAGACGGTTTTAATGCCCCTTGGATAAGTGGTGGAGGTCGCAGTAGCGTAACAAGACAGTTTTAATGCCCCTGGGAAAAGTTGTGGAGGTTGCAGTAGCTTAACAAAGACAATTTTAATGCCCCTTGGAGAAGTGGTGGAGGTCGCAGTAGCTTAGAAAGATGGTTTAAATGCCCCATGGAAGAGACATGGAGGTCACAGTGGAATAAAAAGACAATATCAATGCCCCTGGAAAATGTGGTGGAGGTCGCAGTAGCTTAACAAGACAGTTTTAATGCTCCTGGGAAAAGTGGTGGAGGTCGCAGTAGCTTAACAAGATGGTTTTAATGCCCCTTGGAAGGGCGGTGGAGGTCGCAGTAGCTAAAAAAGACGGTTTAAATGCCCCTTGGAAGAGACGTGGAGGTCACAGTGGAATAAAAAGACAATATCAATGCCCCTTGAAAATGTGGTGGAGATCGCAGTAGCTTAACAAGATGGTTTTAATGCCCCTTGTAACAATGGTGGAGGTCGCAGTAGCTTAACAAGACGGTTTTAATGCCCCTTGGAGTAGTGGTGGAGGTCGCAATAGCTTAACAAGATGGTTTTAATGCCCCTGGGAAAAGTGGTGGAGGTTGCAGTAGCTTAACAAGACGGTTTTAATGCCTCTTGGAGAAGTGGTGGTGGTCGCAGTAGCTTAACAAGACGGTTTTAATGCCCCTTGGAAGAATGGTGGAGGTCGCAGTAGCTTAACAAGATGGTTTTCAAGCCCCTTGGAAGAGCGGTGTAGGTCACAGTAGCTTAAAAAGATGGTTTAAATGCCCCTTGGAAGAGACGTGGAGGTCACAGTGGAATAAAAAGACAATATCAATGCCCCTTGAAAATGTGGTGGAGGTCGCAGTAGCTTAACAAGACAATTTTAATGCCCTTGGGAAAAGTGGTGGAGGTCGCAGTAGCTTAACTAGACGGTTTTAATGCCCCTTGGAAGAGCGGTGGAGGTCGCAGTAGCTTAACAAGACGGTTTTAATGCCCCTTGGAAGAATGGTGGAGGTCGCAGTAGCTTAACAAGACGGTTTTAATGCCCCTTGGAGAAGTGGTGGAGGTCGCAGTAGCTTAACAAGACGGTTTTAATGCCCCTTGGAGAAGTGGTGGAGGTCGCAGTAGCTTAACAAGACGGTTTTAATGCCCCTTGGTATAGTGGTGGAGGTCACAGTAGCTTAACAAGATGGTTTTAATGCCCCTTGGAAGAATGGTGGAGGTCGCAGTAGCTTAACAAGATGGTTTTAATGCCCTTTGGAGAAGTGGTGGAGGTCGCAGTAGCTTAACAAGACGGTTTTAATGCCCCTTGGAAGAATGGTGGAGGTCACAGTAGCTTATCAAGACGGTTTTAATGCCCCTTGGAAGAGATATGCAGTTCAGCATCTTAAAAGCATTATTCCCATTATTGGGGAGTGGGTCTCCCATAGTCTTTGCCTATGCCTTCCAAGCAAAAGCTGCCAAAAATTAGGAGGGAGGAACTTGCAATGCTGGCAACACGGACCAAGGTCACCCTCGTGGTATAGTGGTGGTGGAGGCTGAGGATAAGGAGAAGAGCAAAATACAGCCGAAATGAGGAAGCGTATATCCATGTGTGGGTGTGAAGCGGTGCATGGGAATACACCTCCCGAAATAACACAGTAGATTTGACTTTATGTTACTCTGCTGTCATTTGGTGGCGATGAGAAGTCTGGCCCAATCCAGCCCTTGTTCATTTTGAGAAGGGTCAGCTTGTCAGCATTGTCAGTTGACAGGCGAGTGCGCTTATCAGTTATAATTCCCCCAGCGGCACTAAAAACACGCTCCGATAACACGCTAGCGGCAGGGCAGGCCAGGACATCCAAGGCGTACAGAGCGAGTTCATTCCAAGTGTCCAGCTTGGATACCCAATAATTAAATGGCACGGAGGAATCACGGAGGACGCTGGTATGGTCGGCAAGGTACTCCCTCACCATCTTTTGAAACTTTCCACTCCTTGTGAGAGTACCCCGTGCCTCAGGGCCTGTAAGCTGGGCGGGTCTCAGAAAACTGTCCCAGAATGTTGACAGTGTTCCCCTGCCTCTGCTGGATTGGAGTTGCGTCTCTCTTGCCTGTACGCCTTGGTTGGTCAACGAACTGTGACCTCTGCCACTAGCGTGTTCAGATGGGAATTTTTTTAATAGTTCTGCAGCAAGGGCCTTCTGGTACTGCCCCATTTTTGTAGACCTCTCCACCTCAGGAAATAGAGAGTGAAAGTTCTCCTTGTAGCGGGGGTCTAAAAGTGTCACCAACCAGTAATGACTGTCACCCAACATTTTTACAATGCGAGGGTCATGGTTAAGGCAGCGTATCATAAAGTCAGCCATGCGTGGCAGAATGGTAACGGGCAAGACTTCCATGTCCTCACCAAGATGACGACTGACCATGCTCTCCTCCTCCTTCCCCTCCTCCTCCCCCCTGTCCTCAGGCCACCCACGCTGAACCGACGGTATGACAGTTGTACAGGTAGTACCATCTACAGCGCATGATACCAGCTCCTGTTCTTCCTCCTCCTCCTCCTCCTCTCCCTCATTGTCCCCCAATGCACATTGGGATGAGATGAGGCTGGGCTGTGTGTAATCTCACGCTACGGCTTCTTGATCCATCTCATCATACTCTGGCTGCAATGCCTCCTCTTTAATTCTCTGCAGAGAACGTTGCAAAAGACAGACAAGTGGGATGCTGACATTAATGATGGCGTCATCGCCACTCACCATCTTGGTGGACTCCTCAAAGTTTGTCAGGATGATACATATGTCAGACATCCAGGTCTACTCCTGAGGTCTTATGTGTGGAGTCTGACCTGAATATCGACGGCCTTGTTGCAGCTGGTACTCCACAACTTCTCTCTTCTGCTCACAAATCCTTTGCAACATGTGGATGGTAGAGTTCCAACATGTGGGAACATCACACACCAGTCGGTGTGCCGGAAGCTGCAAACGCTGCTGCAACACAGCAAGGGCGGCGGAAGCTGTAGCCGACTTGCGAAAATGAGCTGACAAGCGGCGTACTTTGATGAGCAGATCTGTCAACTCGGGGTACGATTTAAGAAACCGCTGAACCACGAGGTTAAGCACATGAGCCAGGCATGGTACATGTGTGATCTCGCCTCGCCTCAGAGCCGACACCAGGTTACGGCCATTGTCACACACGACCATGCCTGGATGTAGGTTCAGCGGTCTCAACCACAGATCTGCCTGCTCTTTCACAGCTGTCCACAACTCACAAGCAGTGTGAGGTTTCTCACCTAAGCTTATGAGTTTCAGCACAGCCTGTTGCCACTTGGCTGAGGCAGTACTGCAGTGCTTCCAGCTTGTAACTGATGTGGTGATATCTGAGATGGAGGCTGAACATGAGGAGGAGGAGGAGGATGAGGTGCAGTAGCTGTACACTGTGGGGGCAACTCTGACTGACATAGGGCCCGCAATCCTCGGTGTGGGGAGGATGTGTTCCGTCCCAAGGTCCGACTGGGTCCCGGCTTCCACTTTGTTTACTCAGTGTGCCGTCAGGGAGATGTACCGTCCCTGGCCACAAGCACTTGTCCCTGTGTCCGTTGTCAGATGGACTCTCCCAGTAACTGCGTTGTTGAGGGCATGGCAGATGTTTTGGGACACGTGCTTGTGTAGTGCGGGGATGGCACACCGGGCAAAATAGTGTTGGCTGGGGACCGAGTACCGAGGGACGGCCACCGCCATAAGGTTGCGGAAGGATTTTGTCTCCACCAGCCTAAATGGCAGCATTTCCAACGCAAACAGTCATGAAATATGCGAATTTAGGACTGTGGCCTTTGGGGCGTTGGCTGCGAATTTGCGCTTCGTTCAAAGCTCTGGGATAAGGACAATTGAATGCTGCGGTGGGATGTGGACGTGGACGTTGATGCTGTTTCTTGAGAAACTACCATAACAAGTGAAGAATGAGAGGAGGGGGCATCTTTACATGCAGTATGGACAGGGGATTGCCTTGCACGCACAACAGGGGGCTCTATTACACGCACAACAGCGGAAGAAGCAGTGGTGACACCCACTGACACTGGTCGTGGACCCTGGGGTTCGCCCCACAAAGTCGGGTGCTTTGCTGCCATGTGCCTGATCATGCTGGTGGTGGTCAGGCTGGTAGTTTTGTCACCCCTGCTGATACTGGCATGGCAGGTGGTACAAATGGCCTTTTTGGGGTTATCAGCAGAGTCTTTAAAAAAATTCCAGACTCTGGAAGACCTACCGGTTGTACTGGCAATGTCCCTCGTGTTGGTGTTACGGGGAACTGTTGCCCGCCTTCTGTGTGCGGCCACCACACTGCTTCTTCCTGCCTGTTGGGGTACTCTGCCTCCCTCCCCCTGTGTGCTGCTGGCCTTGCTCTGCGTGTCCTCCTGCCACATTGGGTCAGTTACTAGATCATCCACCACCTCCTCCTCTTCCACTTGCGCACCACGATCCTCCTCCTCACTTCATGGCAATTGTGTCTCGTCAACCTCCACCTCTTGTGACAAATTGCCAGCGTCGACTTCCTGTGGCCATGGCTGTTCAAGTATTTGGGCATCGCTACATGGGATCTCCTCTTCCACCACTTCAAGCGGAGCAGGCGAGGGGCACAAATATGGAAATGGACCAGTGAACAGCTCTTCAGAGTGTCCAAGTGTGGGATCAGTTGCTGTCTGACGACACTCGGCATGGTGGGAGGAAGGAGCATCAGGGTGAGGAGGAGTATGCGGTCGAGACTCACGGCTACTAAAACTTGACCGTGTGGAAGACAGACCGGAGGTGGTGGTGCCCAGGTAACTGGAAGTTTTATCTGCTATCCAATTAATAACCTGTTCACACTGATCAGTTCACAATACTGGTGTTGTAGTGTGCTTCCCTAGTAATTCGGTCAAGAAGTGGGAGCGAGAAGATGTGGCTGTTGGTTGTGGCACATTTTCACCTTGGCCACGGCCCCGTCCTCTACACGCACCATCACCAGAACGTCCAGTTCCACGTCCCTTGCTACGCGCCTTGCCCATTGTAAATTAAGTAAAATAGCTTACACTCGCACTGTCAATGGAAAAAGGGTAATAAAAAGGAGATTAGAACCGTGGAAGAGGAAAACCACAGTTCTATTTCTCTGACCCACACCAGAATCTTTTAAACAGATATATTTGAGACTGAACAGACAGGGAGACACTATTTTTAGTTTTTTTTTTACGTAAAACAGGCCAAAAGCTGGATAATACAGAGATTTGAACCGTGGAACAGCAAAAGCACAGTTCTAATTTACTGGCGTATACCAGACTTTTTTAATAGATATATTTGGGGCTCAACAGTCAGCGACACACTCAAACTGTTTTTTTATGTAAAAAAGGCCCAAAAGTGGATAATACAGAGATTTGAACCGAGGAACTGCAAAACCACAGTTATATTTTTCTGGCCTACACCAGAATCTTTCAAACAGATATATTTGTGTCTGAACAATCAGGGAGACACTATTACTGTTTTCTTTACGGAAAAAATACCAAAAGCTGGATAATACAGAGATTTGAGCCGTGGAACTGCAAAACCACAGTTATATTTTTCTGACTTACACCAGAATCTTTCAAACAGATATATTTGTGTCTGAACAATCAGGGAGACACTATTACTGTTTTTCTTTACGGAAAAAATACCAAAAGCTGGATAATACAGAGATTTGAACCATGGAACTGCAAAACCACAGTTATATTTTTCTGGCCTACACCAGAATCTTTCAAACAGATATATTTGTGTCTGAACAATCAGGGAGACACTATTACTGTTTTTCTTTACGGAAAAAATACCAAAAGCTGGATAATACACAGATTTGAACCGTGGAACTGCAAAACAACAGTTATATTTTTCTGGCCTACACCAGAATCTTTCAAACAGATATATTTGTGTCTGAACAATCAGGGAGACACTATTACTGTTTTTCTTTACGGAAAAAATACCAAAAGCTGGATAATGCAGAGATTTGAACCGTGGAATTGCAAAACCACAGTTATATTTTTCTGGCCTACACCAGACTCTTTTAAACAGATATATTGGTGTCTGACCAGTCAGGGAGACACTATTACTGCTTTTTTTTATGGCAAAAAATGCAAAAAACAGGATAATACAGAGATTTGACCCGTGGAACTGCAAAACCACAGTTATGGTTATGTGGCGTACACCAGACTCTTTTAAACAGATATATTGGTGTTTGACCAGTCAGGGAGACACTATTACAGGTTTTTTTACGGCAAAAAATGCCAAAAATAGGATAATACAGTGATTTGACCCGTGGAACTGCAAAACCACAGTTATATTTTTCTGGCCTACACCAGACTCTTTTAAACAGGTATATTGGTGTCTGAACAATCACAGACACACTCAATTTTTTTTTTTTGGGGGGGGGGATACCAAAAGGTTAATAAGACGCGTATTTGGACAGTCTGACTGAGAAAAAAAAAAAGAAACAGGATTTAGATGAAAAAAAAAAATTTTTTCCTGGCCCCTGAGACCGGGGTGATAAGTCTAGCAATTTGACCAACAGGACCACACAGGACTGTAATGCAGCATTTGCTGGTATAACCACTGCGTCTCCTATACAGCCTGCCTGGCTGCCTGCCTGATATCTGGGATGGATATTAGTCCTGAGAAGGACTGTTTGTTTGATTTGGCAGGCTTTAGAGACCCTACAATAACTATTTCAGAGTATAAATCTCTCCCTAGCTCAGCAGCACTGACCCTACACTGTCTGATCCGGAATGACTGTGTCGAAGATGGCGGCGCCCGGTTTTAAAAACTCGAGGTGACGCTGTGCGGCCAGCCAATCACTGTAATGCCCACAAGCTGTAATACACACGCCCGGGCTGAGCGGCGTGTGCGTGTGATTCCACTGGACCGTGCCGGAGAGTGAATGCCTGGAGGGGCGTAACTAGGTATTCACCCGATCCGACCAGGGTCGCACGACGGCATACGACGCCAGTGCACCAAGGAGGAACCGAGCAGAGGGACCAGGTGCTACTCCAGGACAGACCCCGGACACGGCTGTTGACCCACACAGGGGAATACAGGAACAGACTGGTTAGGCTGGCACACAGACTGGTGGGAATAGGCAGGCATGACTGGTATGCAGGCAGGTGGGTATGCAGGCAGGGGGGGTATAGGCAAGCACGTCTAGAGTGCAGACAGGAAGGCACTAGCAGGTAGGAACACAGGCGGGATAGGACCCAGTACACACTGGGACTCAGGAACAGAACCACAGATGTGGCGGACAAACACAGCAGAGTGAGGCCGCCCAGAGAGGTGAGCGAGAGCAGGGCAGGACGAGACCGCCTGGAGCGGTGAGCAAGAGCAGAGCAGGACGAGGCCGCCTGGAGCGGTGAGCAAGGGCAGAGCAGGACGAGACCGCCTGGAGCGGTGAGCAAGAGCAGAGCAGGACGAGGCCGCCTGGAGCGGTGAGCAAGAGCAGAGCAGGACGAGACCGCCTGGAGCGGTGAGCAAGAGCAGAGCAGGACGAGACCGCCTGGAGCGGTGAGCAAGAGCAGAGCAGGACGAGACCGCCTGGAGCGGTGAGCAAGAGCAGAGCAGGACGAGACCGCCAGGAGCGGTGAGCAAAAGCAGAGCAGGACGAGACCGCCTGGAGAAGTGAGCAAGAGCAGAGCAGGACGAGACAGGGCTCTGTTCACACGGAACAGACAGGAAGGGAAAGGCAGAGCCAGATACCCACAGGGTACTTGCAGTGAAGTAGCGAGTGGACCACAAACTCACAAACGGGAGTACAGAGACAACAAGCAGGAGTTAGGTACCAGTTCAGACTCTGCAGAAAAAGGAAAGGAACGGACATAGAGGCAAAACAGGTAAAGGATAGGAGAGATTTCAGACTGGAACTGAGTGTACGGAAGAGACCGACACTGCAGCGGGATACAGGAGCGGGTCTGGGAATACGGCCCCCAGAGAGGCGGGACGAACAGGCAAGGAGCGTGTTCAGACAGGACAGACAAGATACAGGAGCGGGTCTAGGTAATCGGCCCCTAGAAGGCGGGAGGAACAGGGTAGGAGCGTGTTCAGACAGGACAGACAAGATACAGGAGCGGGTGTAGGTAATCGGCCCCTAGAAGGCGGGAGGAATAGGCTAGGAGTGTGTTCAGACAGGACAGACAAGATACAGGAGCGGGTCTAGGTAATCGGCCCCTAGAAGGCGGGAGGAACAGGCTAGGAGCGTGTTCAGACAGGACAGACAAGATACAGGAGCGGGTCTAGGTAATCGGCCCCTAGAAGGCGGGAGGAACAGGCTAGGAGCGTGTTCAGACAGGCCTGGAAATACAGCCTCAAGGATAGGCAGACAAGAGAAACACAGAACGGGACCTGGCACCTTCAGAGTGCAAGCACACACTGAATGAAACACAATGCTCAGGCAGGGATTGATTGGAGCAGCTGGGTTATATACCAGGTGACAGACAGCAATAGGCTGAGGACGCACAAGGGGTGTGACCCACAGCAGGTACAAAAAGCAGGAAGTGATCGGGCGCCGCCTTTAAGCAGCAGAAACAGACACAAACAGACAGCATGAAGGGAAGCCAGAGAGACATTCTGGACTGGAGATCAAGTGCGCGCTCTTGCACAGTGGGAGATGGACCACCATGCAAGGGCGCCGCCAGGTATGTTACAGTACCCCCCCCTTACGCCCCCTCTTCTTCAGGCCTGCCAGAATCTTCCGCAGGGAATTCGAGGGCCAATCCTTCACTTCAAGGAGATCACTCCCACTGTCCACAGGAAAAACTGGTCTCATCTGGTTAGCTAGGATGCTACCTCCTATCCAGCCATCCTCAGCAACAGACGAAATGGGTGGAGTACCAGGAACAGCACACAAGGAAGTCTCTCTCCACATATTTTCAGGTGGCACCCCAGGGGGTACAGGAGACAACTGGAAGTCCTCCACCGGGTTGGAGGGGAGCAGAGACTTGGGGGTAAACTCTGCTTCGAGGTACATCTTGTCAAGCTCACAGGAAGAAATAGACGGGTTATCAGGTACAGGATGAGGAAAAATCACTGTCTCTTTGTTATCTGGTGGTACGCCGGAGGATTCAGGAAACAACTGGAGGTCCTCCGCCGGGTCAGAAGAGTGCAGAGGCTTGGAGAAAACATCTGCTTCAGAGTACACTAGGTCGGACTCACTGGACGAAGCAGGCGAGGTATCGGGTACCAAGTATAGGAAAGTCTCTGTCCATTCACCACCAGGTGGCACCCCGGAGGGTTCTGGTGACAACTGGAGGTCCTCCGCTCGGTCGGAGGGGTGTAGAGACTCGGGAGTAACCTCTGCTTCGGAGTACACTAGGTTGGACTTACTGGACGAAGCGAGCGAGGTATCAGGTACAGAGTATAGGAGAGTCTCTGTCCTTTCGCTACCAGGTAGCACCCCGAAGGGTTCTGGAGACAACTGGAGGTCCTCCGCCTGGTCAGAGGGGTGTAGAGACTCATGGGTAACCTCTGCTTCAGAGTACACTAGGTTGGACTCACTGGACGAAGCGAGCGAGGTATCAGGTACAGAGTATAGGAGAGTCTCTGTCCTTTCGCTACCAGGTAGCACCCTGAAGGGTTCTGGAGACAACTCGAGGTCCTCCGCCTGGTCGGAGGGGTATAGAGACTCATGGGTAACCTCTGCTTCAGAGTACACTAGGTTGGACTCACTGGACGAAGCGAGCGAGGTATCAGGTACAGAGTATAGGAGAGTCTCTGTCCTTTCGCTACCAGGTAGCACTCCGAAGGGTTCTGGAGACAACTGGAGGTCCTCTGCCTGGTCGGAGGGGTGTAGAGACTTGGGGGTAACTACCACTTTGGGGTACCCATTGTCAGGCTCACAGGACGGAGCGGACAAAGTATCGAGTACCAGGTGTAGAGAAGTCTCTCTCCATTTGTCATCGAGTGGTATCCCGGAGGATTCAGGAGGCAACTGGGGGTCCTCCGCCAGGTAGTAGAGGTGCACAGACTCTGAGGTAATCACAGCTTCGGAGCATCCTTGGACATGCACACCGGTTAAAGTGGGTGAAGCATCTGATGCCGGGTGCAGGAAGTTCTCCTGTGTGGAGTCTGGATGGGCAGTAGTCTCTTCGGGCAGGAGAACTGGTGCACTACCCAGGCACATTACCCATTGGGGCTTCTCCGGGATACAGGGAGATGAAGCTTCAGTAGGGACTTCAAGGTTGGGGTCAGGAGGTCTCAGGGAGGACAGACCCTGGCGTGACGGCTTGCCTCTACGTCTAGCACATCTGGACTGCCTCTTGAGGTTGGGAGAAGTATTCCGGAGAGCGTAGTTACCCTGTGAGGATTCTGGGTGGGCAGTAGTCTCATTGGGCTGGAGGACTATTGTGCTACCCACACACATTACCCATCGGGGCTGCTCCGGGATATTGGGAAGTGAAGCTTCAGCAGGAGCCTCCGGGTTAGGATCATCGAAGACCATTAGAAAGGCCACCAGGAAGGCCATTATGTCCAGGACGATAGGATCCTGTGTTTCCCATAGGGGGTTGATCCATTCCAAGGCATCACCCGCTAGGTTAGACATAATGAATGCCACCTTAACCCGATCGGTGGGAAAACATAGAGGGTAGAACTTGAAGTGTAGCATGCATTGCTCCACAAATGCACGACTTTGTCTTGGATCCCCATAGTAACGTGGCGGATCCGCAGGAACGAGAGCAGATAGATCCATCTGGACGGGTGCGTAATTAGCCAGGAACTCAGCTAGAGAAAAAAAAATTGTATTTATTTATTTTTAATGCATGTATTCGCTGGAAAACGTCTCAGAGAGCGAAGGCCGTGGGGCTCAACGGGAACCATGGCCTGAGCATGCTGTAATGCACACGCCCGGGCTGAGCGGTGTGTGCGTGTGATTCCACTGGACCGTGCCGGAGAGTGAATGCCTGGAGGGGCGTAACTAGGTATTCACCTGATCCGACCAGGGTCGCACGACGGCATACGACGCCAGTGCACCAAGGAGGAACCGAGCAGAGGGACCAGGTGCTACTCCAGGACAGACCCCGGACACGGCTGTTGACCCACACAGGGGAATACAGGAACAGACTGGTTAGGCTGGCACACAGACTGGTGGGAATAGGCAGGCATGACTGGTATGCAGGCAGGTGGGTATGCAGGCAGGGGGGGTATAGGCAAGCACGGCTAGAGTGCAGACAGGAAGGCACTAGCAGGTAGGAACACAGGCGGGATAGGACCCAGTACACACTGGGACTCAGGAACAGAACCACAGATGTGGCGGACAAACACAGCAGAGTGAGGCCGCCCAGAGAGGTGAGCGAGAGCAGGGCAGGACGAGACCGCCTGGAGCGGTGAGCAAGAGCAGAGCAGGACGAGGCCGCCTGGAGCAGTGAGCAAGGGCAGAGCAGGACGAGACCGCCTGGAGCGGTGAGCAAGAGCAGAGCAGGACGAGGCCGCCTGGAGCGGTGAGCAAGAGCAGAGCAGGACGAGACCGCCTGGAGCGGTGAGCAAGAGCAGAGCAGGACGAGACCGCCTGGAGCGGTGAGCAAGAGCAGAGCAGGACGAGACCGCCTGGAGCGGTGAGCAAGAGCAGAGCAGGACGAGACCGCCAGGAGCGGTGAGCAAAAGCAGAGCAGGACGAGACAGCCTGGAGCGGTGAGCAAGAGCAGAGCAGGACGAGACAGGGCTCTGTTCACACGGAACAGACAGGAAGGGAAAGGCAGAGCCAGATACCCACAGGGTACTTGCAGTGAAGTAGCGAGTGGACCACAAACTCACAAACGGGAGTACAGAGACAACAAGCAGGAGTTAGGTACGAGTTCAGACTCTGCAGAAAAAGGAAAGGAACGGACATAGAGGCAAAACAGGTAAAGGATAGGAGAGAGTTCAGACTGGAACTGAGTGTACGGAAGAGACCGACACTGCAGCGGGATACAGGAGCGGGTCTGGGAATACGGCCCCCAGAGAGGCGGGACGAACAGGCAAGGAGCGTGTTCAGACAGGACAGACAAGATACAGGAGCGGGTGTAGGTAATCGGCCCCTAGAAGGCGGGAGGAACAGGGTAGGAGCGTGTTCAGACAGGACAGACAAGATACAGGAGCGGGTGTAGGTAATCGGCCCCTAGAAGGCGGGAGGAATAGGCTAGGAGTGTGTTCAGACAGGACAGACAAGATACAGGAGCGGGTCTAGGTAATCGGCCCCTAGAAGGCGGGAGGAACAGGCTAGGAGCGTGTTCAGACAGGACAGACAAGATACAGGAGCGGGTCTAGGTAATCGGCCCCTAGAAGGCGGGAGGAACAGGCTAGGAGCGTGTTCAGACAGGCCTGGAAATACAGCCTTCAGGATAGGCAGACAAGAGAAACACAGAACGGGACCTGGCACCTTCAGAGTGCAAGCACACACTGAATGAAACACAATGCTCAGGCAGGGATTGATTGGAGCAGCTGGGTTATATACCAGGTGACAGACAGCAATAGGCTGAGGACGCACAAGGGGTGTGACCCACAGCAGGTACAAAAAGCAGGAAGTGATCGGGCGCCGCCTTTAAGCAGCAAAAACAGACACACACAGACAGCATGAAGGGAAGCCAGAGAGACATTCTGGACTGGAGATCAAGTGCGCGCTCTTGCACAGTGGGAGATGGACCACCATGCAAGGGCGCCGCCAGGTATGTTACACAAACAACATGGCTGCGGCATTACACTGACTGGCTGGCAATCCCTGCATGTTCATTGGCTCTGTAAAGAGCATCAAACGTGCAGGGCGTAGACCCGAGCTCCCGCCCGAGTAACCCGGAAATGCTCGGTGCTCGCCGAACATCCCGAGTAGTGAGATGCTCGGGCGAGTACCGATCAGTGTCGAGCATGCTCGCTCAACACTAATGGTGACACATCCACTTTAATCATAGTTTGTGCTTTTGATCAAATCCAGTGTCTGATACTTAGGTTTGAGCGTGGTATTGATTATCAATAACACAGATTTATCAATTGTGTGATACAGATTGCATGAAGTAATAGATATTTCACTGCAGTATAATTTTATATATACGTACAGTAAAGACCAAAAGTTTGGACACACCTTCTCATTTAAAGATTTTTCTGTATTTTCCTGACTATGAAATTGTACATTCACACTGAAAGCATCAAAACTATGAATTAACACATGTGGAATTATATACTTAACAAAAAAGTGTGAAACAAATGAAAATATGTCTTATATTCTATGTTCTTCAAAGTAGCCACCTTTTGCTTTGTTGACTGCTTTGCACACTCTTGGCATTCTCTTGATGAGCTTCAAGAGATAGTCACCGGAAATGGTCTTCCAACAATCTTGAAGGAGTTCCCAGAGATGCTTAGCACTTGTTGGCCCTTTCGCCTTCACTCTGTGGTCCAGCTCACCCCAAACCATCTTTATTGGGTTCAGGTCTGGTGACTGTGGAGGCCAGGTCATCTGGCATAGCACACCATCACTCTCCTTCTTGGTCAAATAGTCCTTACACAGCCTGGAGGTGTGTTTGGGGTCATTGTCCTGTTCAAAAATAAATGATGGTCCAACTAAACACAAACCGGATGAAATAGCATGCTGCTGCAAGATGCTGTGGTAGCCATGCTAGTTCAGTATGCCTTCAATTTTGAATAAATCCCCAACAGTGTCACCAGCAAAGCACCCCCACACCATCACACCTCCTCCTCCATGCTTCACGGTGGGAACCAGGCATGTAGAGTCCATCCATTCACCTTTTCTGCGGTGGTTGGAACCAAAGATCTCAAATTGGGACACATCAGACCAAAGCACAGATTTCCACTGGTCTAATGTCCATTCCTTGTGTTCTTTAGCCAAAACAAGTATCTTCTGCTTGTTGCCTGTTCTTAGCAGTGGTTTCCTAGCTGCTATTTTACCATGAAGGCCTGCTGCACAAAGTCTCCTCTTAACAGTTGTTGAAGAGATGTGTCTGCTTCTAGAACTCTGTGTGGCATTGACCTGGTCTCTAATCTGAGCTGCTGATAACCTGTGATTTCTGAGGCTGGTGACTCGGAAAAACTTATCTTCAGAAGCAGAGGTGACTCTTGGTCTTCCTTTCCTGGGGCGGTCCTCATGTGAGCCAGTTTCTTTGTAGCGCTTGTTGGTTTTTGCAACTGCACTTGGGGACATTTTCAAAGTTTTCCCAATTTTTCGGACTGACTGACCTTCATTTCTTAAAGTAATGATGGCCACTCGTTTTTCTTTACTTAGCTGCTTTTTTCTTTCCATAATACAAATTATAACAGTCTATTCAGTAGGACTATCAGCTGTGTATCCACCAGACTTCTGCACAACACAACTGATGGTCCCAACCCCATTGGGCAAGAAATCCCACTTATTAAACCTGACAGGGCACACCTGTTAAGTGAAAACCATTTCCAGTGACTACCTCTTGAAGCTCATCAAGAGAATGTCAAGAGTGTGCAAAGCAGTCATCAAAGCAAAAGGTGGCTACTTTGAAGAACCTAGAATATAAGACTTATTTTCATTTGTTTCACACTTTTTTGTTAAGTATATAATTCCACATGTGTTAATTCATAGTTTTGATGCCTTCAGTGTGAATGTACAATTTTCATAGTCAGGAAAATACAGAAAAATCTTTAAATGAGAAGGTGTGTCCAAACTTTTGGTCTGTAATGTAACTGTTTTCAAATTATTAGGAAAACTGTTTAAAAATGGTGCCCCTTTTACTTTGTGTGCGGGAGCACCATTTTCTGTAAAACTGACCCTGCTTATACTATCTCATGGCTGTTATACCATCTTTTTCTAAAACTTAAAATTCAAGTCTGTGGCACCCCTGTGGGTTCAGTCGCCACAGAGGTACTGCATTTCACCCAGAGGTGTAGTACCCCACTCTCAGGTAAGGAGGGAGTACTACCCGGGACCCACCCACATGCATCCAACACTACACTATTCCCGACCAGCAGGCTGGGGAAGATGCACTGATTCACTGCTGAGCCCTGTCCCTGGTTGGAAGGGGGGGGACCAAGAGAGGGGGAACCATGTAGTGGGTGTGGGTGGAGGAAGTAGATGAGGGGAGCACAGTCAGAAAGAGTATAAGAAGAAAGGGAACCATCTTGAAACAGCCAGTCCTGCTCAGGAGAGCAGTGTAGGAGGTCCAGGCTCCTGGCTCCCGTGCTTGGAGCAGAAGTTGAGTTGAGAGGAGAGAGGAGAGCAGGCCTAGTCTGAGAGGCCCAGGAGAGAGAGTGAGAGAGGACGGGAGCAGAGGGAAGGCTCCAGAGACAGATGGGATCCCAGGGCCACGGTAAGTGCAGGAAGCCACCCGTGCGCCAAAATCTACACGGACGTGGAGGGATCAGGCCGCAGAGGGGACCGGCCCCTAAACTAGTGGAGAATAATCAGGTTCGGCTAGATAGCCGGAGGCTACTGCACTTGCAAGGTGCAGCTGCCAATCACCACAATTACATTGCTGAAAAGGTGGCCACAGAGGGTTCAGGGGACTGCACGTCGCCCGACAAGATCCGAGGCTACTGGCTTGGGACATTGATTGTGAGGCGCAGGGCAAGAGGGTGAGAGCCAGCGCAGGGAAGACGACTGAGAAAGGAACATAGAACGGGGGTCCCTTCCTTGGTGAACACAGGATGACGTGTGCGGTTGTAATCCCGAAAGTGTAACCTGAGGAACTTAACAACTGTTAGTAAACTTTGAAGACTGCACCCCACTGTGTCCTGGAATTATTGCTGCGCCATCACCAGCCCTGCATTACACCTCACCAACAACATCTTCCTCATAAATCCCCTACATTCTGCCCTGGAGCTAAGCTATGCCTGTGGAGAGCTGAACCAACTCTGCTGCGTCACCAATAGCTCCAGAGGATCTGCACCGCAGCGGCAGCTCCATATAGCTGCATACCACAGGTGGTGTCACGAACATTATCTGTATAAAAACTTTATTCCCCTTTTACTTTTCCCCTTTAATTGACCGCCCTGGGTCACGGACCGGGTCACTGCCACCGTGACATCTTCAGCACCGACCGGCCCGGCTACCGAGTACCCCATGGCCCAGGGGGCGCGTCAAGTCCATAACTAGGCTGCAAGTGTAGGGCACTTAAGACTATTTCTAGGCTTTCTCTATCTACTCACTCAAAGAGATATCATCAGATAGCTTGAACTCGACTGCAGTAGGCACGTATGAAGATTCCAGAAAAAGGTTTATCTTCAAGCTGAATTATTGTAGTATGCACAATTACAGTAGCAGTAGCTGTAACATCTGCAGTAGGTTAAAAATACTAATCTGAAAAATAGCTGCAGGAGATGTGGCTTCTTCAGATGGCAGCCATACTCACAATGATGACAAAGAAGAAGGGGGGTAGCTGACATCAGAGCTAGGGAGGCAGACAGGGAGACAGAGACAGAACAAACTTCTAAAAGGCAAACCTTACTGATTAGCAACACAATAGTAACAATACAATATTCTATGATTCCCAAGTCATGGGACATGACATTCCCCATCTGAAATCTTTAGATTTCACCATAATCCAATCTTGATACAATGACTTTCGATGATGTCCACCAGCGTTCTTTTAACTAGAAAGCTAAAAAGAAATACAAGTATAAAATAATAAAACATATAAATATAAACAACTATAAAGTTCAAATGTATGGTTGGTGGCTTGAAGTCCACACCAGTAGGATAATCCAAATTTTATTGGAAACCATCTTTAGATTGAGGAAGCCGCAACATGCAAACACTTCCAGTAACCCAGTAATCCAATGGTGAACCACAGCTGGAGGTATGCTTCCCTCTGTGAGCTGTGTCCAGTGAAAATGTCTTTATACATGTGATGCCTTTTCTCATGAAGCACTTGGCGATATACATCAGGTGTGCAACAGTCTGCATGATAGCTGACCAGTCCGTGAAGTGCCCAAAGTCATGAGACCTCAGTTTCTTTCTTGGTACCACAGATGTGCAGCACGTAGCGATGGCTGGCTTGATCTCTCCGTCGGACTCTGGTTTCACCAGCACACATGCACTGCTGTCATCAAGAGAAATAGGATCCTCATGTATTAAGCTTGGAGGTGGTGACAGTCATATGTTGTTGCAAAGACTAGATGCAGCTGAGAGTCCTGTTGCACGATCAAGTAGAGATGTGATGCCACTGCTCAATAGTCACGTTGGCAATTTCCACTGCCAGTACAGCAACACAAAGCTCAAGTCTTGGAACAGCGTGTGCAGGTTTTGGGCTTAGCTTGGCCTCACAAGGAACAAATCCGCAATGCACCCTGTTGCCGGCCTCCAAGGTCCTCAGACAGGCCACTGCAACCATGGCCTCTGTAGATGAAGAAGAAGAAGATCAGGCAGTTGAAATGGACCTTAATGCATAACAATGTGGGACTTGAAGATGTTCCAAGACCTTCCGAGACCTCTTCCATGTCTCCCACCTTTGTTGTTTCTGGGACGGTAATGGAGAATCCCATCCCAATCCCTGTTCTCAGTTGTAAAATGTTTCACCAGTATCTTGCCTTAAATGGAGATGGGTGCTATAAACCAAAGAGGATCATAGGTGCTGTTTACAACAAATAAGACTCCTCGTTGGTGAAGGGTTTATCACAGACTGACACTTCGAATGTAAATGTGTCCTGTTTAATGACCCACAGCAGACCAAGGCTGTGTCTCATAGGAGGAAAAACAGAGCCCATATCAAGGTCCTTTAAATTCATTGTATGGTTCTCAGATGGAAATGCTTTCATTACCTCCTGGCTGTTGAGATGATCTTATGAAGTCTGAGGTTTGCTGCAGACAGCATTTTCTGTGTTCTAGAAAGTAGATCAATTGTCCCTTCACTTGTAGGCAAAGACTTAAAATCTGTATAGAATTTTTCTCCTCAAATAGAAGAGCATCAGATCCATACTCTCTCTGACCTTCCTGGGCTGTCCGTCTCAATCCACAGATTGCCACAGCAGGTGAGGGGCTGTTGCCGAAGACACGCACCTTTATCCAGTAATCTATGACCTTGTTGTGGATGTCATTTTCCTTGTGCCATAGATTCTATACTAAGTCATATTGCAAGTCTTGTTAAAGGGTTGTGAGGCAGTGAGAGGGATCATATGCGAGGGACGATATGTGTCTCCTAGGATGTGCATAGAGGCATATTGAACCTGCTGAAGTGCATTGCAATTACAGACACAGCTGTGGTTGCAGTGCAGAATAAAAGTAAAGTTTGAACTTGGTCAAGCTATTTGGCTAAGTTGGATTTAAGAAAACCCGGCATGGGCTTTTATTTTGGGAGTGAACTACAGGTGGCAGTGGGGCAGTTCACTCCCTCCAGCCGGGTCTTACAAGTGGCTCATGGCCACAGATTCCATTTAAAAACCTGCAGAAAAGGTCTGTGTGTGTCAGTGTTTTGTCTGCAAGCTGCAGAGCAGGTGGCACTGCAACACAGGTCTGTGTGAAGCAAACACAGAGCCAAGGAAAGCAAAACTCTTGGCGCACCTCAGCACGACATGGCGGTGCAGTTGCCCATGGTAACGGGTTTGGAGATGGACTGTGTTACGACCCGGCTGCGATCTGGAGGATACAGTTTACCTTTACTTTGTGAGTTTTTGGAAAATAAAGACATTTTAGTTGAAGTTTACTGGGTCCCTGCCGCACAGTGTGAACACCGCCGCACTACAGGGTTGATATTGACTTGCAGATTTCTACTTCCAATAGGTGGCACTAGAGTTCAAGTCCATTTGCTGTCTGAAGAGACAATTTGCATATTTAATTTCCCAGAGGAGCGAGCAAAGGCGTTTAAGTCTCCTCATACTGGCGTGCCAGACCTGGCATGTCACTCTCCGCAAGGAGAAACCTCACCCCTTAGATTCCAGTCTTAGCCTCTCACCATGCCAAATCAGATCTCATATTTTGCACTGACGAGGAGCAGTACCCCGAAGCACCGTGTCTGAAAATTGAGATTCTGATTTGACTTTTATCCTAAGTCATATTGCAAGGCTCATTAAAGGGTCGCTATTGACTTGTAGGAGTGCTACTTCCAATAGGTGGCACTAGAGTTCAAGTACTCTTCCACTCAGAAGAAACAATTTACATATTCCTTGTGCCATAGAAAGCTAAGGTAGTTTCTACTGTCTTCCCTCACAATAAAACAATAAAACATTTGCTGGATGTCCTGCCTGAAGCAAATCAGTACTCATAAAAGGCTGTTGTTTAGGTTTAGGCCCAGTGAGGAGCAGGTTATTGAGAGAAATGCCTGGAGTCAAACACCACTTTGATATGGGAGGATGATAGACACCAAAGGATGGAAGGTACTAGTATACTTCTCCATCCTTTAGCAGTGGTGCAGGCTCTGGATGACCTCAGTCAAAGATATTCTGCATGAAGTCAATGAAATGTTTCTCCATCTCTGGTTTCCTCTTTAGGTTGCGTTTTAAAGATGAAAATCTTGCAGTTGCTTGCTGCAGATTGTATGGCAATTTTGTTCTTGGAGAAAGAAAAAGTAATGGTCCTACTCAGCTGTTGGAATTATTCTGAGCAAATTTTTTTTACATAACCTTTATGAATTCTTTGTCCTCTCTTGCAAGTGCCAACTTGTTGTCTTCCCTTATAGAATTGAACACCGTTGACCAGAGGCTGTCATCACAGGACAGTAACGAGATCATGTTGTCTGGGGTTTCTTGCTACCACTTACAGTTGCTCAGCTTCTCCTTCACTCAGTAATGATGTGGGCATGGCTTGAAGTAAGTGATGCGACCGTTTGGCAAGATATGAGTCTTACATAAGGAAATCTTTGTAGGCCTCTTAATCTTATCTATGCAGACATTGCCTGTGATAACCCAGCCTAGATCAAAGTGTTGGGAAAATGGCGCATCATGTGGTCTTTTGATTTGCTTATGTACCTTGTGCAGCAGGAGAATGTTTTTGCCAAGCAAAATCAGGATATTTGTATGGTTGTCAAGGGCTTGAATCTTGTTGGTTATAGTTTTTAGATGAGGGTGATGAAGAGCAGCCTTTGGGGTTGTGATCTCCTCATTATTGGATGGTATCTGGTTGTACTAGACGAGAGTGGGTTAGGGTATCTCCTCAATGTGCTCAAGAGAAGCTACTATAAGTCCATTGGCTTTTACCCCAGAGTCCTCTGTAACACCACTGCAGGTGCCTAAGGTGTGAAGGTAAATATTTCCCTTTAAATTGAACAGATCAAAGAGTTCTGACCTTGCAAGTGATTGGTTGCACTGAGCATCCAGGATAGTGTACAAGCTTACATTTTTTTCTGGTTGACCCTTGGGATATATGTTCACCAGACATATCTTCACACATGACTTGTCCCAGAGGCCTTCTCCGAAGACTTCTGTGTATGAAGATGATACTGTGGTAGGACTTGCTGCTTGTTCTACATCCTCCCTACCATGGCTTGTGGTGGGTAAGGAAAGTATGAGCTGTGCAGAGTTAGGTTGGGATGGATGGAATGATTGCACGTGGTCCCCACTTTCACACACTCCAAACACTTATTTGTAGTTTTACAGTCTTTTGCAAAGTGTTCAGTAGAAGCACAACATCTGAAACATACCCCAAACTTCTTCAGCAGCTTACATTCCTGGAGCAGTATCTTCTTGAAATCGATGCACTTTATTAGGGGATGTGGCGTCTTATGAATGGGACACAGATGATTAGTGTTTTCAACCTTTTCACCTTTGTTGCTCTTGTCTGGAGCTGATGTAGGTGTGGGAAGAACATCAGTCTTTCTAGTGACACTGGACTGCTGCAGTTTCTGAAGCTCGAATGTGGACTCTCATACTTAGATGGAGATGAACCAGGGCCGCTGGGTTCTCCATAGTAAAAGCTTGGGTTAATATTATACTCTGCAATATCCTTGGTAAACTCACAGAAGTAGGAAAATGGAGGAAAAGAGACTTGATTTTTTTCTTTTATATCTTGGCCAAATTATGGCCCACCTTTCTTGTATATTGTACGTCAGCTTAGAAACTATTGGGTTTACCCCGTGAGCAGTGTCCAGGTAGCTGAAGGCAGGTACGTGAGTGTCCTCCTTGGCCAGCTGGAGATCTAACAGTAGGTCACTGAGTACTTAGAACTATGTGATTGTCTGGAGAATGGTGACTTGCCAGCATATTGACTTGCATGTGGGCACCTGTGTATAGGGTTCGCTGAGGTGCATTGTATTGACCATGAATACAGGATCTGTATCCTGTTGCTTTGGAGAAATGTCAGCAGGGTCGGACTGGGCTGGCGGGGTACCGCGGATTTCCCAGGTGGGCCCCTGCTGTAGAAGAGAGGAGGAAGAAGAGAAGGGGGGAAAAAAAACTGCGGTTTTAAGGGGCAAGGGCCATTTAAAAGAGCAGGTAGAGTATATGCAGGGCGCTCATTACCTGTACCGCCACGGCGCACGTCCCGGTGAAGCAGCTGAAGCTGTGCGTCTCACTTCGCCGGCCGGCATATGAGGTCATCGTCATGCTCCTGCTGTGAAAAAAGCACGCAACTCAACCGCCGGCCTCTGCTATGAGCGCGCTGGATCTCAGCAGAGGAGGAGGACACCTGGATGGACACATAAGGGGGCCTGAATGGACACATAAGGGGGTCTGGATGGACACATAAGGGGGCCTGGATGGACACATAAAGGGGGGTCTGGATGGACACATAAGGGTGGCCTGGCTGGACACATGGGAGGGGGGCCTGGTTGGACACATAAGGGGGGGCCTGGCTGGACACATAAGGGGGGCCTGGATGGACACATAAGGGGGCCTGGCTGGACACATAAGGAGGGGAAGGATGGGTATATGGGGGGGCAGGCTGGACACATGGGGGCCTGGATGGATATATGGGGGGCAGGCTGGACACAAGGTGGCCAGGATGGATATATGGGGGGGCAGGCTGGATATATGGGGTGGGGCACGTTGGACACATGGGGGCTAGGATGGATATATATGGGGGATAGGATGCATATATGGGGGGCAGGCTGGACACATGGAGGCTAATATGCATATATCGGGGGCATTCTGGACACATGGGGCCTGGATGGAAGCATAGGGGTGAGGGGGGAAGGCTTGATAGATGGGGGCCTGGATGGATAAATGGGGGTGGGGGGGCAGGCTAGACACATGGGGGCCAGAATGGATATATGGGGAAAGGATGGATACATGGGGGCCTGGATGGATATATGTGGGGCAGGCTGGACACAGGGTGGCCAGGATGGATATATAGGGGGGCAGGCTGGATATATGGGGTGGGGCAGGTTGGACACATGGGGGCTAGGATGGATATCTATGGGGGCTAGGAGGCAAATATAGGAGCAGGCTGGACACATGGGGCCTAGGATGGATACATGGGCGTGGGGAGGCAGGCTGGTCACATGGGGGCCAGGATGGATATAAAGGGGGGCAGGCTGGACACATAGAGGCCCAGATGGATATATGGGGGTGGCAGGCTGGACACATGGAGGCCAAGATGGATATATGGGGGGCAGGCTGGACACATGAGGGGCAGACTGGACACATGGAGGCCAGGAAGGATGGATATATGGAGGGACAGACTGGACACATGGGGCTAGGATGGATATATGGGGGGGGCAGGCTGGATACATGGAGGCTAGGATGCATATATGGGGGGCAGGCTCAATACATGGGGCCTAGGATGGATACATGGTGGGGCAGGCAGGACACATGGGGCCTGGATGGAAGCATGGGGTGAGGGGAGAAGGCTTGACACATGGGGGACTGGATGATTATATGAGGGGCAGGCTGGACAAATGGGGGCCTGGATGGATATATGGGGGCAGGCTGGACACATGGGGGCCTGGATGGATATATGGGGTGGGGCAGGCTGGACACATGGGAGCTAGGATGAATATATGGGGGGCAGGTTGGACACATGGGGGTTAGGATGGATAGATGGGGGGGCTAGGATGGATATATTGGGGGGACAGGCTAGATATATGGGGGACAGGTTAGACATGGGGGGCAGGCTGGTCACATGGGGGACATGATGAATATATGAAGGGGGGCGGGATGGACACATAAGGGCCGGAATGGATATATGGGGGGCAGGATGGATACATGGGGACCTGGATGGATATATGGGGGGCAGGCTGGACACAGGGTGGCCAGGATGGATATATAGAGGAGCAGGCTGGATATATGGGGTGGGGCAGGTTGGACACATGGGGGCTAGGATGGATATATATGGGAGGGTAGGCTGGACACATGGGGCCTGGATGAATACATGGGGGTGATGGAGGGCAGGCTGGACATATGGGGGCCTGGATGGATACATGGGGGTGGGGGAGGCAGGCTGGTCACATTGGGGCCAGGATGTATATATGGGGGCAGGCTGGACACATGGAGGCCAGGATTGATATATGGGGGGGCAGCCTGGACACATGGAGACCAGGATTGATATATGGGGGGGCAGGCTGGACACGGAGGCCTGGATGGATATATGGGGGGGCAGGCTGGACACATGGAGGCCAGGATGGATATATGGGGGGCAGGCTGGACACATGAGGGGCAGGGTGGACACATGGAGGCCAGGAAGGATGGATATATGGGGGGACAGACAGGACACATGGGGGCCAGGGTGGATATATGGGGGGGCAGGCTGGATACATGTGGGCCAGGATAAATATATGGAGGGGCCAGGCTGGACATATAGGGGCCAGAAGGGATATATGGGCGGTGGGTGGCAGGATGGATATATGCGAGGGGGCCAGGATGGATATATGGGGGGGGGGACAGGCTGGTCACATGAGGGGCAGGCTGGACACATGGAGGCCAGGACAGATATATGGGGGTGCAGGCTGGACACATGGAGGCCAGGATAGATATATGGGGGCAGGCTGAATACACGTGGGCAAGGATAAATATATGGAGGGGCCAGGCTGGACATATGGGGGCCATAAGGGATATATGAGGGGGTGGGTGGCAGGATGGATATATGTGAGGGGGGGACTGGACAAGTGACTTAATTACTGTTTGGGGCCAGATTGAGGAACATACTTTATTAATTTATGGTGGCGAGTGGGGAAAATTATTACTTTAGAGCCCAATTAGGGACATTATTACTTCTATAATATACTTTACTTTTTAGGAAACTGTTTTCCATGGGAGGGGACAAAATGGGGGTCCTGTTACTGTGCAAGGACGCACTATGTCGCTTTTTATCTTCAACTGGTGTAGTGTAGAAGTCGGGGAAAAGTGGGGAATGTGCTCTAGAATAGATCAGTTATTGATAACCGTGTGTTATTTTCTGCAGAGATGAGTCCTGGCTGGAAGGAGTGATGGCGGCCTGTGCCAGATGAAGAAGAAAAGCGAAGATGAAGGACTTCACCTAGAGACGTCACTGATGAGTCAGTGTATTACATGTACACTTACACTATATAGTGCATACAGAGCTCCTGTGTATGTCACTGGTGACCACTGTATTACCTATACACTATATACAGAGCTCCTGTGTATAATGTCACCGGTGGTCACTGTATTACCTGTACACTATATACAGAGCTCCTGTGTATAATGTCACCGGTGATCACTGTATTACTTGTACACTGACACTATATACAGAACTCCTGTTTATAATGTCACTGGTGATCACTGTATTACCTGTACACTGACACTATATACAGAGCTCCTGTGTATAATATCGCTGGTGGTAATAACAGTGTTGTTAGTATTGTGGTTTGTATGGCGGTCATTTGTTCTCGCTGATATTAACTAGGAGAAGTTTATTTCCATTAGGACGCAGCTCCACTATCAGTATTTGGTCAGTATTCAGTCAGTATTTTTTCTCAGGAGTGGAAGCCAAAACCAGGAGTGGGTGATAAATGCAGAATTGGTGACTTGTTTGTATTATACCTTTTCTCTGATTGTTTCTCACCTGGTTTTGGCTCCCACTCCTGAGAAAAAAAATACTGACCGAATACTGATAGTGGGGCCATGGACTTGGAGATTAAATACTTGGACCAGAGCGTCAGAGATGCACTTACAAGGGTTCTCCTGTGAAAACAAGTAATCATCTCTCCACAGGATAAGTGATAAATTATTGATTGGTGGGGGTCTGACTTCTGGGATCTGCACCGACTGGCAGAATGTGGAGCTTTTCTCCCCATTAGACTGGAGCTCATGTGCGACTTAACCACTGATCCATTCATTACCTCAGTGGCTGTGAGCGCTGCTCTTTTTTGGAAGCCCCCAAAAGAATGAATGGAGCTACGGTCAGACGTCCCACCTGTCGCTGCATTTTAAAATAAGTGTCCTGTCAGGGATAAAACTTCCCCATTTTTCCAATCGGTGCAGTTTCCAATGTTCGGACTCTAACAATCAATAAGTTATCACCTATCCTGTGGAGCCCATGGATCGGTGATAAATTGTTTTAACCAAAGAACCCCTTTAATGCAAACTACCGTAATTGTACATCCCAGTTATGGTGGCGCACAGTAGATGTGCACGAGCCGCCTGTCATTTACAAGTCGATGCTCCACTATAACAGGGATAACGGATAACAGATATTTGCATATTGCTGTATGTGGGCCCCTAGAGTCAATTCCCCCTGTGGGCCCCAGACACCCCAGTCTGACCCTGAATGTCTATACTGTCAGAAACAATTGTAACATTAAGGAATGCTCTATTTTGGCTTAGTACATAGTCTATTGTATACATTAGAGCAGGGTTCCCCAACTCCAGTCCTCAAGGCCCACCAACAGGTCATGTTTTCAGGATTTCCTTAGTATTACACAGGTGATAATTGCATCACCTGCACAGGCAATAATTCCATCACCTGTGCAATACTAAGGAAATCCTGAAAACATGACCTGTTGGTGGGCCTTGAGGACTGGAGTTGGGGAACCCTGCATTAGAGAGTCTTCTGAATCTATTTCACTTATGCCACGTTTACACTTTCAGTATTTGGTCAGAATTTTTACATTAGTATTTCTAAGCCAAAATCAAGAGTGGAATGATCAGAGAAAAAGTATAATAGAAACACATCACCACCTCTACATTTTTCACCCATTCCTGGTTTTTGGCTTACAAATACTGATATGAAATACTGACCAAATACTGAATGTGTGAATATGGCCTTAAACTGATGCTATTTCTTAGACTCCCATTGACAGCTTTGTCCAGGACCTTTAGCCATGGCTGTGAAGTGCTAGAGCCTCTTTTTCTGCCCTTTTTTGCACTGCTTCTGCTGCCAGGCTCGCTTCCAACGCTTTCATTTCCACAGTGGTAGTTCGTGAGAAGCAGGTTGAGAAATTATGTTGATGTGACTCAGCAATTTTTGCCATCAGTCTGATACATTACAAGAGAGTTCATGCTTAATGGTTTCAAGGTGTTCTTTAACTTTCCATGTAAGCTTGGTAGAGCGTTTAGCTTTTGTGACATGCAGAAGTAGTGCTCTTGCTTTAAAAACATTCAGCAACTATTAGAAGTAACACAAGCACAGGAGAGAGGAAGTGTTGTGCTCCAGAAGCATTCAGCAACTAGAGGGGTTAATACAGTCGCAGGAAAAGGGGAGTGGTTTAGCAGAGCTCCAGGGGCATTGTGGGGAAGTTGTTTACTGTCTGGCTGGAGCCGAAGAGAAAGGTGGTGTGTGTGTTCTGCATCTGACAGAAGCGCCCCTGCAAATGAAAAGGATTCAAGTCAGGAGTGAAGCTATGCACAGGTCAGGTAGAGTTCCTGAACTAGCAGTGCAGAGTATTGTCAAGCAGAAAGATAAGGACTGTAAGAAATGGTTTCACAGGGATTATCTCCCTCAGTAAACCCCCCCCCTCCATCTCACTGTGCTGTAAAGAATGCTGTGTTCATTAAGGTTCCTTTGCATTAGAACTGTGCTGTCCTGTACTACTGGGAAGACTGTGAACTGCTGTGCTGCTAATGAAACTGTACTGTTTGTCACTGGAGCCTGTTGCTCATAAGACTTAACTTGCACTGGCTGTTCATCTTCTTATTAAATACTACTGTTCTACCATTTATGAGGACTCTTGTCAAGTGTGTCTGGTCAGCAAGTGAAACAACCTATGTGTCTGTGACTGAGGGTCAAAACCCGTGTGTGCCTGAGAGAAGCTGCAGCACATGGTCTATAGTCACCCTGAGTAACGGTTCCCCCAGGATTACAAAGAATTCATGAAACCTGTCTCGCCCCTATCTGAACATAGCAGCGTGCGTGAAACATTGGTGGCCCCTAAGGGGAGTACTGAGCAGAAATTAGCATGTAGAGGGAGAAGAGGAAAAGTCTGGAAAAACACAGCAGCACAGCACCTCAGCTCAACTCTGCTACACCAGTTAAAGGGGGCCAGCCCTAAAGAAAACTCACTAGTAGCAATGGATGTGGAAATACAAATGGACAGAATTAGTAAGCTGCTTCTTCAGTTAACCTGTGAAGAATTGAGAACAGTTGCAGAACATATAAAGATGTCAGAAGAACAGATTTCTAAAGCACACAACCGCAGGCAACTGTTAGCTGCCTTTAATGCAAAAATGGATGAGTTGGGGGGGAAAGAAGCTGAAGATATCATGGGGACATTCCTCCAGGAACTAACACAGTTTCTAACCAGATTGAAGTTGGAGGATGGAGGGGCGGCACCAATTATCAAAAGCGGGAATCTCCGTCCTCAGACTGAACTACAGGAATTGAAAGAACAATTCAAAGCCCTAACAGCAGCCCTGCAGGAATCTACCAAAACCTCTGAACGGGTGACAGACTTAGACAGGACCTTTAACCTGCTTGGGTTAGATAAATCAGAGAGACAGTCCTCTCTAACACCACAAATCACCATAAGGAAAGAATTCAAGATCCTGGGACATATTGGAGAGTGTGAACAGAAAGAGAGACTGTCTTATATGAACTTGTTGCACCAGATCAATGCAGGCTTACATAAAACCTCTCACAGAAAAATACTGAATCACCCCAATGTTTCTTGTTCAGAACAATTGAACTTAAGGATAGACTGTTGTTTGCATCCAGAGATGTATAAGTGGAAGAGAAGTTTGATGCTGGACTAGTCCAGAAGAAGTTCTTGAGATCATTGGGAATGGGGTTAATCAGTAAAGACATCAAGTTGCAGCTGAAACAGTACCTAACAGATCCTGGCATTCTAGATGAAGTCCTAATTGAAAAAATTAATGAGGCAGCTAGTTTGGAGTAAACAGAGAGCAAAGAGAAGTTAAAGAATGGCTCTGCTCCTAAAATAACAAAAATGAGTCAGCTGAAGTTGGAGACCTCCACTGGCCAGTCTGAAGATCATCATGGGGACCCTCCAGTGCCGCCTCCAAGAGGGAACCTTAAATCACCAACAATAGAGAGAACCGCCAGTGCTGACTGGGAGGAAGTAATAGGAGAACTGCGAGCCGAGTTGATTGAGGTGAAAAAGTTGATTCATTCCTGGCCAGAACCTGTATCCCTCAGACCCAGGCATGGGTTCCAGAACAGAAGATATCCGGCTTGTGAAGTGTACTGTTCATCAAATCAGAGTACGGTGTGTGTCCACTGTCTAAGATGTGGTGAGGAAGGACATTATGCAAAGGAATGCCAATGGTCACAGTCATTTGAGTTAAAAGACAGGAGGTTGCCAGTGGGGGGTGACTGGTAACCGCGACACGGAGGAGGCTCCAGAAGCAAATCCAAATCTCACCAAACCCCAGAACGGCGCATGAGGTAAAACGGCTGCGTCAGTACTATCCCCAAGTGTGTTCCTGTCTACAACAGCTGCAAGAGAGACAGGGGCATCAGTTACTTAATGCCCAGTGCGGAGGTCAAACGATGTATTCCTGGGAGAAGGATTCCTCCGTCAGTAAAGATAGCCTCATCAGCCTAATCGGTGAAAGGTGCTTTATACAGTGCTTGCTAAATGGTCTCCTGGTAAAAGCACTATGGGACACAGGAGCCCAAGCGAGCCTTTTAAATGAAGAATGGAGAAGGCGCTACCTGCCACATACCTGCCTTCAGTCGCTAAAAGAACTCTTAGGACCAGTGGAACTCCACGGCAAAACCGTCAACCAGACCTAAATCCCTTTCATAGGCTGGGTGGAAGTGACTTTCCAACTGAGGGCCACGAAGAACAGCAATACCATTGAGCTTTTCGTACCTTTTCTCTTGACCAGTGATCAGAACGTGGCAGAGGATCTTATCCTGGGTTATAATGCAATCAGTGAGGTCATCACGAAACACAAGTCAGGGACGCTGGTGGTGGATGCAATTGCCACATCACTTGCCATACCCAACACCGTGACGGAAAATGTGATTCATAGAGTAAAGAAAGCACAAAATACAATGGAGCTAAAAGAAGTCAAGGTAGGCTGGCGCCCAACCATCATCCCTGCAAACCAAATGGTGGAGGTGAGGTGTAGAGTCCGGGTAGAACCGAGAAGAAAAGTCCAGAAAAGACTGTTCATGCCAAAAGACTCCTCAGAACTTCCGGAAGGTCTAGTTCAAGTTGAAACTGTGCTTACGATTCCTACTGGTGGGTTTGTTCGAGTGACAGTACCGTTGATGAATACTACGAAACATGAAATTAGACTGGATCCAAAGACTGTGTTAGGTCACATTGAAACCGTTAAAACGGTATACCAGCCAGTGTGAGACCTGCCCAGGGGTCTACCGTGAATTCAGTCTCCCCACCAAGGAACAGGAGTTGCCCAGGGGAGGAAATTGCATGACCCACCTCAGGGTCCTGGGATCCCCGAGTATCCCTGAAACACTTGTGTGCTGAAATTATAGCGATAGCAAAACAGATACTGAGAGAAGAGTGTCATGCATTCTCTAAAGATGATTCTGATATTGGCTGTATCAAGTCGTTGCAATTAAAAATCAATTTGAAAGACACAACCTCAGTAAACAGAAGTTACATATCTGTGCCGAAACCATTACACCGTGAAGTGAAAGAATATTTACAAGATCTCATCAACAGAAGTTGGGTCCAAAAGTCAAAGTCATCTTACTCCTCTCCTATTGTCTGTGTTAGGAAGAAGGACGGTACGTTGAGACTCTGCTCTGATTACCGGGAACTAAACCAAAAGTCAGTACCTGATCGACATCCGATACCAAAGATCCAAGATATGCTGGATAGCCTATCAGGAAGTACCTGGTTCACTGGCCTTGATCAGGGTAAGGCATACCACCAAGGGTTTGTCGAAGAGTCCAGTCCAGAATGCTTGACAGCATTCATCACACTGTGGGGATTATATGAGTGGATCCGCATACCGTTTTGGCTCAGTTCAGCGCCAGCAGAATTCCAGAGGAGCATGGAGACATGTTTAGAAGGATTGAGGGACGATATCTGCCAGCCGTACTGGGATGACAATGTGGTACACAGCAAAACCTTCCGGGAGCATGTTGAACACGTGAGGACCGTATTACAACGGTATCAACAACACGGAGTTAAGTTGACCCCAAAGAAATGTGAACTGTTCAAAAGGCAAGTCCGATTTCTAGGGAAAATTGTGTCCGGAGAAGGATATACCATGGACCCAGCAGAAATCGCTCCGGTACTGGCCTGAAAAGACAAGTGGCCCTCTACCATCGGGGAATTGAGACAGATATTAGGATTCCTCTCCTACTATCGTACTTACATTCAAAATTTCTCCAGGATTGCAGCCCCACTATACCTCCTCTTGGGGGAGACGACAGAGATGACAACACCCACGGAGAAAAAGAAGAATGCGGGTAGGACCGGGCTTAAAAGAAACAACGTTGTTTCATCCCAACAGCCTATTCTCTGGACAGCAAACCACCAGGAGGTATTGGAAGAACTAGTAGAATACCTGGTAAAACCACCCATAGGATATCCTGATTTCAATATACCATTTGTTCTTCATTGTGACGCTTCTCAAGTTGGACTGGGAGCAGCCCTGTATCAGCATCAAGATGGAAAATTGAGAGTCACCGGTTACGGTTCTAGAACATTGACAGATGCCGAGAAGAATTACCATCTACATTCCGGAAAATAGGAGTACCTAGCACTGAAATGGGCAAAGCTCTACCTCAGTGAACACATTATTCTGTATTGTAAAAGATGACAAAACCAGCAGTTGGTACTACCCAGAGTATTCCGTAGGTTGGTCTTCAAAGAACTCCATGAAAACATGGGACAACTGGGAGTGGAAGGGACAACAGCTTTATCCGAGAATGTTTCTTCTGGCCGTACATGCAGAGAGATATTGAGAGGTATGTGACCAGGGAGTGTGGGTGTCTGAAAGATAAAAGTCCCAACACATCAACCCGGGCACCTATGGGCAACATCCAAACTACATATCCATTTGAGACTGTCTCAATAGACTTTCTAAATCTCGAGAGGCGCAAGGGTGGTTATGAATACATCTTGGTGGTGATGGACCATTCCACTCGATTTTCTCAAGCATATGCCACCACCAATAAATCAGGTCGAACAGCGGCAGAGAAGATCTTCAATGATTTTGCATTGAGGTTTGGGTTCCCTACGAGGTTACACCATGACCAAGGAAGAGAATTTGAGAACCAGCTCTTTGCCAAGTTAGGTAAGTACTGTAGAATTCAGAGATCCCTCACAATGCCCTATCACCCAGAGGGTAATGGATAAGTGGAACATTTTAAGTGGACATTATTGTCGATGTTGCGCACTTTAACAGCTGATGAGAAGAAAGACTTTAAGAGTTCTCTGTCAAAAGTGGTACATGCCTATAACTGTACAAAGAGCAATGCAACGAGTTGCTCACCCTTTTTGCTATTGTATGGATGATCGCCAAGACTGCCAATCGACATCATGTTCGATACTCCGGTGTCAGAGACTTGCAGAACGTATCCGGAGTACCTTCAGAAATGGAAGGAACGGATGGCAGAGGCATACAACATAGCGTCCAAAGTGGTTACGCAAGGACACAGCAAGAGTAAGGAGTATGATCAAAAATGTTATGGAGCAGAATTGGCACCGGGGAAGCCAGTTGCTAGTCAAAAACGTATGTGAGAAAGGCGATCCAAGAAAACTTTGCTCGTACTGAGAAGACAAGGTGTATGTGGTCGTAATGGAGGAAAGCTGATGACAGCCCAGCGTATAAAATCCGATTGGAAACGGGAGACAAGAAAACCAGAATAATTCATCGGAATTTACTACTGCCCTGTGATTATCCCCCACCACAACAAGACTTCCCTGAAGTAAACTGACATCGTCCGAGATCGACTAAGGGCCACCACAGACTGAAGCTCCGGAGGGGTCATAGTGATCTTGAAAGTTCCGATGGAGAAGAACACACCGTTGTATTTCTCGGACCGGCAAGGAGAGGGATGTACCATCCTCAGGAGAGTGAATTAAGTCCTGAGGCTCCAGAGTTTGTACCAAGAAGTACAGATAAAGTTCAATTCAGATCTGATGATTGAACAACGGCCCCTGAAGAGACCGATCGACACTCAGGAGGAGCGAAATTACCAGACCGTGCGGAAACAAGCGACTCAGGAGAAGTACAGGAACTTACAGAGGCAGATCCAAGAGCATCTGAGGAAGCACAGGAAATGAGTGCGGCGGAAGAATCTTCTGTGACTGAAGAACCCATGGTCTCTGAGGAACAACCCACCAGGAGGATGTTGACTCGAGAAGTGAGGAGGCCCGTGATGCTGACGTATGAGACACTTGGTGAACCGAGTCAAATGCCAAGGACTGTCGACTGGAAACAGGTATCTCTGCCTGCGGACCAGGTAAGCACACTTGAGTGGTATTCACCACCGAGAGCCAGTATGGAAGATGTTGCCTACTGGAAAGACTTGTTTTCATGCTTTGAGTTTCCTTATAAGACTTTGTAGAAACAAAGAACTGTTAAAGCATAGATAGAGAGAGCTGGTTGAAGTCGTATGAAAAGCTCCAGCTGAAAACATACTGATTGTTTTAATTGTGTTAATTATTTATTTCTTACAGGCATCCTACAAGAAAAAGGTCATAAGAATAGGTTGTTATCAATGTTTATGAATGTTATATTTTCAATGCCAATTTGTATATAAAGCTATCCAACTTTCACCACTGTCTCAGAATTGGTCAGATTGACCAATTAAGACGGATGTTGAGGACGACATTCAAAAAGAAGGGAAGAGTATGACATGCAGAAGTAGTGCTGTTGCTTTAAAAGCATTCAGCAACTATTAGAAGTAACACAAGCACAGGAGACAGGAACTGTTGTTCTTCAGAAGCATTCAGCAACTAGAGGGGTTAACACCGTCACAGGAGAAGGGGAGTGTTTTAGCAGAGCCCCAGGGGGATTGTGGGGAAGTTGTTTACTGTCTGGCTGGAGCCAAAGAGAAAGGTGGTGTGTGTGTTCTGCATTTGTCAGAAGCGCTCCTGCAAGTGAAAAGGATTCAAGTCAAGAGTGAAGTTAAGCACAGGTCAGGTAGAGTTCCTGAACTAGCAGTGCAGAGTAATGTCAAGCAGAAAGATAAGGACTGTAAGAAATGGTGTCACAAGGATTATCTCCCTCAGTAAACCCTCCCCCCCTCCTCCATCTCACTGTGCTGTAAAGAATGCTGTGATCATTGATGTGCCTTTGCATTAGCACTGTGCTGTCCTGTACTACTGGAAAGACTGTGAACTGCTGTGCTGCTAAGGAAACTGTACTGTTTGTCACTGGAGCTTGTTGCTCATAAGACTTAACTTGCACTGGCTGTGCGTCTTCTTATTAAATGCTACTGTTCTACTGTTTAGGAGGACTCTTGTCAAATGTGTCTGGTCAGCATGTGAAACAACCTACATGTCTGTCCCTGAGGGTCGATACCCCTGTGTGCCTGAGAAAATGTGCAGCACATGGTCTATGGTCGGCCTAAGTAACGGTTCCCCCAGGATTCCAAAGAATTCATGTAACCTGTCTCGCCACTATTTGAACATAGCAGCGTGCGTGTAACACTTTCTCACTGGACTCTGGATTAAACTCTGCACATTCTTGATCTGACAGTGGATCTGGTAATGACCATGTAGTCTTTCTCTCAGCCATTGTAATTCACAGACAGAATGGATGTGTATAGTGATGTGAGCTGCTGAATTGTGGCAGGATCTATACTGAGGGAGGCTGTGCTGTGAAGCTTACACATACACTGTTGATTTCTTATATGCTGTGAGCAGACATTCAGATGTCTGGCTATATTTTTATAGAAGCTGCAATCTGGCTTTACAGATGTATCTGGCAGAAGTCTTTTTTACTATTCTGACTCCATAATTAGGCTGCAAGTGTAGGTCGCTAGAGACACCATTTCGAGGCTGTCTCTATGTATCAGTACTCACACCAAGAGATATCACAGGTAGCTTGAACTTGACTGCAGAGGCACATATGAAGATTCCAGAAGAAGGTTTATTTTCAAGCTGAATTGTTGTAGTCATGCACAATTCCAGTAGCTGTAACAGCTGCAGTAGGTAAGAAAGACTATTCTGAACCAGAGCTGCAGGACATATGGGTTCTTAAGATGGCTGCCATACTCACAATGAGGAAAAAGAAGAAGGGGGGTTGCTGATATCAGAGCTATGGAGGCAGACAGGGAGAGAGAACAAACTTCTAAAAGGCAAACCTTACTGCATAGCAAAACAATAGCAACAATACAATACAATACACTGTATGATTGCAAAGTCATGGGACATGACACAGAAATAATTGTGAAACTACCACTGAGACTTAACACAACTTTTTTTTCAAGTATAATGTCTAACCCCTTGCCTCTTTGTGCCATTTTTGTATGTCACAATGAGCAGGTCAATTCCACTAACCACTGTACCCTATTGGCATAGACCGTTGAAGATGTCAGCTGTATTACACAACTGACATTTGGTTTAATGGACTGGATTGTAGATAATTCAGATCCTAGACATATACTGTTGTGACATGCAGAAGTAGTGCTGTTGCAGAGTGTGCTTTAAAAGCATTCAGCAACTATTAGAAGTAACACAAGCACAGGAGACAGGAAGCACTGTGCTCCAGAAGCATCCAGCAACTAAATGGCTTAACACAGTCACAGGAGAAGGGGGGTGTTTTAGCAGAGCCCCAGGGGGATTGTGGGGAAGTTGTTTACTGTCTGGCTGAGCCAAAGGGCTAAGTGGTGTGTGTGATCTGCATCTCACAGAAGTGCAGGAAAGAGAACAAGATTCAAGTCCAGGGTGAAGCTCAACACAGGTTAGATACCCTGCGCTGTTAGTTCAGGAAGTCTATCATTGGGCAGGAAGATAAGGACTGGAAGGAATTATGTCACAGAGATCACCTCCCTCATCAAACCCTCCCCTCCTCCATCTACATGCAGGATAAAGAATGCTGTGTACAATTGAGTCCTTGTGAAAGAAAAGTGTATGTTTGTGTATGCATTAAAACTGTACTGTACTGTGCTACCGGATAATAGACTGTGTACTGCTGTGCTGCAAAGGAGATTGTACTGTTATTACTGGAGCCTGTTGCTCAAGAGACATTTGCATTGCACTGGCCGTGCCTCATTATATGTTACTGCTCTACCTCAGTGAAGACGGTATCTTTTATCGTAAAGGAGGACAAAACTGGCAGTTGATACTACCCAGAGTATTCCGTAGGTTGGTCTTCAAAGAACTCTATGAAAACATGGGACACCTGGGAGTGGAATGGACAACAAATTTGATCCATGAACGTATCTTTTGGCCGTACATGCAGAGAGATATTGAGAGGTACGTGACCAGGAAGTGGTGTCTGAAAGATAAACGTCCCAACACATCAACCCGGGCACCTATGGGCAACATCCAAACTACGTATCCGTTTGAGATGATCTCAATAGACTTTCTACATCTCGAGAAATGCAAGGGTGGTTATTAATACATCTTGTTGGTGATGGACCATTTCACTCGATTTGCTCAAACATATGCCACCACCAATAAATCAGGTCGAACAGTGGCAGAGAAGATCTTCAATGATTTTGCTTTGAGGTTTGGGTTTCTTACGAGGTTACACCACGACCAAGGAAGAGAATTTGAGAACCAGCTCTTTGCCAAGCTAGGAAAATACTGTAGAATTCAGAGATCCCACACAACGCCCTATCACCCAGAGGCTAATGGACAAGTGGATCATTTTAACCGGACACTATTGTCGATGTTGCCCACTTTAACAGCTGATGAGAAGAAAGACTGGAAGAGTTCTCTGTCAAAAGTCGTACATGCCTATAACTGTACAAAGAGCGATGCAACGAGTTGCTCACCCTTTTTCCTATTGTATGGACGATCGCCAAGACTGCCAATAGACATCATATTTGATACTCCGGTGTCAGAGACTTACAGAACGTATCCGAAGTACATTCGGAAATGGAAGGAATGGATGGCAGAGGCATACAACATAGCGTCCAAAGTGGTTACGCAAGGACACAGCAAGAGTAAGGAGTACTATGATCGAAAATGTTATGGAGCAGAATTGGCACCGGGAAGCCGGGTGGTAGTCAAGAACGTATGTGAGAAAGGTGGTCCAGGAAAACTTTGTTCGTACTGGGAAGACAAGGTGTATGTGGTCGTAAAGAGGAAAGCTGATGACAGCCCAGCGTATGAAATCCGGTTGGAAATGGGAGACAAGAAAACCAGAATAGTCCAACGGAATTTACTACTACCCTGTGATTATCTCCCACCACAACAAGACTTCCCAGAAGTAGACCGACATCTTCCAAGATCGACTAAGGGACCATCACAGACTGAGGCTCCGGAGGTGGACAGTGACCTGTTAGAATCTACGTTGTTTTACTTTTCGGCCATCTTTTTGTGGTTTGCTGGCTTCTAGTCTTTTCCTCTGGTGCTGGGTGTCTTGGGCGCGTGATCTCTTCACTCTTTATTACTCAGCACCTGTCTCCTATTCCTTGCTGGACACCAGTGTTGTTACGCTTGTGCTCTGGCTAAGTTGCCTTGTTAGTTCTTTGTGCTTAGGACAATTGATATCCTGGGACTTCTTGTTTCACCAGTTTTGTTGCCTTTAATCTTCGTTTCTGTAACTAACCTTTCTGTCAGGAGGTCTCCTGTTTTTGCTCCCAGTCCTTAGATCTTTTAGGGCCCCCTTTCCCCTTCCTTCAGGTCTTCTTTTGAGTTCAGTGCAGGAGTGTCGGTGGGGCTATTCACAAGGAATAGGGCACCCACCCCAGCGTAGGGTTTAAGCTGAGTCTCAGTGCAGGGACAGCTTTTCCCTCCTATTCCTTAGTTCTTAGTTGCAGTACATAACATGACCTTGAAAGTTAAAAAGGAGAAGAACACACCGTTGTATTTCTCGGACATGTAAGGAAAGGGATGTACCATCCTCAGGAGAGTGAACTAAGTCCTGAGGCTCCAGAGTTCGTACCAAGGAGTACAGATGAAGTCCAATTCAGATCTGATGATTGAACACCGGCCCCTGAAGAGACCGATCGACACTCAGGAGGAGCGGAATTACAGACCGTGCGGAAACAAGCGACTCAGGAGAAGTACAGGAACTCACAAAGGCAGCTCCAAGAGCATCTGAGGAAGCACGGGAAATGAGTGCGGCGGAAGAATCTTCTATGACCGAAGAACCAATAGTCTCCGAGGAACAACCCACCAGGAGGATGTCAACTCGAGAAGTGAGGAGGCCCGTGATGCTGATGTATGAGACACTTGGTGAACCGAGTCGAGTGCCAAGAACTGTCAACTGGAAACAGGTATCTCTGCCTGCGGAACAGGTAAGCACACTTGAGTGGTATTCACCACTGAGAGCCAGTATGGAAGATGTTGCCTGGTGGAAAGACTTATTTTCATGCTTTGATTTTCCTTAAAAGACTTTGTAGAAACAAAGAACTGTTAAAGTATAGATAGAGAGAGCTGGTTGAAGATGTATGGAAATCTCCAGCTGAAAAGATGCTAATTGTGTTAATTGTTTATTTCTTACAGGCATCCTACAAGAAAAAGGTCGTAAAATTAGGTTGTTATCAATGTTTATGAACGTTATACCAATTTCACAATGCCAATTTGTATATAAAGTTATGTAACTTTCACCACTGTCTCAGAATTGGTCAGATTGACCAATTAAGACGAATGTCGAGGACGACATTCAAAAAGGAGGGAAGAGTGTGAAATGAAGAAGTAGTGCTGTTGCAGAGCGTGACATGCACAAGTAGTGCTGTTGCTTTAAAAGCATTCAGCAACTATTAGAAGCAACACAAGCACAGGAGACAGGAAGTACTGTGCTCCAGAAGCATCCAGAAACTAAAGGGGTTAACACAGTCAAAGGAGAAGGGGAGTTTTTTAGCAGAGCCCCAGGGGTATTGTGGGGAAGTTGTTTACTGTCGGACCGGAGCCAAAGGAGAAGTGGTGTGTGTGATCTGTATCTCACAAAAGTGCAGGAAGGAGAACAGGATTCAAGTCCAGGGTGAAGCTCAGGTCAGATACTCTGCACTGTTAGTTCATGAAGTCTATAATTGGGCAGGAAGATAAGGACTGGAAGGAATTGTGTCACAGAGATCATGAATGAAAAGCCTGTGATTGTGTATGCATTAAAACTGTGCTGTACTGTGCTACCAAATAATATACTGTGTACTGATGTGCTGCAAAGTAGATTGTACTGTTATTACTGGAGCATGTTGCTCAAGAGACATTTACATTGCACAGGCTGTGCCTCATTAAATGTTACTGTTCTACTGTTTATGAAGACTCTTGTCAGATGTGTCTGATCAGCAACTGAATATATTGTATGCCTGAGAGAAGCTGCAGCCTATAGTCGCCCTAAGTAATGGTTCCCCCCGGATTCCAACGAATTCATGTAACCAGTCTCGCCCCTATCTGAACTTAGGCAGTGTGCATGTAACACTGTAATACCTTACATATCACAGTCGTTGCACATAAGTGATTTTACAGAGGTAGTCAGCATCATCCGTCAGCCATCAGCACCCCCACAATTGTATGAAGGCTATTGGGTTTCAATGACAGAATTAACAGTGGTCCCCTATTCTGACATGTATTGGATGACCGCACTATATGTCATTTGTGCACGTGGATTTCCAATAAAGTAATGAACCAAGGAAAATGGAGTGCCAACTTCTTCTGCTGATATACTTCTTTTCCTGCTCCGGCTGTCGTGCACCCAAGATGCAAGTGATGCAGGTGTGGTAAGCTGTCATTTTCTGTGTTTGGATTGCCTGAAATAACAGTTAGACTTTCCAGCTGGGGTGAGACGAGCATATTAAAAAGTTGTCTGAGTTTCATCCAGAAAACTCAGAAGATTTTCATCCGTTGTGTCAGTTTTTTACATCCATTAGGCATTCGATTTTATCCATGAACATGATCAAACACAGTTTCCTAAGCTAATAATAGAAATGTATCTGTAAAAATCAGATGATACACAGACGATCCAGATGGGATACAATTTTTTATGCACCTATAGACTTGAATGGGCGAGTCTCATCCAAGCCTTGGAAGAGAACAATGCATGCAGTGATTTTTTTTCACACAGACCTATTGAATTACATTGCTGACCAATTTTCACTCAAACAGCACAAGTCCATGTATATGCTCGTCTGAAGGAGCCCTAAGGATTCAAAAGAACACTCGACGGGCAGACAAATACTATACTTTATTTTTGTATTATCATCAGTACAGATAGGTACCACAAATAAACAGTCACGCAGTGACTAAGAATGCAATATATGTATCCTAAAGTTATTTACAAAGTGAAAAAAGATATGCCACTGAAGATGTAAAGAATTGTGCCATTAGTACTACTATAGTAACGATATGCATGCACATCAGTCAGCCTAGAATATTGCGCAGCCTTGACTCTATACTGCAGTCTCAAGTTTGCACCAAAAGAGATAATCATATACATAGTCATTTTGTCAAAATCAATAGGTGATAAGCAACTGAGCCTGCTGTATGCGATGTTGCATACTGTGTATGTGTGTGATGTAGAATATGTTTTTTAAGACATGGATTCAGTGGCTTTTAATACTTCTGTATAACTAGAAGTAATGTTAAAAAATATCTTGTCCTTTATAGCAGTTCTGTATTGCATGAGACTTGCAATTATCAAATACCTCCAAAAGCCCCAATTCTGCATTTAAGAACACATCCACTGTCCTCATCACATCCACTGTGATATAGTAGCATCCAAAGTGTAATTTACAGTAGATCAACATTGTTTGGTTGATTGAGTCTGACATTCAATAATGGCTTTTGTCTTCTACTCAAGTATTGAGCTAAAGTCTTCTTTAGGCATAGCTGTAAGAAAAGAAAAATATGGTTTAATTAAGAAATTTGTCATTTAATGCATACTCGCCACGCACTGGTAACATGTGTATCTCATCTGTAGCCTAACCTTGATTATTACGTTTGGGTACATAAAACCTATTACATGCATATTTATATAATATAAAACCATTTGTGATCAACTTGTTCAGATGGACAGACAACTTTTATTTTGTTGATTCATTCATAGGTACTTTATTTTCATATAATCTTCACTATATGAGATCTTGTTTTATGCAAGACCAGCTGTATTTTTTGTTTCATTTTGCCAAACACATATGGAAGCATTACACTTGCACTGAGGTTTTTTTATGGGTTGAATAGAGAAACGAAAACCAGCCACACCATTTTTTTAAACCATTTACTGATCACCATATTTAATCTGTACATGTATTAACTGATTGTTACAATTACAGGTATATCAAATAGGTCAAATGTTATTTACTTATTTGTGACCTTTATTTTTAAAAAGTATATAAAAAAAATATGATTATTGTACCAAAAAAATCAGACTTTTATTTTACTTCTAGTATACAGGTACATAGAAATGTACTTCTATGTACCTGAATAGTATATCTGCAAAAGTAGAATGTTATTAGATCTTTAGGCAGAGAAAATTCTACTATACTAAGCAGTCAAATCTGGATCTCATTGCTAAAGTTTCTGCCTGCCTTGCTAGAAGCCCTGAGTTTGAATCCTGGGATAGACCACACTTCAAGAAAAGTTAATAATTAATTAACTATACAAAAAGGTATCAACTGAACACAAACACATACAGGGAAGGTCCTGAGTTGGAGGAGGAGACTCTACAAGGGGAGAAAATAGAATGATCACAGCAGTGTCCGGAGTGACAAATATGTCTGCAACCACAGTATTACCACAGATCTTCCTCCCTGCCCTCTGCCCCACATACAGGTGCATCTCACTAAATTAGAATATAATCAAAAAGTTAATTTATTTCAGTTCTTCAATAAAAAAAGTGAAACTCATATATTATATAGAGTCATTACAAACAGTGATCTATTTCAAGAGTTTATTTCTGCTAATGTTGATGATTATGGCTTACAGCCAAAGAAAACACAAACGTCATTATCTCAGTAAATTAAAATACTTAATAACAACAAATGTTTTTAAAATCCAAAATGTTGGCCTACTGAAATGTATGTTCAGTAAATGCATTCAATACTTGGTCGGGGCTCCTTTTGCATCAATTACTGCATCAATGCGGCATGGCATGGAGGCGATCAGCCTGTTGCACTGCTGAGCTGTTATGGAAGCCCAGGTTACTTTGATAGCAGCCTTCAGCTCGTCTGCATTGTTGAGTCTGGTGTCTCTCATCTACCTCTTGACAATACCCCATAGATTCTTTATGGGGTTAAGGTCAGGCGAGTTTGCTGGCCAATCAAGCACAGTGATACAGTGAGTGGCTTGACACAAGGAATGCGACACTTGTAGCCCATGTCTGTGTGTGGTGGCTCTTGAAGCAATGACTCACACAGCAGTCCACTCCTTGTGAATCTCCCTCAAATTTTTGAATGGCCTTTTCTTAATAACCCTTTCAAGGCTGCAGTTATCCTGGTTGCTTGTGCACCTTTTTCTACCACACTTTTTTTCCTTCTACTCAACTTTCCATTAATATTCTTGGATACAGCTCTCTGTGAACAGCCGGCTTCTTTAGCAATGACCTTTTGTGGCTTACCCTCGTTGAGAAGTGTGTCAATGACTGCCTTCTGGACATCTGTCAAGTCAGCAGTCTTCCCCATGATTGTGGAGCCTACTGAAAGAGACTAAGGGACCTTTTTAAATGCTTTGGAAGCCTTTGCAGCTGTTTTTTGTTAATTATTCTAATTTAGTGAGATAATGACTTTTGTGTTTTCATTGGCTGTAAGCCATAATCATCAACATTAACAGAAATAAATACTTGAAATAGATCACCCTGTTTGTAATGACTCTGTATAATATATGAGTTTCACTTTTTGAATTGAAGAACTGAAATAAATTAACTTTTTGACAATATTCTAATTTATTGAGACGCACATGTACCTCCACAGTCCCCTTTACAGCTGAACTGGCTGCTCATGTGGTTTGTTTACCCCAGTTATACCCTTTACCCACCAAAATAATAAAAGTCTAATATTGTTATCTTGATCTAGTATTTTATTTGCAAGAATGGGTACAGTACCATAGCAACCATCCTGGATTATAAATGTTAAGTAAATATATTTTACACAATTAACACATATTCCATGTTGTTTCAAAAGCACTTGCAGATCCTCCTGACCTTCACTGATGTCTAATTTTACCTCCTTTATGTATTCTTTATGAATGCTCCTTTTCACACAGTGGTAGAGTCAGAATACCTCCTCTGCTGTCTTTCTAATTATGGTATCTCCTATATGTATTCTTTATGAGTACTTCTTTGCACAGAAAACATAATAAAGTTAAAGGAATTTCCAAACTCTGCAAGTTATCACCGATGCACAGAATAGTGACTTGTTGATCGCTGGGGTTCGACCACTAGATCTCCTACCAATCCTGAGACAAAGCCTTTGTGAAGGCTAAACATGAGTCTAAGGCTGTAACTCCTGGCATCTTTTGTCTTTTGTGTATAGTACTGGTAATTGTTACTTATATTGGATTTGCTTTATTATGATGTTGGTGTGTTTGGAGCTCATATGTCCATGGAATTGCACTTCCACTGTCCTTGTATTTATGGGATAGATAATTTCCAGTCTGTGCATGTTGTTATATGGTCTTATTTGTCTTTATAGGAGCTGTATGCCTTTTGGTGGACATTGCTGATATTTATTCTTATTAATAATGGGTATTCCAGGTTTCCATCAATTTTTCCTGTTCTGCATTTTATGAATTGTTATATGCTAGTGATGCTTTTTTTAAGCCAATGTAGTAAACATGAATTTATATATCTTTTCATAACTATGCTCTGCATAAATATTTCTTTTGGTGGTTTTGCTATGTAATTCCACTATGCACACGATACAGTGCCTAAATAATAACACAGTGCTTTGAGACCAATTTACAATAAGCTGCCAAAAAGGAACTTATTGGGCCATATGATATAAAGAAGAGGTGTTGGAGATTCCCTAAATAACACAGGGTTTTTTTTGCAACCCTTTAATAATCTACTTTCTACTACTTTTTGTCTAACTTTTGCTATGGTTTGAAGATTTCTTATGACCACAACTTTCTTACAGTTTAAAAGTTCTGATGTAAGTGAAGAGTAAGGGAAAGTACTTGCATTTCCATAATTTAGTTAAGCAAAGCAGAACATCTAGTTGACATTTATCTTGACTTGGAAATAAAACATAAAATGCAGTGTAGAACAGGAAGTGAAACCTTCAGGGGGATGTTATATTTATTCTTCTCATTATAGAGTTTCTATATGGATATTAGCCCTTTTCAACATCATTAACCCCTTAAAGACCAAGCCACTTTTGACCTTAATGACCAAACTATTTTTTTCAATACTGACCTGTGTCACTTTATGTAGTAATAACTCTGGAATGCTTATTTTTTGTGGCACATTGTACTTTATGTTGGTATCAAATTTAGTTCTATAAGATATGGGTTTATTTATTAAATTATTGTAAATTTGGTGAAAAATTTGAAAATGTTTCTGACCTTATTGCAGTCAGTCATATCAAACAAATTGGTTAAAAAAAACATTCCCATATGTGTAATTTTAATGTCAGCATAATTTTTCCAGCGATTTTTTTTCAATTTTTATTAGGATTTCAGAAGTATAGCAGTACATTTACATTTCTTTTAAGAAAATTTACAAATTCTATTTTTCTATCAACCTATTTTCATTTGAAGGGACTTTTAAAGGCCCATTTAATGGAATAACTCCAAAAAAGATACAATTTTAAAAACTGCACCCCTTAATATATTCAAAACTTCTTTCAGAAAGTTTGTTAACCCTACAGGTGCTTCACAGGAATTAATGCAAAGTGGAATAATAAAAATGAAATATTATATTTTTTGCACTAAAATATTTCTTTAGACCTATTTTTTTTATTTTCACAAAGGGTAATAGGAGAAAATGAACCCAATACACAATATGTGGTCAAAAACTACTATTTTGGAATGCGTCACGGCTCACAATAGAAGAAGCACTATTTGATTTTTGGAGAGAAATTGGTATAAATTGTGGAAGCCATGTCATATCTGCAAAGGCACTGAGGTGCCAAAACAGCATAAACCTCCTACAATTGACACCACTTTGAAATCTATACCCCTCAAAATATGTATTTAGGGGTGTAGCGACCATTTCTGACCCACAAGTATTTCACAAAAGCTTATAACATTGCAATGCAAAACTTAAAAATGAAATTTTGTCCACAAAAATATTGCTTTAGTCTAAATGTTTTCATTTTCACAAGGGTAATTAGGAAAAGATGGACCACATAATTTGTTACACAATTTCTCTTGTGACAATATATGTGATCAAAAATTGCTATTTAGGCACATTGCAAGGCTCAGAAGGTAATGAGTGCAAATTTGGGTTGAACAAATTGCCGACTCCATGCCGCATTTGATGAATCTCTAGGGTGGAAAAAGCAGCAGAAACCCCTGACAAGTAACCTCATTTTGAAAGCTAAAATACTCAAGAAATTCATCTCGGGTTGTGGTGAGAATTTATAAACCACAAGAGTTTCACAATTTTTTTTAAGATTTGGACATGAAAAAAATATATATTTTGCCTTCTAAAATTTTTAATTCTCACAAGGAATAATTTGAGAAAAGGGATCCAACAATTTGATGCGCAATTTCTCCTGAACGCAGTAATACCCCCATAAGTTGTTGGATACTACTTTTTAGTCTTACAGCAGGATTATGATGAGAAAGAGCACAATTTGACTTTTGGAGTGCAATTTTGGCTAGAATAGATTGCTGATGCCATGTAGCGTTTGCAGTGCCCTGAGGTGCCAAAACTACATAAACCCCCTACAAGTGAGACGATTTTGGAATCTATACCCCTCAAGGAATTAATCTAGGGGTGTAGTGAACATTTTGGATCCACAGGTGCTTCAATTTATAACAATGGGACACAAAAATAAAAATGACTGTTAGCCTAAATTTTTACATTTTTTCAAGAGTAATAGGAGAAGATGGACTCCATAATTTGTTACACAATTTTTCCCAAATGTGATAATATCCCAAATGGAGTCAAAAATGGTAGAGCTTGGAAATTTTAAATTCCAACAAGAAATAACAGGAGAAAGTGGACCACACACAATTTGTTAGGCAACTTCTTCTAAAACACAGTGATACCACCATAATTGGATAGATATTACTTTTTGGCTTTACAGATGAACTTGGATTGTAAATAGTGCTACTTGACTTTTGGACTGCTATTTTGGCTGGAATAGATTGCTGATGCCATGTTGCACTAGCAGAACCTCTGAGGTGACAGAGCAGTCAAAAAAAAATAAATAACCCCATCTTGGAATCCAAATAAGTCACGGAGCTCATTTGGGCATGTAATGAATATTTTGAATACGCAAGTGCATCATAGAATTTTATAACATCGGATCGTGGAAATAAAAAATTAAATTTTTACCACTAAAATGTTATATTAGCTGGAAACTTCTTATTTTCACAAGGAGTAACGGGTAAAAAAAGGAACCCACAATTTGTTATGCAATTTCTCCTGAGTGCTGCAATTCCCCAACTACTGTTTGGCCATGTGGCAGTTCTCGGAAGGGAAGGAACGCTATCTGACTTTTTGAGTGCAGATTTTGCTAGAATAGATGGCAGGTAGATCCCCTGATATGTGAAGACAGCAGAAAAAAATTACACCCCTCAATGAATTGATCTATTAATGCAGCATATTTTTGTGTCATGAATGTTTTTCATAAATAAAAAAAGGATGGATTGGATGTTGCAGAATGAAAATTGCAATTATGCCCAGCTTGCGTCTCTGGAGTGACCCCATGAATTGGTAAGTGGGCTCTATTTGCTACAGTAATGCCAAACATGAGGATCTTAACTGTGGTTTAGGCACACCGTGGGGTTCAGCATGGTAAAGAAGAGGATTTGAGATAATAGATTCTGCTGGATTGTTTTTTGGGTGTCATGTCGCTTTTCGAAAGGTTTTGTCCTTCCAGTAATATGGAAATATCCTATTTTTTGTCTTTTGTGTATTGATTTTAAGTTTTGATTGGTAACTTTTTTGCGTACATAACATTTTTGGATTGATTTCAGTAAAAAGTTGGGATCACATTTTTCCTGTAATGTACGCTAAGCACTTACATCTAGATTTCCATCTAAGTCCTAATAAAACATGATACAAACAAAACCTCAGATGGAGTCACTCAGTATAATGAGACAGATGGAGTAGCTGTGACTCAGTCTGACCTATGTTTATGTGGTGTCCCATATTTTTAGGCACGGACAAAAAGTGGTTAATCACACATTTTTGTGCTAAAAAAATGCCTAAAATGACAGGACAACATGAGAAAATAGGCCAGACTGTACAAACTGACTCCATCTGCCTCATTGTTGTGAATGGTTCTATCGGGGTTTGCTCTGAAATACATTTTTTGTGGAATCTTGACTGAAACCTCAAGGTAAGTGCACAAGATAAATGTAAACCGAGCCTTAGGGCTCATACATATGCCCGTGCAACTATGACCGCAATGCATGGCCTGTTCGCGGGTCTCCCAACCCGAACTTGACAGCCCGTTTCACAAATGTCTGTATGAGCCTGTATACCGAATTTTGGGAGGCAAAATGAATAGCCAGCAGTTCAGGAATTATTTTTATTTTCCTATATATATTTTTTATGCCATTCACCATACGATATAAGTGATTAGACTATCTTTTCCTTCAGGTCAGTATGATTACAGCACTACCAGATTTATATACTTTTTATGTTTTGCTACTTTTACAGATGAAAATCTAATTTAACGCTTTAATTCTGAGAGCCATAACGTTTTTTTATTTTTCTGCCGAAAGGGCTGTATTATGATATTAGGAGGGCTTTTTTTGTGTTAAGAGATGATGTTTTCAGCTATACTATTTTTTTTTACATACAAATTTGCTATCTCTTTTATTCTTTTTTTCTGACACAGTGGCATTTTTTACATTTTTATGGTGTTCATTAAACTGGATAAATGTTTTATAGCTCTCGTTGCTTCGGATATGGCACTACCAATTACAGTGGGTACGGAAAGTATTCATATCCCTTTAAATTTTTCACTCTTTGTTTCATTGCAGCCATTTGGTAAATTCTAAAAAGTACATTTTTTCTCATTAATGTGCATTCTGCACCCCATCTTGACTGAAAAAACAGAAATGTAGAAATTTTTGCAAACTTATTAAAAAAGAAAAACTGAAATATCACATAGTCATAAGTATTCAGACCCTTTGCTCAGACACTCATATTTAAGTCACATGCTGCCTATTTCCTTGTGATCCTCCTTGAGATGGTTCTACTCCTTCATTGGAGTCCAGCTGTGTTTAATTAAACTGATAGGACTTGATTTGGAAAGGCACACACCTGTCTATATAAAACCTCACCGCTCACAGTGCATGTCAGACCAAATGAGAATCATGAGCTCAAAGGAACTGCCCAAGTAGCTCAGAGACAGAATTGTGGCAAGGCACAGATCTGGCCAAGGTTACAAAAGAATTTCTGCAGTACTCACAGTTTCTAAGAGCACAGTGGCCACCATAATCTTTAAATGGAAGAAGTTTGGGACCACCAGAAGTCTTCTTAGACCGGGCCGTCCAGCCAAACTGAGCAATCGTGGGAGAAGAGCCTTGGTGAGAGAGGTAAAGAAGAATCCCAAGATCACTGTGGCTGAGCTCCAGAGATGCAGTAGAGAGATGGGAGAAAGTTCCATAAAAGAGATATCCTGGATGAAAACCTCTTCCAGATTGCTCTCGACCTCACACTTGGCCGAAGGTTCACCTTCCAACAAGACAATGACCCTAAGCACACCACTAAAATAACAAAGGAATGGCTTCAGAACAACTCTGTGACCATTCTTGACTGGCCCAGCCAGAGCCCTGACCTAAACCCAATTGAGCATCTCTGGAGAGACCTGAAAATGGCTGTCCACCAACGTTCACCATCCAACCTGACGGAACTGGAGAGGATCTGCAAGGAAGAATGGCACAGGATCCCAAAATCCAGGTGTGAAAAACTTGTTGAATCATTCCCAAGAAGACTCATGGCTGTACTAGCTCAAAAGGGTGCTTCTACTCAATACTGAGCAAAGGGTCTGACTACTTATGACCATGTGATATTTCAGTTTTTCTTTTTTAATAAATTTGCAAAAATTTCTACATTTCTGTTTTTTTTTCAGTCAAGATGGGGTGCAGAATGTACTTTAATGAGAAAAAAAAGAACTTTTTAAAATTTACAAATGGCTGCAATGAAACAAAGAGTGAAAAATTTAAAGGGGTCTGAATACTTTCCGTACCCACTGTATGTGTATGTTTTTTGCTGTTTTGTTTTTTTATATAAAACCTGCATTATTAATGGCATAACATCTTGACATGATATTTTGTGAGGGGGGTTGTGTTTTTTTTATTTATTTTTTTACATTTTTATTTAGTTTTATTAGGGGGACTTGAATATTTTACATGTTGATTATTATTGGTCTCATACACTGCAGTACTCAATATCATGAATCATGGAGTCCTAGCCTTTGGACTGCCACTTATCAGAAAGTTATCACCTATCCTATGAAAAGATGATAATTTTGAAAGATGGGAATAACCCTTTAAAGTGGTTGGCAACTACTGGACAAACCCTTTTTAAAAAGGACCTTAATAAATCTACTGAAAGATCCCCTTTAACATTATGTCAAGTGACCGCTGTAGTAAGTCAGTGGCTGCTGATCACCTGAAGCCTTCACTATTCTCTCACAGCGGACAATTGATTGGCTTCAATGGCCACGAGAAATGATAATGTCACATGAACACCAGGAGAGGCAGAGCCAACAATGGAGGAATGGCGACAGTCAGGGAGGTAAGTATGTGTGATTTTTTTTCATAATTTTAATGCCAATATAGCTATTAAAGACAGGTTGTCCAATAGTGGACCACCCTTTAAGTAAAAAATATGGTTTGGAGTATGTTCATATTCCTAAAGCGCTAAACACGGCTATCTCTGAAAGTCCTATAGAAAATAAGTGGAGTAATAATGCGCATGCTGTCTGCCACACCTGTCAGGAAGGGATCTCCAGTATCTCAGTCTCGAGCTTGGTGGGTATTACAGTGGTGCAACACCCAGCAATCAGTAAGAGACAACTTTCTATCTTGCTACAACACCTTTATTCACAAGACAGTTTAGGAATTGATCATAGAAGATAAAAGATAAAGTAAATCCCATACACACTATATTGAATAAACCGTAGGAGTATTATTGATTTACGTAAAAGCAATAATCATGTTATGCAACCCAATTTCTACTTCTTGTTATACCAAACTTAAAACATAGCTAACCTTATCTGGACTGGAGTATATGGCCGGTGAAATTAAACTTGCTCTAGCAATTATAACCTTTTAGAGATAAGTTATACAGAAATGCTAAATGAATGTTTTTGCTTACTTACATAACTGAGGAACATTATCGTTATAGATAAGAAAACTACCACAGAGCAGAAAAGTTCTGGCGTATAGTTTGTTGATTTCTTGTTGTCACTCCAACAATCTACAGGAAAATGAAAAAATATGATTAATAAAGCATAAACAATGCCATGGTTTAATGTAAAAATAGCGTGCTATGTAAATAATCCTGACAAACTGAGATACAGATAAAGGGGTTGTCCACTACTTGACAAATTTAGTTAAATCAATTCAGGTTCTGAATTAAAATAAAAACAATCTATACTAATCACCACCCTCTTATATGAGCAGAGCTTGGCACAATATACTTTACTCACTATGTATAGACAAAGGCTGCATCTTATTCATTTAACAATATACCCAGTTCATTGCTATTTAAATTTGTGATTGAGGATAATGTCACATTTAGCTGAAAAGTGGGGCCCTGGAGTTGGTTACTGGTGGACCCCTGTTACCCGAGTCCGACATTTGGCGCTGCACGCCTTGAGGTTAAGTGCACACGTAGCATTTTTGATGCATTTTCACAGCATTTTTTCCGTGCGGAAATGCATCAAAAACGCTATGTAATCCTTCTGCTGACTAATGCAATCACAATCCTGATGTGCTGCGCATATGATGCAGAATTTTCCACTCAGGATTGTCATTGCGGTAAAATATGCAGCATGTCCATTGTATGCAGTGTTTTGGCAGCGTTACCCGCCCATTGACTTTAATTGAACCGTAGCAAACCCGCAGGTATAAATATATTTGCGGATTTGCTGCGGATCTTTGCTGCGCATTTGACTAGTCAATGGGTCAAATACACTGCAAAAACGCATATATAATGGTACCCGGGTCGGCTGGGGAGGACTACTTCTTCCATCATCCGACCGCCGGTCCCGCTGATAACAGGAAGAGTGGCGCGGCTGAGGGAAGCAGTAGTCTCATCAGCCGAGCCGGCGCCTGTGTGTAAAAAAAAAAAAATTAAAAAAACACTATTCTCACCTGTCCAGTGCCCCCCAGTATCCTCCTGGTCCTCGGCGATTTCATCAGCCCGACAGCCGGCGGTACAATTACGGGAGTGCGCTCACTCCCAGCAGTGTACATCACTGCTGCTGAGACTGAGTTCATGTGAGGTCATGAGCTGAAGATCAGCTGATGAGCTCCGGACCTCAGTTTATGGCACCGGTGCTTCGTGGGAACATTCCTGAGAATGTTTCCAGGGCCCACTGATCTTCAGCTGATGAATTCATGGGGAACTCACTCCTGCAGCAGCATGTACACTGACAGGAGTGATTTTACACTCCTGTCAGTGTACAGAATGCTGTCTTCTACCGCAGTCACATCAGTGATTGATGTGGCTGCTGTAGAAGTGACCCAGATTGCCAAGGGACAATCTGGATTATATCGTGACGGCGGACAGGTGAGGGATATGGTTGTTTCTTATTTATTTATTTTTACAGAAGATTGAGGGATTCGGGTCTGGGCGTAAAATAAAAAAATTATTAAAACCGTGTGTAATTTTATTTCAATAAAATACTTTATTCTGGCCGTGTCTTTCATTGAAAAAGCGCTGAAAACTTTACTACGCGGTTAGTAATGGGGGCGTCAACGCCCCCCATTACTGACCTGGGCTTCATGTCAGCCGCCAATACAAGGCTGAAATGAACCCCAACCCCATTACCCCACTTGCCACCACTACAGGGCAGTGGTAAGAGCAGAGCCTAAGCGCCAGATTTGGCGCATATTATGGATGCACCATTTCTGGGGCTGATGAGGGGTGATATTATTAGCCGCGGAGGGGGACAGGATCCATGGCCCCTTCCCTGGCTATTAATATCAGCCACAGCTGTCTGTTTAGCCTTTTCTGGTTCGATTTTATAGGAGGCCCCTATGTCAATTTTTTTCTGGGGTCCCCCTGTAATCTAGCCAGTAAAGGCTAAGCAAACAGCTGTGGGCTGTTATTAATAGTCAGGCCACATTGTTGGCTAATGGCCCCTTCCCCACCTACTAATATCAGCTCCCAGCAGTCGGCTTTCCCTCTCCTGGTTATAAAAATGATGCGGGAGTCCATGCCATTTTTTTTTTTAATTTTAGTCTATGTGCCCACGATCCGGACATAGCAGCTCTTTGGATGCAGCATATTTTTGCTGCGTCCAAAACATTGCATTCTATTGAACGCAGGTAACTCCACATGTGTTCACTGAATCATGCGGATTTATCGCATTCAATATTTTCTAGTGGTCAAATTTCTGTTGCAGAGACTAGCGACTCCGCAAGAGAATTTCACATGCTGCGGGCTTGAAAGACGCGCCGCATGTCAGTGTCCGCGGGTGATCAGAAGCCTCAGATGCACGCATAGTGGACATGGGATTTCTAGAGATCCCATCCTCTATACTGCAACATCTCAACGCTGCGGGTTTGACGCTGTATAAACCCACAGATTCAAACCCGCAGCGGCTCCTGATCGTGGCCACATATCCAAACTCAACCGCAGCATGTCAATTTCTGTAGCGGACAAGCTAGTCTCTGCTGTAGATTTTGACCGAATGAAGTGTCATTATATGCGGTGGATTCACATGTACCGACAACAAAAGTGCGGCATTAGAAAACGGCATTTTGGACACAGCGAAAATACGCTGAGTCCAAAGCGCTGCTTGTTGCTGTTTGTGGGGACATAGCGGCTAACAAAATAGCTGTGAGCTGTTAATAATAGCCAGGGACCATGTTTGCCTAATGGCACCTTCCTAGGCTAAAAATAGCAGCTCTCAGCTGCCCCAGAAATGACATGAATGGAAATGCTAATGACATTGGGTGTATGGGATTAGCTGACACCTAGCTCTTTTGTTTAGTGATGACAAGGTGTCCATCAGACCCTTTCATTACCAACCTAATTAAACTAAAGTAAAGATTAATAAACACGCAAACAGAGCAAACACTTTATTTGAAATGCAACATACATATTCTTAAATTAACCAATATACTCACCCCAGTTCTGATGGTAATCCAAGGGTTAAAGCAATGTCCCACATTTGTTTTTTCAAATAACTTTATTTAGTTCCCAACAGCATGCAGTACAAAAATGCTTCAAAAAACACATCTAAAAACACTTCAAGAAATGCTTCAAAAACGCATCAAAAATCGGGAAAACATGCTTTTTTTCCACAGCGTTTTTCCTGCCAAAGAGATACAGAAATGCTGCAGAAATTTCTGCTTCAAATCCTGAACGTGTGCACATAGCCTTAGCATTTTTATTGATTTAAGTGGGATTTTGCTGCTGGTTTCAATGATTTTTAGATTGCAAAATAATGTGATCTGTTACGCTATTCTCTAATTTTTATTAGTTAAAAACAAATCTGTCAAAAATGGAAACCTTGATGCAGATGTAAAAAAAAGCTTAAAAGGAGTATTCCTATCTTAAAATGTTATAGTACATCAATATAATATGCCATAACATTGTAACTGGGTAGAGTGCAACCTCTGTGAATGAAAAAATGAGTGGTGCAGCATCTTCATAGACTCCTGCATGGTGGCGTTCCTATCCACCTACTATGACTGTAAGGGGGTTAAACCGAGAAGTAACGCCACAACCACTTATAAATAGATTTATTCATGAATTATATTGTTGTGTTGAACCAGTAAAGTAACTGGTCATTGCTGAATCATATGACACTATGTACTGTTCTGTTCATGCTATGCTGGCTATGATAGTATAATGTGGACCGAGGCCCTTTAAATAAAGTAATGTAGGCAATGGACCTTTAAAGAAGTATGTCCGTTAATTTTTTTTATTCCCTAAACTTGTATAAATGTTCTTGTAGTGCAGTGTCAGTGTGTTAATATCCTTACCGATCGCCTCTTCTGAGTCACATGACGACAATTCAGACTATTGGATTCATACTGCGTTCTGAGTGTAAGATGGAAGTCTCTTTTACAATGTAAGTGTGGCGCCCCTGAGGGTTCAGTCGCCACAGAGCTACTGCACCTCACCAAGAGGTGTGGTGCCTCCCTTCACTCAGGTAAGGAGGGAGTGCTGCACGGAACCCCAACACCTACATCCAACACTACACTACCTCAGGCCAGCAGGAGGGGCAAGACGCAATGTAGTTTTCTGCTGAGCCCTGACCCTGGCTGGGGTGGGGGGAACCCAAAATTAGGGGGGAACCAGTAGTGGGTGTGGGTGGAGGAAGTAGTTTATGGGAGCACTCATACAGTAGATATATAAAAAGGTAGACATCTTAATAGCAAGAGAGTTGTTGGAGTAGGGACAGTTCAGAGGAACAGTCTGGGAGCAGAGTCTCTGTAGGAGCTCTGCTCCACTACAAGGGCCTAGGACAGAGGCCCACGAGGGGAGCAGGGAGTAAGCTTCGTTCTGCAGAAGGGATCCTAGGGGAGTACGGCGAGTGCAGGTGGCACCCGTACACCCCGAACCTGCCAAGTGTCAGGAGGATCTAGGCCGCAAGAAGGGGACCGGCCCCTGGCCCAGTCGTGCAGCTTCAAACCTCGGCTGGAAAAACCTCAGGCTTCTGACTTCTATAGCCAGGAGCCGAACTTCCACTTCAATCCAAGTAAGGTCGAGCAGGTCTGTGTAACTCCGACGGACAGGGGGGACCTAGCAGCACCCGAACAGGATTCACAGTGGGAAGCGCAGGGCAGGAGGGAGAAAAGACCCAGCGTGAAGTCGATCTAGGAAGGTACATAAGAAAGTGGGGTTCTGCCAGGCACACCCGAACTGCCTGAGGAAGGACTGAGCCCCTGCCCGGTGGACGCGGTGCGACGCGGGAGGCTTGCACCAGTACAGTGCACCTGTGGACTGTCTAAGAACTGTGAGTAAATCTTGGATGACTGCACTGAGCTGCCTCCGCTTCTTTATTTTGCCGGTGCAATTTCCATACCTGCACTACAACGCCCAGCGCACCTCCATTCATCTACGCTGCCCTGAGGCCCGCTCCGCCTGTGGGGAGCCGTTCCATCTCAAGCTGCCCTAACACCTGCCTCAGAGGACTGTCGCAGCGCTGGTGATCCTCACCAGACACCACAGGTGGCGTCACGACAAATCCCCTATAAATATATCCCCCTTTTTGCACTTGTAAGGTGCCCCAGCGAGGTAGTCATGGGCGAGCTGTAGCCCCCTCTCGCTATGGCACCCTACAGACAATACGTGTCCTCCCTCTGAAGTGTGGCTGTGTATGCAGTGCTCTTCACTTACTTCACGCCATCCGATCGCGGCTGTCTCCAGGCAATTTTCTTCTGGGACCAGGGCAGCAGTAATTTCAGAGGACACGAGGTTCTTAACCAGAACTTGGACTTTACTTGGGGAAGAGGAATATTTACAGTATTTACAGTCAGATATAATGGATAAGGCCCGACAGGCAATCATCTCCCTCACAGGCGCTGTTAACTGCTTCAGCCCTGGTTCCCTCTTTAGGCGGAGCATCTCTGTGGCTATAATTCCTGGCCCTAGAGACTCCTCTGTATTAACAGTGAACGGATCCGATATCTCTCCCCCACGTCTTGGCTTGGAGTACTGTTTAGCTTCCTCTGCTGCCTGCAGACCAGAAGTGCCCCGTGTCCTCACTACGCTTTGGTGAGTTTCTACGGCGAGTGAACAGGACTCGTGCTCTTGCGTGGGGAGAACTGCACACTGGGATCTCACTGTCTGAGGGTTCGGAGCTCCCGTCTACCCTAGCAGCCACTATAGTAAGGCTGTCTCATCAGGTCGCAATCCCTTCTTGTACTACTGAATCACTTCCTGATTCAGGAAATTAAAACAGAGACTTTCCTAATATGCCCACCCTCAGTGAGCTGTCATCACAGAACCTTAACCCATCACTGTCTATAGCTCGGCTAGCAGACTCAACCTGACATCTGCACCCCGAACAGTGGCATCTTGTGGCTGTTTTCAGGTACTACAGCCCAGAAGGAACTATACCAGGAACAAGCTCTATATCTCTCTAGGCTTGATAAGGGCACTAAGTTCCCCCTCTGCTCTACCAACTGGACCACTAAAGCTAACCCCCTTAGCTTGGCCTACCACAGTTGGGGAGGTCTGTCTTCAGGAACTCTTCCTTTTACTCTCTCAGTCTCAAGGGAAGGCTACGCCCTTCCCCACTATTACATTCCCCGACACTTTAATGTTGGTCGTCCCTGACCACACTAGGCAATAAACATCAATCAACAGTTATAAAATTACATTACTAAATTTTACTAAAACATTCTTAGTAAGCGACTGGTCCTGAGGTCATCTTCTTGGATGGAAGACCGGCCCTTCTCGGTTAAGGGCCCTGGAACAGCAATTCAAGACAGTCCATTATCAACTTTTTCAGAGGCACCGGTCCTTCTTGGTAAGGACCCTGGAAATGAAGTGTACATGTCCACATTTTTAAGACAGGCCCAGCTCCCCAATAGCCCCCAATCCCTTCCTGGGGCTGCATTCTGAGGCACACAGTCACAGGTAACACCCTGTGAGTCTCTTTTCTTCCTGGCCCTAGCGGGGGTCACCGGTTCTTCCCGCTAGGCCGCAAGTCTCTTAGATACGGAGGGTATCCATCCTCAAGGTGTGCCTCAGCAATTTAAATTCCAGCAGAAAAAGGCGCAACAAGCGCAACAAAAATAAAAACAAAAAGAGCAGCTCTCCCGGGCACGCAACTTTTGGGTGCTGCTTAAGGCCTTCCTGGCCTAGGAGGTAGGGGAACAGTCCTCCATTTTTTTTTTTCTGTTTCAACTGAAGTCAACATGGGGCACTCCGCCCCCACTGGGTAACAGTCCCAAACTACAGAAAGGACCACCACCGATGGGTCCTAGTAGGAGAAGAAGTGAAAGGTCAAAGGACCTTTTAGCCCACCACCTTATTTCTTCCGGGCCTCCTTCCTTTCTTTCATTAAGGCGGCCCACGCTGCAGAGGAGGGTGGCTTCTTCCACCTCCAGGGCTGGTCAGGGTATCGGCTACGCCCGGGGTCCTCATCCGAGGAGGTGGCGCTGCCACAGCCGACTTGCGTGGGGCCGTAGCTGGTCACAGTGAAGCTGTGGACCTCCTGACTAACTCCAGCCTGAGTCTTTCCGGCGACTCCACTATTAGTTGCCTCGGCCCCTCCTGGGTGTTTAGTTGTTGAGCCCATGGCCTCACTGGGAGAGTCAGCCCTACTACAGCCCGGGGCATCCTTCTCTTCTTCGACGCCAGCTCCCTGCTGCTGGCGCCCGGACTCCTCTTCCTGTGGGATGCCGGCCTTGGGAGGGGACACGAATCCTCCAGGGGCTTCCCTAGCCCAACGTTGCTGAGCCTCCCTCTCAGCTCTTCGCCGGAAGACCTGCCTGTCCTTTTCCAGGACGTCCTCCCATTTATATGGGCGGGTGACCGCAGCCGCGTACCACCCCTTTGCACACTCGCATTTCACGAAGAGGACAATCTCCCCTTCATGCAGGTTGTGGAGGCGATCGGGCAGGTATTCGCGCTTGACGGCTTCCCGGCTGACAAACACCTCATGCCCGGTCCACTCTTCCTCGAGGAACCCGTATCCCCCGCGGATACGGAACTCTATGACCCGCCCCCGGGTCTGGGAGCTCTCCACTGACTCCCTCCATGCTGCGTTGGACCCCTCCAGACAGCCTCTTAGGAAGGTGTCGGTCCACCGCCGCTGCTCGCGTGGAGTCATCGGAGGGTCGCGGGTAGCCCACTTCGGACTTCCGGGCTTGGTGCACCGCCCTGCTGAGGGGGAATGCAGGGCCTCCAAGGCCAGTGACCAAAAGTTCTCCCGTGGGGCCCTCTTCTTAGGAGGCCTCGCCTCCGCGCCACCCCCTGTCGCCGTGGAAACTGCCATGACAGGCGAGACCGGCCGCTGGGATATAGGCTGCTCACCTCCATCAGTCTCCGTCGCAGCTGTTGCTCCGGCCCCACTGGGATGTTCTCCCCCCTCGGCCGAGGGGGACGGGCTTCCCGGCATCCGGCTCCAACTCCACACCCGGAGCTCATGGACAAGCAGGCCCAGCTCCGGTTCGGGCCTAGTAGACCACTGGACAGCCACTGGGGGTAGAGGCAACGGTTCGCGGGCAGCGCCCGCCGGCGAAAGGCTTCCAGCCGCGGCCCCCGGGGTAACGATCTGCAGGGGTGCAGGGGTTCCGACTCTCCGCCGGTCTCCTGCACGCTGCGAGGTCCTGGGGCTGCCATTCTTGCAAGACGTCCGCTGCCAGATCTCCTTCTCCTGACGTGTCGGACAGAAAATGGCGCCGGTCGCTTACCGGTGACGCGCGTCCGGCGCGTCCAGCTCCGACTCTTCCTGGGCCGGACCTCTGATGCGACCGCCGCGTCACTTGTCACTCTAGGCCGCTCCGCCTTCAGCCGCGCCCCCTCTCTGTGCGCGCTGGTACTCACGGGGCCGGGCTTCACCTTACGCCGCGCCCTCTTCTTCCCGGGACGTCCCATCTTTACCGCTGGGCCCATCCTTCTTCGGGCCGGAACTCGTAGGGGCTGGACATCTTTTCGCGCCGTCCACTCCCACGATGGGCGGTTCTTCTCCCAGCCTTTACCGCCGTCGTCACCATCTTGGAATCCATGCTTCGGGCCGCCATCTTGGGCCACATGCCTTCCAACACTTTCTCCTCAGTGTTCTGTGTCGGCTCTTCCCCGCTTTCTTCATGCGAGGAGCTCGCATCCTGCCGACTACGCCAAATGTAAGGTGCCCCAGCGAGGTAGTCATGGGCGAGCTGTAGCCCCCTCTCGCTATGGCACCCTACAGACAATACGTGTCCTCCCTCTGAAGTGTGGCTGTGTATGCAGTGCTCTTCACTTACTTCACGCCATCCGATCGCGGCTGTCTCCAGGCAATTTTCTTCTGGGACCAGGGCAGCAATAATTTCAGAGGACACGAGGTTCTTAACCAGAACTTGGACTTTACTTGGGGAAGAGGAATATTTACAGTATTTACAGTCAGATATAATGGATAAGGCCCGACAGGCAATCATCTCCCTCACAGGCGCTGTTAACTGCTTCAGCCCTGGTTCCCTCTTTAGGCGGAGCATCTCTGTGGCTATAATTCCTGGCCCTAGAGACTCCTCTGTATTAACAGTGAACGGATCCGATATCTCTCCCCCACGTCTTGGCTTGGAGTACTGTTTAGCTTCCTCTGCTGCCTGCAGACCAGAAGTGCCCCGTGTCCTCACTACGCTTTGGTGAGTTTCTACGGCGAGCGAACAGGACTCGTGCTCTTGCGTGGGGAGAACTGCGCACTGGGATCTCACTGTCTGAGGGTTCGGAGCTCCCGTCTACCCTAGCAGCCACTATAGTAAGGCTGTCTCATCAGGTCGCAATTGTTATGTTCTGCTACCAGAGCTAAGGAAAGAGAGGAGATCTGTCCCTACAATAGAACTCAGCTTAATCCCTACGATGTAACAGGGAACCTGATCCTGCGATCAGACCTGCTAAAGTCCTAAGCTAGTCTGTACAGAGACCTATAGATGTGGGGAGGGAATCCCTACAAGTACTAAGGACTGGGAGGAATATGGGACACCTCCTAACAGAAATAGTAGCAGACAGACGAACAAACAAAATATATAGAACATAGAGGTCAGTAGACCAAGCAAACTAACAGAGCAAGAAACAGAGCACAGGCTAGCTAGAAAGTAGATATACAATGAAGTCCAGCAAAGCCAGAAGGGCGGAGCAGGATTAAATAGGCCAACAAGGTCATGTGACTAGCAAAGGAAAAAAAACCTAAGAGCAAGGTTCTAACAGTACCCCCCCTTCTAAGAGGATCCTCCGGATCCCCTAGGACCAGGCTTATCAGGAAATCTCCTGTGAAACGCTCTGATAAGTCTGGACGCGGAAACATCATCCGACCTCACCCAAGAGTTATCCTCGGGACCGAAACCTTTCCAGGCCACAAGATACTGCAAACTACCTCTATACCGTCTAGAGTTAAGGATGCGAGAAATTTCATATTCCCCGTCCTCCACCACCGGAGGAACAGAGGCAGAGGCGTCACAATCCGATACAACAGCTTTTTTCAACAGAGAGACATGAAATACCGGATTAATTCTCCAGGAGGTAGGAACCTCCAACCTAACAGCAGATTGGTTGACAACCTGAAGCACCTTAAAGGGCCCTATAAACTTGGGACCCAATTTCTTTGAAGGAATCCTCAACCGCAGATTCCTAGAGGACAACCAAACCATGTCACCAACAGCGAACAAAACCTCCTGTCGTTTCCTATCAAAGTAGTCTTTAGATTTTCTGTTGGCCTCCTGAAGATTACCACGCACATCCGTCCAAACTCTCTCCAAATCACCGGAAAAATTCTCCTCCTCAGGCACGGCAGATCTCAACTTGGAGAACGACCCAAACGACGGATGTCTCCCAGAACAACAAAAAAAAGGCGAACAACCAGCAGAAGAAGATGTATGATTGTTCAGAGCAAATTCAGCAAGTGGCAGAAACTCAGACCACCCCTCTTGATTGTCTGCCACAAAACAACGCAAGAACTGCTCAACATCCTGGTTTTTCCTTTCTGTCTGGCCATTAGATTCAGGATGATATCCGGACGAGAACGACAAATGAACTCCCAACCTATCACAAAAGGCACGCCAAAAACGAGCCACGAACTGAGGACCCCTATCAGAAACAATGTCAGTAGGAACGCCATGAAGTCTGACAATTTCCTTGACAAAGGCCTTAGCGAGAGTTTTAGCGCAGGGCAGTTTGACGAAAGGAACCAAGTGACACATCTTGCTAAAACGGTCCACGACCACCCAGATGACAGTAAAACCCTCAGAGGGGGGAAGGTCAGTTATAAAGTCCATAGCCAAATGTGTCCAAGGAGCACTGGGAACCTCCAAAGGACAAAGCAACCCCGCAGCAGGAGTATGTGAGGACTTAGATCTAGCACATATAGTACATTGACGCACCCACTTAATGACTTCCTTCTGCCATCCAGGCCACCAAAAACTGCGACCCACCAGTCTCTTGGTCTCAGAGATTCCGGGATGACCTGCCAACCGAGATTCGTGACACTCAACAAACAAATCTCTCCTAAAGGTCCCAGGCACAAACAACCTCCCATGAGGAGTGTTAGAAGGGGCATTCTCCTGTGCTTTAAGAATCTCATTTTCCAAAACGGAGTCCAAAGCAGCTATCACAACACCTTCTTGTAAAATGTTCTCCTCTTTCTCAGCACCGACTATGGGAGAAAAACTGCGAGACAAGGCATCCGCCTTAACATTCTTAGTACCAGGGATGTAAGTAACGGAGAAATTAAACCGCGAGAAAAACAGTGCCCACCTAGCCTGACGGGCATTCAGGCGCTTGGCAGCATCAAGATATATCAGATTTTTATGATCGGTAAGAACCTGAACGGGAAATTCCGCACCTTCCAAGAAGTGGCGCCAGTGTTCAAATGCGAGTTTAATAGCCAATAATTCCCGATTACCAATATCGTAATTCAGTTCAGTCTCCGAAAATTTTTTTGAAAAAAAGGCACAGGGATGTAATCCATCCCCGTTATCCTGAGACAATACTGCGCCAACCCCCACAGAGGAAGCATCAACCTCAACCAAAAACGGCCTAGTAACATCAGGCTGCATAAGGATGGGAGCAGAGGTGAACCTCTCCTTGAGATACACAAAAGCTTCAATGGCCTCAGAAGACCACTGAACCGCATCAGCACCTTTCCTGGTGAGATCAGTCAGAGGTTTGACAATACTAGAAATTTTTTTTATGAATTTTCTATAGTAATTGGCGAAACCCAAAAACCTCTGTATCGATTTCAAACCAATAGGCCTAGGCCATTCCTGCACAGCCTGAACCTTAACCGGATCCATCTCAAAACCTTTGCTGGAGATAATGTAGCCCAAAAAACTAATTCTCTGTACAGCGAACTCACATTTCTCCAGCTTAGCAAAAAGCGAATTGTCCATTAATAACTGTAATACCTCACGCACGCTCCGCCAATGAGACTCCAGATCCGGCGAATAAATCAAAATGTCATCCAAATACACAACCACATTTTTACCGATCAAAGGTCTAAGGATGTCATTAATCAGATTCTGAAAAAATGCAGGAGCATTAGTAAGACCAAAAGGCATAACCAGATTCTCAAAATGACCCACAGGAGTGTTAAAAGCAGTCTTCCATTCATCACCCTCCTTCATGCGCAACAGATTGTATGCCCCCTTAAGGTCAATTTTAGAGAACCACTTGGCCCCCATTAACTGGTTAAACAGATCAGGAATCAATGGCAGTGGGTAAGGATTGCGTACAGTAATTTTGTTAATCTCACGAAAATCCAGACAAGGACGTAAACCATCGTCCTTTTTTTTTACAAAAAAAAATCCAACCGCCACAGGAGACTTAGAGGGCCTAATGTGACCGGCGGCCAAACTTGACTGTATGTATTCCTCCAAAGCCTTCCTCTCAGGAATAGTAAGGTTAAATAAACGACTTTTAGGAAGAGTCGCTCCAGGGACAAATTCAATAGAACAATCATAGTCTCTATGGGGAGGCAAAACCTGCGATTCCTTCTCAGAAAAAACTCTCCAAAAATCCTGAATAGGAACAGGCAATTCTCCCCTATCCAAAGCTGCAATACGCCCGTTACAACACTTGTCATAATATTTATGGCTCCAGGATTTAATTTCACTGGTAGACCAATCCAGTACAGGATTGTGAAATTTTAACCAGGGCAATCCCAATATTACTGGAGAAGGCAAGTTATTCAACACTACCAAATCCAATTTCTCATGGTGAACACCATTAATAGTGAGAGGAAATTCACAGAACTTGAGAGTAATATTCTTCAAAGGGGAACCATCCACAGAAACCACAGCAATGGGGGATGATAAAGGTTCAGGTTTTAAATTGAGTCTTTCCACGAATCCCCCATCAATAACATTCAGAGTAGACCCACAATCGACAAACACCCGAAATTCCATTAATTTTTCCTGAGCAATCGTGGAAGCAGCTAAAAATACACCCTTGGAATTTAAACAGGCAATACGGGCATGACTGACCATTTTTTTTTCTTTCTTCATACGAAGCTCACAGCCTTTAATCAAATGACCAGATTTTCCGCAATAGAAACACAAGCCTTCAAAAAATCGACGGTCTTTTTCTTGAGAGCGAGGTGCCACCGATCCAATCTCCATCGGTTCACCACTGTTAGTACACACATTCTCATAACCAGAAACTGATATAGCAGAGGATTTGCTCTCATTAACCCTTGCACGCAGTCTTCTATCCACCCGTATAGCTAATTGCATAGCCTGTTGCAAATCTTCAGGTGTAGGATAAGCAATTAGCAGGTCTTTAACCCTTTCACTGAGCCCAGCAAGAAATAGACTTTTTAGAGCAGAATCGTTCCACCCTGTTTGAGTAGACCAACGACGGAAATGAGTACAATATTTTTCCACATTACCTGATCCTTGTTTTAAACGTCTCAACTCAGTCTCAGCTGATGCGACACGGTCAGGATCATCATATAATAGTCCCAAAGCAGAAAAAAAACTATCCACTGATCTGAAGCATGTATCACTAGGTTGCAAAGAAAAGGCCCACTCCTGAGGCTCTTTGCGCAAAAGTGACATTATGAACCCTACGCGCTGGGATTCATCCCCAGAGGACTTAGGTCTCAAACGAAAATACAATAAGCAAGCATTTTTGAATGAAAAAAATTCTCGGTGTTCACCAAAAAATAAATCCGGCAAACATACCTTAGGCTCCAAGAAATGTGCTCCAGGACAGTTACTCACGTGCTGACGAAGCTCGGCCACCTCCAGAGAGAGTCCCTGCAGGCGATGAACCAAATCCTGAACCGACACCATGATGGAACAGAAAAATCTTTCCTTAGAGAATTTGCTGGCTGGACTTACTGTTATGTTCTGCTACCAGAGCTAAGGAAAGAGAGGAGATCTGTCCCTACAATAGAACTCAGCTTAATCCCTACGATGTAACAGGGAACCTGATCCTGCGATCAGACCTGCTAAAGTCCTAAGCTAGTCTGTACGGAGACCTATAGATGTGGGGAGGGAATCCCTACAAGTACTAAGGACTGGGAGGAATATGGGACACCTCCTAACAGAAATAGTAGCAGACAGACGAACAAACAAAATATATAGAACATAGAGGTCAGTAGACCAAGCAAACTAACAGAGCAAGAAACAGAGCACAGGCTAGCTAGAAAGTAGATATACAATGAAGTCCAGCAAAGCCAGAAGGGCGGAGCAGGATTAAATAGGCCAACAAGGTCATGTGACTAGCAAAGGAAAAAAAACCTAAGAGCAAGGTTCTAACAGCAATCCCTTCTTGTACTACTGAATCACTTCCTGATTCAGGAAATTAAAACAGAGACTTTCCTAATATGCCCACCCTCAGTGAGCTGTCATCACAGAACCTTAACCCATCACTGTCTATAGCTCGGCTAGCAGACTCAACCTGACATCTGCACCCCGAACAGTGGCATCTTGTGGCTGTTTTCAGGTACTACAGCCCAGAAGGAACTATACCAGGAACAAGCTCTATATCTCTCTAGGCTTGATAAGGGCACTAAGTTCCCCCTCTGCTCTACCAACTGGACCACTAAAGCTAACCCCCTTAGCTTGGCCTACCACAGTTGGGGAGGTCTGTCTTCAGGAACTCTTCCTTTTACTCTCTCAGTCTCAAGGGAAGGCTACGCCCTTCCCCACTATTACACACTGACCGCCCTGGGTCACGGACCTGGCCAGCCACCGTGATCTCCCCCAAAAGCAGCCATAAGGCCCGGCTGCCGAGTACCCCACAGCCCTGGGGGTGAGTCATAAGCCTATGAAGCCTCATTCTGATGCCCCATAGACTTACATTCTAAAAGCCACTTCCAGGTCACACAGAGCAGTGTGATCCGGAGAGTCTGAACTGCTGCCACTTGACGCAGAAGAGCAGCAGAACAGTTACCCGCAATACGTGAGTATATTACTACATTGACACTACACTACCACTTACACAGATTTAGGGAGTAAAAAAATTAATTGGGGTGTTTCCTTATGTAACCAGATACCTTATATAAAGTACCTAACTGCAAACCTGTGATTTATGTGTTGTATAAACTATTGATTACTGGCGTATATGGACTTTATGTGGGCACTGCACTTTACTTTATATTGTGTACAGTGGGAACACAGGCTGATTGAGATGCAGAACAACAAAATGTGGCACTGTATTAACCCTTTCTAGCTGTGTTTTTTTATGCAATTAAAGATGCATGTGTTCTATATATCTACAGGGCAGCCACCAGAATACCTTCCACTGGTGTTGCCCCAAGTAACTCCATTTATGTTAACTCTATGATTGATCTACAAGTTGTAAATGTAGCAAAGGGTCCTACACTACTAATAAATTCCAAAAAACTGTCACATTCAGAAGAGCAAAGTTCTCTGTATCCCATCCCACAGCAGGCCCCTATAGTCCCAAATGTTAATAGCTGAAGACCCCTGTCCCAAATGATTTGATAAATGAGATATTATATCTTACTTGACTGACTAATGAATATCTGAAGTAACATGGGACGGTTCAATAAATTAATGTTTTTGTAGAATATAGCAAATGTTGTTATAGAATATTATCATTTATTGCAGAAAATGATGAAAATCTGATATATGTGTAAATACTGTGTGCTTGGTTATTGGCTATTTTACATGATTTTTGGCTCAGTTATTTTCAGCTGCGCTGCATAATTGTCACATGTATATCACTGAACTCTTTGAAATCCTTATATACTTATCATCGACCATATAGGCATCGCATGTATTGGGCTGAACTTTTCTTTATACAGAAGCGAATGATACACCATAAGTTTCTTACACTTGTCTTACAGGATCCTCATCATCATGTGCTAGAAAAAAAGTCAAAGCCTTCAATAATCTAATCTAGTTTGTGTTTTTCTCAAGTAACGGTACATCCCTGCCTTGCCCACACAAGTACATGAGCGGATAGGTCTCCAAGTTTCATAAGGTCACTATACAAAAAAAAGAATGTGTAGCATGAAATATAAGTGCTTTAATCTATGGAGCAACTCTCCATCAAATATAATATGGGAAGACAACACTATGCAGTCAAATATCAAACCTGTAAGCTTCAAGATGTCTGTTGTGTTTTGATGTTCCAAAAAATGGTCCCTGGATTTCCCATTGTTGCGTGAGCAATTACTTGAAGAATGACTACACAAAACTTCTCTAAGGGTCATGAAAATGTCTCTCTCAGTTTCATTTCTCTGGAAAACATAAAAGTTAAAAGGATGAAGATGATTTGTAAAGAGTGAGAACATTCTATACTGCATACTAAATTGTATGTTTCCGACCAACGCTCTGACTGTCAGGAGCACCATTGATGCTCTTCACTGATTTCCTTAGCACAAGCACCTTCCTGTGCTATGGGTGCCATTGTATTAGGAGAGATGGCAAAAGGATGACTGTCCCATCTTTCTTTTGATTAGCAGAGATTGGAGTATATGCCACCCCTTATTGATTCCTGGAGGTCTGACCTCTAGGATCCTCACAGATTCATAGAATCCAGGAGCTGCAGCGCTGATTTCGTTATTCTTGCATAGCAATGCTCCCAGCTAACGGCTGTGCAGGGAACTGCAGAATACCATTCACTTGAAAAAAGGGCAGTGCAGTAGTTCCCTACACAGTTGGTGACTAGGACACCACTTTGCAGAACTTTGGCCTTTGACTTTTTTCTGGATTGATGATTCTAGAAGTCTCACTCACACTGATAAAGTGAAGGCATAGCCTCGTGATATGCCCATACTTCAAAAATCGACATAGCTCTTTAGCTTCATTAGCATATTAATTCAAACACTTTTCTCAGTAATGGAAGAAGGGACTGGCCAAGTAAAGGTATTGCTGGACTTGTCTCTTAAAAAGAGTTATAGGAGTATATAAATAGTTTGATTGGTGAAATTCTGCTGAAAGATTTCCTTTAATAATAAAAATAACTGCCACGTGGATACTGTGACAGAGAGGGGCCAGAAGACCGCGGTGTCTGGTTTCATGAAGTCCTGCACTGGTTAGAAGTACTTCACCATCTTATTAAACACTGCAAGTTTTTTCCTTGCTAGTAGTGCAAGAGTTAATCTGTTCAGTTGAAGCTCCTGGAGCTATGCTACCTGGATTGTCTCAGCTGCTCAGTGTTGGCCACTCCCCTCTGCTATGAATGCTTGCCTCTGGCACTTATGGACTGCGAGTCTTAATTCTTACTGCCTGGTTCAGGAGTTGGAAGTGTAGTTCGTGGTTAGAGTTGGCGTTGTGGAGTTGTTCAGGAGATTGTTGTTTGGAGTTTTGTGTGTGTGCACATCCTCATCCTCTCCTATTTGGTTTCTCCTTACTTTAACTCCACTGTGTCCCACTCTGTTGTTTGGTGTGTGAATTTTGTATGGTTGGTATTTTCATTTATCCCTGTCTGTCTTCCCTCTATGTCTGGTTAGAGTGACCCTATACACTTCAGCTCCCCACTAACCTTGGTGGGGGAGGGGACAAATAAGGGTTGATATAGAAGCATAGCAAAGCATGTGAACCCGGCATCTCCACCTTCAGGAGTAATCCGGGGGACAGGGAAAGACTAAGTCGCCCGTAGTTCTAGGGACTTGGTTAGCGCCCATAGTCCCAACACCTTTATGACAATAACTTAATTTTGCATTATTAGCTCTTCATTATAGTTTGTCTTTTCAAGTGTTAATTGTGAGTGGGCAGGTGGCAGCTGCAATGAAATCATGTATTTAAATGGCCAATATTTGCACATACAGTTGTGCTCAAAAGTTTACATACCCCAGCAGAATTTTTCCTTTCTTGGCCTAGTTTCAGAAAATATGAATGATAACAAAAAAACTTTTTTTCCAATCATGGTTATTGGTTGGGTGAAGCCATTTATTGTCAAACTACTGTGTTTTCTCTTTTTAAATCTTAATGACAACCAAAAACATCCAAATGACCCTGATCAAAAGTTCACATACCCTGGTGATTTTGGCCTGATAACATGCACAGAATTTGACACAAATGGGTTTGAATGGCTACTAAAGGTAACATCCTCACCTGTGACCTGTTTGCTTGTAATCAGTGCGTGTACATAAAAGCTGAGTGAGTTTCTGAGATCCAGAAAGACTCTTGCATCTTTCATCCAGCCACTGACTTTTCTGGATTGTGAGTCATGAGGAAAGCAAAAGAATTGTCAACAGATCTATGGGAAAAGGTAGTTGAACTGTATAACACAGGAAAGGGATACAAAAAAATTATCCAAGGAATTGATAATGGCAGTCAGCAGCGTTCAAACTGTGATTAACAAATGAAAAATCAGGGGCTCTGTAAAAACCAAACCACGGTCAGGTAGACCAACAAAAATTTCGGCCACAACGGCCAGGAAAATTGTTCGGGATGCAAAGAAAAACCCACAAATAACATCAGCTGAAATTCAGGACTCTCTGAAAACTAGCGGTGTGGCTGTTTCAAGATGCATAATAAGGAGGCACTTGAAGAAAAATGAGCTGCATGGTCGAGTTGCCAGAAGAAAGCCATTACTGCGCAAATGCCACAAAGTATCTCACCTACAATACACCAAACAGCACAGAGACAAGCCTCAAAACTTATGGAACAAGGTAATTTAGAGTGATGAGACCAAAATTGAACTTTTTGGCCACAACCATAAACGTTACATTTGGAGAAAGGTCAACAAGGCCTATGATGAAAGGAACACCATTCCTACAGTAAAGCACGGAGGTAGATCGCTGATGTTTTGGGGATGTGTGAGCTACAAAGGCACAGTAAACTTGGTAAAAGTTGAAGGAAAGATGAATGTAGCATGTTATCAGCAAATACTGAAGGTAAATTTGCACTCATCTGCCCGGAAGCTGCGCAAGGGACGTACTTGGACGTTCCAACATGACAACGATCCAAAACACAAGGCCAAGTCAACCTGTCATTAGCTACAGCAGAACAAAGTGAAGGTTCTGGAGTAGCCATCTCAGTCTCCTGACCTCAATATCATTGAGCCACTCTGGGGAGATCTCAAGTGCACAGTTCATGCTAGACAGCCCAGGAATTTACAGGAACTGGAGGCTTTTTGCCAAGGAGAATGGGCAGCTTTACCATCTGAGAAAATAAAGAACCTCATCCACAACTACCATAAAAGACTTCAAGCTGCCATTGATGTTAGAGGGTGCAATACACGGTATTAAGTACTGGGGTATGTGAACTTTTGATCAGGGTCATTTGGATGTTTTTGGTTGTCATTAAGATTTAAAAAGAGAAAACACACTAGTTTGACAATAAATGGCTTCATCCAACCAATAACCATGAGTGGAGAAAAAGTTTTTTTGTTATCATTCATATTCTCTGAAACAAGGCCGAGAAAGGAAAAATTCTGCCGGGGTATGTAAACTTTTGAGCACAACTTTAGTTTGTCTATGATTAGGAGCATCTCTGTTTGTTACGGTCCAAACTGGTCAGAAAATGTGCTTGTCTGTGTCTTGTCTAATCACACCATGACGCTTTTATGATGGAACAATAAACTAACATTTTATCGACATTGGATTTTATTTTTCCAATGTTTAGTTACATGGCCCGTGTCAAAGTAACATACATGTAAATGCCAAAACCCAATGTTTCCCAATAGTAACTTGCCTAGAGTATCGCTGCTTCTTTCGGCATGCCTTCTTCACACAGTGCACACTGTACACAACTTTTCCTCATATATCCTTTTTATGCATCACATCCCTCGACAAGTGCTATTGTCATGAGAATCAATGTTATTAAAGGGGTTGTCTACTATGCGGACAAGCCCTTCTGAATCCCTATGTTTCCCCCCAGTAAGCCCATACTTTGATGCCAGCGCAGTTACAGTAGTGACAGCACTGGCTCTTCTGGGGATCGCATGATATTGTTGTGCCACATAAACCCTGTGGCCATCCAGAGGAAATTAGAGCTTTGGCTGCTCTCTCAATTCCTGCGAATGTCTTCATTCATCCTTAGTAGTGGAGAGTGAAGCCAGCGCTGATTGGCCTCAGGGATCGAGTGACATAGCAATCCCCGGGAGAGCCAGTGCCGACACCATTGGAACGGTGCCCGCACCAGAGGTGAGTATAAGTGTTATTATTTTATTGGGGAGAACATAGGGATTCAGTAGGGGTTGTCCAAATAGTGGGCAACCGATTTAAACTTAGTAATAGTGATGGGCGATCACTCGATCGAGTAGTGAGCAGTGGTAAGTATCATGTGGTGCCCGGAAGGGAGAGGGAGAGCTTTGTAACATATCTTTTCAGAGAAATTCACTTCTTTCTCCACTTGGATGGATAAATCCTTCTCAAAATTCTCAATTCAAGGTGTAAAATCTGTCTTCAGTGAATACAGCATTTGCCATTATTGAGATAGAAGATGACTATCATTAATGATAAAGTTCTATGGAGAAAGGTAACAATCATTTCTGAACAATTTGCAGCAGAATGTCTGTGATTATCTTTAGCTCCTCCTTCCTCCATAGAATTATAAAATCATCAACTGTCTCATCTCCGATCCCATTTGGGAAGAAAGTGAAATGCAAAAAAAATATTTTTAGATTTGTTGAAATATAAATATATAAAACTCACTAATATTTTATATCAACAAAGATGTCCTGAACTCCAGATGCCAGCAAAACCCACAGGTCTGACACTTCATCAGTAATTCGTGTAGAGAGGGCTAGTTGACTGACTCATTCCAATAGCTAAGTGAGCCTCTTGTCTGCCATGGCCAGTTCAGAAACTGAGAAGGGGGCTGGTTTAGTTATTGACTTGCTGACACACAAAACGCTTTTGTGGCGCCCCTGCAGGTTCAGTCGCCACAGAGGTACTGCATCTCACCCAGAGTTGTGGTATCTCACTCTCAGGTAAGGATAGAGTGCTGCCCGGGACCCTAACACCTGCATCCAACACTACACTATGCCAGACCAGCTGGAAGGGCAAGATGAGTTGCGCTTCCTGCTGAGCCCTGACCCTGGTTGGAGTGGGGGGAACCAAAGTAGGGGGAACCATGTAGTGGGTGTGGGTGGAGGACGTAGATCAGGGGAGCACTTGTTAGAAGTGATGTAAAAGAGGGAACCATATTGGAAAAGCCAGCCAGTCAGTCAATGGAGTTTGAAGGGAGCAGGAGCTCTGCAGGAGCTCTGCTCGGGAGGAGGGCTTAGGAGAGAGGCCTAAGACTGAGAAGGAGAGGAAGAAGGAGAGGAGCAGGAAAGGCTCCAGGAAAGTGAAAGGGATCCCAGGGGTACGGGCAGTTCTGGAGGCCACCCGTACGCCCGAATCTGCCAGGCGGTGGAGGGATCAAGCCGCAGAGGGGACCGGCCCCTGACCAGTGAGAATTACAAGGTTCAACTGGAAACCGGAGGCTTCTGTACTTTCAGGGTGCAGTTGCCACATCCGCACTCAAGTCGCCAAAAAGGTAACCACGTAGGATCCAGGGAACTCCAGGTTGCCCAGAAAGATCCGAGGATACCAGCTTGGGACATTGTTTGGCAAGGCGCAGGGCAAGAAGGGTGAGGGCCAGCGCAGGAAGACGGCTGAGAAGGGCATATAGAACGGGGTCCTGTCAGGCACTCTTGAAACACCTGGGAGTTTGCTGAACCCCTGCCTGGTGAACGCAGGGTGACGTGGGAGGCTGTAAGCTGGACAGTGCAACCTGAGGAACTTAACAACTGTGAGTAAACTCTGAAGACTGCACCCCACTGTCTCTGTGAAATTATTGCTGCGCCATCACCCACTGCACTACACCGCAACATCCATAACATCTCAGCAGAGCCCTGGAGCTAAGCTCTACCTGTGGAGAGCTAAACCAACTCTGCTGCATTTACACCAGCTCCAGAGGACCTGCTTCGCAGCGGCGGCTCCATATAGCCACATACCACAGGTGGCGTCACGAACTGCATATAAGAACTATAAATCCCCTGTAAAAATATCCCCTTTTTACTGACCGCCCTGGGTCACCGCCACTGTGACATCTCCCCTAGCAACGACCGGCCCGGCACCGAGTACCCCACGACCTAGGGGGCGCCTCACTTTCCTCTGGCAAACACAATCTAGAAGTGAAGCTGCAGGGAGCAGTGCTGATATCTGAAGATCTGGGCTCTTTTTTTTAATTAGAACATTCAATATAATTCCATCTTAAACACATTTAAACAATTTTTTTTCAAGCGGACAGCCCCTTTCACATCAGTGTTTGTACTTTTGCATATTAAACAGTCTGAGTTTAGAGAAAAGAAAACATCAAAAATTTTTTAGTCCATAAGGGAAACTCCATTCAATTTAGAGATGTGGTATGGGCATAAAATTTGCAGATTTCCAAATCAAGTATGACTAGAGCCACATTAGGAGGCAGGAAGGAATGGTTTGGGTTCATGGAGAACTAGGCTGACTTCTATGTCAGCTACAGGCTCTACAGTAGGAACGGGCTTCATCTCAATGGGTAGGGTGCAGTTATGCTGGGGGAAAATATGGTCAGACGGATGGAGGAGCTTTTAAACTAGGATCTGGGGGGGAGGGTATTCGTGCTAATAAGGGGATAGATAAAGACAGAGAGAGTGGGACAGCAGAGGTTATAGAGAATCTAGAGGTGCTGGGATACGCAAGGAAAGTAGGGAGCTGAGTAGGAGTAACAAATGTGCTAATGGTATTAAATGTTTGCTGGCAAATGCAAGAAGTCAAAATGGCTGAACTGGAGACTCTCATGTCGGTCACGGAATATGGTGTGGTGGGTATTACGGAAACCTGGCTGGATGAAAGCCATGACTGGATGACAAACATGGAGGGATACACTACATTAAGAAAGGATAAGACAGACAAAAAAGGTGGAGGGGTGTGTGTTTTCGTAAGATCCAACTTAAAACTTGTGCTCAATGACAACATTGGGGGGAGCTGCGACAATGTAGAGTCAGTCAGGATTAATGTACATGGGGATGGCCATAATGGAAAGCTTTTAATTGGAGTTTGTTACAAGCCTCCTAATATAGCTGAACTGTTAGAGGACGAAATGCTGGAACAAATTAAAAAGGCAGCTAATAATAATAGGGTCCTTATTATGGGGGATTTTAACTATCCAGATATTCAATGGGACATAGAATCGTCCAGTTGCGCTAAAAGCTGCAAGTTCTTATCCACAGTTCAGGACAATTACCTCTCTCAGCTGGTAGATGAATCGACCACCAGGGGAGGTAATCTGCTGGATCTGGTTCTATCAAATAGACCAGATACTGTTTCAGATCTACACGTCCGGGAGCATTTGGGAAACAGCGACCATAATATGGTAAGTTTCAACGTAATACTCAATAAAGCATTTCAAACAGGAAATGCAAAAACCTGGAACTTTAGGAAAGCTGATTTCAACAAATTAAGGGAAAAGCTTAATCGTGTAGACTGGGACCATGTCATGGTAACTGGGGCATGTTTAAGGAAATACTACTAGAATACTGTAGAAAATTTATACCCTCTGATAATAAAATGTCCAGGAATAAAAAGAAATCATTATGGATAAATAAGACAGTACAACGTTTAATAAGACAAAAACAAAGGGCATTCAAAATTTTGAAGGCCGAGAATACAGAAATAGCATTTCAAGAGTATAAAGACCTTAGTAAGAAATGTAAAAAATAAATCAAGCTAGCTAAATTATCTACAGAGCAACAAATCGCCAGTGACATTAAAAATTTTTTATACATACATCACTGCAAAAATGAAAAAATCAGATGGTATCGGCCCCTTAAAAACGATAACAACAAGGTAATTATAGAGGACAAAGAAAAGGCTGAGATATTAACCCCTTAACAACATCTGACGTACTAATACGCGTCTGTGCCCTGGGACTTAAGAGCCAGACCCGTATTAGTACGTCATCGCGATCGCGCGCGCACACAGGCTGTGCGGGCGCGATCGCCGCCGGGTGTCAGCTGATTGTCACAGCTGACACCCGGTACTATGCGCAGGGAGTGGTCCTGCACCGCTCCCAGCACATTAACCCCTGCGATGCTGCGATCGAAGTCGATCGCGGCATTGCGGGGGCAAGGGGAGGTGATCGCCGATACTCACCTCCTCTTCCGGCTTCCAGCGCAGTCTGCAAAGGCTTCCCGGGTGTTGCCATGACGACCCGATGTCGTCATGACAACATCCGGGTCACCAGACAGCAGGAAGATTGTTTGGACATGAGCAGTGCATCTCCAAACAATCTTCACACTGTGCACCGCTGACAGCCTGCATGGCATAGGGATGGTGCTCCATTCCTATGCCATGCAGGCGATCAGAGAAAAAAAAGTGAAAGTCCCAGAGTGGGACAAAGTAATAAAGTGTATAAACTGTCTGAAAGTGGGAAAAAAAAAAAAAAAAATTGCAAAAATATATAAAAAAAATAATCCACCAAAAATAAAAATATAATGTACCCATCAATAAATATTATTATAAAAAAAAAAAAACAATAAAAGTACACATATTTGGTATCGCCGCGTCCGGAACAACCTGACCTATAAAACTGTCCCACTAGTTAACCCCTTCAGTGAACACGGTAAAAAAAAAAAAAACGAAGCAAAAAACAATGCTTTATCACCATACCGCCAAACAAAAAGTGGAATAACACGCGCTCAAAAAGACGCATATAAATAAAAATGGTACCGCTGAAAACGTCATCTCGTCCCGCAAAAAACAAGCCGCCATACAGCTCCATCAGCCGAAAAATAAAAAAGTTATAGCTCTCAGAATAAAGCGATGCTAAAAAATATTTTTTTCTATAAAATAGCTTTTATTGTGTATAAGCGCCAAAACATAAAAAAACGATATAAATGTGGTACCGCTGTAAACGTACTGACCCGAAGAATAAAGCTACCTCATCAATTTTACCACACGCGGAACAGAATAAAAAAAAAAAAAAAAAAACAATTCCTGAATTGTTGGTTTTTGTTTATTCTGCCTCCCAAAAATCGGAATAGAAAGCAATCAAAAAATGTCACGTGCCTGAAAATGGCACCAATAACAACGTCAAGTCATCCCGCAAAAAACGAGCCGTCATATGACTGTCTGCCAAAATCTGGAAAAATTATAGCTCTCAAAATATGGCGATGCAAAAACTAGATTTTACAAAAAATGCGTCTTTTAGTGTGTGACAGCTGTCAGTCATAAAAACCCCATATGATTCTGGCATTGCTGTAATCACACCGACCTGAAGAATAAAGTCGTCTAATCACTTATACCGCACAAGGAACGGCGTCAAAAATAAACTCTTGGGTTAGGATTGGGCTAGGGTTAGGGCTGGGTTTGGGGCTAGGGTTGTGCTGGGGCTAGGGTTGTGCTGGGGCTAGGGTTGTGCTGGGGCTAGGGTTGTGCTATGGTTAGGGTTGTGCTAGGGTTAGGGCTGGGGTTGGGATTTTTTTCAAAAGTAAGAAAAAAAGATGACGATATGGCGACTAGTGTTGAGCCCAAGTGCTCGCTACTTGAGTTTGCATCGGGTGCTCTGGTATGCATTGAGTATCGTGGGTATTTGAGTGACATGCTCGAGTCTCTGCCCCATATGCTTCGCGGCCAAAAAAACTTTACGAGGATTGCCTGCCATGCACGAGCGATCCCCGCATGGTTTTTTTTGGGTGTCTAATAACCGTGAAACATGCGGAGCAGGGACTCGAGCATGTCACTCGAGCACACGCTGTACATGGTGCATACCTGAGTACCCAATGCAAACTCAAGTAGCGAGCACTTGCGCTCAAGAATAATGACAACTTATTCAATATGATGACCTAATGTAAACAAATTCTGTGCCGTACCTCTGGGTTCAAAATGTTCACTATACACCTTAATAAAATCCTTGAGGGGTATAGTTTCCAAAATGGGGACACTTGTGGGGGAGCTCCACTGTTTAGGCACATCACGGGCTCTCCAAACGCGACATGGTGTCCGCTAACGAATTGAATGGAAAATCGGCTCAAATTGTGCATAGTGAGCACTTGGAACCCCCAGGTGCTTCACAAATTGATTCGTAAAAATGAAAAAGTGAAAAAAAAAACACTTTTTCATTTTTATGAATCAATTTGTGAAGCACCTGGGGTTCCAAGTGCTCACTATGAATCTAGATAGGTGCCTTGGGGGGTCTAGTTTCCAAAATGGGGTCACTTGTGGGGGAGCTCCAATGTTTGGGCACACAGGGACTCTCCAAATGCAACATGATATCCGCTAACAAATTGTCGGCTCAAATTGTTAGCGGACACCATGTTGCGTTTGGAGAGCCCATGTGTGCCCAAACTTTGGAGCTCCCCCACAAGTGACCCCATTTTAGAAAATAGACCCCCCAAGGCACCTATCTAGATTCATAGTGAGCACTTGGAACCCCAGGTGCTTCACAAATTGATTCATAAAAATGAAAAAGTGTTTTTTTTTTCACTTTTTCATTTTTACGAATCAATTTGTGAAGCACCTGGGGGTTCCAAGTGCTCACTATGCATCTAGAAAGGTGCCTTGGGGGGTCTAGTTTCCAAAATGGGGTCACTTGTGGGGGCGCTCCAAAGTTTGGGCACAGAGGGGCTCTCCAAACGCAACGTGGTGTCCGCTAACAATTTGAGCCGATTTTCCATTCAATTTGTTAGCGGATACCATGTTGCATTTGGAGAGTCCCTGTGTGCCCAAACATTGGAGCTCCCCCACAATTGACCCCATTTTGGAAACTAGACCCCCCAAGGCACCTATCTAGATGCATAGTGAGCACTTGGAACCCCCAGGTGCTTCACAAATTGATTCGTAAAAATGAAAAAGTGTTTTTTTTTCACTTTTTCATTTTTACGAATCAATTTGTGAAGCACCTGGGGGTTCCAAGTGCTCACTATGCATCTAGAAAGGTGCCTTGGGGGGTCTAGTTTCCAAAATGGGGTCACTTGTGGGGGAGCTCCAAAGTTTGGGCACAGAGGGGCTCTCCAAACGCAACGTGGTGTCCGCTAACAATTTGAGCCGATTTTCCATTCAATTTGTTAGCGGATACCATGTTGCATTTGGAGAGTCCCTCTGTGCCCAAACATTGGAGCTCCCCCACAAGTGACCCCATTTTGGAAACTAGACCCCCCAAGGCACCTATCTAGATGCATAGTGAGCACTTGGAACCCCCAGGTGCTTCACAAATTGATTAGTAAAAATGAAAAAGTGATTTTTTTTTCACTTTTTCATTTTTATGAATCAATTTGTGAAGCACCTGGGGGTTCCAAGTGCTCACTATGCATCTAGAAAGGTGCCTTGGGGGTCTAGTTTCCAAAATGGGGTCACTTGTGGGGGAGCTCCAAAGTTTGGGCACACAGGGGCTCTCCAAACACAACATGGCGTCCGCTAATTATTCAAGCAAATTTTACAATCAAAAAGTCAAATGGCGCTCCTTCCCTTCCGAGCCCTGCCGTGCGCCCAAACAGTGTTTTTTCCCCAAATATTGGGTATCTGTGTGCCCAGGGGAAATTGCACAACAAATTTTGGGGTCTATTTTTTCTTGTTACCCCTGTGAAAATAAAAAAAATTGGGTCTAAAGTAACATTTTTGTGAAAAAAGTTAAATGTTCATTTTTTTCTTCCACATTCAAAAAATTCCTGTGAAGCACCTGAAGGGTTAATAAAGTTCTTGAATGTGGTTTTGAGCACCTTGAGGAGTGCAGTTTTTAGAATGGTGTCACTTTGGGGTATTTTCTGTCATAAAGACCTCTCAAAGTGACTTCAAATGTGATGTGGTCCCTAAAAAAATGGTTTTGTAAATTTTGTTGGAAAAATGAGAAATCGCTGGTCAACTTTTAACCCTTATAGCTCCCTAACAAAAAAAAATTTTGGTTCCAAAATTGTGTTGATGTAAAGTAGACATGTGGGAAATGTTATTTATTAACTCTTTTGTGTGACATATCTCTCTGATTTCAGGGCTTAAAAATTCAAATTTTGAAAATTGCAAAATTTTCAAAATTTTCGCCAAATTTCCGTTTTTTTCACAAATAAACGCAAGTGATATCGAAGAAATTTTTCCACAATCATGAAGTACAATATGTCATGAAAAAACAATCTCAGAATCAGGGGGATCCGTTGAAGCGTTTCAGAGTAATTACCTCATAAAGTGACAGTGGTCAGAATTGTAAAAATTGGCCTGGTCATTAACGTGCAAACCACCCTCGGGGCTTAAGGGGTTAAACAGGCACTTTTCATCCATGTTCACCAACAAACCGTCCGTTACAGGGATCTTTCAACAGGGCAAAAATCAAAGTTCACCACCTATTATAATTAGTTTAACACAAAAAGAAGTACGCCTGCGTTTGAGCAAATTAAACATTGATAAATCCCCCTGTCCAGATGGTATTCATCAACGGATATTGAGGGAATTAAACTCAGTAATTGACAAACCACTGTATCTCATATTCTTAGACTCTCTGGTAACAGGGGTAGTGCCACAGGATTGGAGGATAGCTGATGTGGTACCAATATTTAAGAAAGGTAAAAAGGTGGATCCAGGTATCTACCGTCCGGTAAGTCTGACATCAGTAGTGTGCAAAGTTTTTGAGGGCATCATAAGAGATGACCTGCATAGTTATATCACAGAGAATAATATAATAAATGATAATCAGCATGGATTCATGAAAAATAGGTCATGTCTAACCAACATGTTGGGGTTCTATGAGGAGGTAAGTGCAAATCTGGATGTTGGTAATGCAGCGGATGTGATTTATCTGGACTTTGTAAAGGCACTTGATACTGTGTCACATAGCAGCCTTATACTGAAGCTACAGAAGCAAGGACTTGAGGGAGCTATATGTAGATGGGTAAGGAATTGGCTAAATGATAGGAAACAAAGAGTCGTCATAAATGGTACGTTCTCTAAATGGGATATAGTCAGCAGTGGTGTGCCGCAGGGATCTGTGCTAGGACCGATTCTTTTTAACCTTTTTATTAATGACTTAGTGGATGGGATTGAGAGTAAAGTGTCAGTTTTGGCTGAAGACACCGAACTAGGTAGGATATTAAAATCGGATCTTGACGTTACAATATTGCAGAACGATCTGGATAAGATGACTGAATGGGCAAACACTTGGCAGATGAGGTTTAATGTAGATAAATGTAAAGTAATGCACCTAGGACGAAGTAATCCTATTGCTGCATACACATTAAATGGGAGCATACTCGGGACTACAGAACAGGAGAAGGACTTGGGTAATCTGGTTACAAGTAAGCTGAGCAGCAGTACTCAATGTCAAGCAGCAGCCGCAACAGCAAATAAGATTTTAGGATGTATAAAAAGAGAAATAAAATTCCGCGATCCCAAAGTACTGTTACCCCTTTATAAATCACTGGTGAGGCCACATCTGGAATATGGGATCCAGTTTTGGGCTCCACATTTTAAAAAGAATATTCAGAAGTTATAGTCAGTTCAAAGGCGGGCAACTAGATTATTACAAGGGATGTAAGACCTCTCATATGATGAGAAAAAGTTGAGTCTGTTTAGCTTAGAAAAACGATGCCTCAGAGGAGATCTCATTTACATGTATAAATATATGTGTGGTCAGTTCAAAGGACTAGCACATGACTTATTCCTTCCAAAGACCATACTAAGGACCAGTGGGCACTCATTACAGGTGTAAGAAAGGAGATTCCGGCACCTAAACCGGAAAGGGTTCTATACAGTCAGAGCAGTTGGGCTGTGGAATTCCATAACACAAGAAGTAGTAATGGCTGACTAAAACTATATCAGTTTTCAAAAAAGGGATGGACGATTTCCTCGATGCACATAACATTGTGGGCTACAGTTAAATTAGCCAAAATATTACACGTATAGTAGTACATTTAATACGATAATAGTAATTACATAACTAGTATCATAATTAGAATTGATCCAGGGTTCTAGGACTGATCGACTTTTCTCGGGGTCAAGAAGGAATCTTTTCCTGTGATGCAAATTGGCTGAATGTGTCCTGGGGTTTTTGCCTTCTTCTGGATCAACAGATTAAAGCATAGGAATTTTAATAATACCATTATTGGAATCACAAGAGTAATACAAAATATAAAACTGATTAAAAAATTATAACATTGTTCATTTTTAATTGTAATTGTGCATCAATAATAAAAATGGTAATAATACATTTGTGAGGCATAGTCCCAGTAAGTTAGTAAGTTAGTGTAGGGAGTTCATTTGGGGGAGAAAGGTTGAATTGGATGGACCTAAGCCTTTATTCAACCTATGTTACTATGTTACTATGTAGTATAACTAGAGCCACATTAGTGACTTGATAGAATGAAAAAAAATAAGCATCTAAACAATGAAAATTTCTGGTGCTACTTCATAAATACCGTATATTCCGGCGTATAAGACGACTTTTGAAGACTGAAAAATCTTCTGTCTAGTCTGGGGTCGTCTTATACGCCGGTAATGCTTTTGAACTTTCAGAAATTGACATGCGGGGATACTCTGGGGGTGTTAATAAGCTGCCGTGGCCGTATCCCTGCCATGTCGGAGTTAATATAAGGTGGAGGGAGTTAAAATACGGCGGCGGTAGGTCCAGACAGTCAGCGCTTCTTTGCTGAAACTGACACATCGCTGCGTATTCCCAGCTCCGGACACAGCGCAGGGCTTCTGTGCCGACAGCTTTCACTTGTCACAGAAGCGCTGCGCTGTGTCCGGAGCAGGGAAGTTCGCATCGCTTCTGTGACAATATATGAAAAGCCGGCAATTCAGCAGCGGCATAAGCCGGCACCCGACAATTTAGAATAGAAAGAATAGAGCTTCACACATAGATTAGATAGATAGAAACATGTCAGTCACATATATATGAAGTACAGTGACAGTGTTGGTTACTGTACTTGTCATTTAGTGTAAAGGATTTATTAAAACAAATAATAGTGTTTTCATGCACCGTCTCTTTAAAAAAGCCGGCCGGCAATTCAGCAGCGGTACCCGACAATTTATAACAGACAGAATAGAGCTTCACACATAGATTAGATAGATAGAAACATGTCAGTCACATATATATGAAGTACAGGGACAGTGCTGGTTACTGTACTTGTCATCTAGTGTTAAAATAACGGATTTATTAAAAAAAAAATTGGCGTGGGGTTCCCCTTAATTTTAGTCTCTAGCGGAGGTTAAGCAGACAGCTGGGGCAGATGTTTGAAGCCTGGGAAGGGGGTAATACCCACGGAGCTTCCCAGGCTACTAATATCAGCCCCCAGCTGAATACATAGCCTTTACTAGCTATTAAAATGGGGGATCCCAAAAAAATGACGTGGGGTCCCCCCTATTTTAATAGCTAGCAAAGGCTAGGCAGACAGCTGGAGGCTGATATTAATAGCCCAGGAAGGGAGCCATGAATATTGGCCCCCTCCCAGGCTAGAAACACCAGCCGTCAGCCGCCCCAGAAATGGCGCATTCATAGGATGCGCCAATTCTGGCACTTAGCCTCGCTCTTCCACGCTGCCCTGTAGCGGTGGCAGTGGGGTAATAGGTTTGGGGTTGATGTCAGCTTATAATGCCAGCTGACATCAAGCCCAGGTTAGTAATGGAGAGGCGTCTATAAGACACCCCCATTACTAACCCCATAGTCAAAGTTAAAAAAAACACAAACACCCAGAATAAAGTCCTTTAATTGAAATAAAGACACAATTCTTTATTGTTCTAAATTAAACCATACTTACCATCACGCCCATTCCAGCTGAAGCCAACGATCTCCTGTAATAAAAATAAAATAATAAAGCAACCTCATCCTTACCTTTCCATGGTTCCCACGACAGCTTCAGCTCTGCTACATCGAGATGACAGGCTGGACCGCAGCAGAACGCTGCCATCCAGCCTGTCATCCCGTAGACACTGAGAAGCGCAGGCATGCTTCCGCTCCTCAGCGTCTCTCTGTGACGGCATCCAGATGAGCCGACAATGAACTCAGCTCACCTCCTGGACGTCCGTCACTGACAGCGTGGGAAACTTCTACTGCGCATGCGGGGAGCAGGAGAATTTTCCCACGCTGTCAGTGACGTGCATGAGGTGAGCCGAGTTCATTGGACATGATCTCGGCTCATCTGGATGCCGTCACAGTCAGACACTGAGGAGCACAAGCATGCCTGCGCTTCTCAGTGTCTGCCGCATGGCAAGCTGAACGGCAGCGTTCTGCTGCGGTGCAGCCTGTCATGTGAATGTAGCAGAGCTGGACCGGTCCTGGGAACCATGGAAAGGTAAGGATGAGGTTGGTTTATTATTTTACTTTTATTGCAGGAGATCGTTGGCTTCAGCTGGAATGGGCGTGATGGTAAGTATGGTTTAATTTAGAACATTAAAAAATTGTGTTTTTATTTCAATTAAAGGACTTTATTCTGGGTGTTGTGTTTTTTTTAATTACTTTACTAGAAATTCATGGTGGTCATGTCTAATATTGGCGTGACCCCATGAATTTCGGGCTTAGGGCCAGCTGATAATGCCAAGCTGGCCCTAACCCCTTTATTACCCAGTGAGCCACCGCACCAGGGCCCTGGATGAGTTGGGTACAGCGCCAGAAGATGGCGCTTCTATGAACGCGCCATTTTCCGGGGTGGCTGCGGACTGCAATTTGCAGCGGGGGGGGCCCAGAAAGCTTGGGCCTCCCTGCGCTGCGGATTCCAGCCCCCAGCTGCCTAGTTGTACCTGGCTGGACACAAAAATAGGGCGAAGCCCCACGTATTTTTTTTTTAAATTATTTCATGAAATAATTAAAAAAAAAAGGGCTTCCCTATATTGTTGTGTCCGGCCAGGTACAAATAGGCAGCTGGTGGTTGGGTGCAGCCCGTTCCTGCCTGCTGTACCTGGCTGGACACAAAAATATGGCGAAGCCCCACGTCAACATTTTTGGGAAAAATTAATTACAAAATTAATAATTTAGGGACTGCATCTTTATTAACCCCTCAATTGTCATTTAGTGTTAAAATAAAGGATTTTTTAAAAAGAAAATTGGCGTGGGATCCACCATCATTATAGTCTCTAGCGGAGGTTAAGCAGACGGCTGGGGCAGATGTTTGAAGTCTGGGAAGAGGGTAATACCCACGGAGCTTCCCAGGCTACTAATATCAGCCCCCAGCTGAATACCTAGCCTTTACTAGCTATTAGAATGGGGGACCCCCCCAAAAAATGACGTGGGGTCCCCCCTATTTTAATATGTTTATGAGTGACAGTTTTCCTGCTATATACCTGCATGTCATAAGAATTTAAATTAAAAAAAGGACCATGTTAAATTCAAATCTGTTTTTTTTTAATTTTTACCGGTGTTTGGTATGCGTTGGAAAAGGGGTAGTCTTATACGGTGAATATATCCTAAACTCTATATTTTAACAGGAAAGTAGGGGGGTCGTCTTATACACCAGGTCGTCTTATACGCCGGAATATACGGTAAATCTTATCCTGGAATAAGCACATAAATGCTATTGCAAAATGCCTTATACTGCAGCACAACATAAGTTTTCATTTCTATCATATTAAGACTGTAATTGTATCCTAGATTAGACATATATGCAGTATATTTCTATGTGAAAAAAAATGGACTTAATTTTTGTGACTTGACATACACATTAGATCAGTTTCAGACAATTATTGAAAAGGGCTCCTATACGAGGCTTGTGTTATGGCCCACCCAGGTATGTACACACGAATATACACACACTATGCACATAAACATGCATGGCACATGCATACACTCCTCAACATTGAAATTGCAACACCAAGAAGGAAAGGTTGTGGGATTATGGATAGATAGGCCTTCCAGCAGCGGATATTGATTATGTCACGCCTCTGATGTCGGGTATCCCGGGGCCAGGGGCTCCTTCCCTGTCCTTAATGCTAGGGGCCCCCTAGCTATCCCTGTTTCCTGGATTACTTGTGATGGTGAAGATGCCGGGGCCATGTACCTTGCTGAGCTCCTGAATCTGCTCTCAGTCTGTTCCCTCCCCCCACCCAGGTAAGAAGGTAGTAGTAGTGTATGGTAATACACCAACCAGACTAACATTGTAATAAGTACAGGGATAAAGGAAAATAGCAATCATACAAATATTCTCTCACAAACAACAGAGGGAAACACCGGGGTAGTGAAGGAAGGGGAAAGCCAAAGTAGGAGAAAGAGAGGATTTACACACAACCAAAACCAAGCAACAGTCTTTAGCTACATCCACCAAACGCCTTCTCAAACAACAAAACTCCTCCAACTCTTGAACCATGCAGCTTGAAGCTAACTCTGGCAATGCCTGCTTGCCAGAGTCCAGTATATATGGGAGAGGTTGGAGGTTAACATTGAACAGCTGAGATCATCACCCAGGAGAGCTTCCAGGAGCTCTCAACTGAACAGATTAACTCCTGCACTGCTAGAAGAAACCTGCACCGTTTAATATGAAGGTGAAGTGCTTCTAATCAGGGTAGGAGTAGGAGAAATCAGACGGCGCGGTCTTCTGGCTCCTCTCTGTCACAGTAAACCCATTACAGAATATTTGCGTGCCCAAGTGCATTCAGCATGGCAAAAAATTACTCAGACAAACATTGAAGAGGACCATTCAACAATTTTTTCATATTGAAATGGAAAGACTATGTAATAGTGACTGCAGAGCGGAATAAAACCTTTTTAATTTTTTTTTTTCGATTTTGTCTCTCAATTGCAGAGATATTAGCAATCAAAGTGTACGGCCCCTAATGAGATACAGTGGGTACGGAAAGTATTCAGACCCCTTTCAATTTTTCACTCTTTGTTTCATTGCAGTCATTTGGTAAATTCTAAAAAGTTCATTTTTTTCTCATTAACGTACACTCTGCACCCCATCTTGACTGAAAACAAACAGAAATGTAAACATTTTTCCAAATTTATTAAAAAAGAAAAACTGAAATATCACATGGTCATAAGTATTCAGACCCTTTGCTCAGACACTCATATTTAAGTCACATGCTGTCCATTTCCTTGTGATCCTCCTTGAGATGGTTCTACTCCTTCATTGGAGTCCAGCTGTTTAATTAAACTGATAGGACTTGATTTGGAAAGGCACACACCTGTCTATATAACACCTCACAGCTCACAGTGCATGTCAGACCAAATGAGAATTATGAGCTCAAAGGAACTGCCCAAGGAGCTCAGAGACAGAATTGTGGCAAGGCACAGATCTGGCCAAGGTTACAAAATAATGTTTGCATTACTCAAGGTTACTAAGAGCACAATAGCCTCCATAATCCTTAAATGGAAGAAGTTTGGGACCACCAGAAGTCTTCTTAGACCTGGCCGTCCAGCCAAACTGAGCAATCGTGAGAGAAGAGCCTTGGTGAGAGAGGTAAAGAAGAACCCCAAGATCACTGTGGCTGAGCTTCAGAGATGCAGTAGGGAGATGGGAGAAAGTTCCACAAAGTCAGCTATCACTGCAGCCCTCCACCAGTTGGGCATTTATGGTAGAGTGGCCCGGCGGAAGCTTCTCCTCAGTGCAAGACATATGAAAGCCCACATAGAGTTTGCTCAAAAACACATGAAGGAATCCCAGACTTTGATGAGACGAAGATAGAACTTTTTGGTGATAATTCTAAGCGGTATGTGTGGAGAAAACCAGGCACTGCTCATCACCTTCCCAATACAATCCCAACAGTGAAACATGGTGGTGGCAGCATCATGCTATGGGGGTGTTTTTCAGCTGCAGGCACAGGACAATTGATTGCAATTGAAGGAAACATGAATGCGGCCAAGTACAGAGATATCCTGGATGAAAACCTCTTGCAGAGTACTCTGGACCTCAGACTTTGCCAAAGGTTCACCTTCCAACAAGACAATGACCCTAAGCACACAGCTAAAATAACAAAGAAGTGGCTTCAGAACAACTCTGTGACCATTCTTGACTGGCCCAGCCAGAGCCCTGACCTAAACCCAATTGAGCATCTCTGGAGAGACCAGAAAATGGCTGTCCACCAACGTTCACCATCCAACCTGACGGAACTGGAGAGGATCTGCAAGGAAGAATGGCAGAGGATACCCAAATCCAGGTGTGAAAAACTTGTTGAATCATTCCCAAAAAGACTCATGGCTGTACTAGCTCAAAAGGGTGCTTCTACTCAATACTGAATACTTATGACCATGTGATATTTGTTTTTCTTTTTTATTAAATTTGCAAAAATTTCTACATTTCTGTTTTTTTTCAGTCAAGATAGGGTGCAGAGTGTAACCCCTTAAGCCCCGGAGCATTTTCCGTTTTTGCATTTTCGTTTTTGCTCCCCTTGTTCCCAGAGCCATAGCGTTTTTATTTTTTGGTCAATATGGCCATGTGAGGGCTTATTTTTTGCGGGACGAGTTGTACTTTTCAACTCCATTACTAGTTTTACCATATCCTGTACGGGAAAACGGGAAAAAAATTCCAAGTGCGGTAAAATTGCAAAAAAAGTGCAATACCACAGTTGTTTTTTATTTATTTTTTTTACCACGTTCACTGAATGCTAAAATTGACCTGCCCTTCTTATTCTTCAGGTCATTACGAGTTCATAGACACCAAACATGTATAGGTTCTTTTATATTTAAGTGGTGAAAAAAAATTCCAAAATTTGGTAAAAAAAAAATAAAAAAATAGCACCATTTTCTAAGACCCGTAGCGTCTCCATTTTTCGTGATCTGGGGCTGGTTGATGGCTTATTTTTTGCGCACCGGGCTGACATTTTTATTGATAACATTTGGGGTAGATCCGATGTTTTGATCGCCCGTTATTGCATTTTATTGCAATTTTGCGGCGACCAAAAAACGTAATTCTGGCGTTTAGAATTTTTTTATCGTTACGTCGTTTACCGATCGGATTAATTCTTTTTTTATATTGATAGATCGGGCGATTCTGAACGCGGCGATACCAAATATGTGTATGTGGGGTTTATTTTTTATTATTTTATTTTGAATGGGGCAAAAGGGGGGTGATTTACACTTTTATATTTTTTTATTTTTTTTTTATATTTTTAAAAACTTTTTTTTTTACTTTTTGCATGCTTCTATAGTCTCCATAGGAGACTAGAAGCAGCAACTATCCGATCGCCTCTGCTACATACAGGGGACGAGCAGGTCCCCTGCATGCAGCAGAAATGGTCCTGTGCTATGAGCGCCGACCACTAGGTGGCGCTCATAGCGACAAGATCATGACAACCACAGGCGTCTGCTGCAGACCCTGGGTTGTCATGCCCACCCATCGGCGACCCGCGATCACGTGACGGGGTCGCTGGTGGGCGGGGCTTATGACGCGCTACCCGGAAGCGCGCGTTAAATGCTGCTGTCAGAGATTGACAGCGGCATGTAACATGTTAACAGCCGTGGGTGGATCGCGATTCCACCCACGGCTGTTGCAGGCACATGTCAGCTGTAAGAATCAGCTGACATGTGCTCCATTCAGTGAGAGCTCAGCGCAGCAGCCCTCACTGAACGGGCAGTACGCAAATATGCGTACTAATACGTCCCCGGTAATTAAGGGGTTAATGAGAAAAAAAAATAAACTTTTTAGAATTTACTAAATGGCTGCAATGAAACAAAGAATATAAAATTGAAAGGGGTCTGAATACTTTTCGTACTCACTGTAATTGTCATTAAGATCTAGTGGGTGTTATTAGAGTTTTCCCTTGGGGATTTTACTTCCTCTCCCTGGATGATGCCGACCAATCACAAGCAGGCAGCAATCCTCAAAGAAAAGAAAAACACGCTCGCACCATAGCTTAGAGCAGGTTTCTCAGTGTGTGAGATGTATAATGTCAGTGTGGTGCCCCTGAGGGTTTAGTCGCAACAGAGGTACTGCACCTCACCCAGAGGTGTGGTGTCTCCTTCTCTCAGGTAAGGAGGGAGTGCTGCCCGGAACCCCAACACCTGCATCCAACACTACACTGCTCCAGGCCGGCTGGAAGGGAAAGATGCAATGTGTTTCCTGCTGAGCCCTGTTCCTGGCTGGAGTGGGGGGAACCAAAGGTAGGGGGAACCAGTAGTGGGTGTGGGTGGAGGAAGTAGAGTAGGGGAGCACTATAGAAGGAGGTATATAAAGGGAAGCCATCTTAGGGTGGCAGGACAGAGGACAATTCAATAGGTCAGTGAGTGAAGATAGTCTGGGAGCAGAGTCTCCTTAGGAGCTCTGCCCCACAAGTGGGGCCTAGTACTAGAGGCCCAGGAGGGGAGCAGAGGAGGAAGGCTCCGTTCTATTAAAGGGATCCCAGGGGGTATGGCGAGTGCAGGACAGCACCCGTACACTCCGAATCTGTCAGAAGACAGAGGGATCAGGCCACAAGAAGGGGACCGGCCACTGGACCAGCCGTGTTACTTCAGGTCTCGGCTGGAAAAAGCGGAGGCTTTTGGCTTTTATAGTGCAGTTGCCAAAGCCTCATCCTAGTCACCGTGAGGGTCAAGCAGGTCTGGGAACTCCAAGTTGCCCAGAGGGACTTCAAGGCACCCGAGCGGGACTGTGAGTGGGGAAGCGCAGGGCAGGAGGGAGAAGACCCAGTGTGAAGTCGATCTAGAGAGGAACATAAGAAAGCGGGGTTCCGTCAGGTGCTCCTAACCTACCTGAGGAAGAGCTGAATCCCCGGTCTGGTGAACGTAGCGCGACGTGGGAGGCTAGCACCCGCGCAGTGTATCAGTGGAACGCACATGAGAACTGTGAGTAAAGACTCGGATGACTGCACCGCACTGCCTCCGTCGATTATTTCAGCTGCGCCATCACTACCACCTGCACTACAAGTCCCAGCATCACCACTCACCATCAAACTCCATACTGCCCCGGGGGCCCGCTCCACCTGTGGGGAGCAGAAACACCTCAGCTGTCATCCCAACACCCCCGGAGGTCGGAAGCAGCGCTGGTAACCATTACCAGGTACCACAGGTGGAGTCACGAACTAGTTATTTTATTTTTATCTCTATCCAAGTTTCAATACCCTTTTTGGTTGACCGCTCTGGGCCACGGACCGGGCCAGCCACTGTGACATATCCCCCACCAGCATCCATAGGCCCAGCTGCTGAGTACCCCATTGGGGGCGCGTGATCAGACAGCTCTGATCTCCTGGTCTAACCTCCTGCATGAGTCAGTGTGGCGGGAGAGGTAGCACTATCAGCTATGCTGTACTGAACCTGCCCCACACTGTCTGCCCAGTGATGAAAACTCAAAGTTTCAGTATAACACTTAAGTCTGCTGTGTTCAGACATTTTATAATCACTCTGCAGTGAGATCAGAGCAAGCTGTCATTAAATCTCACACAGGAGTAGCCCAGAACAAGCAGGTTATGCCTGTGTCAGACATAATACTGCCTGCTCTCACTGCAGAGTGATTACAAGTTGCTTGAGCATAGCAGACATACAGTAAGTGTTATTACTGACAAACTCAGTAATCAGGATAACTTATAGAAGGGTTTGCAATGTGACACAGTTAAACTCAGCTGTGCTGCCTCTCCCCTCACACTGACTTATTCAGGAGGTTAGACCAGGAGATCAAAGCTGTATTATTACATGTTACACATACACACACACTGAGAAACCTGCTCCAATTATTGTAGAGGTGCGTTCTTCTTTCTCACGAATATTGCTGTCTGCTTATAATTGGGCAACATCAGAGAGAAGAAATTCACGCCCTTAGTGAAAAATCTGATAGCACCCATTTGGACTTAACAAAAATTCATTAGGGGTCAAATATTTTTATTGCTAATATCTCTGCAACATAAAATCAAAATAAAAAAATGCTCTTTTTCCCCACTCTGCAGCCACTATTACATCGTGTGTCCAGTTCAACGTGAAAAATGTAGTGAAAGGTCCTTTTTAATAACCTCATTGATAGCATGCCATGACTTGTAAGTGCTTGTATTTCTGCACATGGCACTCATTCTTGATACTGAATAAATTGAGATGTTTTGAACATTTTACTTACATAACATACTTACCATATTTTTCGGACTATAAGACGCACCGGACCATAAGACGCACCTGGGTTTTAGAGGAGGAAAATAGGAAAAAAAAATGTAAGCAAAAAATGTGGTCATGATGCCCTGTTATGGGGGAGAGGGTCTGCTGCTGCTAACACTGGTATTGGGATAATGTCCCCCAATTCTGTTAATATCCTCCATCCTGGTATGTATGGCCCCTCCTTCCTCGTATACGTGGCCCCAATCCCATCCTGGTATACCTGGCCCTCAACCCCATCCTGGTATGCATGGCACTCCTTGATCCCCCTTCCTGGTATGCATGGCACCCCTTGATCACCATTCTAGTATTCATGGCACCCCTTGACCCCCCATCCTGGTATGCATGGCACCTGTTGATCCCCAATACTGGTACTCATGGCACCCCCTGATCCCCATCTTAGTATTCATAGCACCTCTTGATTCCCCATCCTGGTATGCATGGCATCCCTTTATCCCCCATCCTGGTATGCATGGTACCCCTTTATAACCCATCTTGGTATTCATGACACCCCTTAATTCCCCATCCTAGTATGCATGGCACCCCTTTATCCCTCATCCTGGTATGCATGGCACCTCTTGATACCCCATCATGGTATGCATGGCACCCCTTGATCCCCCATCCTGGTATGCATGGCACCCAATGAGCCCCCATCCTGGTTTGCATGGCACCCCCTGATACCCCATCATGGTATGCATGGCACCCCTTGATCCCCCATCCTGGTATGCATGGCACCCCTTGAGCCTCCATCCTGGTATGCATGGCACCCCTTGAGCCCCCATCCTGGTATGCATGGCACTCCTTGAGCCCCCATCCTGGTATGAATGGCACCCCTTGAGCCCCCATCCTGGTATGCATGACACCCCTTGATCCCCCATCCTGGTATGCATAGCACCCCTTGATCCCCCCATCCTGGTATGCATGGCACCCCTTGATACCCCATCATGGTATGCATGGCACCCCTTGATACCCCATCATGGTATGAATGGCACCCCTTTAGCCCCCATCCTGGTATGCATGGCACTCCTTGAGCCCCCATCCTGGTATGAATGGCACCCCTTGAGCCCCCATCCTGGTATGCATGACACCCCTTGAGCCCCCATCCTGGTATGCATGGCACCCCTTGAGCCCCCATCCTGGTATGCATGGCACCCCTTGATACCCCATCATGGTATGCATGGCACCCCTCGATAACCCATCATGGCATGCATGGCACCCCTTGAGCCCCCATCCTGGTATGCATGGCACCCCCCCCTTGAGCCCCCATCCTGGTATGCATGGCACCCCCCTTGAGCCCCCATCCTGGTATGCATGGCACCCCTTGAGCCCCCATCCTGGTATGCATGGCACCCCTTGAGCCCCCATCCTGGTATGCATGGTACCCCTTGATACCCCATCATGGTATGCATGGCACCCCTTGATAACCCATCCTGGTATGCATGGCACCCCTTGAGCCCCCATCCTGGTGTGCATGGCACCCCCCCTTGAGCCCCCATCCTAGTATGCATGGCACCCCTTGAGCCCCCATCCTGGTATGCATGGCACCCCTTGAGCCCACATCCTGGTATGCATGGCACACCTTGAGCCCCCATCCTGGTATGCATGACACCCCTTGAGCCTCCATCCTGGTATGAATGGCACCCCTTGAGCCCCCATCCTGGTATGCATGGCACCCCTTGATACCCCATCATGGTATGCATGGCACCCCTTGATAACCCATCATGGCATGCATGGCACCACTTGAGCCCCCATCCTGGTATGCATGGCACCCCCCTTGAGCCCCCATCCTGGTATGCATGGCACCCCCCCTTGAGCCCCCATCCTGGTATGCATGGCACCCCTTGAGCCCCCATCCTGGTATGCATGGCACCCCTTGAGCCCACATCCTGGTATGCATGGCACCCCTTGAGCCCCCATCCTGGTATACATGGCACCCTCTGAGCCCCCATCACACTGCCCACAAAAAAAAAATCATACTCACCTCCTCTCTCCTCCAGCGCTGTCCGGCTCTGCTGCCGACACTCTCACTGCGTCCCTGCCATGCGCCCTCACACAGTGTGAGACGCTGTGCTGGAATAGTCACTGCTCCCCACGCCGGGACTCTGTGCGTGGGGAGCAGTGACCATTCAGTCTGCTCAATAGCCAGCACACTGTACCACAGCGCGGCTCCTGCAGCCGCTCTGTGGTCAGTGTGCCTGCTATTAAAGACCATGGATATTCACTACAACTCATTGGAGTGGGTTGTAGGGAATATTCATGAGCTTTAATAGCAGGCACACTGACCACAGAGCGGCAGCAGGAGCTGTGCTGCAGCTCCAGTGTGCTGGCAATTAAGAAAAATGAATATTCATTGCTCTCCACACCCATGGGCGTGTGGAGCAGGGAATATTCATTTTCTTTAGTAGCGGGCACAGCGTAAGCATTAGTATATGAGAGGGGGAAAACTTTTCCAGATGAGTGGTGACCATGTACAATGGTATTGTCATGGTTGTGTCGCCACGAAGATCGTCACGATTGCACAGCCTGACTTCTCGCAGCTGAGTTTTTGGTGCTTTGTGCTTTTCGGCAGTGAGGGAGTTAACTCTCTCTCTCTGTGCTAGACAAGGTCCAGCCTTGCCCAGCTGCAATCAATTCTGCAGTAGTGAGATTCCTTCATATGTCTGCTGATCTGTTAGGGAAGTTGTCGGTGAAAGCATTTCATGCAGACTAACAGAGCGGATCGTGGTATTTGGAGTTTCAGAGCTAAGTGTATTTGGAGTGGTTTTTCCCTTCCTCGCTTTATCATTTATCTCCTTTCCCGTTGGTGTTCCCTCTGTTGTTGTTGTGTAGTTTTTGTATGCAAGGTGGTTTTGGTTTTACCCTTGTACTGTCTCGTTCGTCTAAGTACTGAGTGTTGGCATATTATTACCTGTCCCCTTTTGTTGTGATCGGGGTCCTTCTCAGGACTAGATTACTTAGGTGCAGGGATCCTCAGGAGGTAGGGGTTACGCTGGCGGCCTGGACCTCTGTACCTTTAACAGTACCTCCAGGTAGAGGGATTAGTCAGGGCCCCAGCTTAGGGTCAGCTTAGGCCCCCTACCTCCAGTACACAGAGACAGCGTGACAGGTATATTTCAAAATGTATTACATGCACAATGGTAAATGGCACATGATAATGAACGTAAACTCTCCAAGTTTAGCACATAATGTTTACAAATGTTCTATGTGCTCTCCTTTTATCACATGACACACATCTATGCGGTAATCCAGTTCAACCCAAACACATTGCAGCATGCCCCCGTCAATGGTCATTAGTGCGGCGGAAATGCGGTCCCGGAGCTTATCCAGTGTTGCTGGAAAAGGCAGCACGTAAACAATTTATTTTACGTACCCCCAAATGAAGAAGTCACACACTGTCAGATCGGGAGACCTGGGGAGCCATCTGAAGAGTCAACAACAGTACAGCGCCCAATCCACCAGTTTGGGAGTTCCTCGTTAAGATAGCGACGTATCTTTTGAATGCCAGTGGGCTGAAGCTACGTCTTTTTGGAAAATGAAGTTTCTGGAATCAATTGTCAGTTGCTCAAACAACAATAACTGTAACATATCGAGGTAAGATGTACCCATCTCAGTCTTTTCAGAGAAAGAAAATGGCTGGTACACCTTTGTTTTCGAGATTACACAGAAAACATTTACTTTCGGGGAATCTTTTTTGATTTCCACAGTGGCATTGGGATTTTCCGTTCCACATATTCTGACATAGTGAAGGTTACCCTTTCCGCTTAAAGGGAATCTGTCACCCCCCTGGGACCTATAAGACCTCTAATATGGGTATACAAGTGATAGAAATGTGAATCTATACTTACCTGTATGTCCCATATTAGCGGTCTACTTGCTTTGTAATAGTTTTTATTAAATTAGTTTTGGCAAGCTTCACGTCTGGGGGACGCAAAGAGATCCCCACCTATTAGCTTTATTTCCATATCCCCTTCCTCCCCTGCACATCACAGGGCCCTGTGACGTGCAGTTCCCAGCCATATCCCACGCATGCGCAATTTACCCTGTACGGAAGTCGCTCTTGTTCCTGCCGTCTGTGTAGCCTTGTGCAGCAGGAAACTTGTGCGCAGGCGCCGGTGAGTCACTCTGCCTTCCATATGCCTGCGCACAAGTTTCCTGCTCCACAAGGCTACACAGGCTGCAGGAAGAAGAGCACCTTCCGTACAGGGTAAATTGCGCAGGTGCAGGATCCGGCCAGGAACTACACATCACAGGGCCCTGTGATGTGCAGGGGTGGGGGCAGGATATGGAAATTAAACTAATAGGCGGGGATTTCTTGGCATCCCCGGATGCAAAGCTTGCCAAAACTAATTTAATAAAAAGCTATTACAAAGCAAGTAGACCTCTAATATGGGACATACAGGTAAGTATAGATTCACATTTCTATCACCTGCATGCCCATATTAGAGGTCTAATAGGTCCCAGGGGGTGACAGATTCTCTTTAAGTGGAAGGCTGCCTCGTCACTGAACACTAGCCGGGAAACAAATTCATCATCTTCCAATGCTGCCTGAGAAAGTGAACAGAATTTGTATTGGATGTTTTGGTCGACTGGCCATAAATGTTGCAATAGCTGTATGCAATATAGTTTCTGGCACAGTCATGGTCGCAGAATATTCCAAACATTCGGCTGTTGAAAGCCAAGTTTACAACTTGCGTGACATGTTGATTTCTTTTGGTTACATGCAAAGATCTCTCGAACCCTCTCCACCACTTCGTCTGTAACACTTGGTCGTCCGGGGAGTTTACAATCACACAAGCATCCTGTGTCCTTAAATTTTTTATACCACCGTAGAATGCTCTGGTGACCAGGTGGGTCACTTTCATATTGTCTTTGGAAAGCTCACTGCATGGTAACAATTGATTTAAACTTCTCATACTCTAAAACACAAAACGCTTTCTCTTGCATAGTCGCCATTTTAGAATCTGATGCCGCCCTGCCACATGGTGAGTCACAAGCGAGTTGGCACGTGCGAGTTACAAATTCTGAGAAGTGACCTTTCAATACATTATTATTACAAATGGGTGAAATTTATATCTTTACAGTAATATTAATGCAATACCAGATGAATCTTTCATACAGTAATCACCTTGTATTATATTTTCTTATGAGAAAATGAAGGTAAAACACAATTGCTCCATTTATATTTTATGCCATGCAATACTATGTTCACTGTATTTTACGGGTTGTTATGATTACAATCATACCAAATCTGAATATGCTATTGTCAGCACCCAGAGAAGCTCTGGAGAGGAACAGAAGCGCACACAAAATAGGGTAATACCGTCTGGTAAGAGATAGGTGTAATCGATGGTAGCACTCACCTAAAAGTGTTGCACAACACCTATAAATGCATGAAAAGCCGCTGCTGCTGCCCCATGGCTGGTGGAAAGGGTTCTTCCAGAGGTATATGGCAATAAGGGAAGCTGACACGTTTAGGCGGGCTGCGCTGCGGGAATGAAGAGCCTTGGGATTCCAAAACGTTTTTTATTAATACCAACGTATTAATAAAAAACGTTTTGGAATCCCAAGGCTCTTCATTCCCGCAGCGCAACAAGCCTAAATGTGTCAGCTTCCATTTTTGCCATTGTCAGCACCCAGACATGCTAAATTAATATAGACCCCAAATGAGACCACAAAATAAATAGACCTAAAAAAAGTTTAAGACTCCCTAAGTAAAAATGTGGTGCCCCTGAGGGTTCAGTCGCCACAGAGGTACTGCACCTCACCCAGAGGCGTGGTGTCTCCTTCTCTCAGGTAAGGAGGGAGTGATGCCCGGAACCCCAACACCCGCATTCAACACTACACTACTCCAGGCCGGCTGGAAGGGCAAGATGCACTGTGTTTCTGCTGAGCCCTGTCCCTGGCTGGAGTGGGGGGAACCAAAGAGAGGGGGAACCAGTAGTGGGTGTGGGTGGAGGATGTAGAGTAGAGGAGCACCATAATAGGAGGTATATAAAGGGAAGCCATCTTAGGGTGGCAGTGTAGCACCCTGAGGATTCGGCTGCTACAGGAGTATTGCACCTCAACCCAGAGGTGTGATATTCCACTCCCGGGTAAGGAAGGAGTGTGGAACTGAGCTCAGATAGACTGCATGCACTACATACATCCCATTCCAGAGGAGCAGGCCGACGGCACTCCCACTTAGAAATGTGCAGGTGCGACCGAGCCTGTTCCTGGCTGGAGTGGGAGGGGGGAGGAACATCCCATGTAGTGTAGGGGCAGAAAGGGGGAGCAGTCTGGGTAGTGGTAGGAGCTCATTGGGTGCTGGTCACCTGAGCTCACACATAGAGGGCTATATAAGGTGGGCACCATCAAAGATCAGGGTCAGACGCAGAGGAGCCTGTCAGACGCTGAGCACAAGTCAGTCAGTGCAGAGAACGAGTCTGCTGCAGAGGAAGTCAGCCTGCAGCAAGGGAGCAGAACAGACCTGAGCCTGAAGAGTGAGAGAGTGGAGTACAGAAAGACCCAGAGGGGGACAAAGAAGGGACCCAAGAACCCAAATAAGAACACCGGGTGAGGAGTCAGCAGAAGGGTACCGGAACCCAAGCTGGTGGGGGTAAAGACATTCCCCAGCCAGAGACCGGAGACCGTGGGCAGAGTCTGTCACGGTCACCCACTACATTCACCCTGAAGGCACACCACATGGAGGGTCAGGGAACCTGAGGCCAAAGGTTGCCCAACAGAAGGCCCGAGGGAGCTGGATTTAGGTGAATCACTGGTGGGGACGGCTGAAGGAAGGACAGAGGGAGAGCTCAGGGCCACGCTCCGGACTTGTTTGGGGGTTGGCCGGATCCAGGACCTGGTGGACGCAGCACGGCTCGGGAGGTCACTTGGAGCTAGAGTGACCAGGAACATCTGCAGTAAGTAAAGACCCTTAACTGCACTACCCGAGTCTGTCATCATTACCGGCTGCACCGCACCACCACAACCCCCATCCTCTGCGCCTGTCCCCTCTGAGGCTATACCCCTCCCGTTGGGGGTTATCCCACCAAGCTGCGCATCCACCATCAGCCTCAGCGGACCCTGCTGCAGCGGCGGCCACAGTGACCGCATCACAACGGGTGGCGTAGTCGACACAACGAACTTTAATAACATCAGTAAAGACTGCCACATAACCCTGAGCTTGACGCCCTGGGCACGGGACCGGGTCACAGCCGCTCGGAGACTACAACCCCCCATCTGATCCGGTGCCGGGTATTCCCCTCAAAAAGGAATATGTCCCAGGGGGCGCGTCAACTTTGGCGTAGTCGGCAGGATTACGTGCCCGCAACACCCGGGTACTGCGTGCCTGAAGAAAAGTGCAAGTTTACCTCAGAAAGAAGACTCCTGCCGGTTCCGGAGGGTCCACGCCATCGGACTCCATCACCAGTCGTTTCCCGCCGATTGTCCGCCATTTCCAGCTTGTTCCCGCCATCTGCCGAGTTTCCCGCCACTGGGAAGCGATTCCCGCCAAAACCGCAGATTTCCCGCCTTGGAAGAGCAGCGGACGCCATTATGGGCGTGCCAAAGGAGGGCGAGAGGCCACCTCCCATCGTGGGCCGGGACAGAAAATGGCGCCAAAAGTGGAAACCGCCCCCACCAACAGAGACTGTGATGCTGGAGGTGTCTGTCAGCGTGAAAGAACTACCCCTGGAGCTGACAGTCACCGAGTTGCCCCGGGACCGCCCTCGAAGTGGGAGGAGACGAAAGAAAAGAGCAAAGATGGGTGTCGCTTGGAGGAGTGTAGAACGAGCGCACCCGGAGGCAAGAGGTCGAATGAGGAGTAGCGGAGAAGCTCACCCGGAGTCGAGGAGAGAAAGAGTGGACCCGGGAATGGAGCGGCAGCAGAGCAGCACCGGCCCGCTGGCCAGGAGCCTGCTGGAGGAAGAAGGAGGAGAGCAGAGCAGCACCGGCCCGCTGGCCAGGAGCCTGCCGGAAGCAGAGCAGAGCAGCACCGACCCGATGGTCAGGAGCCTGCTGGAGTCAACAACCCCGCTAGGCTTAGCGGAGATCCTGGCGCAGCTTCCCCGAGATCGGGAGTGCGCGCGGAGTGCCCTGGAGGGCCTCGCGGGAAGGATGGCCCGAGTGCAGAGGGAGATCCTGGCGGAGTGGGGCCGGGAGATGGCCCAGCAAGCTGGAACCCGTCCACTTAACCCGCTCCCTTGGAAGAAGACATCGACTGCCTCTGCGGATGACGCGGGAGGACCCAAGGCCGGAGACGGCGCAGAAGAGGGAGCGAGACGCATGGCAGCAGGTAAGGGGGATGCCTATACCCCATACCGGAAGACCGCTTACCTGCCCCAGCTCCCCGTCGCAGAGCCCGAAGGTCCCCCGGCCGTACCCGAGACCGCCATGACATCGCCACCGACTAGGCCCCGACCGGAAGCCGCCGTCGCGACCCCGATGACGTCACGCATCGTGACCCGGAGCGTGGCGCCGGAAGAGGAGCCTCCGGCCTGGTCACAGGGCCTAGCATTTCCGGGCGCCGCATCCAAAGCAGAGCCATCTACCTCCGCGGAGCCTCCGGCCTGGTCGCAAGGCCAGGTAACCCAGGGCGCCGCCGTCCTAACGGTGCCCTTCACCTTCCAGGTGCCCCAGGCCTGGCCGCAAGGCCTGGGCAACCCGGGCGCCACCACCACCGCGCCCGCGCCCGTAATACCTAGGGTGCCACATCTGGGAGAGGACCCCTTCAGCCAGCTAACGTGGCCGGACGGTCGGCCTTTCATCTGGCCCGAAGGATTCTTGGAGCTGGAGCGGCAGAAGCAACTAGGTCCCCTGTGTGAGCCCCTGATCCCGGCTCCAAAGCCCGTGACTCGGGTCTCGCCTCCCCTAGAAGAGGCTCAATTTGCGTGGGACCCCAAGGGAGAAGATCTGATGGGGTTCACCGGAGAGACTCGGGCAGCTGCAGCAGCGCGCACAGAGTGTTGCCGTCAACAGCTGGCAGAGTTCAAGAGAGAGCGGGAGGAGAGGCAGGCCAAAGAGCAATGGGCCCAGACCCGCAGCGCGGAGCAAAAGAGTCGGACCAGAAGGGACCCCCGTGCAGCAGATCGTCCCCGTACCATCGGGACGGTAATAAAGTTTAATGCGCAGCATGGGTGGGGCTTCATAAGGGACCGGAACACCATGGGTGACGTCTTCGTTACACGACGGGACGTCGAGTCCCACCTGCCAGAGGGTCACAAAGGCCGTGACCTCTACGTCGGTGATGAGGTAACGTTCACCCGGCACAAGTGTGCCAAGGGACCTTACGCCCTCCACGTGCATCGCTTGACGGAGGAGGAGTTGCGGTGCGAGGAGGAGGAGCAAGAGGACCCGGACGGGTCTGAAGAAACCACCAGCCGTAAGATAAGAGCAGGAGGCAGACGCCGTTGAGTGCGGCAGAGCAGGAGACTGTATATAGTTGCCTGTCGGGGCACAGTGAATCGGAACTGAAACTGAAACTGGAACTGTTGTTGCTGCTAAAATAGTCCCCGTTGGGACCAGCGAACTGTTACCTGTAACCCTTTCCATACCAGGCTGAGGACTGTGAGCAGCCTTCCCTTTCCCTTTACCTGGCCGGGGACTGAGAACGGCCAAAATTTCCCTGTACATAGTTGCGCTTGCTAAAGCGCCCCCTACCGGTTTTATTTGGGAAACTGTTTTACAAAAGACTGTCGCACTCTACCTGGTCACGAGTTGCACGGTGACCAGAGGAACAGAAGAGAGAAAGAGACGACGAGAATGTTGTTTACCTGAAAAAGTTTATATATATATTTATATAGTATTTCGTATAATATTTAATATGTTTTACATGTTTATAAAAATTTGTATGTTTTGGTGTTTTTTTGTCTTTGCAGCCCGAGGACGTGCTGTGGTTTACCAGGGGGGAATGTAGCACCCTGAGGATTCGGCTGCTACAGGAGTATTGCACCTCAACCCAGAGGTGTGATATTCCACTCCCGGGTAAGGAAGGAGTGTGGAACTGAGCTCAGATAGACTGCATGCACTACATACATCCCATTCCAGAGGAGCAGGCCGACGGCACTCCCACTTAGAAATGTGCAGGTGCGACCGAGCCTGTTCCTGGCTGGAGTGGGAGGGGGGAGGAACATCCCATGTAGTGTAGGGGCAGAAAGGGGGAGCAGTCTGGGTAGTGGTAGGAGCTCATTGGGTGCTGGTCACCTGAGCTCACACATAGAGGGCTATATAAGGTGGGCACCATCAAAGATCAGGGTCAGACGCAGAGGAGCCTGTCAGACGCTGAGCACAAGTCAGTCAGTGCAGAGAACGAGTCTGCTGCAGAGGAAGTCAGCCTGCAGCAAGGGAGCAGAACAGACCTGAGCCTGAAGAGTGAGAGAGTGGAGTACAGAAAGACCCAGAGGGGGACAAAGAAGGGACCCAAGAACCCAAATAAGAACACCGGGTGAGGAGTCAGCAGAAGGGTACCGGAACCCAAGCTGGTGGGGGTAAAGACATTCCCCAGCCAGAGACCGGAGACCGTGGGCAGAGTCTGTCACGGTCACCCACTACATTCACCCTGAAGGCACACCACATGGAGGGTCAGGGAACCTGAGGCCAAAGGTTGCCCAACAGAAGGCCCGAGGGAGCTGGATTTAGGTGAATCACTGGTGGGGACGGCTGAAGGAAGGACAGAGGGAGAGCTCAGGGCCACGCTCCGGACTTGTTTGGGGGTTGGCCGGATCCAGGACCTGGTGGACGCAGCACGGCTCGGGAGGTCACTTGGAGCTAGAGTGACCAGGAACATCTGCAGTAAGTAAAGACCCTTAACTGCACTACCCGAGTCTGTCATCATTACCGGCTGCACCGCACCACCACAACCCCCATCCTCTGCGCCTGTCCCCTCTGAGGCTATACCCCTCCCGTTGGGGGTTATCCCACCAAGCTGCGCATCCACCATCAGCCTCAGCGGACCCTGCTGCAGCGGCGGCCACAGTGACCGCATCACAACGGGTGGCGTAGTCGACACAACGAACTTTAATAACATCAGTAAAGACTGCCACATAACCCTGAGCTTGACGCCCTGGGCACGGGACCGGGTCACAGCCGCTCGGAGACTACAACCCCCCATCTGATCCGGTGCCGGGTATTCCCCTCAAAAAGGAATATGTCCCAGGGGGCGCGTCAGCAGGACAGAGAGTGAGTGTGGATTCAGTGAAAGGAGAGGAGGGGAGCAGAGTCTCTTCAGGAGCTCTGCTCCAGAAAGGGGCCTAGTAATAGAGGCCCAGGAGGGGAGCAGAGGAGAAAGGCTCCGTTAACAGAATGGATCCCAGGGGGTACAGCGAGTGCAGGACGGCACCCATACGCCCGAATCTGCCAAGTGTCAGAGGGATCAGGCCGCAAGAAGGGAACCGGTCCCTGGACCAGCCGTGTTACTCCAGGTCTCGGCTGGAAAACTGGAGGCTTCTGCACTTCCATGGTGCAGTTGCCACAGTCTCACCCTAGTCACCATGAAGGGCATCAAGTAGGTCCGGAAGCTCCACGTTACCCAGAGGGACTTCAGAGCACCCGATCGGGACTGTGTGTGGGGAAGCGCAGAGCAGGAGGGAGAAGACCCGGCGCGAGAAGTCGGTCTAGTAAGGAACATAGAGAAAGCAGGGTTCCGTCAAGCGCTCCTGATATACTTGAGAAAGTGCTGGACCTTTTGTCTGGTAGACGCAGTGCGACGCGGGAGGCTGACACCCGTACAGTGTACCTGATGAACTTGAACAGAACTGTGAGTAAAACTGGGATGACTGCACTCCACTGCCTCCGTCAATTATTTCTGCTGCGCCATCTCTCCTGCACCACAAGCCCCAGCATCACCATCATCTATACTACACTGCCCTGGGGCCCGCTTCACCTGTGGGGAGCCGTTCCAACCCAGCTGCACTATCAACCGCCCCAGAGGTCTGAAGCAGCGCTGGTACCTATTACCAGGAACCACAGGTGGCGTCACGAACACTTCCTAAGAACTACAAATCCCATATAAATATTTTCCTTCCCCTTTTTGTTGACCGCCCTGGGCCACGGACCGGGCCGCCGCCACTGTGACATATCCCTTCCCCAGCATCTATAGGCCCGGCACAGAGTACCCCACGGCCCTGGGGGTGTGTCAAAAACAAGACCAAACCCCCGAATATATACAGACCCCAAAGCAGTCCCCCCTGCGTAAACAAATATAGCTTCGTTCAGTCTAGTGAACCTGCACAATATATAGTCATGTAACCAGATCTTTGCTGGATCTTCATTAGAAAAAGTTTCTGAACATATCTGGGATGATTCACATTGCAGTTTCATGATTTGACACAAATATTCTGCATGAAATAAATCCCTGTTGACATCCCCTAATCTTTTTTGAAAGATGGTGTCTTAGTGTACAGACTCCGTGTACAAGGCCTAACTTGAAGTGATCAGGTGTAGGTACAGGTAATTATAATGAGGAGCTTTCCTAAAGCAATACAGAAAGGCAGCAGTTCCAGGAGACCTCTCAACACCTTTTCTGTGATGTGCTGGCATGATGATGACGTCATCAGCCTGCGCCAATGCCTCAGCCGATGCCATGATGTCATTGCGCCAACATGTATGCGCTGACCACAAGAAGAAGTAGAGCCACTTCAGAACATCCCGGACACCTACATGGCTGGATAATCATAAGGGCTGTTACAATCCTCCTTCTAGACCTGTCCTCTGCCTTTAACACAGTTGATCACTGCCTCCTACTACAGATCCTCTCTTCCTTTGGTATCAAATACCTTGCCCTCACCTGGATCTCCTCATACCTTTCCAACCGCACATTCAGTGTCTCCCACTCCCACACTACCTCCTCATCCCGCCCTCTCTCTCTGTTGGAGTCCCTCAAGGCTCTGTCCTAGGACCCCTACCCTTCTCCATCTATACCCTTGGTCTGGGACAACTTATAAAGTCCCATGGCTTACAGTACCACCTATATGCTGATGACACTTACTTCTACCTTTCTGGCCCAGGTATCACCTCACTGCTGTTCAGAAACCCAGAGTGCCTATCAGCCATATCCTCCATCTTCTCCTTTCGTTTCCTCAAAATCAATGTGGAAAAATCTGAAGTCATCATCTTTCCTCCTTCTCATGTATCTTCCCTACCTGATCTATCTATTACAATAAATGACATCACGCATTCCCCTGTTGCAGAAATCAGCTGCCTCGGAGTAACCCTTGACTCTGCCTTGTCCTTCAAACCGCACATCCAAGCTCTTTTCACCTCCTGTCGCCTCCAGCTCAAAAATATTTCCAGAATCCATCCTTTCCCCAACCCTCAATCTCCTAAAATGCTTGTGCATGCCCTCATCATTTTCTGCCTTGACTACTGCAGCATCCTCCTCTGCAGCATACCTGCCAACACTCTCGCACCTCTCCAGTCCATCCTTAACTCTCTCGCCTTGCTACTCCTCCGCTTCTCCCCTCAGCAAATCCCTTCATCGGCTCCCAATTCCCCATTGTATCCAGTTCAAACTACTAACACTGACCTACAAAGCCATCCATAATCTGTCTCCTCTGTATATCTCCAAGCTAATTTCCCGTTATCTTCCCTCACGCAATCTCCGATCCTCCCAAGACCTCCTTCTCTCCACACTTATTCGTTCCTCAACCAATCACCTCCAAGATTTCTCCAGAATATCCCCCATCCTCTGGAATTCTGTGCCCCAACACATGCGATTGTCCATCACATTTGGATCCTTCAGATGGAACTTGAAAACCCGTTTCTCCAGGAAAGCTTACAGCCTGCAATGACCCTGCTGCCACATTACCATCACCGGAGCTGCTGAAACCTCGCAACCTACTGTCTCTATCCCCATCATCCTGTAGAATGTAACCCGCAAGAGCAGGGTCTCCTTGCCTCTGTATCAATCATTGTTAGTTTGTTTACTGTGATATCTGTATTTTGTATTTAACCCCTTCTCATGTACAGCACCATGGAATCAATGGTGCTATATAAATAATAATAATTATAATAATAACAACAACAATAATATTGATTGCCACATGTTTGATTTATTTATCCCACTCTGCCAAAGGTAATTCTATTAACCCTCCATACCTTTTGAGGAACACTGACTATTTTTAAAGCTCCTATAAATAAACTATTCGCTCATCATGTGACCTATACTATTCTTAACTTTTCACTACCAATACTCCTATAATCTTAAATTATGGCTATATGCTATTCCAATAGTTCTAATGTATGCTATGGGTACTTTTTCATCTCTCCATTGGTTCACATGGCAATGGCAGCCATTAGACTGATCCACTGATCATTTTTAGAGTCATTATTGCCACTATTGATCATATAGCGATTAAGTAGTCCACTCCAAAATGGCCGTTTGTTCCATGGAGAGGAGGGGCTATGTGTTCGATTGAACTGGAAACAATATGATGACACGCACCGCGCATCACCGGAAATTACGGCTTTGCGGTCCATTTTGGCTTGCTTGCATTCCCGCAGGAGCGCACGCCGTTTAGTTCAACACACGCTACACCCACTGGTGAGTGATTTATAATTAATTAGGTCGCACCCCTGGACCATCATGGGGTATGTGACTTAGTGTTTCTGTAATTACTAATCTGTAGGAGCTTAGTTTTATTGGACAATTGACTTTGTTGACCACCTGTTCCTTACTCCAAATTTATTTACGATGTGATATAATCCCTGCCCAAAAAACGTTCCACTGCTTTGCTCACAGGTAGCGGAGACAAGAGTGGCTCTTATGAATTGCACTTTAGCATAGACTCCTACTGCACCATGTGTACATGTCCCCTGATGACTCCTTTGGAAGAAACGCGTAGGACACACAAGAGGCTTAAAGGGAGAGTACAGGGCCAACTAATATAGGAATTAGCTGTGGACTGCCCTTGTCAGGGCAGGAGCAAAGGGGTATCAGACTAGTCCAGACCATATAGGGAATCTTAGGGGTAGAATCAGATGCCTTCCCCCAGATGTCTGCAATGTACTACTTGAGATGCCCCTGATGCCAGACCACCAGCAATCCACCATCATTGGGTGAGAATGTTTCATTTTTATCATATTTTTGTATAAGCATTGTAAACCCACCACTGTGGTCATCTTAAGTACGTCCATTTGAGCTACTAGTGCACTTTAAAGGGGTTTTACCTTGAGCAAAAGTTCATTTTAATCAATAGATCTTGGAATAATAAGTTCCACAATTGGATATGTTAAGAAAAAATGTTCCTGTGCTGAGATAATCTTATAAATGTTCCCCTGCTGTGTACTGTGTAATGGTTGTGTCTCACCGTACAGGAACATGGTCTGATCATACCACATCTCCTGGGCAGGGGAGGAAGCAAAAGATTATACAGAAATTACAGCAGGGGATCACAGCTGATTCTTTCTCTGAAGTAAAACATTGTTTAAAAACAGGCAGGGAAATGTTTTACCTCACAAAAAGAATCAGCTGTGAACCCCTGCTGTAATGTCTGTATACTCTTCTTCTTCCTCCCCTGCCCAGGAGCTGTGTATGATCAGACCATGTTCCTGCACGGCCAGACACAACCATTACACAGTACACAGCAGAGGCACATTTATAAGATTATCTCAGCACAGGAACATTTTATTTAAACACATCCAATTGTGAAAGTTATTATTATTCTAAGATCTATTGATTAAAATCAACTTTTATTCATGGGAAAACCCCTTTAAGTCCGCTGACAACTGTGTACTCGTTACATAAAGATTCATATCCTCTGGGACTCAACACGGGGATCAGTCTCTAACACTGTCTCTATCATTGCAGCTGTTCTACGGGTGTTAATTGAGTACTCTATTCTTGTCCATATAATATTGACGCTTCGGACAATGAGATGAGAGACCGGTTGACCGACTGATCATATTACTGAATAATCCAGTGGTCTCGCCTCGCCAATCACTTATCTCATATTGAGGAATAATACACTATTGATCTCAATTTACTTCTATCAATTGACAAGGAGATATTGACCTATTGTTCCTTTATCTGCGCTTTTTAAGTATTAAGTATGTTGCTAATATATTTTATTAGCATATAGAATAAAAGTATTAACATTGATTAACTAAATCACCGCTGCTGCTAAGAAAGAGTACTGTGGCTAATTAATTTATATATTTATTGGGTGGGGAAAAGTGACTATTATAGTTAATGGGGGTCACAGTGATGAATTATCAATTTACATTTGGAATGGTGGGTTGCATAATAGTTAGTTACATATTACTGGTGTGGCACTAAATGGCCACCAATCGGTAAATCATTACCGATCGGCAGTTTACTGTGGTCTGACTGTGGATTGACAAACGAAACGTCAGCAAAGAGGAAGTAGAATAAAATATAAAGCAGTTAGTGTAATTAGGGAATATTAGGAAATGTTATATTAAAGTATATTAGAAAAAAGATTAAATTATGACATTAAATAGAGTTTAGAATGAAAATAAAATTTAGTTTTGGATCACCCCTTTAGACGATTCGCACTGAGCGATAAGTCCCATGTTATATAGCACCCCCTGTTGTGATTAATAGCGCTGTCCTTTATTACACATTCCCTTTTATTATGTATAGCGCCGTCCCGTATTATATAACATCCTCTTGCTATGTATAGCGGCGTTTCTTATTGCATAGTGTCCTCTTTCATGTATAGTGTTATGTTATTTATTGTGCTGTTTGTAAGGGAAAAAATTTGCGCGCCATGCTACCTGCACCGCTGTTTCTGTCATCTAGTCTCTGCAGATGTGCCCCAGAGCACCTGTGTGTTAATCACATGACCTATCACATGACCTCCCAAAGGAATTATGTAACTTCATGTGATACATCGGGGGCTGGGGGGCACACCCTCTAAACTGCCTGGGGCCCTGGCTACTGTTAATCCATCCCTGGGTGTAGAAGCATAGGTATAATAATGCTTTCTGTCAGATACGTTAGCCCCCCCCACCCCTGGCGGTCTGCAGAAGGCCTAAAAATTGCCCAAATCGATGGGAACAGTGCTCACATGACATGGGAACAGCACGGGGAAGACCCCTGGAAGCATTTCTGACTCCCAGGTCACTGCTGTTAAGCAACGTTGTCAGAGGTATTACACCACTTTTATGGACTCACAATAAAACATACAAAAACGAAACCAAAATGGATTTTCCTGGGGAAAATGTTAAGGAACATCCTTTCCAGGGTAATGACCTGTGTATAAGGCAAAATAAATAATCAAAAACAAAAATGCTCCTCCACACCTTGGGATATGTTCACACGTAGCATTTTTGATGCGTTTTTGCACTTTTGCATTGCTTTCAACAGTGAAAAGTGCATTCACCGGGAAATGTCATTTTAACATTTAATACCTTATCTGGCCATGTGGTGCGTGACACATGATCAGACACATCCTGCTTCATTTATGAAGGAGGGACTCTGAAAGTCACAAACACTATTTTCATAGGGCCATCAGGCGGCCCTTACTATTCTAAAAGGGCCAGCAGTCGGCTATGCTTTGTTGTTCCCATTATTAAAGAGTGTGTCTCCTAGACTGTTATTGGGTATGCAGTGACTGCAAGGGCTGCCAAAAATTTGGACGCACCCCAATATCCCTTGGAAGAGACATAGAGGAGGGTCTCAGTAAAAAAAAATGTTATAAAGGAGTGGGTCTCCTATAGTTGTAATGCCCATGCAGTGACTGCAAGTGCTGCCAAAATTTGGGAAAAACCCCAATACCAATTTAAGAGACATAGAGCTTGGCCACAGTAACGACATGTTCCCATTAGAAAGGAATGGGACTCCCATACTGTTTGCCTATGCAGTGAATGCAACGGCTGTCAAAAATTTGGAGGAACTCCAATGTCCCTTGCAAGAGACGTAGAGGTCGGAGGGCCTCCTGAAAACAATGTTCCCATTTTTAGGAAGTGGGTCTCCCATACTGTTTGCCTAGGCAGCGAATGCAACGGCTGCCAAAAATTTGGAGGAACTCCAATGCTCCTTGCAAGAGACGTAGATATGGTGATATGGTAGATATTGTGGTGATATGGTGGTGGAGGATGAGGATGAGGAGAAGGAGGAGGACAAGAGCAAATAGACAAAATCAGGAAGCTTATACCTCATTTCAAGGCAGAAACATTACTGTGTCCAACAGTTATTACATATGTCAAACTGAAATAGCTGTTGCAAAAACACCAATTTTTATAAAACATTAAGCTTAAGATTAATAGGGGTGCCCAAACTTTTTCATATAACTGTATTATATGAATAATATTTAATTATGTAATAGATCTGCATTTTTATATATTTTGTGTATCAATTCTTCACCAATTTCAAAGTATTTGCTTGCTGTAAGTTTACCTGTTTCTCTTCTTTCATCTTGCAGAGTGATGTGTCTATACAATCTGAAGTTACATTAGTTGAGCACAGGAACAGAATATTGTCAGAGCACACTAGTTTCAATCCAGACTGGTTAACACGAGTCTCCACAGCAAAGAGAAAGCAGCACACTAGGAAAGAAAAGGCTAATCATTCCATATATTCGCAGCATGAACATGACCACAGAAGGGATTTCAATATGTACTTACAGTTTCCCAACAAAATACATGGCATGTGCCATTGTGTGATCATCTTGCCCGTTGCTACATGTGTGTGTGTAAACTAATAGCACTGTCAAACCTGGTTGCAACCAATCTGCTGGGATTTCCTATGTCGTCATAGATGAGTAGGAGGGGAAATCCCTTCATGATTCACAAGACCAGAAATAAAGAAAGTAGTACTGGGCATGTGCCTGGCTTATGATGAATAACGAATATTTTAGGGGATTTTCCTACAGGCTATTTTCTTACATAATATTTTAATGAAAAGAACAAACAGTGACACTGTAGGGCAATGGGTCTATTGTTTTACACAAAATATACCAAATGGTTAAACTTGTTTGAACAAACTTTGCATAAGTCTATAGTATGGGCGAAGATAATAAAACTTTGCATTACAGAAAAATGCCTTCATCTCCACATATCAGTGACTTTTTCTCATACTGCCTACCTATGGCACGATCATTCACTCTGCATTTATTGTAAAATTCTTTCTTGAGAGAGGCAGAAAAGTGAACGATTTCCAGCTTTGGTGACGGTCAGGTTACAGCTGCTGCCCATAGACGTATATATAGAGTGGAGAGAGAGTGAGCACACAGAGATACTGTTGCTGCTTCAAGTAAGTGTTCCTCTATCTCACCCAGTGCTGATTTCACAGAAACCCTGTAGAACTGCTCCATAATCACTGGGGAACACAATTTTCGATTAGTTAGATCTGACACTGGTTTTTGACTAACTTTTGGCTTCTGAATGCAAAAGTTACCACAGTTTTTCTCTATCACAACTTTTTAAGTACAGGACACCCTCCCTTTGTCACAAAAAACAATAAAAATGTACACAATAGAAAATAATGCAACAAAAATAACTTGAATGCAATAGTTATTTAAAGCTATTTTGCTCATATAATGGATATATTATTACTGTAAGTCAAATTGTGTGCAAGTAGTAAAGTTAGGTAGCAGTTAAGGTCAAAATTTACCCTATAGCTTTTCTTGTAGTGTTCAATCTGTGGACAATCTCGCCTGATGCTCCAACAATAGTAAGCCATCATAAATACATCCTATCTATTCTGATACTGTCCCTCCATAGCCTTCATATCTTGGTGGAATCGTTCACCTTGCTCATCACTGACTGCACCAAGGTTTTCAGGGAAGTTAGCAAGATGTCACTTCTAAAGTATTACAGAAATGCACTTTCTCTGGATCGAAAGTGAGATACCTTTGCTCCTTTTTCAATCAAGTTTTTCTCATGCAGTCTTAATGCTAGGACTTCTGAAGCATTTTGTAACGCTGTCATCCCTGCATGGTCCCTCTCCCTCCTCCCATCAGGGATGCTGACATGTTCACAGCCACTTTGTCATCCCCTGCTCTGTCTCCCTCCATGCCTCCCATTTTCCAATGCCTGCACACGTCTCATAGGTCTCCAAGCAGCGCGCTTAAGAAATGTCCTCAGCCTATAGCTGTGAAGCATTAGGTATTTAAGGCACCCTCCCCTGTAGGGAGGTGCATGAGCAACTTAAGTACCTAGTTAGTCTTGAACGCACTAGTTCATTTTCAAGTCCCTGTTCCTGAACCCGTTCTACTACACTGTACCAGAGTCTGTCCTGTTATCCTGAACCCGCACTCCCAGAACATAATCCTGCATCTGAACCCGTACAGTCTGTATTAGTCATTCTGTCCAAACCAGCAACAGTATCCATACCCCCAGTGACCCTGTTCCTGGCCTAGCTGAAACTCCGAGTCAGTACCTGCACTCCTGACCACTGGGGTCAGCTGCCGCAGTACCGGGGACTGCCCTGAAGTGGTACCTGGTGGCTACCTGCAGTTCAAGCTTAACCTCACCACAAGAGACTCTAGGGAAGTAGGGAAGACCAGGTAGCCGCTTATTTACGTCCCTCTAGGGTAAGCCCGGTCCATGGCGCAGTGGTTCCAAAAGCCACCAGCATGACACCTTTTTTGATCATCCCAAATCTCATGCCAAATCGTTTAACTCATGCTTGTCAAATCCCTTACAGACTGACATCTTCAATTTTAAAATCTTCATCATTGCAGTCACTTTGTTGTTCACCATAATGCTGTTCTTAAAAAGAGAAGTTCAAGGAAAAATGGCGCTGGGATTTCAGCTGAATGAGGCACTGATGTTAGACTAGGATACTTTATTTTATATTTATTTTTCTTGTTATATTCTGAATAGTGATGATCGAGCACTAAAATGCTCAAGCGCTCGGTAATCGATTCGAGCAGGTTGGACTCTCGGACAGGCTCAACTCGAGTACAGAGTATAATGGTAGTCAATGGAAAACTCAAGAATTTTTTCTGGAAGACTCTAACAGAAGGTTTGGGGAGGCAGGTAAATCGCTGAAAAGGATGGAAACAGCACTGAAATGGAATGAGAACAGCATGGGGAAGAAGCCTGGATGCATTTTTCTGATGCCCAGGTCGCTGCTGGGAGCAATGTTGTCAGAGTATTACTCCACTTTTGCAGACTAACAATAAAACATACAAAACTGAAGATAAAATGAATTTTAGAAGAAAAAATGTTAGGAAACATTCTTTCCTGCACAATGACTTGTATATAAGGCAAAATTAAAAAGAGAAAAAATAAAACCACCTCCTCTACCCCTTAATCCCTTTATGACATATGACGTATAGATATGTCATAGGTTGCCTCCCCCTCTTTGATGTGGGCTCCGGCGCTGAGCCTGCACCTTTTCAGGCACGTGACAGCTGATCTGATCAGCTGTCATGTACTCCTAAAAGCCGCTGGTGAAATCACGATCCACCTGTGGATGTTAACATGTTAAATGCCGCTGTCAATGTCTGACAGTGGCATTTAACATGCACGTGCTGGAAGTGCGTCATAAGACTCGCCCATTGGCACCCCTGTAACATGATTGCGGGGCGCCGATGGGTTGGCATGACCCCTGTGGTTCTGATTGCCTATCTGCTATGAGTGCCGCCCCGTGGCTGGCGTTCATATCAGATGAGCATTTTTGCTACACATAGCAGGGCTTGAAATTTATTGCGGTGCGGGAGTCTTCCCGCATGGCAATAGTTAACAGCCGCCAGCCAATAACAGCCCACACGTCGACTGCGTATGACGTCACTGGCGGACTGTGGCTAGTTGGCGTCCGTGCCTCAGATCGACGATGGAGAGTCGCCGCTGGACCGGCGGCAAGGTAAGAAGAAACTTTTTTTTTTCTTAATTTGTTGTAAAGCCACACTATGTGGGTAGAATGGGAGATGACATGGGGGGCAGAATGGGAGATGACATGGGGGCAGGATGGGAGATGACATGGGGGCAGAATGGGAGATCAGATGGAGGCAGAGTGGAGAGACATGGGGGCAGAATGGGAGGAGACATGGGGACAGAAAGGGAGATGACATGGGGCAGAATGGAGAAATGAGGGAAGAATGGAGAGACATAAGAGCAGAATGGAGAGACGACATGGGGGCAGAATTGGAGAGACGACATGGGGGTAGAATGTGGGAGCGACGACATGGGGACCCGGGAGAAAAAAGTGTAATACTAACACTGACCTACAAAGCCATCCATAACATTTCTCCTCCCTACATCTCTGAACTAATACCCCAATATCTTCCCTCACGTAATCTCCGGTCCTCCCAAGACCTCCTTCTCTCATCCACACTTATTCGTTCCTCACCCAATCGCCTCCAAGACTTCTCCCGAATATCCCCCATCCTCTGTAATTCTATGCCCCAACACGTGCGATTAGCCACCACATTTGGATCCTTCAGACGGAACCTGAAAACCCAACTCTTCAAGCAAGCTTGGATGAGAATGGAGAGACATGGGGGCAGAATGGAGAGATGACATGGGAGCAGAATGGAGAGACATGGGAGCAGAAAGGAGAGACATGGGGGCAGAATGGAGAGATGACATGGGAGCAGAATGGAGAGACATTGGAGCAGAAAGGAGAGACATGGGGGCAGAATGGAGAGATGACATGGGAGCAGAATGGAGAGACATAGAGGCAGAATGGAGAAACATGGGGGCAGGATGGAGACAAATGGGGGCAGGATGGAGACACATAGGGGGCAGGATGAAGTCACATGGGGCAGAATGGAGAGACATGGGGGCAGAATGGAGAGACATCGGGGAAGTATGGAGACAAATGGGGGCAGGATGGAGACTTATGGGGTCAGGATGAAGTCACATGGGGCCAGGATGGGAGAACATATGAGGGCAGGATCAGGACATATGGGGCCAGGAATGGGAGAACACAAGGGGTCAGGAATGGGAGAACAAAAGGGACAAGGAATGAGACATGTGGGGTCCAGAATGGAGTACATATGGGAGCAGGATGTCGAACATTTTTACTGTAGGGGCGATTTATGGATATTATTACTACTGTGATGTATTTTATTTTTGAGGATACTGTTTTCAGTGGGGGGGGGTCCTGTTACTGTGCAGGGTGACACTATGTCGCTTTTTTTCTTCATTTGGTGTAGTGTAGAAGTTTGGGAAAAATTGGAGAATGTGCTGCGGAAACTGCTCTAGATAACTAAATTATTTTCTGCAGAGACAAGTCCTGGCTGGAAGAAGTGATGATGGTCTGTGCTGGATGAACAAGAAAAGCGAAAATGAATGACTTCAACTAGAGATGTCACCAGTGAGTCAGTGTATTACCTGTATACTGACAATATACACTACACACTATACACAGTGCTCCTGTGTATAATGTCACTGATGATCCCTGTATTACCTGTACAATATACACTACATACAGAGATCATGTGTATAATGTCACTGGTGATCTTTGTATTACCTGTACACTTACACTATACACTATATACTATGTACAGAGCTCCTGTGTATAATGGCACTTATGGTAATATTAGTATTGTGTTTTTTTTATTAAGGATCAGTATTGTAGTATTCAGTCACTATGTGATGGTAATATGTGCCCCGGCCATGGTGTTTCAGTATTTGTTCCCTATATGTGGTATTATTTGGTCACTATGTGATGGTAATATGTGGTCTGGTCATGGTGTGATGGTATTTATCCATTGTATGCAGTATTATTCGGTCACTATGTGGTGATAATATGTGATCTAGTCATGGTGTGGTGGTATTTGTCCCTAGTATGTGGTATTATTCGGTCACTATGTGGTGATAATATGTGGTCTGGTCATGGTGTGATGGTATTTGTCCCTTGTATGTGGTATTATTGGTCATTTTTAAAAAATGGATGTGACACTTTCCCTTAAAGAAAAATAAAGAAAAATATATCTAAAAAGAGTATTGGATATTTTAAGAATTTTTTTAATAGGTTAGAATAGAGTAAGGCACGGCCAAAAGAGTTTACCTTGTTGTGGTGGCAGCTTAAACATTTCTTTCCCAAAACAAAAGCTGCTGGCTATGTATGTGATTTGGTTCAAAGGGAACTGTTATTGTGTGATTGGTGAGGATGTAGTGCAGACGTGCAGTTTTTCCAAGAGTGGGCGATGGGACTGTGGAAGGTTCGAGGGGTAGAGGCAGAGATGGGGTAGAGGCGGAGTTGAGTAGAGTCTCAAGGGGGCCCGAAAATTTTGCCATTATGGGGCCCTGAAATTCCTGTTGGCAGCCCTGTTCAAAATAAAACAATAAAAAAATCATATAAAAGAGAATCTAGACATGTATGGTATCTGCAAACTCGTAATGACCTGGGGAATCATAATGGTATGGTCAGTTTTAGCATTTAGTGAACATGGTAAAAAAAAAACCAATTGTGGAATTGCACTTTTTTGCAATTTCACCTCACTTGGAATTTCTTTCCCGTTTTCTGGTACACTATAGGGTAAAATCAATGGTGTCGTTCAAAAGTACAACTGGTCCCGCAAAAAAAACAAGCCCTCCCATGGTCATATTCACAGAAAAATAAAAAAGCTATGGCTCTGGGAAAGTGGAGCAAAAAATGAAAACGCTAAAAAGGAAAATCCCAAGGTGGTAAAGGGGTTAATAGTCAAGCCATCTCTCACAGTATTTCCTCATCACCTATGACTACAGTGGATGACATAGTAGTGACTACACCCACTTGTATTCACCGTTAAATGTAATTTTAATATTTTACTACCTTATCTAGGTATGTGGTGTGTGTGTGACATGGTCAGACACATCTTGTTTAATTTATGAACAAAGCCTCACACAGCCTATGCGGACAATGCAAGAACTGACAAAAATTAGGCAGAGGTACTGCGATACACCCTGTATTAGACATAAAGGAGGGCCTTATACATATTCTGTTAAAATTGTTAGGTAGTGGGACTCCTAGACTCATAAAGCCTATGCACTAAGTGCAAGGGCTGGCAAAAATTAGAAGGCGGAATTGCAATACATCCTGGAAGACATGTAGAGGAGGGCCTCAAAAAATTTTTTTTTCCATTTTTAAGGAGTGGGACTCCTAGACTGGTAAAGCCTATGCACTAAATGCAAGGGTTGAAAAACATTTACCACTGGGGGTGTGTGTATATATATATATATATATATATATATATATATATATATATATATATATATATAGTACAGACCAAAAGTTTGGACACACCTTCTCATTTAAAGATTTTTCTGTATTTTCATGACTTAAATTGTACATTCACACTGAAGGCATCAAAGCTATGAATTAACACATGTGGAATTATATACTTAACAAAAAAGTGTGAAACAACTGAAAATATGTCTTATATTCTAGGTTCTTCAAAGTACCCACCTTTTGCTTTGATGACTGCTTTGCACACTCTTGGCATTCTCTTGATGAGCCTCAAGAGGTAGTCACCGGAAATGGTTTTCACTTCACAGGTGTGCCCTGTCAGGTTTGATAAGTGGGATTTCTTGCCTTATAAATGAGGTTGGGACCATCAGTTGTGTTCAGAAGTAGAGAGGACAGAGAACAGTGCAGTGTTTGTGGTGATTATCTTCTGTGTACTTGGATATTTCTCATATAGATTTGAATACTTTTTGTGTCCTGAATTGGGTCTGCCGTGTGTAGAGGGTTGTTGCGGTTTTTTATTGCCTCATTCATTTTCCGCACTGATTCCTGTATCTGCCTGATCATCTATGTATTAACGAATAAATTTTTGATATTTTTGCAATATTATGGCTCCTTTTTCGTTTCTTTCTGGTTTGGTTTGTGAATTTTTGGCGATGAAGCCTTATGATGTCCATAATGGGGTAGTATTGAATACGGTAATCATTTAGGTCTATAACATTTGATGTGATATTTGATATGATAGATACAGTTATATGAAAAAGTTTGGGCACCCCTATTAATCTTAAGCTTAATGTTTTATAAAAATTGGTGTTTTTGCAACAGCTATTTCAGTTTGACATATGTAATAACTGTTGGACACAGTAATGTTTCTGCCTTGAAATGAGGTTTATTGTACTAACAGAAAATGTGCAATCTGCAATCAAACAAAATTTGACAGGTGCATAAGTATGGGCACCTCACCAGAAAAGTGACATTAATATTTAGTAGATCCTCCTTTTGCAAAAATAACAGCCTCTAGTCGCTTCCTGTAGCTTTTAATGAGTTCCTGGATCCTGGATGAAGGTATTTTTGACCATTCCTCTTTACAAAACAATTCCAGTTCAGTTAAGCTGGATGGTCGCCGAGCATGGACAGCCCTCTTCAAATGATCCCACAGATGTTCAATGATATTCAGGTCTGGGGACTGGGATGGCCATTCCAGAACATTGTAATTGTTCCTCTGCATGAATGCCTGAGTAGATTTGGAGCGGTGTTTTGGATCATTGTCTTGCTGAAAGATCCATCCCCTGCGTAACTTCAACTTTATCACTGATTCTTGAACATTATTGTCAAGAATCTGCTGATACTGAGTGGAATCCATGCGTCCCTCAACTTTAACAAGATTCCCGGTGCCGGCATTGGCCACACAGCCCCAAAGCATGATGGAACCTCCACCAAATTTTACTGTGGGTAGCAAGTGTTTTTCTTGGAATGCTGTGTTTTTTTTCCCGCCATGCATAACGCCTTTTTGTATGACCAAACAACTCAATCTTGGTTTCATCAGTCCACAGGACCTTCTTCCAAAAAGAAATTGGCTTCTCCAAATGTGCTTTTGCATACCTCAGCCGACTCTGTTTGTGGCGTGCTTGCAGAAACGGCTTCTTTCGCATCACTCTCCCATACAGCTTCTCCTTGTGCAAAGTGCGTTGTATAGTTGACCGATGCACAGTGACACCATCTGCAGCAAGTTGATGCTGCAGCTCTCTGGAGGTGGTCTGAGGATTGTCCTTGACTGATCTCACCATTCTTCTTCTCTGCCTTTCTGATGTTTTTCTTGGCCTGCCACTTCTGGCCTTAACAAGAACTGTCCCTGTGTTCTTCCATATCTTTACTATGTTCCTCACAGTGGAAACTGATAGGTTAAATCTCTGAGACAGCTTTTTGTATCCTTCCCCTGAACAACTATGTTGAATAATCTTTGTTTTCAGATCATTTGACAGTTGTTTTGAGGAGCCCATGATGCCACTCTTCAGAGGAGATTCAAACAGGAGAACAACTTGCAAGGGCCACTTTAAGTAGCTTTTCTCATGATTGCATACACCTGGCTATGAAGTTCAAAGCTCAATGAGGTTACAAAGCCAAAAAAAGTGCTTTAGTAAGTCAGTAAAAAGTAGATAGGAGTATTTAAAACAAGAAAATGATAAGGGTGCCCATACTTATGCACCTGTCAAATTTTGTTTGAATGCAGATTGCACATTTTCTGTTAGTACAATAAACCTCATTTCAAGGCAGAAACATTACTGTGTCCAACAGTTATTACATATATCAAACTGAAATAGCTGTTGCAAAAACACCAATTTTAAGAAAACATTAAGCTTAAGATTAATAGGGGTGCCCAAACTTTTTCATATAACTGTACTACCTGGTCATAATTAGTGTGTATTATAGGTTCTTCAAAGTAGCCACCTTTTGCTTTGATGACTGCTTTGCACACTCTTGGCATTCTCTTGATGAGCTTCAAGAGGTAGTCACCGGAAATGGTCTTCCAACAATCTTGAAGGAGTTCCCAGAGATGCTTAGCACTTATTGGCCCTTTTGCCTTCACTCTGCGGTCCAGCTCACCCCAAACCATCTCGATTGGGTTCAGGTCTGGTGACTGTGGAGGCCAGGTCATCTGGCGTAGCACCCCATCACTCTCCTTCTTGGTCAAATAGCCCATACACAGCCTGGAGGTGTGTTTGGGGTCATTGTCCTGTTGAAAAATAAATGATTGTCCAACTAAACGCAAACCGGATGGAATAGCATGCCGCTGCAAGATGCTGTGGTAGCCATGCTGGTTCAGTATGCCTTCAATTTTGAATAAATCCCCAACAGTGTCACCAGCAATGCACCCCCACACCATCACACCTCCTCCTCCATGCTTCGTGGTGGGAACCAGGCATGTAGAGTCCATCCGTTCACCTTTTCTGCTTCGCACAAAGACACGGTGGTTGGAACCAAAAATCTCAAATTTGGACTCATCAGACCAAAGCACAGATTTCCACTGGTCTAATGTCCATTCCTTGTGTTCTTTAGCCCAAACAAGTCTCTTCTGCTTGTTGCCTGTCCTTAGCAGTGGTTTTACTAGCAGCTATTTTACCATAAAGGCCTGCTGCACGAAGTATCCTCTTAACAGTTGTTGAAGAGATGTGTCTGCTGCTAGAACTCTGTGTGGCATTGACCTGGTCTCTAATCTGAGCTGCTGTTAACCTGCGATTTCTGAGGCTGGTGACTCGGATAAACTTATCCTCAGAAGCAGAGGTGACTCTTGGTCTTTTTTTCCTGGGGCGGTCCTCATGTGAGCCAGTTTCTTTGTAGCGCTTGAAGGTTTTTGCAACTGCACTTGGGGACACTTTCAAAGTTTTCCCAATTTTTCGCACTGACTGACCTTAATTTCTTAAAGTAATGATGGCCACTCGTTTTTCTTTACTTAGCTGCTTTTTTCTTGCCATAATACAAATTCTAACAGTCTATTCAGTAGGACTATCAGCTGTGTATCCACCAGACTTCTGAACACAACTGATGGTCCCAACCCCATTTATAAGGCAAGAAATCCCACTTATCAAACCTGACAGGGCACACCTGTGAAGTGAAAACCATTTCCGGTGACTACCTCTTGAGGCTCATCAAGAGAATGCCAAGAGTGTGCAAAGCAGTCATCAAAGCAAAAGGTGGCTACCTTGAAGAACCTAGAATATAAGACATATTTTCAGTTTTTTCACACTTTTTTGTTAAGTATATAATTCCACATGTGTTAATTCATAGTTTTGATGCCTTCAGTGTGAATGTACAACTTTCATAGTCATGAAAATACAGAAAAATCTTTAAATGAGGTGTGTCCAAACTTTTGGTCTGTACTGTGTATATATATATATATATATATATATATATATAGATATATATATATATATATATATCTAGCTATTGAACCCATTCTACGCCCGGGTGGCGAGCATTTTTATTGGTATATGGTCTCCCATGCTGGTATGTGCTGCCCCCATGCTGTCCCCACCATCCTATATTGGTATGTATGGCACCCCTCACCCCCAATCCTGGTATGCATGGCACCGCTCACCTCCAATCCTGGTATGCATGGCACCCCTCACCCACAATCCTGGTATGCATGGCACCCCTCATCCCCAATCCTGGTATGCATGGCACCCCTCATCCCCAATCCTGGTATGTGTGGTACCCCATCCCTCATCCCTATCCTGGTATGTATATTTTTATTGTTATATGGTCTTCCATGCTGGTATGTGCTGCCCCCCCTCCTGGTATTTGTGCTGCCCCCATCCTGTCCCCACCATCCTATCCTGGTATGCATGGCACCCCTCATCCCCAATCCTGGTATACATGGCACCGCTCACCTCCAATCCTGGTATGCATGGCACCCCTCACCCCCAATCCTGGTATACATGGCACCCCTCATCCCCAATCCTGGTATGCATGGCACCCCTCACCCCCAATCCTGGTATGCGTGGCACCCCTCATCCCCAATCCTGGTATGTGTGGTACCCCATCTCTCATCCCTATCCTGGTATGTATGGTATCCCTCATCCTGGTATGCATGGGCCCCTCACCCACATCCTGGTATGCATGGCACCCCTCATCCCCATCCTGGTATGCATGGCCCCTGATCCGAATCCTGGTATGCATGGCACTCCTCATCCCTATCCTGGTATGCATGGCCCCTCATCCGAATCCTGGTATGCATGGCACTCCTGATCCCTATCCTGGTATGCATGGCCCCTCATCCGAATCCTGGTATGCATGGCACTCCTCATCCCTATCCTGGTATGCATGGCCCCTCATCCGAATCCTGGTATGCATGGCACCCCTCATCTCCAATCCCCGTATGCATGGCACCCCAAATCCCGAATCCCGGTATGTAAGGCACCCCTCATCCCCAATCCTGGTATGCATGGCACCCCTCATCCCCAGTCCTGGTATGCATGGCACCCCTCATCCCCAATCCTGGTATGCATGGCACCCCTCATCCTCAATCCTGGTATGCATGGCTCCCTAATCCCCAATCCTGATATGCATGGCACCCCTCATCCCCAATCCTGGTATGCATGGCTCCCTCACCCCCATTCTGGTATGCATGGCACTCCTCATCCCTATCCTGGTATGCATGGGCCCCTCATCGCCAATCCTGGTATACATGGTACCCCTCATCCCCAATCCTGGTATACATGGTACCCCTCATCCATATCCTGGTATGCATGGCTCCCCTCACCCCCAATCCTGGTATGCATGGCTCCCCTCACCCCCAATCTTGGTATGCATGGCACCCCTCATCCCCAATCCTGGTATGCATGGCACCCCTCATCCCCAATCCTGGTATGTGTGGTACCCCATCCCTCATCCCTATCCTGGTATGTATATTTTTATTGGTATATGGTCTCCCATGCTGGTATGTGCTGCCCCCCCTCCTGGTATTTGTGCTGCCCCCTTCCTGTCCCCACCATCCTATCCTGGTATGCATGGCACCCCTCACCCCCAATCCTGGTATACATGGCACCGCTCACCTCCAATCCTGGTATGCATGGCACCCCTCACCCCTAATCCTGATATGCATGGCACCCCTCACCCCCAATCCTGATATGCATGGCACCCCTCACCCCCAATCCTGATATGCGTGGCACCCCTCATCCCCAATCCTGGTATGCATGGCACCCCTCATCCCCAATCCTGGTATGTGTGGTACCCCATCCCTCATCCCTATCCTGGTATGTATATTTTTATTGGTATATGGTCTCCCATGCTGGTATGTGCTGCCTCCCCCTCCTGGTATTTGTGCTGCCCCCATCCTATCCCCACCATCCTATCCTGGTATGCATGGCACCCCACACCCCCAATCCTGGTATACATGGCACTGCTCACCTCCAATCCTGGTATGCATGGCACCCCTCACCCCCAATCCTGGTATACATGGCACCCCTCATCCCCAATCCTGGTATGCATGGCACCCCTCACCCCCAATCCTGGTATGCGTGGCACCCCTCATCCCAAATCCTGGTATGTGTGGCACCCCATCCCTCATCCCTATCCTGGTATGTATGGTATCCCTCATCCAGGTATGCATGGGCCCCTCACCCACATCCTGGTATGCATGGCACCCCTCATCCCCATCCTGGTATGCATGGCCCCTCATCCGAATCCTGGTATGCATGGCACTCCTCATCCCTATCCTGGTATGCATGGCCCCTCATCTGAATCCTGGTATGCATGGCCCTCCTCATCCCTATCCTGGTATGCATGGCCCCTCATCCGAATCCTGGTATACATGGCACTCCTCATCCCTATCCTGGTATGCATAGCCCCTCATCCGAATCCTGGTATGCATGGCACCCCTCATCCCCAATCCCGGTATGTATGGCACCCCAAATCCCCAATCCCGGTATGTAAGGCACCCCTCATCCCCAATCCTGGTATGCATGGCTCCCTCATCCGCAGTCCTGGTATGCATGGCACCCCTCATCCCCAATCCTGGTATGCATGGCACCCCTCATCCTCAATCCTGGTATGCATGGCTCCCTAATCTCCAATCCTGATATGCATGGCTCCCTTACCCCCATCCTGGTATGCATGGCACTCCTCATCCCTATCCTGGTATGCATGGGCCCCTCATCGCCAATCCTGGCATACATGGTACCCCTCATCCCTATCCTGGCATACATGGTACCCCTCATCCATATCCTGGTATGTATGGTACCCCTCATCCTGGAATGCATGGTACCCCGCATTCTTATCCTGGTATGTATGGTACCCCTCATCCCTATTCTGGTATGCATGGCACCCCTCACATCCCTATTCTGGTATGCATGGCACCCCTCACCCCCAAATCCTGGTATGCATGGTCCCCTCACCCCCAAATCCTGGTATGCATGGTCCCCTCACCCCCCAATCCTGGTATGCATGGTCCCCTCACCCCCCAATCCTGGTATGCATGGTCCCCTCACCCCTCAATCCTGGTATGTGTGGTACCCCTCATCCTGGTATGCATGGTCCCTTCACCCCCCAATCTTGGTATGTGTGGTACCCCTCACCCCCCAATCCTGGTATGCATCCCGCACTCGCTGTGCCCCTAGGATCCCTTCTATCCCTGGAGCCTTTCTCACTGCTCTGGTCTTCTCTCCTCATTCTCCTACTGGGCTCCTCTGACTGGACCCCATTCCTCCACGGTCCTCCCTTCCTCTCTCACTCCTAGGACCAGACTGAACTCCTCCCTTGCTCCCGTGGGCAGAACTCCTTCTAGATGCTTCTACCCTTCCTTTTATACTCTTCTGTCAGTGCTCCCCTAAACTACTTCCTCCACCCACCTCCTCTACTTAGTTCCACCCTCCTGACAGGGACCAGGCCTATACTCTCCCTTAGGAGCTATCTGGACCTTCCCTTATGAAGTGGTGTAGTGTTGGATGTGAATATGTGGGTCCTGGGTAGTGCTCCCTCCTTACCTGAGAGTGGGGTACCACACATCTGGCTGAGATTCAGTACCTCTGTGGCAACTGGACCCGCAGGGGCGCCACATTCCCCCCTCCCCGTTAAATACAGCTTGTCCGCGGGCTGGAACAGAGAAGAAAACAAGAATTAAAGACATGCAAAATTTTAAAATGCTATTCCGGATAAAACAGTAAATAGATAACGCTTCTTCCCTTTATGGGAGGCACTTTTTCTTAAACGTTATATATAACTACCGAGTATATAAAACAATATAAGATCATTTTAAATAACATTTTATAACACAAGTTCAGTAGGCTGTAGTGAGATCAATCTCAGGGTGTCCATCTCACTGTTTCAAGTGCAATATGGGGGACCCGCTCTAAAACCACCAACATAGGCCCTGGGCGTGGCTGCAGGGCATAGCTAATCCACTCGTTGGACCAGGTGTTCAGCCACGCCAAACGGGTTTTTGTTCAATGGTCTATAAAACCAACAATAAGCACCTTAAGAAGTGCTAACTTTTTACAATAAAAGTTTGGGCTGTTCAAGGTCCACAACCACAGTGTACTTTTACTTAACCGGGTACTACACAGTTATCAGTTTATAACTTTTTCAACCGGGTAACTATTTAACATTAGCTCACTCAGTGACGCATCAGCTTATGCAGGGTCAGTCTGGGCTGGCGGGATACCGGGAATTTTCCCGGTGGGCCCCGCCCCCTGCTGCAGAGGAGAGGGGGGAGAAGAGAGCAAAAAAAAAAATCCTGTGGTTTTAAGGGGCACGGGCCCTTTAAAAGCGCAGGCACAGTGTATGCAGGGACGCGCACGTCCCAGTGAAGCAGCTGAAGCTGCGCGTTTCCCTTCGCCGGCCGGCATATGACGTCATCGTCATGCGCCTGCTGTGAAGGAGGCGCGCAACTCAGGAGAAGGAGTACACCGCACGGGAGCGCAAGAAGGTAAGAGGTGTGTGTGTGTGTTTTGTGTGTGTGTGTGTGTGTAATGGTCTGGGCCCCTGGCTGGACACACAAGGGGTTAGCCGACTGGACACAAAAGGGGGGGTCCTGGCTGGACACACAGTGGGGGAACCCTGGCTGGACACAAAAGGGGGGTCCTGTTTGGACACACAAGGGGGGGCCCAGCTGGACACACGAGGGGGAAGCCCGGCTGGCCATACGAGGGGGAACCCCGGCTGAACACACGAGGGGGGGCCAAGCTGGACACACGAGGGGGGGCCAAGCTGGACACACGAGGGGGGCCAAGCTGGACACATGAGGGGGGGCCAAGCTAGACACACGAGGGGGGAGCCCTGGCTGCATACACAAGGGGGGCCCTGGCTGGACATGCAAGGGGGAACCCTGGCTGGACACACAAGGGGAGGCCTTGGCTGGACACACAAGGGGAGGCCTTGGCTGGACACACAAGGGGGAGCCCTGGCTGGACACACAAGGGGGGGCCTGGATGGACACAGGCAAAGGGGGGTGGGCAGGATGGGTATATGGGGGGCAGGCTGAACACATGGAGGCCAGGATGGATATATGGGGGGGCAGGCTGGACACATGGAGGCCAGGATGGATATACGGGGGGCAGGCTGGACTCATGGAGGCGAGGATGGATATATGGGGGGGCAGGCTGGACACATGGAGGCCAGGATGGATATACGGGGGGGCAGGCTGGACTCATGGAGGCGAGGATGGATATATGGGGGGCAGGCTTGACTCATGGAGGCCAGGATGGATATATGGGGGGCAGGCTGGACATATGGAGGACAGGATGGATATATGGGGGGGCAGGCTGGAAACATGGAGGCCAGGATGGATATATGGGGGGGGCAGGCTGGATACATGGAGGTCAGGATGGATATGTGGGGGGGCAGGCTGGACACATGGAGGCAAGGATGGATATATGGAGGGGGCAGGCTGGACACATGGAGGCCAGGATGGATATATGGAGGGGGCAGGCTGGACACATGGAGGTCAGGATGGATATATGGGGGGCATGCTGGGCACATGGAGGCCAGAATGGATATATGGGGGGGCAGGCTGGACACATGGAGGCAAGGATGGATAAATGGTGGGGGCAGGCTGGACTCATGGAGGCCAGGATGGATATATGGGGGGGCAGGCTGGACTCATGGAGGCCAGGATGGATATATGGGGGGGCAGGCTGGACTCATGGAGGCCAGGATGATATATGGGAGGGGGCAGGCTGGACACATGGAGGCCAGGATGGATCTATGGGGGGGGCAGGCTGATCACATGGAGGCCAGGATGGATATATGGGGGGGGCAGGCTGAACACATGGAGGCCAGGATGGATATATGGGGGGGCAGGCTGAACACATAGAGACCAGGATGGATATATGGGGGGGCAGGCTGGACACATGGGGGGCTAGGATGGATATGTGGAGGGGCAGGCTCGATACACATGGGCTAACATAAATATATGGAGGGGCACGCTGGATATATGGGGGGTGTCAGGATGGATATATGCAGGGGGTAAGGGCAGGATGGATATATGAGGAGGCAGGCTGAACACATGGAGGCCAGGATGGATATGTAGGGGGAGTAGGCTGGACACATGGAGGCCAGGATGGATATATGGGGGAGCAGGCTGGACACATGGAGGCCAGGATGGATATATGGGGGGGCAGGCTGGACACATGGAGGCCAGGATGGATATATGGGGGAGCAGGCTGGACACATGGAGGCCAGGATGGATATATGGGGGGACAGGCTGGACACATGGAGGCCAGGATGGATATGTAGGGGGAGCAGGCTGGACACATGGAGGCCAGGATGGATATATGGGTGGGGCAGGCTGGACACATGGAGTCCAGGATGGATATATGGGGGGGAAGGATGGATATATGGGGGTGTCAGGATGGATATATGCAGGGGGGAAGGGCAGGATGGATATATGGGGGGGAGGCTGGACACATGGAGTCCAGGATGGATATATGGGGGGGCAGGCTGGAAACATGGAGGCAAGGATGGATATGTGGGGGGGGGGCAGGCTGGCCACATGGGGGGGGCTAGGATGGGTATATGGGAGGGGGCAGGCTTGATACACGTGTGCTAGGATAAATATATGGAGGGGTCACACTGGGCAAATGTGGGCCAGAAGGGATATATGCAGGGGGGTGTCAGGATGGATACATGGAGTCCAGGATGGATATATGGGGGGTACAGGCTGGAAACATGGAGGCAAGGATGGATATGTGGGGGGGGGCAGGCTGGCCACATGGGGGGCTAGGATGGATATATGGGAGGGAGGGCAGGCTCGATACATGTGGGCTAGGATAAATATATGGAGAGGCCACCCTGGACATATAGGGGCCAGAAGGGACATATGGGGGTGCCTGGCTGGACAAGGGACTTAATTACTGTCTGGGGGCCAGATTGAGGAACATACTTTATTAGTTTATGGTGGCCAGTGGGGAACATTATTACTTTAGATTCCAATTATTATTATTACATTATTACTTCTGTAATATAATTTACTTTTTAGGAAACTGTTTTCCATAGGATGGGACAAAAGAGGAGTCCTGTTACAGTGCAGGTTGGCACTATGTTGCTTTTTTTCTTCAACTGGTATAGTGTAGAAGTCGGGGGGGGGGGAGTGGGAATATTCTCTAGAAGAGATCAATTATTGGTAACTGTGTGTTATTTTCTGCAGAGACGATTCCTGGCTGGAAGAAGTGATGTCCGTCTGTACCTGATGAAGAAGAAAAGCGAAGATGAAGGACTTCACCTAGAGACGTCACTGGTGAGTCAGTGTATTACATGTACACTTACACTACACACGTGGTCAAAATTGTTGGTATCCCTTGTTTCATGAAAGAAAAACCCACAATGGTCACACAAATAACTTGAATCTGATAAATTACAAATTTTTGAAAATGAACAAATGAAAGTCAGACATTGCTTTTCTGCTTCCACAGAATTAAAAAAAAAATTAACCTCATGAAATAGGACTGGACAGAAATGATGGTTCCTCTTAACTTAATATTTTGTTGAACAACCTTTTGAGGCAATCACTGAAATCAAACGATTCCTTTAACTGTCAATGAGACTTCTGCACCTCTCAACAGGTATTTTGGCCCACTCCTCATGAGCAAACTGCTCCAGTTGTCTGGTGTTTGAAGGTTGCCTTTTCCAGACGTCATGTTTCAGCTCTTTCCAAAGATGCTCAATAGGATTTAGGTCAGGGCTCATAGAAGGCCACTTCAGAATAGTCGAATGTTTTCCTCTTAGCCATTCTTGGGTCATTATCCTGTTGCAAGACCCATGACCTGTGACTGAGACCAAGCTTTCTGACTCTGGGCAGCACATTTCTCACTAGAATCCCTTGATAGTCTTGAGATTTCATTGTACCCTGCACAGATTCAAGACACCTTGTGCCAGATGCAGCAGAGCAGCCCCAGAACATAACAGCCTCCCCCATGTTTCACAGTAGGGACAGTGTTCTTTTCTTGATTATGCTTCATTTTTCCATCTGTGAACATAGAGCTGATGTGCCTTGCCAAAAACTTCCATTTTTGTCTCATCTGTCCATAGTACATTCTCCCAGAAGCTTTGAGGCTTGTCAACATGTAGTTTGGCAAATTCTAGTCTGGCTATTTTATTTTATTTTTTTTCAACAATGGAGTTCTCCTTGGTCGTCTCCCATGAAGTCCACTTTGGATCAAACAATGATGGATAGTACGATCTGACACTGAAGTTCCTTGAGCTTGAAGTTCACCTCTAATCTCTTTAGAAGTTATCCTGGGCTCTTTTGTTGCCATTCGTATTATCCGTCTCTTTGATTTGTCATCAATTTTCCTCTTGCGGCCACGTCCAGGGAGGTTGGCTACAGTCCCATGGATCTTAAGTTTCTGAATAATATGTGACACTGTAGTCAAAGGAACATAAAGCTGCTTGGAGATGGTCTTATAACCTTTACCTTTAACATGCTTTTCTATAATTTTCTTTCTAATCTCCTGAGACAACTCTTTCCTTTGCTTCCTCTGGTCCATGTTGAGTGTGGTACACACCATGTCGCCAAACCTCACAGTGAGTATCTGTAGCCCTATATACAGGCCCACTGACTGATTACAAGATTGTAGACACCTGTGATGCTAATTAGTGGACACAACTTGATTTAACGTGTCCCTTTTGTCACATTATTTTCAGGGGTACCATAATTTCTTTACAGGCCTATTTCATGAGTTTATTTTTTTTTTAAATTCTGTGGAAGCAGAAAAGCAATGTCTGACTTTCATTTCTTCATTTTCATAGATTTTTAATTTATTATTACTTTTGTCAGATTCAAGTTATTTCTGTGACCATTGTGGGTTTTTCTTTCATTAAACGAGGGGTACCAACAATTCTGACCACGTGTGTATATAGTATATACAGAGCTCCTGTGTATGTCACTGGTGATCACTGTATTACGTATACACTATATACAGAGCTTCTGTGTATAATGACACTGGTGACCACTGTATTACCTGTACACTATATACAGAGCTGCTGTTTATAATGTCACTGGTGATCACTGTGTTACCTGTACACTGACACTATATACAGAGCTCCTGTGTATAATGTCGCTGGTGGTAATAACAGTGTTGTTAGTATTGTGGTTTGTATTCATGATCAGTATTGTAGTATTTGGTCACTTTGGGGTGGTAATATGTGGTCTGGTCATGGTGTGGCCGTATTTGTTCCTTGTATGTGGTATTATTCGGTCACTATGTGGTGGTAATATGTGATCTAGTCATGGTGTGGCGATATTTGTCCCTTTTGTATGTGGTATTATTGGTGTTGATATAGTGAACTGTGTTGTGAATGGCGGCCATTTTGTTCTTGCTGATATTAACTAGGAAAATATTTTTTTCCATTTGGCCACAGCCCCACCATTAGTATTTGGTTAGTATTTTTTCTCAGGAGTCGCTGCCAAAACAAGTAGAATTGCACAATTGGTGACTTGTTTCTATTCTACCTTTTCTCTGATTGTTCCTCACCTGGTTTTGGCTCCCACTCCTGAAAAAAAATACTGACCGGATACTGACCAAATACTGATAGTGGGGCCGTGGCTTTAGAGATTAAATACTTGGACCAGAGCAGCAGAGATGCACTTACAGGGGTTCTCCGGTGAAAACAAGTAATCACCTCTCCACAGGATCAGTGATAATATTGATTGGTGGGGGTCTGACTGCTGGGACACAATTGGCAGAATGTGGAGCTTTTCTCCCTATTAGACTGGAGCGGCATGTGAGATGCGACCACTGATTCATTCATTCCCTCAGTGGCTGCGAGCGCTGCTCTTTTTTGGAAGCCCCCAAGAGAATGAATGGAGCTGCGGTCAGATGTCCCAGCTGTCGCTGTATTTTAAAATGGGGATAAGCGTCCTGTCAGGGATAAAACTTCCCCATTCTTCCGATAGGTGCGTTTTCCAATGTTCTGACCCAAACGATCAATAAGTTATCACCTATCCTGTAGAGCCCATGGATCGGTGATAACTTGTTTTAACCAAAGAAGCTCTTTAATGCAAACTATCGTAATTGTACATCCCAGTCAGTGTCGCACAGTAGATGTGCAGGAGCCGCCAGTCAATGCTCCACTATAACAGGGATAGCGGATAACAGATATTTGCATATGGCTGTAGGGGGGCCCCTAGAGTCAGTTCTCCCTGTGGGCCCCAGACACCCCAGTCCGACCCTGAGCTTATGGCTCTTGCCGCTTCCGGAGTGGAATTTGTGACTGCTTCCATGGCAAAAGCTGAGAGTGAGCTCTTTCTCCCTACCCAGGGAGATCATCTGATCATCTATCACTAGACGGCAGATCCGGGTACTTAGCTCTTAGCTGCAGCGGGAGCAGAAGCTGCTGCTTGTGGACGTCCAGGATCAGCGACACCAGAAGTCAGGGGCATGTCCTCAGCGCTCGCCTTTCACACACCAAGCGCGTACCACCCCCTCTCTCCTCGATGCCGGGTGTAAGTGATTCGGTCACTTGGATATAGGTCGCGGTCTGGATTACCTTGCTGGAGGTGCGACTCTACATCCCTCCTGGTCACAAATACATCCTGGGCACTTTTGGGCTCCCAGATGAAACCCCAACCTTTGTCCACGTTGAACTTGACAACCATGCCCAGAATTCTAACACTTGTGTTGTATTTACAGAGCTGCAGCAGCTCGGATGGATGGATGGATGGGATCACACAGCACAGGGCTGCATCAGCTGGATGGATGGGATCACACAGCACAGGGCTGCAGCAGCTGGATGGATGGGATCACACAGCCCTGTGCAGGGGGAGGCGACAATCAACCCCCCTCAGTCTGATGCAAAGGGGAAGGCTGGCACCTTTCAGCATGAGTGACAGACAACTCTGGTACAGTCTATGCAAGTGGGAGGTGCCTATTTTGGCAATGTTTCCGAGGCTCCGCCCATGATGGGACACCCCACATATCATTAATTCCGCATGTGCTACAGTGATGGCTGCAGTTTATAGTTATACACAGTCTTTGTGGCACACAGGACCCGGTTAACGGGGTCCGTATATCCTGTTTGTGACGACAAAGTTGACGTACCCCCTGGGGCCGTAGGGTACTCGGTAGCCAGGCCAGTCGGTTCTATTTGGGGTAGTCACGGCGGCAGTGACCCGGTCCATGGCCAAGGGCGGTCAATCAATGAAAAGTCAATTTGGGAATAAAGTGTTTGGGGATAAAGTTTGTGACGCCACCTGTTGTATGCGGCTATATGTGGCCGTCGCTGCTATTCAGATCCACTGGGGCTGTTGGTGACGCAGCAAAGATGGTTCAGCTCTCCACGGGTAGAGCTAGGCCTCAGGGCAGTTAAATAGGTGATTTTAGATGAGGTAGATGCTGTTGGTGTAGTGCAAGGCAGGTGGCGCAGCAATTAAGTCAAGGACACAGCGGGGTGCAGTCTTCAAGTATTTACTCACAGTTATCAAGATGCTCCAGGTTACACTTGCCGGATTATAACCGCCCACGTCGTCCTGTGTCCTCCGGGGAAGTGATCCAGCCAACTCTCAGATAACTTGGGTGTACTTGAACGGGACCCCTTTCTGTGTACCTCTCCAGGTCATCTCTCTCTCTCTGCGCTGGCTCTCGCCCTCTTGCCCTGCGCCTCACGCACAGTGTTCCGAGCCAGTGGCCGCGGACCTTGTTGGGCGACGTCCGGTCTGTCCCTTTTGTCCTATATAACCACCTTTTCAGCGATTATGTGTGGATTTTGGCTATGGCACATGAAGATACCGCAACCTCCGGTTTGCTAGCTGAGTCTTGCAGTCCTCCACTAGTCTGGGGCCGGTCCCCTACTGCGGCCTTGATCCCTCCACAGTCAGCGTGAACTCGGGTGCATAGGTGGCATCCCGCACTCGCCGTGCCCCTAGGATCCCTTCTATCTCTGGAGCCGTTCTCACTGCTCTGGTCTTCTCTCCTCACTCTCCTACTGGGCCCCTCTGACTGGACCCCATTCCTCCACGGCCCTCCCTTCTTCTCTCACTCCTAGGACCAGACTGAACTCTTCTCTTGCTCCCCTGAGCAGAACTCCTTCTAGATGTTTCTACCCTTCCTTTTATACTCTTCAGTCAGTGTCCCTCTAAACTACTTCCTCCACCCACCTCATCTACTTAGTTCCACCCTCCTGTGCTCTCCCTTAGGAGCTATCTGGACCTTCCCTTATGAAGTGGTGTAGTGTTGGATGTGAATATGTGGGTCCCGGGTAGTGCTCCCTCCTTACCTGAGAGTGGGGTACCACACCTCTGGCTGAGATGCAGTACCTCTGAGGCAACTGGACCCGCAGGGGCACCACACATTTGTCTGGAGTCATCTAAAGCTAGGCTATTTCCCCCTGTCTGTCCACCCTTGTTGTCTATAGTGTTTAGTGGAGGTTGACTAGTGCTCATCTCCTTCCTTCCCTAGCCTTAGCCATACGCCAGGGAAAGACAGGGCGAGGCATGCATGCGGCGATTGGTGAAGAGCCAATGCAGGGATGTTAGGGGAGACAGGGTGATGCTAGATTAACCTAGGAGGTCTCCACTTTCCCCCTTCTCTCTAGAGTCTGGGCACCCTTTCCCTCTTCCCTTTGTGTTGCACTAAGTCATTCCCACACCTTGCATGACACATACTGTACATTCCCCCTTGCTCCTCATTCTGTGCACCCATCCCCCAATTGACCATACGGTGTCTGCAACCATCCCCCCCTCATAATGTTTCCTCACACACAGCCCCATCTACCCCCTTGCTCCTAATAATGTGTCCTCAAATTTCTCCAGCTCCCCATACCGTGTCATCAAGTCTCCCCCATTACACTAAATCTTCCTCACCTCCCGCTTCACTAAATCTTCTCAACTCCCCATTTCACTAAATCTCCCCTCCTTTGTGTCACTAAATCCCCCCCCCATTTCACTAAATCTTCCCCACCCCCATTTCACTAAACAGTCAGAGCTTCAATTGTCCTCTCATCTGAAAGACACAAGTACAATAGATCACTGGGAGCCGGCACGCTGCACCTTGTCTAAGCAGGCCAACACCCAGTCCTGGGGGTGGCAAAATGCATCAGGCGGCCCGATGGTACCCCACTGCCATCTTTGCCTGGGGCACATGCCCTGCCTCCCCTAGATACGCCTCTTGGTGCAGGGTGGGGGACATAATTACAGGATGAGGGACTATGTTATGGATCCGGGTGGTGGAACCTCTGTGCTGCGGTGCAAGGAGGGACCAGAGGGGCGGAACTAGGTATCAACTCGGACTGACCAAGGTCGCACGGCAGCTCAATCGACTCCATGAACCAGGGAAGGACCAAGCAGAGGGACCAGGTGCTACTCTGGGCCAGTCCTTGTATGACAGCAGGTGACTCCCACGGGTCAGAAGGCAGGGACTGACCGGTACAGCAGATGAGCACGGCAGGCTGGCTGACGGGTGATCCGGGTAGACGGACTGGCAGACACCACGGGTAACTGGCAGGAGCCTCCAGGTAGGCTGGCTGGTAGGCACAGCAGGTAACTGGAACGTTCTCCAGGTAGGCAGGCAAGCCTGGCACATAGACAGACTGGTGGGTTTGGACCGTAGGCAGACCGTCGGACTGGAGAGTGTACTTGGCTGGCGGAGACAGGTAGTCAGGCTGGCGGACTGGACTGGTAGTCAGGCTGGCGGACTGGACTGGTAGTCAGGCTGGCGGACTGGACTGGTAGTCAGGCTGGCGGACTGGACTGGTAGTCAGGCTGGCGGACTGGACTGGTAGTCAGACTAGCAGTGGGACCTCAGGGCTGAAGAAGAGTTTAGAACACAAAGCTACAACCTTGCACAGGCACCTCCATTTTGGAGGAGGTGCCTTTTATATGAGAAGCCCTCCGGCCATTGGCCAGAGACTCCTTAGGACAGCGCACAAGGCCCCTTTAAGAGGGATGGAGCGCGCGTGCGCCCTAAGCACAGTGCCAGGGAGGCTGCACGCGCCGGCAGCTGCAGGAGAGCCGAAACTCGCCGGGCCGGGAGTGAGGCGGTAAGGGGGGCAGTGTCTCTGCCTGTCAGGGGGCAGAGACGCCGATGCTACAGTACCCCCCTTTACGTCCCCTCTTTTTTAGGCCTGAAAGAAATTTTTTAAGGAGAAGCGGGGCGTGGATGTTCTCCGTGGGTTCCCAAGTTCTCTCCTCTGGGCCAAACCACTTCCAATCCACCAGAAAAAAGATTTTTCCTCTTACCCTCTTGGTGGCCAGAATGTTTTTTACCTCATAGACGTCCTCAGCGGAGACTGGAGCTGGAGAGGTACCTGGATCGTCAGAAAAAGAATTAAGAACAACTGGTTTGAGGAGAGATACGTGGAAGGAGTTGGGAATCCGTAAGGTGGCCGGGAGTTTTAACTTGTAGGCCAATGGATTGATTTGCTAGAGGACTTCAAATGGACTGATGAACCGTGGACCCAACTTATAGGAGGGTATTTTGAGACGAACATGTTTGGAGGAGAGCCAAACCTTGTCTCTCGGACGGAATTGAGGTGGGTCCAGACGTCTCTTGTCGCCATCCGCTCGGAGGATTGAAGAAGTGCGGATCTAGTGTCCTCCCAAATGGTGGAAAAATCGCTGACCAGAGACTCCGCGGCAGAGTTGTCCACTGAAGCAGAGACGGGAAACGGAATCCGGGGATGTTGACCATAGACCACAAAGAAAAGGGACTTGGAAGAAGATTCGCTCTCATGGTTGTTATAGGAGAACTCGGCCCATGGTAGGAGCCGTAGTGCCAGAGGAAGCTGGTAAGGATCTGGTTGATACATTCCACTTGGCCATTGGACTGTGGATGGTAAGCAGAGGAGAAATCCAGGGTGACATCCAGCAGCTTACACGTAGCTCTCCAGAAGTTCGAAGTAAACTGGACCCAGCGATCAGACACATTGTGGAGGGGTAGGCCGTGAAGATGGAAGATGTGATGGATGAAGTCCTTAGCCAGCACAGATGCAGACGGGAGACCAGGCAGAGGGATAAAGTGGGCCATTTTAGAAAAGCGGTCAGTGACCACCCAAATGACAGTACAACCGGCAGAAACAGGGAGATCAGTAATAAAGTCCATAGCAATGTGTTGCAAGGGGGCAGCAGGTACGGGAAGAGGCAGGAGACGGCCGGCTGGAAGATGTCTGAGAACCTTGTTGCGGGCACAGGACGAATAGGCCGTGATGAAGTCTACCACATCCTTGCGCAGGGTAGGCCACCAGTAATGCCGGGTTATGAGCAGGAATGTCTTCTTCTGGCCAGCATGGCCGGCTAGTTTAGATGAATGACCCCTGTGAAGTACCTTCTTACGATCCGGGACTGCTACAAACGTCTTACCGGGTGTGGGACGAGACAGGTCCAAGGGAGCCACATTCATCACTTTGGAGGGATCGATGATATGCATAGGCTCCTCCTCTTGATCGGAAGACAGGAAGGATTGGGACAAGGCGTCAGCTTTAACGTTCTTGTCCGCAGGGCGGTAATGTAGGGTAAGGTTGAAGCGGGCAAAGAACAAAGACCACCGGGCCTGACGCGGATTGAGTCTTTGGGCATTCTGTAGATATGCCAGGCTTTTGCGGTCAGTGTAGATGACCACTGGGTGCAGAGACCCCTCAAGCAGGTAATGCCACTCCTCCAGCGCCAATTTGATGGCTAGCAGTTCTCGATCTCCTATGGAATAGCTGCGCTCGGACGAGGAGAAGAGCTTGGAGAAGAAGCCGCAGGTTACCATTCTCCCGGACGGAGATTTCTGGGTGAGCACCGCTCCGGCTCCGGAAGAGGAAGCATCAACCTCCAGAAAGAACTGTTTGTTGCAATCCGGACGGTTCAGCACCGGGGCAGAAGAGAAGGCTTGTTTTAAGGAAAGGAAGGCCTCTTCCGCTTCAGACATCCATTCCTTAGGATTTGCTCCCTTACAGGTGAGCGCAGAGATGGGTGCAGTCCGGGAAGAGAAATGCGGGATGAAGAGACGGTAATAGTTAGCGAAGCCCATGAATCGCTGAATCGCCTTCAACCCCTCCGGACGGGGCCACTTTAAGACGGCAGAGACCTTCTCGGGGTCCATCCGTAGACCTGTCTTAGAGATAATATAGCCCAGGAACGGAAGAGAGGACTGCTCAAAGAGGCATTTCTCAAATTTTGCGTATAAGTGATTCTGCCTGAGCCTAAGCAGAACCTGACCAACATCCCTCCGGTGTGTGGGTAGATCTGGAGAGAAGACCAAGATGTCGTCCAGGTACACCACCACGCAAGAATATAAGAGGTCACGGAAGATGTCGTTAACTAGTTCTTGGAAGATGGCTGGAGCATTACAGAGGCCGAAGGGCATCACACGGTATTCATAGTGGCCGTCCCGGGTATTGAATGCCGTCTTCCACTCGTCTCCTTGGCAGATCCGGACCAAGTTATACGCCCCATGAAGATCGAGCTTGGTAAAGATCTTCACACCTTTAAGGCGGTCAAACAGCTCAGAGATGAGCGGCAGGGAGTATTTATTTTTTATAGTAATCAGGTTGAGTCCTCTATAATCGATACAGGGGCATAGTGAACCATCTTTCTTCTTTGCGAAGAAGAATCCAGCTCCAGCCGGGGAGGTAGATTTCTGGATGAATCCCCTAGCCAGATTTTCTTCAATGTATTACGACATGGCCCGGGTTTCGGCCAACGACAAAGTGTGGATACGCCCACGGGGTGGAGTGGCACCGGGTACCAGGTCGATAGGGCAATCATATGGCCTATGAGGTGGCAGTGTCTCTGCCTCCTTCTTGTCGAAGATATCTGCATAGGACCAGTAAGGTGCCGGTAGACCAGGTAAATTAGCCGGAGTAGACGGAGGTCGAACCGGGCGAACCGGAACCAGGCAGGTCTCATGGCAATCCTGCCCCCAATGGAGCACGTCACCGGATTGCCAATTCAGAACGGGTTCATGTCTCTGTAGCCAGGGTAGACCTAGCAAAAGGGAGTGAGAGAGTCCAGATAGCACATGGAAGGAGATCCTCTCCGAGTGCAAGAAATTCCCACCTGAAGGGTTATGGGCTCAGTGACGAGCAAGATGGTCACTGGAAGGAGTCTTCCATCCACGGAAGCGACTGCCAATGGTTCAGCTAGAGGTTTGGTAGGAATCTGATACTTCTCTACAAGGGACTGGGAAATGAGATTCCCAGCGGCTCCGGAATCCAGGTGGGCGGTTTCAAAGAAGCGGTTCTCTCCACAGGAAATAGAGATGGATAAAGTCAAGAACGGAGAGGATTTACTCTTGACTAGGACAACCTCTCCGAGCGGTCCTAGACACTGGAGTTTCCCGGCTTCACCGGACAGGAACGGATCAGATGCTCCTTACTATTACAATAGAAACAGCTCCCCTCAGCTCGGCGTGTTTCTTGGCGAGACTTGACCATCTTGGTCTGGTCGATCTGCATGGGTTCGGGCGAGCGTGCCCGGGGAGTTGCTGGTTGGGAGGCAGGTTTCTGGAAAACAGGAGCAAGACAAGGAAATCTTCTCTCCCGGGTAGTCTCCTTAGCACGTTCTAGGAAACGAATGTCAATCTGGGTAGCTAGTGACACCAGGTCATCCAGGGTGGTTGGAATGTCCCGGCCGGCTAGCTCATCCTTAATCCGACCGGAAAGACCCTCCCAGAAGGTGGACACCAGGGCCTCGTTCCAGGCAAGCTCAGAAGAGAGGGTACGGAACTGTATGGCATACTGGCCCACGGTGAGACTCCCTTGGCGGAGACGGAGCAATGAGGAGGCAGTAGAAGTCCTTCGTCCGGGCTCATCGAAGACCCTCCGGAAGGCAGTGAGGAAAGCCGGAAGGTCGGACACCAGGGAATCCCCTCCCTCCCATAGAGGGTTTAGCCATGCCAATGCTTCCCCGGTGAGGTGAGACATGATGAACGCCACCTTGACCCGGTCGGAGGGAAACTGATGTGCCAGTAGTTCAAGAAAACCCCGACATAAGACGGGGTCACCCCCAAAATGAGGAGGCGCAGAGAGCCGGGGTCCTGAGCTGGATGCCGTGGTACTGGTAGGCAGCGGTGCTGCCGGAGCGGGTGTCGCTCGGCTCGAGGCGGACACAGGTGGGACAGACAGCGTGTCCAGGCGAGAGTTGACAGACCGCAGGTAGGTCAGGATGGTTTCCTGTTGGGATCTCTGACGAGAAACCTCCTGGTACAGGTCAGCAAGTGAAGGAGCCTAGGGGCCACCGGGTTCCATGGCCAGTGCAAACTGTTAAGGATCTGGATGGTGAAACCTCTGTGCTGTGGTGCAAGGAGGGACCAGAGGGGCGGAACTAGGTATCAACTCGGACTGACCACGGTCGCACGGCAGCTCAATCGACTCCGTGAACCAGGGAAGGACCGAGCAGAGGGACCAGGTGCTACTCTGGGCCAGTCCTTGTATGAGAGCAGGTGACTCCCACGGGTCAGAAGGCCGGTACAGCAGATGAGCACGGCAGGCAGGCTGACGGGTGATCCGGGTAGACGGACTGGCAGACACCACAGGTAACTGGCAGGAGCCTCCAGGTAGGCTGGCTGGTAGATACGGCAGGTAACTGGTACGTTCTCCAGGTAGGCAGGCAAGCCTGGTCCATAGACAGACTGGCGGGTTTGGACCGTAGGCAGACCGTCGGGCTGGAGAGTGTACTTGGCTGGCAGAGACAGGTAGTCAGGCTGGTGGACTGGACTGGTAGTCAGGCTGGCGGACTGGACTGGTAGTCAGGCTGGCGGACTGGACTGGTAGTCAGGCTGGCGGACTGGACTGGTAGTCAGACTAGCAGCGGAACCTCAGGCCTGAAGCAGAGTTTAGAACACAAAGCTACAACCTTGCACAGGCACCTCCATTTTGGAGGAGGTGCCTTTTATATGAGAAGCCCTCCGGCCATTGGCCAGGGACTCCTTAGGACGGCGCGCGGCCCCTTTAAGAGGGAGGGAGCGCGCACGCACCCTAAGAACAGTGCCCAGGAAGCTGCGCGCGCCGGCAGCAGCAGCAGGAGAGCCGAAAGACGCCGGGAGCACGGCGGTAAGGGGGACGGCGTCTCTGCCTGTCAGGGGGCAGAGATGGCGATACCACAGACTACAAGACAGGGGACATTACTACAGGGACAATAACAGGACTCTAAGTTACACCACTGCTCGGCACCCTCACTGATAAACTGAAATCTGCTTTGGCTATGGTCGTGTATAGGCAATTGACGGAGAATGCAGCAGATCTATACATTGCTTAGCAGCAGCTGTTGAGTGCTGCAGTTTATCTCTCATTCACTTGAAATGAGAGATCATCAGTTGTTAAGTACTGGACAACCCAACCCAGGAACACAGGTCAGTTTTTAAGCCGACGTGCACTACCGTTCAAAAGTTTGGGGTCATTTAGAAATTTCATTATTTTTGAAAGAAAAGCACATTTTTTTTCAATGAAGCTAACATTAAATAAATCAGGAATACACTCTGTACATTGTTAATGTGGTAAATGACTATTGTACCTGCAAACATCTTGTTTTTATTGCAATATCTACATAGGTGTATAGAGGCCCATTTCCAACAACCACCACTCCAGTGTTTTAATGGTACATTGTGTTTGCTAACTGTGTAAGAAGGCTAATGGATGTTTAGAAAACCCTAGAAAACCCTTGACAAATATGTTAGCCAAGCTGAAAATGGTTTGGCTGATTTGAGAAGCTATAAAATTGACCTTCCTTTAAGCTAGTTGAGAATCTGGAGCATTACATTTGTTTGTTCTATGAAACTCTCAAAATGGCCAGAAAAAGATAACTTTCATGTGAAACTCGACAGTCTATTCTTGTTCTTAGAAATGAAGGCTATTCCATGCAAGAATTTGCCAAGAAACTGAAGATTTCCTACAACGGTGTGTACTATTCCATTCAGAGGAGAGCACAAACAGGCTTTAACGAGAGTAGAAAGAGAAGCGGGAGGCTCCGCTGCACAACTGAGCAACAAGACAAGGACATTAGAGTCTCTAGTTTGAGAAATCGACATCTCACAGCTCCTCAACTGGTAGCTTCATTAAATAGTACACGCAAAATGCCAGTGTCAACGTCTACAGTGAAGAGGCAACTCCGGGATGCTGGCCTTCATGGCAAAGTGGCAAAGAAAAAGCCATATCTGAGACTGTCTAATAAAAGGAAAAGATTAATATGGGCAAAAGAACACAGACATTGGACAGAGGAAGTTTGGAAAAAAGTTTTATGGACAGATGAATCAAAGTTTGAGGTGTTTGGATCACACAGAAGAACATTTGTGAGACGGAGAACAACTGAAAAGATGCTGGAAGAGTGATTGACACCATCTGTCAAGCATGGTGGAGGTAATGTGATGGTCTGGGATTGCTTTGGTGCTGGTAAAGTGTGAGATTTGTACAAGGTCAATGGGATTTTGAATAAGGAAGGCTATCACTCAATTTTGCAATGCCATGCCATACCCTGTGGACAGCGCTTGATTGGAGCCAATTTCATCCTACAACAGGACAATGAACCAAAGCACACCTCCAAATTATGCATGAACTATTTAGGGAAGAAGCAGGCAGCTGGTATTCTATCTATAATGGAGTGGCCAGCGCAGTCACCAGATCTCAACCCCATTGAGCTGTTGTGGGAGCAGCTTGACCCTATGGTACACAAAAAGTGCCCATCAAGCCAATCCAACTTGTGAAGAGGCTTCAGGAAGCATGGGGTGAAATTTCTCAAGATTACCTCAGCAAATTAACAGCTAGAATGCCAAAGGTCTGCAATGCTGTAATTGCTGCAAAGGGAGCATTCTTTGACGAAAGCAAAAGTTTGAAGGAGAAAATTATTCTTTCTAATAAAAATCATTATTTCTAACCTTGTCAATGTCTGGACTATATTTTATAATCATTTTGCAACTCATTTGATAAATAAAAGTATGAGTTTTCATGGAAAACATAAAATTGTCTGGGTGACCCCAAACTTTTGAACGGTAGAGTATAAAGATAACCTAACACTTTTTTAGATTGATGTTGATATTTCAACAACTTATTTGTTATACCACATACATTTTCAATCCAAAAGAAGATAAGATGGCATCTGTCAGTTGATATATTTGGTTTTGTATTATATAGCATTCAGTTGAATGTTAACATTTTAGTGTACAGTAAATGTTGTGTTTTTACGTTTATTTGTTGATGCTCCAAGATATTATTATTACTGTAATTCCTACACTTTATTAAAACATTCCACTAGGTGGCAGTAGTCTGCTATTTACAACATGTCTTAGCAAAGGAATTCTGCCAATACAACTGCTGCAAATTCACATTATGCAGCAGTGAAGCACTATAAGGCTACATTCCAATTAAATGTATTTGCTGCGGTTCTCCGGCAGCAAATATCCTTCAGGGATATCTGCAGCGGTATATACCGTTGCAGATAGCATTGCAAAAAAAGTGCGGGGAAGCCACATATATCACACTGTGCATGAGATTTCTTAAACAAGACGCCAGCCCTCATGTTTCTCGTGTTACCATGGCCTGCAGCATCTCCGGATTTGTCTCCCATTGAGAACGTCTGGGACTATGGGTCGGCAATAATAAAGGGAGCTGTCAGCAGCGGTTCTTGATAATTTGCATCCCTAAATTTATTCAGCGTGGCAGAACATTTCTTGGACAACCATTAATAACCAAATTGATAGCATGCCATACTGTGGAAGTGGATGATGGTCATACTCGATATTGAATAAATTGAGATGTTTTGAAAATTTTGTTTCCAAACACAAATATAATGGACTTAAAAAATGGTGCATATAGAAAGAGGAATATGGCGCAACGATAGAAGGCACAAAACTAAAAACAACACAAAAGCAGGCACAAATGCAATTAAGAATCGAGTACATAGTCTTCTCTACAGGAAAGCTACATAAATGTTCCACAATGTTTCTTACTGAAGAAGGTTGACAACCGTTGGGGACATTTTTTTTTTCTTAAATTCATGTAGTTGGGGCTTAAAATTGTTTTTGCAATTGGGTTTCATTATTACACTGTCTATTGCTGGCTGCAAAATGAGTTTACGGGGTTGGCCACCTTATATTTATTTACTGGATGTGTTGGAGAGGTGATTTTGTCTACAATTACTATTATATAGGTATGACAGGTTCTCCTCCTCTTGTTAGTGCAGCTTTGCTCACACACTGCCGAGCTTTCCAGTACATAAAATGGCTGCTGATGGAGGAGCATGTGACTCTGCTGCTTCATTATAGTGAATGGATCCCTCGAGGGTTTCATCTGAATTACGTCACTTGGAGATTTAAATGGAAACCTCGATATCAGTGCTCAGCGTAGAGCATAGGATAAATGGGAATATTTTACATAATATTTTGGATCACAATAAAAGCTTCGACTCAATCCACAGAAAAAGCAAATCCCTATTCAGGTCCGTCATCTGTTAGCGGAAATATAGGGGGCTTCCACGTTACTAGTAGCACAAAGGCTCTGGAAAAGCAAAATGGCCCTTGCCCCCCAAAAGAAATTCAGCAAATTCTGTGCTTCCACATACAAATGCCCACCTCCCTTTTGAGCCCCACAGTGTGCCTAAACTGCAGTTAGCGTCCAGAAGCATGATCTGGGCACAACATACTTTTCACTACAACGGCAGGTTGCAATTTTCACTCAGCAATATCCTCTGCTGCTTGTTTCTGGAAAACACCGATGGAGTTAAAATCCTCACCACACCTGTAGATAAATTCCCAAAGGGGAATCATTTACAAAATGGGGTCACTTGAGGGGGGATTCTGCTCTTCTAGCACTTAGGGGCTCTGTATATGGAGTCTGCATACTGTTCTAGAAAAATCTGTGCTCCAGGAGGCAAATAGCGCTTTAGATGTAGAAATATGGGGTATTTCTACATTCAGCAAAAGTTGTGTGACAAATTATGGTGCCATTTTTACTCATTTCCCAGTGTGAAAATGTAAAATATGGGGCTAAAACAAAACTTTGGTGGTAAAAATGTAATTATTCTTTCTTCACCGCCCAATGGGGTAAAATTCTGTGAGGCACATGTGGTGTCAACATGCTCACTGCACCCCTAAGATAAATTCATTGAGAGGTGTAGATGGTAAAATGGGGACTCTTATGGGGTTCTGCTGTTCTGACACCCTAGGGGCTCTGTCAATGTAACATGGCACTGTCAAACCAGCCCAGCAAAATATGAACTCCAATATGGCGCTTCTTCCCTTCTGAGCTTTGCACTGTGCCTCAAAAGTAGTTTTCGACCACATATAGTATATCAGCTTGCCCAGGAGAAATTGCACAACAAATTTTGGCGTTCATTTTTTCCTGCTATCCTTGTAAAAATGAATATATTGGGGGCTAAAACAACATTTTTGTTGGAAAAGCATATATTTTTCATTTTTACAGATCCACGTTGTAAAATTCTGTGAATCACCTGTGGGTTCAAGCTGCTCACCACACATCTAAATAAATTCCTTGAGGGGTCTAGTTTCCAAAATGGTGTCACTTGTGGGGAGTTTCCACTGTTTAGGCATATCAGGGGCTCCCCAAACGCAACATTTACATTCAAAAAGTCAAATGGCACTCCTTCCCTTCCGAGCCCTGCCGTGCGCCCAAACAGTGGTTTTCCCCCACATATGTGGTATCCGCTTACTCAGGAGAAATTGCACAACAAATTTTGGAGTCCATTTTTTCCTGTTACCCTTGCAAAAATAAAATAAATTTGGGTCTAAAGTAAAATTTTTGTAACAAAAAGTTTTCTTCCACATTCCAAAAATTCCTGTGAACCACCTGAAGGGTTATTAATCTTCTTGAATGTGGTTTTGAGCACCTTGAGAGGTGCAGATTTAAAATGGTGTCACTTTTGGGTATTTTATGTCATAAAGACCCCTCAAAGTCACTTCAAATGTGATGTGGTTCCTAAAAAATGATTTTGTAAATTTTGTTGGAAAAATTGGAAATCGCTGGTCAACTTTTAGCCCTTATAACTTCCTAAAAAAAAAATGTTGGTTCCAAAATTGTGCTGATGTAAAATAGACATGTGGGAAATGTTATATATTTACTATTTTGTGTGACACATCTTTCTAATTTAAGGGCATGAAAATTCAAAGTTTGAAAATTGCGAAATTTTCTAAATTTTTGCCAATTTTCTGATTTTTTCACAAAGTAACACCAGTCATATCAAAGAAATTTTATCACTATCATGAAGTACAATATGTCACGAAAAAATCAGTGGGATCCGTTGAAGCGTTCCAGACTTATTACCTCATAAAGTGACACTGGTCAGAATTGTAAAAATTGGCCTGGTCATTAACGTGCAAACAGCCTTCGGGGGTAAAGGGGTTAAAAACGTGCTGATGGACTTGTTGTTTATCAGTAATCATTTGGGTATTACATCTGCCTTTGTAAATCATCCTTTAGTTAACAATTTAAAAGATTCCTTCTGAATTCAGAGATTGTTTATATACTTGTCCACTGCAAAAACATTAATTGAAATGGTGGCTATTTATGCTCCATTATCCATATACTGTGGATACAAACCAGTCATCTTGATTATTGCGCAATCCCACAGGGATTTATTTTTTATCTAATTGCTGGAATGAAATACTGCATAATGCAATCAGTAAAACCTGCACTTTGTTACAGACTAAGGCTAAACTATTTTATTACTCACTACTTAAAATGACAGTATTCTTAAATTTCTGTTAATAGAAAGGCATTGAGTCACACGAAAATCTCTTCAAAGTCACTCCAGTCAAGCCGGTGACCATGAATCTTCACATGACCACACAGCAGCCATATTTTCATACACATATTATGGCCACGCCATAGATATCCTGATACGCCATCAATGCTTATTAGCCCCCTCGCAAATACTTTTTTCTTCTATACCGTTTTGAGAGATTTTAAAAAACTAGCAGAATCTCGTGTCCTTAGTAGAGTAATAGGAAAGTTACTTGGAAATTATGAAAATAACTCATTAAAAGGCATCTGTTACTACATTTCACAATGCAAACTGCACACAATGTTAACTAGATCTCTTAGTCCTGGTGAGGCTATGAACTACAGGACCGAATTTGTCACTAGACACTGGAAATCTAGTACCTATGGCAGAAAGTTGCGGGGGTGGTGCCAGGATCAAGATTTATTTTTAAAGATAAATCTTCCCTCCGTTCCTCTGAACTCTATATGAAAACCATCTTTTCTGCGAAGTGGGGGGGGGGGTGAGTGTCCCTGTAGTCACTTCATCATACTGAAGACATCACTTCAGAGTGACCCAGAGGAGGAGAAGTTACCAGAGCAAGGGGCAGGTAAGCACTCAAAGAGCCGAAGATGCATGGGATGGGCTCAGTATAGAGAAGGGGCAGCAGGCTCAGTTTGCTTAATGGGCAGTGTGGGTGCTCAGCATGGAGAAGCGGCAGCATGGGATGGACTCAGTATGGAGAAGAGGCAGCATGGGGAGCTCAATATGGAAATAGGGACAGTGTGGGTGGCTCAATATGGAGAAAGAGAAGTGTGGGACGTTCAGTATGGACTGAGGGTAACTTGAGGGAGATAGTGTGAAGGGGGAGCATAATGAGCGGACAGTGTGTAGAGAGGCAGCATGGGGTTGGAACAGTATGCAGAATGTTCATAAGTGAGAAGGGTACGATGGATATAATTCATTCAGTGGCAAATTTACTTTATATAGTTCACAAGAGCAGATATTGTGGTGGTCATCGTATGTAACAGGGGCAGTGTGGTGGTCATAGTATTTAATGGGGGATGGTGTGGTGGGAATATTTTATAGGAAAGGATAGAATGGAGGCCATATACAATAAGAGAGACAGTGTGGAGTAATTTTTTTTGGAGGGAGCACAATGAGGAGCCATATTTTTTTCAGGGGCTCGGGAGAGGGCTTATGTAGGACACAGCGTGGGTGATTATTTTTAAACAGGCAGCATTATAAAGACACTGTTATCCTTAAGCAGGGCCGGCGTCAGCACCTAGCGCACCCGGGCAAGTGCCGGGGCTCTGAACAAGCGGGTGGCCCACTCGCCGTCGGGGATCCCGGCACGTTATGGTGCACGTGAGTCGGGGGAGCCAGTTGCTAGCACCTGAGAGTTGGCCCCCCTGCTTGCTCAGGGCCCTGGCACTTGCAATACTTACCTCTCCCTGCTCCTGCGCAGCTCCGGCATCTTCTGACACTCTCATGTCTCGGGGTCAAAGGGCACGATGACGTCACTACAGCACGCCCTCTGCTCTGAGCGTCATAGTGCAGAGAACTGGAAGACTGTGATGCTGAGGGTCTGAAGCAGAGCAGCGGCCAGTGAGGAGAGGTTTGATTTTTTTTTGATTTTTTTGTATTTTAATGTATGGAGCATTATATGGGGCCCATACTGCATGGAACAATATAATGAGGCCCATACTGCATGGAGCAAAATATGTGGCCCATACAGCATGGAGCAATATATGGGGTCCATAGTGCACAGAGCATTATATGGGGCCCATAGTGCATGGACCATTATATGGGGCCCATAGTGCATGGACCATTATATGGGGCGCATACTGCATGGAACATTATATGGAGCCTATACTGTATGGAGCATTATATGGGGCCCATACTGCATGGAGCATTATATGGGGCCCATACTGTATGGAGCAATATATAAGGCCCATTCTGTATGGAGCAATATATAAAGCCCATTCTGTATGGAGCAATATATGGGGCCCATTCTGTATGGCGCAATATATGGGGCCCATACTGCATGGGGCGATATATGGGGCCCATTATTCTGTATGGAGCATTATATGGGGCCCATACTGCATGGAGAAATATATGGGACCCATTCTTTATGGAGCATTATATGGGGTCCAGTATTCTGTATGGAGCATTATATGGGGCCCATTATTCTGTATGGAGCAATATATGGGTATGTGTTAAAGGGGCCCACTGAGACTCTTTCGCCCTGGGCCACAAAAACCTGGAGCCGGCCCTGTCTTTAAAGTGAACCTGTCAGCAGGATTTTGCTAAGTAAACTACAGGCAGTGTCATGTTGGGCTGTTGCCCTGATTAAAATGATACCTGAAGTGAAGAAATCCATCTTGTGATTCTTGTGTAATCAGTGTTTGCAGTTCTGAGTTAATGATATGCCTGTTCTCAGGGGTGGGACTGTAGGCAGGGTCTTTCCTTGGTGCTCTAGGCCAGATTAGCAAGATAAGACCTGCCCACAGGCCCGCCCCGACTTACAAGTATGTTCAGGCTGTGACCACACTTTCATGTGCACAAAACGGTCTTTAAGATGATCGTTCTGTGCACATACAATAGCACTGTTCTTGGCAGGAAGTATTCACATGACAATGTGCCACTGAGAAGGGTGATATTTAAAGGGTGTCTGTCCCTACCCCCCCCCCAAATGCCAAATAAACTACATAAACATTTATTTAGGCAACATAGCCCCTATAAAAATCATATGGGGATTATACAGTTTAACTTAATATTGAAAAATCTACTTTTATTTTTTTATGCAAATGAGGGCGCATCAGTGCTCTTTTGGCGTGGCCTATGCTTTGGTGCACCATCACCATTCTATTTGCATATTAAAGCTAGTTCCCCATCTAGATTGACAGCACTCCAATTTCCTAAAGTCAGTGAGCTCCAAGTGTCAGTGTGGCCATGCACTGCCTGTCTTTGGCTGCCGCTCGAGTGACTTCAATGAGGAGGATCGGTGTTTAAGTAAACAGACATCATGCACATCTCACATTGCACTCTCCTCCCTGAAGTCACTCACTACACTTCCAGGTGCATCGAGCAGTGACCGCAGACAGGCAGGATCCATGCATCAGAACGCACCCACAGCCATACCTGCAGTGCGCACCTGCACTGTTACTTGGAGCACTTGCTGGAAAAGGGACTGGCTTTAATATGCAAATATTGGGGCGTATAATGGTGCACTAAGGCATAGGCCATGCCAAGGGTGCACGGAAGTGTCCTCATTTGCATATTAAATAAATGTAAATTTTTCAGCAAATATTATGTTAAACTGCATACGCTTTTTATGATTTTTATAGGTGTTACGCTCTCTACTATAAATGTTTATGCAGTTTAATTGCTATTTTGTGGGTGACAGACTTCCTTTCACCCCTTCACGGCCTTGAACATATCCATACGTCACGGCTGGGAAGGGGTTCACTACCTTGGACGTATGGATACGCTCTGGCGAAAAAGGCCACACTGTGACTGAATGCATGGTGATTGCATTAAAGTGCCTGCTGATGTTGACAGCAGGGCACCAGGACTCGTCACCACAGGGGGCTTTTCGTGCACGGCCGCCCTCCCCCCTCCGCAACTACAATCGCTATGATTGGTTGTTCAATTCTGAACAGCCAAAGACAATTGACAATGGAACATCAAGTCCTGGTATCCTTACTCTGCCACTAATAGGGTAATCGAAGAACTACGAACACTGCCAGATAAGAGGTGGTGCTCTCTCCCCGGTCCAGCGGCCACAGACCATTGCCATGGACATGAGAATAAATCCACACCAACTCTACTACTCATCATCCCGCCCAGCGCTGCCATCACTTCTTCCGTTTATGACTGATACCCACTCTACAGCAGAACTCAAAATCATCTTCAAAAAGAGCTGCATTTTCTTCCGTATTTTGGCAGCGGGCTATGTCTTTTTATAAGGTCATTACAGAGGGGCTCTTCCACCCCTTAATGTGCACCATATTTTTATACTACCAGTGGAGGCTATTTGACAATAGTTTCACCTTCTGTAACCTGGATTCTGCTTTAATGGGTACTGACTATAAACCTAGATTTTTTTTTATCAGGGGCACAATTAAACCCAGCAGCAGACAGCCATGCATTCATTGAAATGTGTGTGTAAATCTGATTTTTTGATTGAACTTTACTATCAATTACTTATGCGTCTGTAAGCTTGTTATTGTCTTGTTAATGATGAGGTTGATCTAAAGTTTGGAATGACAATGCAGCATCAGGTGACGTATCATCTAGCCTGTATATTGCCAATTCCCATTTACCGGCTGCAGTACCATGCCCCATAGTCCTATTTCTAGCATCATCACACAGCAGCTCTGGATCTAGAAACCAATCAGTGCTGTGTCCAGGATGATGGCTCCTCCTGCAACCTCCATCCCTTACTCAATGGGAATTCTTGAATGAACTCAGGAGGGGGTAAAGCTGCTGCACAGTGCCTGAGTCTTTAGGCGGTCTGTTGCTATAGTGACTTCTTCCAGGAGCTGCCCAGTCTACTGTGTAGTAGTAACAAAGCTTCACTTCTCAGATGCTGATGGGGACAACACAGGGAGAGGAGGAGGAGCAGAGCCAGCTGTGTGCATTTCTCCAGCCCTAGCCCCAGGTAAATGAAAGGCACCTTCTTTTATTTTAATACCTATGGCTATATTAGGAGGCACTGTGTGGTGGCGCCTTATTACTTCTGCCCACTGTGTACAAAGTGGCTCCCTGGGTATCCAGGCTTTGTCAGTGCAGACAGCCAATACTGCAGCAAAGGGTCTAAACATTGAGACAGGAGGGGTAGAGCATGGATGCGGACAGAAACAATGTATCATTATGTTATTATTATATGTTGTTAATTCTAACGACCATGCCATTAGTGTTTCTAGAGAATTTCCTTTCTTTCATTGTCCTAATGTATATTTGAATACAATACCAGTTGCATCAAGTCACCAATGAATGGCACTACCTGTCATTGAGAGACTAGGCTGTACCATGGAGTATACTGCTGGAATGAGTGGTGGAATTAGCCGTCCGTCATTACTTGTTGTACACCTTGACAATGAACATCTATTAGGCAAGATTCATTTTGAAGACTTGCTTACCTTGAACAAAGGATGCTGTGTGCTCTGTGCTGCCACCCTGCCTGGAAGATCGCTGCCTGCCTTGTACTCCACACAAAGGGGCTCTATCTGATTTCTGACGCTTTGCTATGTCTGTTTGGAAGCTCTAGCATAAATTTACAACAGTCACTGCTCAGGTCCTGTGTCATGTAGGACCAAATTCTTAATTTGTGGGGTTTATAAGTCACTTCAATTTAATGTTTTTGTCTTGTGGTATTTGCTGACGTTTTTTGTTCCAAAGGAATCAAAATGGTACACGTGGGTCATGAATTTTGGGCTAAATAAAAAAAAATGGTCTTTTTTTCTATCTGCAACCATTTTGACAACTTTTTTGTGCAAAATGTCACAAAAATTGTGCAAAAAAAAAAGATCACTCCAGATAGGGAAGAATTGGGGTTGGAGTACATTTGCGACAAATTTTATGACTTTATAAAAAGTCACAAATGAATCAGGTGAAAACATCTGGAAACCTTAAACTCCGCTCATAATGGTGATCAAAATATAGGTGGACACATAAAATAGACTTCAAAAAAGGCACAAATGCAAATATGAATTTGGTGCAAACAAAAATGAAGGTGCAAAAGACGAAAAACTCAGCAACAACAAAAAACGGACGCAAATGCAATAATGAATGAGGCCCGTAGAGTTCTACCATTCCTAATAATAATAATTTTCCTGGCTGGTGTAAAAAGAATAGACAACCTCTAGATTGTACCTCAGTCAATAGAAAGAGAATTTGGTAAAGTTTTTGGAACAGTATGACGTGTGTCTAAGTCATGTCTGTCTTGTATCATGTGTTGCTCCTGTAACACTGCAGTATGCATAATAACATCTCATGTATATAAACCACAAAAAATTGCCACAGTTTCCCTTAGGAACCATAGTCCGGCTCTTATTGTTCCAGGGCAGATTAGATTACATTATGAAGCCAGTTGATTGGTTGCTATGGGCAACTATTTCACTTTACAGATCTCTATAAATCAACCCCAATGCGTTTGTTCCTACACCCTGGGGGGCTCAGAATTTCTCAAACACATATACACCCTGGGGCACTACTTGCAACAAGTCATGTGTATTTATGAGAAAAGCACAGTACCCAGCGGAAATCCATCAAATATGGAGAAAGAATAAAACTCCATGCAGATTGTTATTATTACTGACAACTATTATTTTTTTTATTAATGACATTTAATCTGATTAAGTTAATTTAAACAAATGCATTGAACAATAATGAGTTTTATTACTATGCCATGCTTAGCATTGTTACCTTGTATATAATGTACATTCTGCTTTGTAAACTTTTTTCAACACACTCCCAAAATATTCCCAACTCATCCATTCAGAATTGCTTGATGAATATGAATGTTTTGAAACTTTCAAACATGAAAGTAACAATCTATCAACTTATCAGTCATCTAGCTATGTATGGAAAAACCTGGGAGTATGTATGTATATAAGCTCTTGTGTAGGTCTGAGTTCTGGCTTCATTTCATAATGGAAGCCATAGAGCCTTGCCGCGTCCATTGTATGACAGATACCAATAGCACCCAACCTCATTGACTTTTCATAGCATCTATCAGGGTATCCACCATTTTGGCTGTCTTTTTGACATATTATACTGCTTGCTACAATATTCTCCTCAAATTTAAATATGAATACAGCTTTATATTTATTAGCTTTATATCTACAGATACAGCAGTCAGCAAATTATAAAATGATGGGCAGGGCCACTTTAATGTGGCTATAATTAAGGCCCTTTTTAGCATTTGGATCCATTTGGTTAGTAGTCCTACTAATCTGTCCTATGGCTTGCGGCCATAATGCTGATGCTGAAAAGTACTTATATGACAACCGTGTTTGTCTTATCACGCTGAGTGGTGGTGCGGTAGAGACAGAAAAGAACCACTGTGCAAAAACTGTAAGCGGGTAGGCCTTTTGGAGTCCAGGGCCACGTGCACACATTGAGTATTTGGGGAGTTTTTTACCTCAGCATTTGTTAGTCAAAACCAGGAGTGGGTGATAGAAACACGTCACCACTTCTGCATTTATTATACTTTTCCTCTGATTGTCCCACTCCTGGTTTTGGCTTACACATACTGAGGTAAAAACCCAAATACTCAACATGTGCGCGTGGCCTAGTAGTTCATCTTAAGGTATCCCTCTGTGTGCTGCGGCCGCACAGATTGCTCCAATGGTATGTCCATCTATCTATCTATCTATCTATCTATCTATCTATCTATCTATCTATCTATCTATCTATCTATCTAAAGAAAGCGCAGCAGCACTCTGTAAGGCCCAAGATACCTAACAACAATGGAAACATTGGATCTAAACTGTATTATTACTCAGTAAGCTGTACTTACAAAAAGCGAAAGTTCTTAGCGCATTGGCCAATTCATGTGTGCCCATCAACCGCGGCAAGGTGACCTCCCTCTGATGGGTCCTGCTCTACGCTACATGCCACTTTTGAGCTACAAGCCAACACCTTTGGACATAACTAGTCACTTCTGGGCTAAAACACCTACAATTTAAATTGATGGGCACACGTGAATTGGCCAATTGATGTGCTGAGACCCTTCGTTTTTTGTAAGTAAAGCTTACTGAGTAATAATACAGTTTAGATCCAATGTTTCCATTGTTGTTAGGTATCTTGGCCCTTACAGAGTGCTGCTGCGCTTTCTTTATATATATTGCGCAGTTTCTGCAGCTGTCACCTGTTCACACTTAGGAGGTGCTGGTCAGTTATCTATCTATCCATCTATCTATCTATCTATCTATCTATCTATCTATCTATCTATCTATCTATCTATCTATCTATCATCTGTCTATCTATCTCTGCCAGTGATATTTTCTGCTGTTTCTTCCAGTTAGTCAGGTGTAGAGCAGTGGGAATTGGCAAGTAGAAAACAATCACATCTGCGTTAGTCCCTATATGCAGCAGGTCCCATAACCCCTGCTATGTCAGTAAAGTCTCCATAGATCACTTGTAAATTTTGCTTGGATACGGTTGCAGCACACAGCACCGTAACACTTGCAAGTATGAGGTGTTAAATTTGCTGTGCATAATCAATCCCCTATTTTAAACATTTACAGCTTAAAAAAAGTGTAAATTTCATTACAGTGTCACTTTGTAACTGCAAACTCTGTAGTAAAAGTATATTTAACCCTTTGATCATTCATGATAATGCCTTTTAAGGGTCTTAACAGAGACAAAGCTACGGTTTTGTCACAGGGGGAGCAAAACATATCTAAATTGGCCACTAAATTAGGTAACCATTTTTCCAACTACGGTAGCGCACTGTACCGTACAGTGAGTAAAGGAGAACCTCAGCAAATGACCAGGCAGTTACTGAGAGAAAAAAAACACTATATGACGACCAAGACCGATATTACTGCCATAAGGCTATGTGCCCACGATGCAGAAATGCTCCGGATTTTTCCTGAGCGTTTCTGCATCTCCCTGGCAGAAAAAACGCATGCGGATTGTACATGCAGATTGTACATGCGGATTGTACATGCGTTTTTCCTGCCACGGACATGCGGATGTGAAGCGTTCTTCACTTGCATTTCCGCATGCGGGTTGACAAGCGCTTTCCAAGTGATTTTAGCATCACTTGGAAAGTGCTTGTCAGCTTGGTCACACTATATAAATCCATGCAAACGGCATGGATTTATATAGTGTGACCGTAAAAGAATGTTTAATAATAAAAAAATAAATCTATACTTACCTTCCGATGGCCCCCGGTGTCTTGCTTCCCTCCGTCCTGGCTTGCCGGCACATCGCGGTACACTGAAGGACCTGCCGACGTCAGCGTCGCGTGACCCGTCACATGACTATGACGTCAGCGCAGGTCTTCCAGTCCATCGCGATCTGCCGGCATGGGAGGACGAGCGCAGCGGGGGCCGTCAGGAGGTAAATATAATATTTTTTTATTTTTAATTTTTTTTTACAGTTTTCTATGGTACCTGGGTCCGGAGGAGAGTCTCCTCTCCTCTAGACCTGGGTACCATCCGCACATTGAAACGCATGTATTCCGCATGTGCTTATCTAGTGAAGCGGAATACATGCGTTCTAATGCAAGTCAATGGCGGCGAAAACACAGCACTTCCGCAAAATAATTGGTAGTGCGTTTCACCCTTTCTTAGCCAGGGAGCTTGTCTATAGGGAGTAGGGGGTGAGTATATATATGATCCATTCTCCAATAAAAATGTTGGATAGCACGGTCACGTGTGTATTACATAATAAACATGTCTTAAGCGGGGCATGCGCAGATGATTGGTTTCCTGGCTTGGGATACTTCCATTTACAGACCCATGGAACACAAGCATTCCACCACTGCCAATTAATGGTGTCTGCGTCTGCACCAAATTGGCCGTGTCTGGAAGATCCAGGAACCCTCACTGACACATGCACACTGGACATGTGTATTTGGTAGTGAGTATGTCACAAGACATTCAGTCTATATCGAAAGAGGATTGTTTGAACTAATCGACTGAATAACATTGGGCCATGTGCTGTCTGTCAGTTTTTGCTGAGGCCCAAAGCAAAGCCGAGAGGGTCGCATTAAATATCCTGATAGTACTAATAGTAGAAAACTGTGAATTAACAGTTCACCGTTGAATTGACCTAGAGTTTTAAAGTATTTAATGGGTTTTTGCCAACTAATCTGAGAGCAGCATATTTTAGAGACAGAGACCCTGATTCTAGCCATGGAGAAAGGGGCTGTACAGATCTCAGAAACACCTATATCAGTCCACCAAACAACCAGAAATTCATAGTAATAAAATATTCTTTATTAGGTATAAAGTGAACTGGACAGAAGAATAAAAAACATAAAAGGCATGACATAGACAATGTTAAAAAATGGATGTAAATGAGTGCAACGCACAACAAAATGACAGTAAATAAATAATAGGAATGTCATGGGGATGGAAAATAAATAATTAATAGTTGTCTATAAAGTGCACAAGTGCATACAAAATCATTACATAAATAGATAATCATTTGTCTTTAATAGAGTCAATAAAGTGCTAGTGAATGATAAATATAGTAATGCAGTGATCAATCCTTAATACAATGATAAATAAAATAACATTGATAATGTCAATTGATAGTACAAAGACAGGCTAAACTAACATAATGATATAGTATGGTAATAGAGGGCAATAGACCCAAAGTATCCATCAGCGCTACTGGTCCTCCTCACCCTCCAGCGCGCGTTTTATCAATGCTTCCTCAGGGACTGGAAAGGTGAGGAGAAGATCAGCTATATATAAAATTTGAGAAGCATTTTTACATGCGTTTATGCTTGCGTTTTTTCAAGCGCTTTTCCAAGCGATTTTGAGCATCACTTGGAAAAGGGCTTGACGAGTTGATCACACTATATAAATCCATGCAACCGGCATGGATTTATATTGTGTGACCGAGATTTCTGCTTAAAATACTGCACCTATAGTAAAAAAAACAAACAATTATAAAGTAAAAAATAAAAAATAAATATTCATACACACCTCTCCGGTGGCCTCCGGTCTCCTCCCAGCAACGATCCTCTCTCCTCGGCATCCCGCGGTGTACTGGCAGGACCTGCGGTGACATCATTTAGTCAGCTGATGGTCATGTGACCATCACCTGACCGCTGGTGTCAGCGGTCGCGTGACCATCAGCTGTCTAAATGACGAGTAGGCCCCCCTGAAGGTCCAGGGCCATGTCTGTGACAGCCATCAAAGACATGCTGGCGGCCTTGCACTGCCGCATGCCAGAGGAGCTGGACGGGACACAGGCCAGGGGCAGGTGAGCGAGGCTTGTTGCCAGCTTCCCCAATCCCCATATTAAAAATATTTCTAATGTGTCTTTGTGTATGTGTGTGCATGTATGATGTGAATATCAGTGTATGTCAGTGTATATGACTGTGTATATATATATATGTCCATTTTATATATGTTTTTAAGAATTTGTATTCAAATATGTATGTATGTCTGTATGTGTACGTATCTGTGTATGTGCATGTCTGCGTATTGTATGTGTGAATATCTGTGTACCATGTGCATGTGTGTATGTGTGTGCATGCCTGCACGTGTGCGCATGTCTGCGTACTGTGTGTGTGCATGTCTGCATATTGTGTGTGTGCGCATGTCTGCATACTGTGTATGTGCATGCATGTCTGTGTACTGTGTGTGTGTGCGCATGTCTGCGTACTGTGTGTGTGCGTGCATGTCTGCGTACTGGATGTGCGCATGTCTGCGTACTGTGTGTGTGCGCATGTCTGCGTACTGTGTATGTGTGCATGTCTGCATACTGTGTGTGTATGCATGTCTGCGTAGTGTGTGTGTGTGCACATGTCTGAGTACTGTGTGTGTGCATGTCTGCATACTGTGTGTGCATGCATGTCTGCGTACTGTGTGTGCATGTCTGCGTACTGTGTGTGCATGTCTGCGTACTGTGTGTATGCGCATGTCTGCATACCAAGTGTGTGCATGTCTGCATACTGTGAGTGTGCACATGTCTGCGTAGCTTGTGTGTGTGCATGTCTGCATACTGTGTGTGTGCGTGTCTGCATACTGTGTGTGTGTGCATGTCTGCATACTGTGTGTGTGTGCATGTCTGCATACTGTGTGTGTGCATGTCTGCATACTGTGTGTGTGCATGTCTGCGTACTGTGTATGTGTGCATGTCTGCATACTGTGTGTGTATGCATGTCTGCGTAGTGTGTGTGTGCACATGTCTGAGTACTGTGTGTGTGCATGTCTGCATACTGTGTGTGCATGCATGTCTGCGTACTGTGTGTGCATGTCTACGTACTGTGTGTATGCGCATGTCTGCATACCAAGTGTGTGCATGTCTGCATACTGTGAGTGTGCACATGTCTGCGTAGCTTGTGTGTGTGCATGTCTGCATACTGTGTGTGTGCATGTCTGCATACTGTGTGTGTGCATGTCTGCGTACTGTGTATGTGTGCATGTCTGCATACTGTGTGTGTATGCATGTCTGCGTAGTGTGTGTGTGCACATGTCTGAGTACTGTGTGTGTGCATGTCTGCATACTGTGTGTGCATGCATGTCTGCGTACTGTGTGTGCATGTCTGCGTACTGTGTGTATGCGCATGTCTGCATACCAAGTGTGTGCATGTCTGCATACTGTGAGTGTGCACATGTCTGCGTAGCTTGTGTGTGTGCATGTCTGCATACTGTGTGTGTGCATGTCTGCATACTGTGTGTGTGCGTGTCTGCATACTGTGTGTGTGTGCATGTCTGCATACTGTGTGTGTGTGCATGTCTGCATACTGTGTGTGTGCATGTCTGCGTACTGTGTGTGTGCATGTCTGCGTACTGTGTGTGCATGTCTGCGTACTGTGTGTGTGCATGTCTGCATACTGTGCATATGTGCATGTCTGTTTACTGTGTATCCGTGTCTTTGTGTGTGCATGTCTGCGTACTGTGTGTGCATGTGCGTGCATGTCTGCCTACTGTGTGTGTGCATGCATGTCTGCCTACTGAGTGTGTGTGTACATGCCTGCCTACTGTGCAGGTGTGCATGCTTGCATATGTGAAGGATGAGGGGACAGCCTGGGCCCTGTGTTGTATACCTTTATTTCTCTGCCATATCTGTGCATCATGAATGGTGGTACGTGGTAAAGGGGTCCACTGAGACTCTTTAGCCCGGGGCCCACGAAAACCTGGAGCCAGCTCTAGGTACAAGGTACAGGTGGACGAAGGGTAAGATGTGGTCACACAACCCTTTTTAAGGCAGGCAGCAGAGGTTCAATATATGTAGCCGAGGTCAGGAGCAGAGAAATCAGGATAAACGAGTAGGCTTGCTGGGTCAGAAAACAGGAGAGATAATACAAGAGAGCACCTTACAGGAAACTAGACAGGAACTGAACTAAGACCTCAGATCAGGCGAGGAGTGGTGGGAGGAGCCACCTGATAAACCCTCTACGGCCTGGCGATAGGCCAGGGAAGCTAATCTCTGCAGGACAAAATGGGGTTAAGATTCAGAATCAGGCTGCACCTCCCTTTAGCCAAGTGGAGACTCGCCAGCAGCAGGAGATGTTGGAAATGTTGCAAGAGGCAGCATAGCGAGACAGCCCATGACTGGAGAGAGCAGAGTGTGAGTAGGGCAGCACTTACCACCAGTGCGAGTCACCAGCATAACATCAGGTATATGCATCCAGGTAGGGCCATTGACTGACCTAGTTTTCATCAGTGTCTGTGGCCCCAAAATAGCGGGCAACTGCCAAAAATTAGGTTAGACAGAGAAAAAAGTAATTCCATCAGCTTCATTAAAATCAATGGCCCCATCAGCGGATACTAATGAATACCATTTCTGACATAGCCACTGATGTGATGTGAACAACATAGCCTAAGCCCACTTGATGTAAAAGGATGTTTTTCATATTTTCATGTGCTTAATAGTCGGACCAATTTGGCAACAAAGAAAAAAAAATCACCAATTACATTGTGTCAGAAGGGGGGTGGTCTGTCTGGTCTTCTTGGACGGTGTCTAAACTTTGGGGTCCAGATGTAACAAAGTTTAACTTATGCATCAACTTGTCACAGACAAGTATTAAGATAACTTAACATTGCACAAGCTATTGACCAATGTCAAGTTAGGTCTCAAATCACACTTTTTTGTGCCATGATATGCAAGAATATCTATATAGAAAAATCAATAAAAATATATTCTTTATTGGATAACAAAATAATTAAAAGCATAAAAAGACATACAAAAGTGAGACATATAAAATATTAAAAGTAGGTAAATGATAATAACAAAACTCCCTTTTGTGAATACAACAAATAAATACAGAGTTATATTATGTGCAATACAGATAAACAGGGAGAGAGTGATATCACATAAAAGTTGACATAATGATAGTAATGCACAGTGGCATGAAGTACACTTTAGTACCTATCAAAGAAAATGCACCCGAAAGTGTTTCGCATCAAGCTTCATCAGGTGAATGTTCTTTGATAGGTAAAATGTACTCCATGACACTGTGCATTACTATCATTATGTGAACTTGTATGTGATATTACTCTGTTTCTATTTGTATGAACCTTAAAAGGGCCCTAAATTATATACCTTATATATGTATATATGGCGTATATGACTTGTACCTTTTCAGTATCCATCCTCAATACTGTAATTGCATATAATATAACCTGTATTGAGTTACAGTATTCACACAAGGGAGTTTTGTAATTATCTCTTACCTAATTTTTGTATTTTATATGTCTGATTTTTTTATGCTTTTAATTAATTTGTTATCCAATAAAGAATATATGTTTGAATTTATTGGTGCATTTTTCCCCATATATAGCTCTCTATACTCATGTACAGCCATGGCCAAAAGTGTTGGCACCCTTGTCCAAGAAATGAAGGATTTCTCCCAGAAAATTATTGCAGTTACACATGTTTTGTTATACACATGTTTATTTCCTTTGTGTGTATTGGAACAACACAAAAAAACAGAGAGAAAATGGATAACTGGACACCTTGTCACACAAAAACCCCAAAAATGGGCTGGACAAAATTGTTGACACCCTCAACTTAATATTTGGTTGCACACCCTTTGTAATAAATAACTGCAATCAATCGCTTCCTATAACCATCAACAAGCTTCTTATACCTCTCCACTAGAATTTTGGACCACTCTTCTTTTGCAAACTGCTCCAGGTCTCTCATATTTGAAGGGTGCCTTCTCCCAACAGCAATTTTAAGATCTCTCAACAGGTGTTCAATGGGATTTCTATCCGGACTCATTTCTGGCCACTTCAGAACTCTTCTCCTGGGTCTCCTGCCATAGCGTTTCATTTCATTCAAATGTCTATGGATAGTTCGCACTGACACTGATGCACCCTGAGCCTGCAGTACAGCTAGAATTTCTTTGGAACTTGATTGGGGCTGCTTATCCACCATCCGGACCATCCTGTGTTACAACCTTTCATCAATTTTTCTCTGCCATCCACGTACAGGGAGATTAGCTACAGTGCCATGGGTTGTAAACTTCTTGATTATGTTGCGCTCCATGGACAAAGGAACATCAAGATCTGTGGAGATGAACAGTTTCAAGGGTGCCAACACTTTCGGCCATGACTGTAGATGTTTTACAATCTAGACATCAGAGACAATAGCTGTTGGCTGAAACAACTTACAGTTTTAGGAACATTGGATTGTACTGGGACCAATATTATTCTATGGGGCCGTGCACATGTCCGATTTTTTCCTTGGACATAGTCTACCCAATTAAATAAGCATGATTTGCATCTGATAATTGGATCCCACTCAACAGTGCAAGTCCGTGGAAAAAAATCACACTACACTCAGGTGACACTTGAGTGCACTTCGATTTCTGTGCACTGACAAAATGAAGAAGATGGAGACATTTTTTTTCCATCTTCACATCCAAGAAAATCAGATCACGCTATGAGAAAATATGATCATGTGACCCTAGCCTTAGGCAAGTGAACTAAATATGTTTGAATAATAAAAGTGTCCTACGATACGATGCGTTCAACCGGAAGTGTGCGGGTAGGCATGGGAACAATGCACAGATGATGAAAAGAAAAAAGGAGGAATAATAGATAACAAATAAGACTATGCATTGTTCCCATGCCTACCCACATACTTCCGGTTGGTGGAACGCATCACCGCCATCTTCTTCTCTTTTGTGGAACACATATAATCCACAATTGCCTTATTCTTTCTTCTGGTTTACTCTTTCCGGCGCATGCGCACTGTCTCTCTGGCTGATCCAACAGGATGTGTGGTCAACGTGGCACACACGTGTCAGCGTATGTCGCAACATCAGTAAGTGCACCAACAACTATTTATACCTGACCTGACTGATGCTGTACTGATGACCCCTGAAGAAGCTACACTTGATAGAGACACGCGTTGGATCCAGGCGGGGTTAGAGCCCCACTCCGGATATAGTATACCATATATATGCATGCTTTCCTGTGTCTTACTAGAATCTATTAGTGCAATACTGACTGGTTTAAATGCGGATATATCTGCATTGGAATTACATAATATTTTTTATTGTGTGTCCAGATTTTTTGCAGCATTAGTGTTACCCACTCATGACAATATTTTGATCTGTATTTGGCTTATAAAACTTTTATGTCATTTTAGTGACACATATGTGCATAGAATCATCTATTGGTTATTTTGATATAATTGTTATATACTGATATCCACATATATTTGTAACAGCCAGTACTTGTGCAGATCTCAGTGACACATATGTGCGTATAACCATTTATTGGTTATTCCAATACAATTGTTACGCATTGATATCCACATATATCTCTTAACAGCCAATTTTTTTACAGATTATATTTACACATCAGCATCTTTTTGCAGGATTTACATGTTTTTTCTATTATTTTTTATCATCTTTGATATTCACATACCCGATCAGGGGGGCAGCCTTATTATCATAAATTTATTGACTGTTGAATATTGGGATTATTGTGCCCTACCCCAGGGCCGGCGTCAGCACCCGGCTCACCCGGGCAAGTGCCGGGGCCCTGAGCAGGCGGGGGGGCCCACTTGCAGTAGGGCACCGAGCCGGGCTATGGGCGGAGGGGAGCGGTGCCAGTGACTCGCCCAGGTGGATATGGGGGACTCGGTACCCGGGCCTTTACCTTCTTGGGAGGTCACAGCAGTCGGCTCCCTGGCCCCTACTCTGGGGTCACTCTTTAAAAGGGGCTTGTTACTTGAAGGGATGAATAACAGTTTTGTCTCGTGACGCCACCTGTGGTTCCTGGTAATGGGTACCAGCGCTGCTGCAGACCTCCGGGGGTGATGGGATGGCAGGGTGGAGTTCATCTATGGACCAGTACCTTTTGTAGAGGACATGAGGTATGATGGTTACCTGTGACCCAGTGTCCAGTAGTGCAGGTGTTGCTATGCCGTCCAGCACGATGGACAGGAAAGGCCTTCCTCCTACAAACTGGTCGTATCAGCTCGATGGGCCTGGTTGATCTACTCCTGGGTGTCGGCCCTTGGCCCCAGGGTTTGCCCGTTTAAAGGACAGGTCCGTGTGGTGTGGCCTGCCTTGTGGCAACGGTAGCAAATGAGTTCACCTGGAGGGCGAGGTCGGTCGTTGGTCCTCCCACGGGGTGGCGTTGTCCTCCTTCTTCTCCTCATCCAGGGGACATCCTCAGGACTGTCGGCGAGTAGGATCCTTCCATCCGGCTCAGGCTCCGTCTGTAGCTGCAGGGGGCTCAGGACAGTGGTCAGGGTTTTACTTAGCTGACGCACTTCAGAGCGCAGGCTGTCCAGCTTGCTAGGGGACGTTGTTTGCACTTTTGCCTCAGCCGCTAATGAAGGGGCAGTGAGTGCTGTGGGCATTGGGGTGGCCCCACCCTGGTAACGCTGGATAGCAGTATCTGACATTTCCAGGGGCCGAAGGCCCTTAATAGTCATGTCCTTCAGGGCGTCAAAGGTGGCATTTTAATGATCTAAGGCCCACCACCGTACAGTTCTGCTCTCCTCCTGGGACCTGAATTGTTCTATCAGCATTTTGTCCTCATCATGTATGCTGGCTGGACTAACCTGTTTCAGGGCCCGCAGGGCCTCTTGTAAACGCCAGGCATAGTCCCGGATACTGTCCTCAGGTTTCTGGGTACAGTGGTAGAACCTCATCCGAAGATCCGTCTCAGTGCGGTTTTCAAACACAGTTTGCAGTCTCTTAAATATAATAGACACCGATTCCTGGTCTGCGGCTGGCCAGGTTTCAACTTCCCGCTCTGTAGCACCAGCCAATTGTCGCAGCACAACAGCGGCTCTCTGTTTACCAGTCATTGAGTACATGTCCAATACACCGCATATTTTCCTTTTGAACCCAGACAGGGTGTCTGGTTTGCCGTCATACTGGGGAAGCCATTTCGTTCCCGGGACGTACGGCAGGGCCATGGGTATCACTGGAGTCACGACCCCTGCTGGTGGGGTGGCCGCTCCGGCCTGAGCAGCGCCAGGCGCGGGTTGAGCATCACGAGCGTTAACCGATGCTCTGGCATTTTGCTGGTTGTCGGCCATGGTTGCGCCCCCCTAGTAAACCGTAGCCTACCTTCTTTGCTTTTCTCGAGTAGGCCGCAGCTCCACAGACGATGGACTCCTTCCAGGACCTGATGCTTTCTGGTGCTGTGTCAGAGCGCGAGGCGGGGCGTCGCGCGTTACCAACGGTCACGCCTCTCTGGTTCCCGCGGTTACGCCCCTCTTCTTCCCGCGCGGCGACGCGGTAATGGTGGCGATGTTCACCACAGTTCAAACACAGTTCAAATACGGCACACAGTACCCGGTGGCAACGGGCACGAAATCCTGTTCGTGACGCCAGGAAGAGATGACTCGCCCAGGGGGATATGGGGCACTCGGTACCCAGGCCTTTACCTTCTTGGGAGGTCACGGCAGTCGGCTTCCGGGCCCGTACTCTGGGGTCACTCTTTAAAAGGGGCTTGTTACTTGAAGGGATGAATAACAGTTTTGTCTCGTGACGTCACCTGTGGTTCCTGGTAATGGGTACCGGCGCTGCTGCAGACCTCCGGGGGTGATGGAATGGCAGCTGGGATGCTTCGGCTCCCCACAGGTGGAGCGGGCCCCCGGAGCAGGGTTTATGGAAGGGATGCAGGTGAGAGGTGGCCCGGTTGGGTCAGGGGGAATGATGGACACGCACACAGGGGATTCGCTTCAGTACCTTTACTGGTGTAACAGCAGGTATGGTCCAGGGTACTCAGTAGGAACGGTGCACTTCTGGACTCTCCCCAGTGAGCGGGTGTAAGGCCTCCTTGTCTGTTTCTTCCTCTCTCTAAAGCTCCTGGCCAGCCTGGAACTAGGCCTAGCTTCCGTACTGTTTCACTCTCTCACCTGTTTGCTTGGTAGTAAGAACTTTTCTCTGGCTACCACTATCCCTGGATGCTGGGGCCTTTGTGGTTCCTAGTTCTTTAGATGATTGTAGCTTCAGGTTGACCAGAGGTCTGGAATCCTCCTGGTATACCGGTTATTCCTACTGGGCGTAGAGGACCCTGTAGGCGCGGACCCGGTGTCCGGTTTGTGATCTGGGGTGAGCCTAAGATGCTCCTCTGCCCCCTTAAATCCTCTCTCCTCTCCTTGCCTCCGGCCACGCTCTAGGCCCTAGGGCTTCAACACGTGCTTTGGGCCTTGGCTTGCCCTCAGCACAGCAGCTCAACAGGTGCTGTCTCTTCACTGATCTCAAGTGCCAGCACACTCTGCCTACTTAACTCCACCCTCCAGTATATATATACCTAACAGGGCTCCCTCTGGTGGTATGAGGTGGAAGGGTGGAGGTGTCTGTTATGTAATGAAGGCCTCTTGTGGAAAAGTCCGTCCATGCACCCTTTTGGGTCCTGTGGTACCTGTAATAGCAGGGTGCCACACCAGCACCCGCCCTTCTCCCCCTCTTGCTCAAGGCCCCGGCAGCCAGATACTTACCCCTCCCCGTGCCTCCGCAGATCTGCTGTCTTCCTGCTGTGCGCTCCCTGTGACGTCTCAGGTCAGAGGGTGTGGTGATGTCTTTCCACCGCGCCCTCCCCCGAGCCGTCACAGGCAGCGCAGAGCGGGACAACGCCAGCAACGCTGGAGTCCGGACCTGAGCAGCGGCAGCAGGTGAGGTGAGTATTTGATTATTTTTATTTTTTTTCATGTATGGAGGCATGGGGCATAATATGGGGGGGGGGGTGACATCCTGCATGGGGCATTATAAAGAGGGGGGTGACATCCTGCATGGGGCATTATAAAGAGGGGGTGTAACAGCCTGCATGGGGCATAATATGGGGGGGTGACATCCTGCATGGGGCATTATAAAGAGGGGGGTGACATCCTGCATGGGGCATTATAAAGAGAGGGGGTGACATCCTGCATGGGGCATTATAAAGAGGGGGGTGACATCCTGCATGGGGCATTATAAAGAGAGGGGGTGACATCCTGCATGGGGCATTATAAAGAGAGGGGGTGACATCCTGCATGGGGCATTATAAAAAGGGGGGGTGACATCCTGCATGGGGCATTATAAAAAGAGGGGGTGACATCCTGCATGGGGCATTATAAAGAGGGGGGGTGGTGACATCCTGCGTGGGGCATTATAGAGAGAGGGGGTGACATCCTGCATGGGGCATTATAAAGAGAGGGGGTGACTTCCTGCATGGGGCATTATAAAGAGAGGGGTGAAATCCTGCATGGGGCATTATTAAGAGAGGGGGTGACATCCTGCATGGGGCATTATAAAGAGAGGGGGTGCCATCCTGCATGGGGCATTATAAAGAGGGGGGGTGACATCCTGCATGGGGCATTATATGGGGGGGGAGGGACATCCTGCATGGGGCATTATATGGGGGGAAAGGGACATCCTGCACAGGGCATTATGTGGGGGGAACAGCCTGCATGGAGCATTATATGGGGGCCAGTATCCTGTATGGAGCATTATAAGGGAACCAGTATCCTGTATGGAGCATTATATGGGGGCCAGTATCCTCTACAGAGCGTTTTATGGGGGCCAGTATTCTGTATGGAGCGTTATATGGGGGCCAGTATTCTGTATAGAGCGTTATATGGGGGCCAGTATTCCGTATGGAGCGTTATATGGGGGCCAGTATTCTATATGGAGCATTTTATGGGGGCCAGTCTCCTGTATGGAGCATTTTATGGGGGCCAGTATACTGTGTGGAGCGATTCGCCGGTTTCTGAGCTATTGTGGAATTTACAATAGATATCACTCATGTAATGTAAGAAGTGAAATCTTTGGCATTGTACTATATCTATATTTATCTGCGGTATCTGTGCATCATGAATCATGGTATGTGTTAAAGGGGCCCACTGAGACTCTTTCGCCTGGGGCCCAGAAAAACCTGGAGCCGGCCCTGCCCTACCCCGTCCACTGTCATACATGTATTTGTGTTTTGTGTTTTTTTAACTGTTTTTAAATTGTTTGCCACTTGTTTCAATAAAGCCTTTTTTTATTGTTTTCATGTGTTGGTGTGCACTTTGATTCTGCATAGCTTTTCTCTACACAAGTCCATTTCTATACAACATATTATATTATACCCTTATTTGCAATGTAGAAAAGTCTATTCAGATGGTTTTACCCTTTAAGTTACGTGTTGAGATTCTGAACTGCGGTTGTAATAAGTTTCCTAGAAATCTGTGCAGGAAATATCTCTCTTATTCCTGGAGAGTCACGCTAAAGCACATATGTAAAACTCTGGTCCGCATGTCAAATCTAGGCCGCAGGGTGAGTATACTTGGCCCGCAACGCGCATAGCGCTTTCACCCAGCATCACACTTTCAATTATATCAGCATCCTAGATGCCAACGAACACTATTATCCTGTATAGAGTCTATGTGGGGCCATTATGTTACGGGTCCGGGTGGTGGAACCTCCTTGCTTCGGTGCAAGGAGGGACCAGAGGGGCGTAACTAAGTGCCTACTCGGACCGACCCAAGTCACACGGCGGCTTAGTTGACCCCGTGAACCAGGGAGAGACCGTGCAGGTGAACCAGGTGCCACTCTGGGACCGACCTTGTTTGAGAGCAGGTGACTCACACGGGTCAGATGACAGGAGCTGACCGGTACAGCGGATGAGCACGGCAGGAAGGCTGGCGGGTGAACGGGTAGATAAGCAGGCAGGTACGGCTGATAGCCATTCAGGTGCTCCGGGTAGGCAAGCAGGCGGGTACGGCGGATAGCCAGGCAGGTGCTCCAGGTAGGCAAGCAGGCGGGTACAGCGGATAGCCAGACAGGTGCTCCGGGTAGGCAAGCTAGCGGGCATGACAGGTAACTGGCAGGTGCTCCAGGTAGGCAGGCTGGTGGGCACGGCAGGTTACTGGTAGGTGCTCCAGGTAGGCAGACTGGCGGGCACGACAGGTAACAGGCAGGTGCTCCAGGTAGGCAGGCTGGCGGGCACGGCAGGTTACTGACAGGTGCTCCGGGTAGGCAGGCTGGCGGGCACGGCGGGAAGCTGACAGGCTGGCGGGCAGGACTGATAGACTGGCGGGCTGGACTGTTAGACAAACTGGCGGGCAGGACTGTTAGACAGGCTGGTGGGCAGGACTGATAGACAGACTGGCGGGCTGGACTGTTAGACAGACTGGTAGGCTGGACTGACAGGCAGTGGGACCTGAGGGCTGAGGGAAGTGTTAGCACACAAAACAACAACCTTGCACAGGCACCTCCATTTTGGAGGAGCTGCCTTAGATAGGAGAAGTCCTATGGCCTTTGGTCGGGGACTCTTTAGGACAGCGCGTGCGGCCCCTTAAGATGGAGGGAGCGTGCGCGTGCCCTAAGCACAGTGCCCAGGAAGCTACGCGCAGTGCGCGCCACAGCAGTGGCAGGGGAGCAGGAAGACGCCGGGCCAGGACCGCGGCGGTGAGGGGAATGGCGTCTCTGCCCAGCGGGAGGCAGAGACGTTGATGCTACACATTATACTGTATGGAACACTTTTTGTGGTCATTATACTGTATGGAGCACTATATATGTGCCCATTATACTATATGGAGCACTATGTAGGGCCTTTATACTGTATGGAGCACTTTTTGTGGTCATTATACTGTATGGAGCACTGTATAATATATATTATACTATATGGAGCAATATGTAGGGTCATTATACTGTATATACTGTATGGAGCACTTTTTGTGACCATTATACTGTATGGAGCACTATGTGGGACCATTATACTCTTTTGGGCACTATGCTGGCCCAGTATAATGTATGGAGCACTACGTGGGGCCATTATACTGTATGAAGCACTATGTGGGGCCATTATACTGTATGAAGCACTTTTTGTGGCCATTATACTGTATGGAGCACTATGTGGGCTCATTATACTATATGAAGCACTATGTGGGGCCCATTAGACTGTACGGAGCACTTTTTGTGGCCATTATACTGTATGGAGCACTTTTTGTGACCATTATACTGTATGGAGCAATTTTTGGGGCCATTATACCGTATTGAGCACTATATGGGGCCATTATACTGTATGAAGCACTTTTTGGGGCCATTATACTGTATGGAACACTATGTGGGGCCATTATACTGTATGGAAGGAAATGCAGGGCCCCATTATACTGTATGGATGGAGTACTTTTTGTGGCCATTATACTGTATGGAGGGCTATGTGGGGCCATTATACTGTATAGAGCACTATGTGAATCCATTATACTGTATGGAGCACTATATGGGACCCATTATACTGTACGAAGCACTATGTGGGGCCATTATACTGTATGAAGCCCTTTTTGTGGCCATTATACTGTATGGAGCACTATGTGGGCCCATTATACTATATGGAGCACTATGTGGGGCCATTATACTATATGGAAGGCAATGTGGGGGCCCATTATACTGTATGGAGTACTTTTTGTGGCCATTATACTGTATGGAGCAATTTTGGGGCCATTATACCGTATTGAGCACTATATGGGGCCATTATACTGTATGAAGCACTTTTTGGGGCCATTATACTGTATGGAGGACTATGTGGGGCCATTATACTGTATGGAACACTATGTGGGGCCATTATACTGTATGGAAGGAAATGCGGGGCCCCATTATACTGTATGGATGGAGTACTTTTTGTGGCCATTATACTGTATGGAGGGCTATGTGGGGCCATTATACTGTATAGAGCACTATGTGAATCCATTATACTGTATGGAGCACTATATGGGACCCATTATACTGTACGAAGCACTATGTGGGGCCATTATACTGTATGAAGCCCTTTTTGTGGCCATTATACTGTATGGAGCACTATGTGGGCCCATTATACTATATGGAGCACTATGTGGGGCCCATTATACTGTATGGAGCACTTTTTGTGGCCATTATACTGTATGGAACACTATGTGGGCCCATTATACTTTATGGAAGGCAATGTGGGGCCCTGTTATACTGTATGGAGGACTTTTTGTGGCTAGTATACTGTATGGAGGGCTATATGGGGTCATTATACTGTATGGAGCACTTTTTGTGGCCATTATATTGTATGGAGGGCTGGGTGGGGATTACAGTTGGAGAATCATACTGTGATGGAGTCATCCTTCTTTGTTCGGGGGATTGAGGGAGGAGGGTACAGTAGGGCCATCATACCGTGTTTGTGAAGGTTACTGTGGAGGATTTCACTGTGGGGGTATCATACTGTGTTTGGGGGCACTTTTGTTGGCATCATACTTTATTATCTGCATTATTCAAGGTTTTTTTATCCTTTGTTATTACATATTTAAATTATGCCATTGGACCATATACTTTTTACTTCTCTGACATAGCATATTATACTATTCCAATATTTTATTCTAAGATCTATTCATTAAAACGTACTTTGTTCCTGGGACAATCCCTTAAGTTTGTTTCCATATGAAAAAGTTCATTGTGATATTTGATGATAAGGAATAACTTCCTCAATTGTAGACATTTTTTTTAGAAATATCAAGGTTGGCCTGCGACTTTGTCCAAGCTTTTAATTTTGGCCCCTCTGTGTATTTGAGTTTGATATCCCTGCCCTGAAGAGAATGTCCAACCTTATAGCCTGGATAATTATGTGAACCTCAGCCTTTATAATGTCAAGGTTCACACTGAGATAACAAGGGTAACTATGTCTCTTTGTTGACACAAGTGCTCTGCAATGTGTTTATGTTGTTAGTGGGAAGGGGTCAATTATGTGACCTCTATTATACTGTACAAAAAAAGAAAATAGTATTAAAGAACCACTCCCAACATTTTTTTTACTAATACCAGCTGTCTTTGTAGAGTATAGTAGGTGTGTTAATATACTTAACGATTGTTGTCTTCCCTAGTTTCTACTGGTCCTTTTCTAGGTCACATAATTAAATTACGACTTGCAGGATCACACAGGGATTTATGTGAAGACTAAAAGTCACTCACTTTCGCAATGTAAGTCTATAGAGCCTCAATCTGAGGCTCCAAAGTCTTGGGCCGGGTTCACACATGCCAAGAGCGGACAAAGACAGAAGAGGGCCCCTGTGCAAGAACAGGATATGGGCCGTTTGCTGTCCAATAGCTCTCCATAATACACAATTCCACCTGCTTTGGAGCTGGAAGTGAGCCCCCTTACCACTTGATCCCCTGTGCAGCTGCACACGTTACACCAATGGTATGTCAGCCCCACAAGCGTATTTCACAGTCCATATCTGAACCGCAATGCCCGGACTAACTATGGGTGTCCCGACCTAAACTTACAGCCTCATAGACAAATGTGAGGCTGTACGTTCAGGGTCAGGGTCATTGCGATCCATATACAGACCATGAAAAATGCTTGTGTGAACCCGACCTTATATTGTAAACAGAGTTCGGACTAGCCCACCAGAGAACCGGAGAATCCTCCGGTGGGCCCTGGCTTTTCCTTCAGGAGAGTTCATAGTGCAAACCTTACAGCTGCTATGGGGCTTTTGAGTGGGAGAGAAAGGTAGGCCCTCAGAATCAAATCCTCTGGTGGGCCCAATGTCTTCAGTCTGACACTGATTGTGAATGTAGTACTGCCCTGCACAACATTCCCTGTTTGAGCTGGCAAAGAATAGGAGCACTCATGTAACCCAGTTGAACAACCAGTACAATACTGAAAAGCAGGGAAGACAGCGATCGGTGAGTATATTAACACACCTACACTACATTACACAGATTGTTGGGCGTGCTTCTTTACATACACAAACACATAATGAATGGCACATCATGTTAAAAGCACAGGCACATAACATTAATTATAGGATGATAGCCCAGACCTGTGTCCATGTAAATTTCATCTTAATTGTGTCTGAGTAATGTTTATTATAAAGTGGAAAATGACAAATGTTTGAAGTCTGCTTATTAGTTAAGAGGTCAAAGCATTATGGTAAAAAGTAGCTGTGGCGCCCCTGAGGGTTCAGTCGCCACAGAGGTACTGCACCTCACCCAGAGGTGTGGTGTCTCCCTTCTCTCAGGTAAGCAGGGAGTATTGCACGGAACCCCAAAACACCTGCATCCAACACTACACTGCTCCAGGCCGGCCGGAGGGGCAAGACGCAATGTATGTTTCTGCTGAGCCCTGACCCTGGCTGGAGTGGGGGGGACCCAAAGGTAGGTGGAACCAGTAGTGGGTGTGGGTGGAGGAAGTAGTTTGAGGGAGCACTTTAGTAGGAGTATAAAATAGGGAAGCCATCTTAGGGTGGCAGAGTTGAGTAGTGGAGGAGAGTCAGGGAGCTGTTCAGTAGAACAGCTCGGGACTGTTCAGAAGAACAGTCCGGGAGCAGAGTCTCATTAGGAGATCTGCTCCACAGCTAGGGCCAGGTCAGAAGGCCCCGGAGGGGAGCAGGGAGTAGGCTCCGTTCTACAGAAAGGATCCCAAGGGGTACGGCGCGTGCAGGACGGAACCCGTACGCCCCGCATCTGTCAGAAGGCAGAGGGATCGCTGCGGCATTCTAATCCCCAGGAGTGTCAAGTAGGTCCCGGATCCGATGTACAGGAAGGACTTCAGAACACCCGAGCGGGATTGAGATTGGGCAGCGCAGAGCAGGAGGGAGAAGGACCAGAGTAAAGAAGGTCAAAACAGGAACACGAGAAAGTGGGGTTCTGCCAGTTATTCCCAAGTTGCCTGAGGAAGGATTGAACCTCTGCCCGGTGAACGCAGCGCGACGCGGGAGGCCTTTACCTGTATAGTGCACCTGTGAAGTGTCTAAAGAACTGTGAGTAAAATCTTGGATGACTGCACTGCACTGCCTCTGTCCATTCTTCATCGGCACTATCGTTCCCCCTGCACTACAACGCCCAGCGCGACCCACTCTCTTCAACTACACTGCCCTGAGGCCTGTTGCACCTGTGGCGAGCCGTCCCATCTCAAGCTGCCCTAACATCTGCCTCAGAGGACTGTTGCAGCGCTGGTGATCCTCACCAGGTACCAGAGGTGGCGTCACGAACTTTCCCAAATCCCCTATAATATTCCCCCTTTTGAGTGACCGCCCTGGGTCACGGACTGGGCCAGCCACCGTGATATCCCCTATACAGGCAACCAGAGGCCCGGCTGCTGAGTACCCCACGGCCCTGGGGACGCGTCATAGCCATTTGCATTTGTAAAAACCCTAATGATGATGGCCAACTCCTATACTGTAGCAGTCTGCCATCTCTAGAGGGTCTCTAAGCCCTTGAGATACCATACAAGGTTTATGGGTATTTTCCCTAGTTTTCGGCGATTGTTTTTATACTATGTGGATTTCCCATGGTTTGTCGTGTGAACAGTTCAAGCATTTCATCTCAAAGTAATCACACAATATAGACGGGGAATGAAGAGCAGATGGGAGCACGAAACTCCTAGTAATAAATATGGATTGCATGCAATCGTATTCTAATTTCCCCATCTGCCTCATTCTCCATATCATGCTTTCTTTTTGCTTCACTCACTCTATCCATAGGGACACAAACACCTATTAGTGAACTGTTCATAATGAGCTTGTAAGTCTAAGGGGAATGTGACAAGGTTACACAAGTGTGAATGATGTAATTATCTAACTTTGCGATATAGCTGGTTAAGCTGAAAGATACCAAATGTCTAGTTTCTTTAGATTTTAAAGTTAGCATTAAATATGCCACACTTTATCTGCTTTCCCTAAAAAATTCCCTAAAAGCTCATCTATTTATAAGGCATAGAGTAGCATATTTGTAAAGTGCAAATAACTATATTTGTTGTTCCATTTGTACCATGAACTTTAGATTGCAACCAAGTATGGGCAAAAATTAGTTTTCTGTCAAGAGTCAAAATTTATATCACCTATAGATGGCTTACTTTGTAACAGATATTCACACTAAAATTTTGGTGCATTTTTGGATGCACAGCACTATATATTAAAGGGAACCTGTCTGGCCCCACTGCCAGGAAGAAATGAACTTTATTTGCCCTGGCAACGTACAGTGTTCAGTCATAGGGGTTGCGCTGGCACAGTTTCAGTCACTGCTTTGTTTATAGAGTGCAGCGGCTATAAACGCACCCCCAGCACTGACTGACAACTGCCTCTAATGATGAGCCGGCTGTCAGTCAGTGCCAGGGACGCGGTTACCACCATCGCTCTCTATGCACAGAGAGGTGACTTAAACTTCCAGCGCCACCCCTAACCTCCAAATGCTGGCGAAAGGAATAAAATTAATTTCCTCCCGGCAATGGGGCTCTCAGTGTGGGCGCCACACTGTGTAAGAATGCAATTAACCTGCAGATTAACCTTATATCTTCAGGTTAATAGCATTATTTTACATGACAGGATCCCTTTAAGTCACAGCCCTTTCTGGTAAGGTATGTCACTTCCCCATGAGCACACACTCTATTATTGAGCGAGCCTTTAGAAGTGTAAATTCTCTCTATTGTCTTTAAAAAAGTTGAATTTTTTATGCTATCATCTGTAATATTACTATTTTTACACTAGCTACTAAACACAATAAGCTAACATTTCATTCTCATTAAATCAAGTTGCTTTGCTGTATTAACTGGAGCAGGACAAGCAGTGATTAACATCATTAATACTAGTAGACAACCCCTTCTTAACTGCTTAAGTGCCCCACATAACATTAAAAAATGTATAATTACCTCCTGGACCTGCGCATCTCCTGTGATGTTGGTGCTGCGATTCTGAGCTGTAACATTACATTGTTATGTAACATGACCACTGCAACCAACCAGTGGCTGTTGATAGGCTGCAGCCTTCATATATCTGTCAGATACAGATACTTACAGATCTGAAAGAATAGCAGGCGATTAGCATAATCACCAATATAAGCAGTGCCGATTCAGAAATTAAAGTAGAGAATGAGAAAAGGAAAATACCTTTGACAATACCCCCTGATGAAGCCACATCTGTAGTGGCGATACGCGTGGGGCCGGCATCGCATAATCCTCTCTGTGTATCTCTGCAGGTCACCAAAGGTCTTAATATCTTTTCCTGTTCTAGTTTTGGTTTTTGTGCCAGCACTGTATATCACCCTTATATTGGATTTTTTTTGTTCAGATTGTTATTTGAATGCTTAATACAGTTTTTATATGTGATATATAGCACATGCACCTTATCTTCTCTGCATGTTTGCACCTGACAAATATTCATGTAACATAGCTAGGTACTTCCTATGACACATGCATTTGACACTGCATATGAACTTTATTTATATTGCATGGTTATTTTGAATATTTGCCTACAGATATTTTTCTCATACATGCACTATCTCTGTTTGGGTTATTCTAACCTCTATTAAGAATACTAGGCATTTTTCCTAGTATTTTTTTTGCATTATCACATATATGCAAATTCTGTGGGGGATAGTTCATTGTTTTGGTGGCCTAACTTCTGACATTAACAGACTTGAGGATTTGACCAAAACATTATAATGTTGTGGTCTTGTAAACCTGTGTAGTGATTTTTGCTTTTTAATTGTTTTTAATATGTCTTGTTTTGGCTTGTTTTGTTAATAAACAGTTAGATTCTATCTGGTGATCCCTGTCAGTACAGTAGATACTGCCTTTCTTTTCTCATATATGTTATGTACTGTTTCTGTATGTGACGGACAGGTCCCTAGTCATTTTGGAGTGGTGCCCTCTACCCCTCTGTCTCAGAAAAGGAAAATGCAGCACTCACCAACTTGCTTAAGAACAGTCCTTTATTGCAAATAGTGGGACATATGAGCGGCATGCTGTGGTGCGGGGGAATCAAAGGACGATGACCGTTTCACATCTTACTCAACGCTTCCACGGGTCCAGAGTAACGTGGAAGCGTCGAGTAAGATGTGAAACGGCCGTTGTCCTTTGATTCCTCCACACCGCTTGATGTCCCGCTGTTTTTTTTAACTTGCTCAACAAGGGTTGGGGTCTGCTGGTGGAAAGTGTGTCTCTTGAAAGAAATGCAGCATGATCTGAGATGCAAAAACTTGAGCAAAAATTGTGCCAAAATGTTAACACAAATTGCCGGTTTAAAGTAAGTCAACCTGATGTAGTGTAAAGTTTGACTAAAGTGTCTAAAAATGATCAAACAGCATGTGATAAATTTGTCAATTTAAGACTGTCTACTTATCACTGTTGTGTTAGGTGTGACAGACAGTTGTCCTGGATCTGAAGCGCCCAGGGGATGGGGATGACTACTCGGCGCTTGGGCCTTGCTGTTAGTTTTGGGGGATGTCGCGGTGTCCGGCTCCCGGGCCCGTACCCTGGGGTCACTCTTAAAAAGAAGGGGGGAAGTTATATAGGATAGGGAATGTTTGTGACGCCACCCGTGGTGTCTGGTGAGGATCACCAGCGCTGCAACAGTCCTCTGAGGCCGGTGTTCAGGCAGCTTAGTTGGTACGACTCCCCACAGGTGGAGCGGGGCCTCAGGGCAGCGTAAGTGTAGGGATGCAGGACAGAGGGGACCCAGCCGGGTCAGAGGAGAAATAGGCACACACACGACAGTTCACTTCAGTACCTTTACTGGTTGTGTTTCAGGCACGATCCAGGGCACTGTTAGTTGAAGGGTGCATATCAGGACTCTCCCCAGTGAGCGGGTGTGGGGCCTCCTGTTTCTTGCCTTTTCCTGATAAGTTTATGACCTGCCTGGAGCTAGGCCTAACTTGGTCTCTGTCTTGCACCTGCTGGTAGGGCCTTCTGTTGCAGATCACACTCCCTGGTCTCTTGGGCCTCTGTGACTCCTGACCCTGGTATAACAGTCAGCTTTTGGTGTTCCTGGGACATATAGTTCGCCAGGGGTTCCAGTTGTTTCTGCTGGGCGTAGAGATCCCTGCAGACGCGGACCCAGTGTCCCGTAAATGGTCTTGGGGTGAGCTGGCTAAGCTCCTCTGCCCCCTATGTAGCTTGCTTACTCCACTTGCCTTCGGCCACGCTCAGGGCCCTCGCTAAGCTTCACACGGGCAGTAGGCCTCGCTACTCTTCACCGCTCTTTTGGTGTCGGCACGCCCTAGGCTCACTAACTGAGCTCATTGAGTCTGAACTGACCTGACAACCTCTCTGGCTGCAGCCGACTTTAGACTGTGGCTCCAGGCTTCAGACTTAACTGCCTAGCTCCACCTTCCCTTTTTATATCCCTAATGGGCTCCCTCTGCTGGTGTGAGGTGGAAGGTGGAGGTGTGTGAATGCTATGAGGGCCTCTTGTGGAGGAATCCGTCCATGCACCCCTCCGGGATCTGTGGCACTAATGCGCAGCAGGGCGCCACATTCCCCCCTAGCAAAGCTCAGTACTCCCGGACTGAAGTACTTTTTATAACAACAATACAATAACTCTTCCCTTTGTGGGAGGCACTTTGCTTGAACGTTACATATAAAACATTATAAATAATAAATAGATATTTGCATTTCAATAAGCAACCCCAGAATTCAAGTCTCTTCCAGTGAGGTTCCCCGACAGGATGTCCATCTCACAGGTTAGAGTACTTGGTAACTTGAGGGACCTGTCCAAAGCAAACCCTCCACGTAGGCTCTGGGGTGGCTGCAGGGCATGGCGATCCTGAGTTGGACCTCCGCTTATGTCACACCAGACAGGTTTTTCTTCTGAGGTCACCTAAAGGGGCACTCCAGGGAGTGCAATTATTTACAAGAAGCAGTTTTTGGACTGCACATAGTCCTCAGCCACAAAGTTCTGTATGTACCCTTACGGATAACTAGAGATAACAAGGGAAGTGTCCATATCACTTAAATTGTCCATTATAAGGCAAAACACAAGTTAATAAATACATATATGAAAATACAAAATATAATACCCCAGGGGCAACTATCTACACTGTCAGAGTTTCCTTCCTTATTCTCTGTATTTGACAGGGGTCTGACCTCGTGTGCTACATGTCGACCTACGTGGTATTGGGATGCGTGAGGCACTAGTATTTGCACTACCTCCCATTCTGTCAGTTCTAAGTGTTGGGGGACTGCAGGGTTGCCTTAACCTCTCTACAGAACTGGCAAGTATACCATTGGCTGGGCCTTCTTGCTCTGCTCCAACCGGGGATCCTTCTTCCGGGGATTCTTCTTGAGCAGGCTCTTCTGAAGCACTTACAGGTTCTACTTGCTGTGGAGGGTCTTCTGGCTGTTGAAAGAAGTGTATCACAGGTATTATTACTGCTTCTCCTAGTTGAGGCCAATCTGCCGGGAAATCTCCTAAGTCAGTATGGAGTACTGTTTCTTTAGGCTCCTCCGGTACGGTGAGAGGCACTTCTTCTTGGGGCTTTAGCAGGTCTGGACACAACTTCAGATGGTCTCTAGATACCGTTGCAGTCGTTATTCCTCCGTCTTTGCTAATCAAACAGGTCTTCTTGTTATCAAATCTTGAATTTAACACACTGTAAGGTTCTCTCTCTCACTGGTCATCAAGTTTATGGTTTCTCCTTTTCCTCTTTAACACCACTTCTCCTGGTGTGAAGGGTTCTGCGGGCGCACTTTTATTCTAGTGGGCTTCCTGCTTCTCCCTCACCCGAGAGAGACTGTCTTCGACACAGGCCTGTACTCTTCTGTACTGCTCCTGTCTGGTCGTGTCCCAGTCCTCAGTGGACATATCTGCTTCTGGTTCTACTACACCAAGCTCCAGGTCCATGGGCAACTTCCCGGGTCTGGCTCGCATTAGATATGCTGGAGTACAATTGGTTGAACTCACAGGTATGTGGTTGTACAGATTTACCAGGTCAGGTAGTAGGTCTGGCCACTGATTTCTCTCCTCTAGTGGTAAGGTCTTCAGCAGGTCGATGACGCTGTTATTCATCTTTTCACAGAGACCGTTGGTTTGGGGGTGATACAGTGTAGTCCGGATCTTTTTACACCCGTACAGATGGCAGAACTCCTTGAACAATTCGGTCTCAAAGGCTGAGCCTTGATCTGTCAGCACCTGCTCCGGGTATCCATGGGGCCTGCAGAAGTACGCCTGGAACGTCTTCGCCGCAGTTTCTGCCATCAGGTCCTTGACGGGGGCGACCACCAGGAACCGGGAGTAGTGATCCACCATGGTCAGGGCATAGGAATATCCTGACCTGCTGGGTGACAGCTTGACATGATCCAGGGCCACGATCTCCAAAGGTCGAGTTGTCTTGATGGGTTGCAGGGGTGCCTTCTGGCTGCTGTAGTCTTTTCTTCTGAGGCTACAGGGTCCACAGTTCCAGCACCACCTCTCAATGGAACTGCGCATTACTACCCAATAAAACCGACACTTCAGCAGGGTTTCTAGCTTCTTCCAGCCAAAGTGCCCCGCCTGATCGTGGTAGGCTTCCAACACCATCTGGATGTCTGTCTTGGGCACCACTATCTGCCATACCATCTCATGGGTTTTAGGGTTGACGTACCTCCGGCACAGTTTCTCTCTATAGATGAACAACCGGCTCTTCTCATTCCACAGCTGCTTGGCTTGTAGAGACGCTTCCTTCTCCAGGGAAGAACCTTCCTGGGTTATCAGCTCTTTGATACGGCTGACAACCGGGTCGCTGTCCTGGGTCTCCTTCCAGCTGTGGTGAGGCAGGGGGTTTAACATCTTACCGAGAGGCCTCCTGGAGGCTCGTTGCTCGTGGACCATTCCATTCCGATGAAAGGCAGGTAGTTCAATCTCCTCCAGGTCATCCACTTCTTCTTCAGTGTCCGACTGGTGAGGCATCCTGGTCAGGGCATCGGCGTTGGCGTTCTTGCGGCCTGCCCGGTACTTAATAGTGAATTGGTAGTTTGACAGCCAAGCCATCCATCGTTGCTCCATGGCTCCTAACTTGGCTGTTTCTAGATGAGTCAAGGGGTTGTTATCAGTGAAGGCGGTGAATTTACTGGAGGCTAGATAGTGCTTGAACCACTCGGTGATGGCCCAGACCAGTGCCAGGAACTCTAACTTGAAGCTGCTATAGTTCTCCGGGTTCCTCTCGGTCGGGCGGAGCTTCCTGCTTGCATAGGCGATCACCTTTTCTCGGCCATTCTGCTTCTGACTCAGTACAGCTCCTAATCCTTCGTTGCTGGCATCAGTGTACAGCAGGAACGGTTCACTGTAGTCAGCGTAGGCTAGGATCTCTTCATCGGTCAGGATCCCCTTCATCTCCTCGAAGGATTCAGCTTGCTCCTTACCCCACTGGAACGGGGGATTTCTGCCTCTGGGGGACTGTCCTACCAGGAGGTCTTGCAGAGGCGCCGCTTTCTTAGTATAGTCCTTCACAAACCTCCGGTAATACCCGACTAGTCCCAGGAACTGACGTACCTCCTTGAGGCTCTTCGGCTCCGGCCATTTCTGGATGGCAGTGACCTTCTCCGGGTCTGGTGCTACTCCCTCTGGACTAACGATGTGCCCCAGGTACTGTACCTTTCGCTTGAGCAGGTGGCACTTTGAGGGCTTCAGCTTCATCCCATACCGGAACAGCGACTCAAATACCTCCGGCAGGTGCTTCAAGTGGTCCTCATACGGTTTGGAGTACACTATCACGTCATCCAGGTATAGTAGTACAGTCTCGAAGTTGTGGTGTCCCAAGCAGCACTCCATCAATCTCTGGAATGTTCCGGGGGCGTTGCAGAGTCCAAACGGCATACTATTGAACTCGCAGAGTCCCATCGGGGTGGTGAAGGCCGTCTTATCCCGATCCTCCTCAGCAACAGCTACTTGCCAGTACCCACTAGTAAGGTCAAGGGTGGAGAAGTAATTTGCAGACTTTAAGGCAGCCAGGGATTCCTCTATACGTGGTAAAGGGTATGCATCTTTATGTGTAATGCGATTTACTTGTCTGTAATCCACACATTCTCATGCTTCCATCCTTTTTCCTGACTAGAACCAGGGGAGCTGCCCAGGGACTACAACTATCACTTACTACCCCTGCCTTCTTCATGTCGTGCAATATCTCCTTCGCCTTCTGGTAGTGTGCTGGTGGTATAGGCCTGTAACGTTCTTTGATGGGTGGATGGTTACCTGTGGGGATATGGTGTTGAACCCCCTTAATCCTCCCAAAGTCAAGTGGGTGCTTACTGAATACCTGCGCGTATTCCTGAACCACCCGATGCACACCCTGCTTCTGATGGGCAGGAGTGGTGTCTGTCCCAACATGGAGCTGTTGACACCAATCCTCCACCTGGGTTGCCGGGTCATTATGCTCCACTTCGTCTGGTGAAGTTAAGGACTCCGCCGTGTGTATGGAGTTGTTATTTACTGTGTACAGTTTGGCAACAGTGGCGTAGCGTGGTAATCTAACCTCGTCCTCCCCATAGTTTAGGAGACGTACGGGCACCCTCCCATTGCGTACATCCACTACCCCACTGGCTGTCAAGAGTGTAGGCCTATGTTCCGAGCTAAGGGGCTCTACTACCGACTGGTAGCTCCGTCCTTTGAGACCTATTGCTGCTCTACACCAAATCAGCATTTCACTCATCGGGGGAATCACAATGGGTACCGGGTCTGTCACCCGTACATTACCAATTTCACCGCCTGTTAGCTTTACCTGTTGCTGGTACATAAGTGCTCGGATCTCTTTCTGGAGCGCCCTTCTCTGCCCTGGTCTGGCAGTGTCAGCTATCTGTTGGAGCAAGAACAACACTTCTCCCAAACAGTAACTAACAATATTAGTGCCAAGTACCATATACAAGTCTGTATCATCAGGATTAGTCTCTACTACAATTAGTCCCTGGTCCTTCAGTTCCACTCTTCCCACCTTTACTGCCACATCCTTAACCCCGACTAGGTTAAGGGGGAGGCCGTTTGAGGCATACATGGAAAGATTTGGATCTGGTGGGTGAAGTTCATCTATGGACCAGAACCTTTTGTAGAGGACATCAGGCATGATGGTTACCTGAGATCCTGTGTCCAGCAGAGCAGGTGTCGCAATGCCATCCAGCACGATGGACAGGAAAGGTCTTCCTCCCACGAACCTGCGGTACCAGTTTGATGGGCCTGAGGAGTCTACTCCTGGGTGTCGGCCCTCGGCCCCAGGGTTTTCCCGTTTAAATGACAGCTCCGGACGGCGTGACCTGTCTTGTGGCAGCGGTGGCAGACAGGGTCCTTCGGCGGGCGGCGTTGGTCGCTGGTCCTCCCAGGGGGTGGCGTTGTCCTCCTCCTTCTTCTCATCCAGGGGACATCCTCAGGGCTGTCGGCTAGCAGGATCCTTCCTTCTGCCTCAGGCTCCGTCCACAGCTGCAGGGCACTCAGTACAGTGGTCAGGGTTTTGCTCAACTGACGCACTTCAGAGCGCAGGCTGTCCAGCTCACTAGGGGATGTTGCTGGAACCTTGGCTTCAGCAGCCACCAGGGAAAAGGTGGACGCTGCAGGCACTGGGGTGGCCCCACCCTGGTAACATTGGATAGCAGTTGTTTCCAGGGGCTGCAGTCCTTTTATAGCCATGTCCTTAAGGGTGTCAAAGGTGGGACCAGGGACCACCAACGCACAGTCCTGCTCTCTTCTTGAGACCTCAGTCCCCAGACAAACTGTTTCTTCAGCATTTTATTTTCATTATCGATGCTGGTTGGACTAACCTGTTTCAGAGCTCGCAGGGCCCCTTGTAAACGCCAGGCATAGTCCCGAACACTGTCCTCCGGTTTCTGAGAGCAGTTGTAGAACCTCATCCGCAGGTCGGTCTCAGTACGATTCTCAAAGACAGTCTGTAACTTTTTAAAGATTGCGGACACTGACTCCTGGTCTGCGGCCGACCAGGATTCTACTTCTCGCTCCGCAGCACCAGTCAATTGTCCCAATAAAACAGCGTCTCTTTGCTTGCCTGTCATAGAGTACATGTCCAGTATACCGCATATTTTCCTTTTGAATCCAGACAGGGTATCTGGTTTGCCGCTGTACTGGGGGAGCCACTTTGCTCCAGGGATGTAGTGCCATGGGTATGACAGGGGTTACAAGCCCTGCTGGTGGAGCGGCTGCTTCGGCCTGCTCGGCGCCGAGCGCAGGTTGAACATCAGGGCGGTTAACCGGTACTCCGGCGTTGTGCTGTTCTTTGGACATTCTGGCGCCCCCCTAGCGAACCGTGGCCTACCTTCTTTTCTTCTGGTAGGTCAAAGCTCCGCAGTTGATGGTCTTCCTTCAGGACCTTGCGTCGCTTGCGTCCTATGTCAGGGCGTTCACTGGGGATCCTTCCAGGACCTGGCGCTTCCTTGCTTGACATCGAGTCGTGGGGCGTGTCCGGGGCTTCGCGCGCTTCAGCAGGTACGCCTCTTAGTTTCCCGCGGTTACGCCCTTCTTCCCGTTCGGCGGAACAACAATGGCGGCAATCTTCGTCACAGTTAAATACACAGTTCTGATTAAAGGCGCAAAGTACCCAGTGGCAACGGGCACAACACTCCGTCGTTGCAGCGGGCACGGAATCCTGTTTGTGACACCAGGAAGAGATGATGTGCCCAGGGGATGGGGATGACTACTCGGCGCTCGGGCCTTGCTGTTAGTTTTGGGGGATGTCGCGGTGGCCGGCTCCCGGGCCCGTACCCTGGGGTCACTCTTAAAAAGAAGGGGGGAAGTTATATGGGATAGGGAATGTTCGTGACGCCACCTGTGGTGTCTGGTGAGGATCACCAGCGCTGCAACAGTCCTCGGAGGCCGGTGTTCAGGCAGCTTTGTTGGTACGACTCCCCACAGGTGGAGCGGGGCCTCAGGGCAGCGTAAGTGTAGGGATGCAGGACAGAGGGGACCCAGCCGGGTCAGAGGAGAAATAGGCACACACACGACAGTTCACTTCAGTACCTTTACTGGTTGTGTTTCAGGCACGATCCAGGGCACAGTTAGGTGAAGGGTGCATATCAGAACTCTCCCCAGTGAGCGCGTGTGGGGCCTCCTGTTTCTTGCCTTTTCCTGATAAGTTTATGACCTGCCTGGAGCTAGGCCTAACTTGGTCTCTGTCTTGCACCTGCTGGTAGGGCCTTCTGTTGGAGATCACACTCCCTGGTCTCTTGGGCCTCCGTGACTCCTGACCCTGGTATAACAGTCAGCTTTTGGTGTTCCTGGGACATATAATTCGCCAGGGGTTCCGGTTGTTTCTGCTGGACGTAGAGATCCCTGCAGACACGGACCCAGTGTCCGGTAAATGGTCTTGGGGTGAGCTGGCTAAGCTCCTCTGCCCCCTATGTAGCTTGCTTATTCCACTTGCCTTCGGCCACGCTCGGGGCCCTCGCTAGGCTTCACACGGGCAGTAGGCCTCGCTACTTTTCACCGCTCTTTTGGCATCGGCACGCCCTAGGCTCACTAACTGAGCTCACTGAGTCTGAACTGACCTGACAACCTCTCTGGCTGCAGCCGACTTTAGACTGTGGCTCCAGGCTTCAGACTTAACTGCCTAGCTCCACCTTCCCTTTTTATATCCCTAACGGGCTCCCTCTGCTGGTCTGAGGTGGAAGGTGGAGGTGTGTGAATGCTATGAGGGCCTCTTGTGGAGGAATCCGTCCATGCACCCCTCCGGGATCTGTGGCACTAATGCGCAGCAGGGCGCCACAGATCCAACTTTAAAAGGTCATTGCGCTTGGCTCTGCCAACACCTTCTTGATCTTTTCATTTCTGTGTAACATCCCTCGCGGCGTGCTTGTGACGCGCCCCCTGGGCCGTGGGGTACTCGGCAGCCGGGCCTCTGATTGCCGGGGGGGGTATCACGGTGGCTGGCCCAGTCCGTGACCCAGGGTGGTCAGTGAAATGGGGAAACTTCTATTATTTGGGGTTTTTGGAATTATTCATGACGCCACCTGTGGAATGCGGCTAAGGGGTGCCGCCGCTGCGGAGCAGTCCTCTGAGGCAGATGGTAGGGCAGCTTGTGATGGAATGGCTCCCCACAGGTGGAGCGGGCCTCAAGGCAGCGTGGGGAATGCACTGGATGGTGGTCCAGGGGAGAGACTGCAGGACGGTCCTGGAAGAAGGATGGACACTCACACAGGGGTAAGCTTCAGTACCTTTACTGCTGATGCTGCAGGCACGGTCCAGGGTACTCCACGTGAAGTGCGCACTACTGGACTCTCCCCAGTGAGCGGGTATAGGGCCTCCTGATCTGTTGCTTTACTCTCTAGGCTTCTGGCCTGCCTGGAGCTTGGTCTAGCTTGGTTACTGTCTCTCTCTGCACCTGCTGACCTGGTGGTAGGGCCTTCTCTTTGGAGATCACTCTCCCTGGACGCTGGGACCTCTGTGACTCCTAGCCCTGGTACTGCAATGAGCATTAGGTGGACCTGGGACCTGTAGTTCTCCAGGGGTTCCGGTGGTTCCTACTGGGTGTAAAGAGGTCCCTGTAGGCTCGGAGTGAGCCTGGTATGCTCCTCTGCCCCGTCACTACTTCTTCCTTCTCCTTGCCGTCAACCACACTTGGGGCCCTCACTACTTTGCAGCTGGCGTGCTGCATCTTCACCGCTCTCTGAGCGTCGGCACGCTCTCTGCTCACTCTGAGCTGTGTTCCTCTCTGAACACTGAACTGAAACTGACCTGAGCTGCCTGGCTCCACCCTCCCTATATATGTCCCTAACGGGCTCCCTCTGCTGGTCTGAGGTGGTAGGGTGGAGGTGTGTGTATGTGTGAGGGCCTCTTGTGGAGAAGTCCATCCAAGCACCCTTCTGGGTCCTGTGGCACCAATGCGCAGCAGGGCTCCACACTTGCATGGTGCACCACCTCCCACCATGCAAGACCGCAATCTTACCTGTCAGTCCAGGCTGCACACTTTGCTCCAGTACCTGCTGTGTCCATGTCTCTTGTCTGATTGCTTAGGGTGTCGGCACGGCTTTCTGCCTGTTTCTTATAGCTACTGTGTGCACAGTCCTAATGCATCCCCAGTCTATTCCTGTGAGTCACTGGATACTTAAACCCCCTCCACCCAGTAGGAGGCGCCTGAGCAACACTTTCACTGTTTGTTTCTTGCAACTGAGTTGCCAGGTCCTGTCCTGTATCTAGTCTGTTCCGCCCCCCTGGGGACTGAGTACCCAGGCCTGTTACCTGTACCTATGACTCCTAGTCTGTTTCTGCCACCCTGGGGGCTGTATACCCAGGCCTGTTATCTGTATCTGTGACTTCTAGTCTGTTTCCGCCACCCTGGGGGCTGAGTTCCCAGGCTTGTTCCTGTATCTTGTTCCTGGTTCAGTTCCTGTCTGAACTGTGTCCTAGCCCGTTACCTGTTTGTCTCTATGTCTGAACCTTCCCTTTTCCTGCAGTGTCTGAACCAGCACCTAACTCCAACTCGTTGTCTCTGTACTTCTGTTTGTGAGTTTTGTGTCCACTCGCTACTTCATTGTAAGTACCTTGTGTGTATCTGGTTCTGCTTGTCCCGTTTCCCTGCCTCCGTATCTACCTCCTGTGTTCTAACTATCTTCCTGTATTTTACAGTCTGTTCCATGTGAACAGAGCCCTGTCCTGTCTGTCTGCACTTTCTGCTCTGTTCTGCTCTGCTTGTTCACTGCACCTGCGGTTCCGTTCTGCTCTGCTTGTTCACCGCACCTGCGGTTTTGCTCCGCTCTGCTTGTTCACTGCACTTGCAGTTTTGCTCCGCTCTGCTTGTTCACCGCACCTGCGGTTCTGCTCCGCTCTGCTTGTTCACCGCACCTGCCGTTTTGCTCTACTCTGCTTGTTCACCGCACCTGCGGGTTTTGCTCTGCTTTGCTTGTTCACCGCATCTGCGGGTTTTGCTCTGCTCTGCTTGTTTAACGCACCTGCGGTTTTGCTTTGCTCTGCTTGTTCACCCCGTCTGCGGGTTTTGCTTTGCTCTGCTTGTTCACCACACCTGCGGGTTTTGCTCTGCTCCACTTGTCTACCGCACTTGTGGGTTTTGCTCTGCTCCGCTTGTCTACCGCACTTGCGGGTTTTGCTTTGCTCTGCTTGTTTACCGCTCCTGCGGGTTTTGCTTTTCTCCGCTTGTCTACCGCACTTGCGGGTTTTGCTCTGCTCCGCTTGTCTACCGCACTTGCGGGTTTTTCTTTGCTCTGCTTGTCTACCGCACCTGCGGGTTTTGCTCCGCTCTGTTTGTCTACCGCATCTGCGGCTCCATTCCTGTATCCCAGTCTGTACTGGTCCCTATCCTGCCTACGTTACTACCTGCCAGTACCTGCGTGTCTGCACGTCAGCTGTGCCTGCCTGTGCCCATCTGTCTGCATGCCAGCCGTGCCTGCCAGTGCCCACCTGTCTGCATACCAGCTGCGCCTGTCAATATCCATCTGTCTTCATACCAGCCGTGCCTGCCAGTGCCCACCTGTCTGCATACCAGCTAACCTGCCTGTTCCTGTATTCCCCAGTGTGGGTCAACAGCTGTGACCAGGGTCTGACCTGGAGTAGCACCTGGTCCCTCTGCTCGGTTCCTCCCTGGTTCACGGAGTCAACTGAGCCGCCATGCGACCTTGGTCGGACCGGGTTGATACTTAGTTATGCCCCTCCAGGCACTCCTCGGTTCATGGTCCAGTGGGATCACTAATCACGCTCATGTCAGTCAGTCCGGGCGCGAGCGTAACATTCTGTAGTGTAGTAATATCCTTCTCCCTCTAGGACCTATGAGTGACCTCCACCTTCTGCTGCTAATTGACACACCCTTGCTGGATGTTTAAATACCTTCAGTCTCTCCAGAGAAAGCTCTATTTTCCTCTGTCTTGTCCTGAAGTACTAGTAGTCGGTTAGTGTCTTTTTGGAGTTCCCTTTGAGGATATTTGGCGTGATATCTCTGGTGTATTCTCAAGCTAAGTGTATTCCCTTGTCTGTTTACCTGTTTGTCTTTAGTTGCAGTGGAGGCTGACTAGTGTTCACCCCACCCCCTCCCTATCTAGGGCCTATCGCTAGGGGCAGTCAGGGATTAGGTTTCCTGCTCGGCGATAGGTGTGGAACCTATTTAGGGACGTTAGGGCAGTCAGGGTGTTGTCAGATCTGCCTAGGGGTCTCCACTCCCCCTTTCCCTAGTGTTTGGGCTTCCTCCCCCTCTTCCTGTCATTGTGCACTTAGTCTTTGCCTCACCTTGCGTGACACTACTCTAGGTTTTAGTAATTCTGTCCCATTGGTCAATTAGTATTAAAAAAAATTGAAAGATGCATTACAGAAGTTTATATGAATAAATGTACTCATCATTTGGAATTAATGTCTAATTAAGAGGCATCATCATTAAAAATGTATGACTTTATAATATCAGTATAAGGAAAGCTACACAAGACTCGCAGAATTTTACAGTAAGGGCTACTGCTTCATGTGTTTTGTGTATTTTCAAAGGAAATACTCGGTGTACATAATGCACAAAGGCTAATGTATGGAAATATTACTATAGTATACGATGTATAGACTAAAATTAAATGTAAAGGTTATCTATTATAAAGGGGAGAAATTGGGAAAAGTTTATAAAACCTAGCTCAATGTAAAAGGACAGTAGATTCATATAGCAACCAATCATATCTCTGCTCTCAGGCCCTTTTAAAACTAAAATCAATCGTTAGCTTTGAGCAACTACTCAACTTCTCTTACATACAGTATATCTCCCCCAAAAAAACAAAAACGCATATGAATTGGGAATCTAATATAAAGCCATAAAAACAAAGGTGGAAACTATATTTGAATATCCAAACCATTAAAATCTAGTATGACTAGTATCGCTGACAATAAAATGGCAATATTCATTTGAAGACTACGCTGAATGGAAGTATTATATACAAGTACAGTGTTGGAGTGGAATGCCAAGGGCCCACCAGTGACATTGACAACTACTACTCAAATAGGTGGGTGGGGGGGACACTCCTGCACAGGGGTCCATGGGAGGATTCACCTGTCTCCCTGTGGGCCAGAATGATCCTGCACAATTATAATAAGATATATATATATATATATATATATATATATATATATATATATATATATAACTTGTCACCATTAAAATAGAATTTGAAAAAGCACCATTTTACTAACAGGGACTAAACTCGTATTAACCGTACTAAACCATATTAACTCAGTTAAGACGAAAGGGAAGACACAATCCAACAACTATTACTAAAGAAATAAAATCTATTAAAACAACACTAGAAAAACTATTTTAAATTGAATGCCTTTTTTTGAAATGGTGGTTGATTACATTTCATGGCCTATATCAAGTGCAGAGATTCTCACACTATTTCTAATCATTCCTCACCTGCCAAAAAATGGTGATGCTGGAGCCTTACCAGCAAACAGTACCATGCAGCAGCCAAAGGACTTCCTTAGCAGCGCCAAACAAATACCACCAGGTAGTGCCTATATTACTCTCAACAATGCCAATCAAATGCTAAGCAGCGCACACAATAATTCCAAATAGCAGCAGAAAACACAGTGCAGAACAAAACACCTCCCCAACTGCCCAAAAGAAATACCACAATGCAGCCCAAAATACATCCCTAGTGGTATATAACGGTATATAAAAATACCACTAAGCAGAGTAACACGCCTTGTAAAGATGGATAACGAATATTAGTCATATTATCAAATGCACTCTCTCTTCTTGGCTTTTTATAGATGGATGTTCTGCACTTAAGTATCAAGATTAATTAAGCGAAGCGGCAGGGTGGTGACTGGGGATGGACAGGTGACTCTGAAGAGGGCCAAAAGGGTGAAAGTTCAGTATAAAGAGGGATGATTTTACAATTGATTGTTAAGTATATTTAGAAGGATGGAAGAATGGGTACATTTTTGCCTTTGACAATATACAAAAATCTAAATATTTTTGTATCAGACCACTCAGTGCGGTCCAACTTTGGAAATATTACAGTTGCACTTAAAATTATTCAACCCCAATTGCAAATTAGGTTTATTAGCGAAATGCCTAATTTTAATAAACCAATCAGATCAAAACAATTTAAATGGCTCAACACAACTAATAGAACAAGAAGTTTCTCCAAATTCATAGCAAAATGCCACTTTTACTGTTTAATTAATGTTTTAATTATTCAATCCCTTGATGACAAGGGTCTTTACTCTTTAGTACTTAGTAGAGGACCTTTGGATGATATGACGTGCGCAAATGTGGTGTATTGTTACACGCACGCTGCTAGATTCAGATAGGGGCGAGACAGGTTACATGAATTCTTTGGAATCCTGGGGGAACCGTTACTCAGTGGGACCATAGACCATGTGCTGCAGCTTCTCTCAGGCACACAGGGGTATTTATTCATTCTTCCTCCTCCAGACATACTGCTGATCTGTAGGCCCAAAAAGTTTCATTTTTGTTTCATTGCTCCATGCTCTTGTTTGATTGGTTTATTCTAAACAGCAGAAATGTTGCAATTAAAACTAGTTCACAGCTGTATGCGTTATCCCGTCCACATTGATTGCATAATAACAGGCTACATTCAGAAGATTTGGCTCCAATTTCACAGTTTTACATCTCAGCCATCTGTAACCACAGCACTTGCTGTAAGAAATTAAGGCAAGCAATCCTATTGACTTACCCCGGTCTCTAACAATGGGTTACTAATACAAATTATTAATTTTAAGTGGAAAAGGGGGCTGGTAAGATCATTATACTGCCAATGCAGGTGAACCTTGTACTACTAATTATGGCATTAAAAGGGTATTCCCATCTTCAAGATCCTATCTCAATATGCCGTAGGTGTAATACTAATAATATTAGCAAATATCTTCAATTAGAAATGTAGTGTAGTTCTTCTGATTCGCTATGTTGCTTACCCTATGTGCAGGGCATTGCAGTAGTTTAAATATTCATGGTTACAACCACTTATATATTGACAGTTAATTAGTTGTAAGTGTTTGTAACCATGGATACCTAAGCTAATGCAATGCCCTGCACATGGGGTAAGTGACATAGCGAATTAGAAGAACTATACTACATTTCTAATTGGAGATATTTGCTAATATTATTATTATTATACCTACTACATAATGGGAATGGGTTAGGATCTTGGAGATGGGAATACCCCTTTAATTGCCAGTGAGAAATGGGAATAAGCCACTAGGATTGACAAGTAGTACTGTACTGGCAGATTATTTTCTGTCACAGCCCAGCATGGTTGGGGACTTGCTCTTACCAAATAGTACCCTCACGCTTTGCAGGTTTTTAATTGAAATACTTGAGGTAAAAGTCATACACCTTTTTGCATATTACTAAGAGGCAGCATATACATCAATGATGCAGACAGGTGCATAAAAAACATAATTTTTATTCAACTTTATTGATATATATAAAAAAATGTAGACTAAAAATGTGACTGGGCTAACAGCCACATAATTATATCTACAAAGCATACTGTCATGACACAGCTGTCGGGTGACAAGGACACAGGGGCTCCTAACCTGGCGCTAACACTAGGGGGCGCCCTAGCTCGCCCTATTCCCTGGGATACCTCTGAAGGTGAGGATGCTGGGGCCTCCGCCCTCGCCCTAACTCCTGAGTTAGCCCTCCTTCTGTTCTCCTCCCTCACCCGGGGAAGAGGGCACTACTGTGCACCGTAGTACACCAACCCGACAAACAAGGCTATACAGACAGGGGTTAACAGAAAACTCCAGGCACATGAAATATTCACTCACATATAATCACATATAATAGAGGAAAGGTGTGAAGGTAGGGGGATAAACCAAAATGGATAAGGATAAGGAATTACCACGCATACAAACCGAACAACAGTCACTAATAATTCCTCCAACTTTCCTTCTCATTAGAACTCCACTCCCTCCGTTAGCCTTGTAGCAAATGCTATCTCTGACAAGAGATGTATCAGAGCCCAGATTATAAAGGGAAAAGGAGTGACTAACCGAGCTCAGCTGTGAGCACAGGGATTTCCAACATGGCCGTTTAACCCCTGTTTTGCCAGAAGAAATAAAACATGTATTAAAATGAAGGAGAAGTGCTTCTTCTCGGAGCCGGAGTAGGAGCCATCAGACTCTGCGGTCTTTTGGCTCCACCCCGTTGCAGTAACCCCGTGACACATACAATTTTCTGCATGATCGCAGTAGAGAAGAACTTAGTGCACTTACACACTAAGTAAAATACTGTATAGAGGTGCATATGCAGTCCATTACCTCATTAGACATGTTTCACTTTAGCAACTTCCTCAGGAATTAAAGTTTTTTTTACGCACAAGATAGTCCCAAAAAACTGCCAACCCCAACAATCACAATGCCTGAGATGAGCATGGGAAAACAATGGTCCCTCTCCCTTTGTTGATACCGCAATCACTTTTGAATGGCGAAAAACAGCACATATGGGGTACCACTTTATTCTTGGCAATGCATGCAGCAGCCATTTTATACATACCCTATGATATGTCATAAAACTCCCAGATGGGAATAGCCTTTTATGATTTAGCTGTCAGTGCTATACATTTGTGTTGCTGTGCATTAAGGTGTTAAGAATACAATAACATAATCAAGTATTTATACTAAAATGGCATATATCATATCAAATTTCAGTGTGTACATAAAATTTCTATAAATTAAAATGTTCCCAGTGCAGCTATTATCAAATTGTGGCTGAAATGAATATTTCTACAACATGCCGGGGAGCAAGATTGTTAGCAGGATAATCCGTCTAATCCTTTAATGCGGTACATTCATTATAAATGCATAGCCCAGCACTGCATTCAGTTTAATATTTTAAAATATTTGGGAAAATGAGATTTCTATAAGCTTCTCACTTCACTGAAGAAGTTTATGTATTTACACATTTGCTTCACAATTCATATACAAAGTCCATTGATGCCCAACTGTAACCTAGACTAAGATACTGTATTTGACTTCACCAAAATAATTCACCACTTCTAATTTTAAGCGTCTGGAGGTCTGGGAGGCTTAGAATTGTGATGTTGTTTGCCAGTGTTTTTGCTCGATAGCACTGTTACAGTTTTCCCCAGCTTTCCATAGGCAGATGTAAAGCACAGTCAGGCATAGGTCCTGCTCTGCCTTCATATATTTTGAGGCCTGCTAGGTGAGTTACTAAAGTAAGGTCTATCCTAATTGGGTACACCTGGTCACAGTGAGAGGGCTTTTACGCTTTTTTTAATAAAAAAAATGAAAACTAAGTACCCTATGTTTTTACATGTTTTACTGTTGACATACTGTAGGGTTTCTATGCATTGTTTTCATTCTAGTTTTTGTCTGTTAATGGCCTTAATGTGGATGTGCTCCCACACATTACACTTATGCTAACAGGTGTGCTGGCCTTTGTATTTGGTTTTGCTATAGTTTTCATTGTGCCTACTTACTGCAGTGAAAGCCATAGGATTATGGACACATATAAAGGTTCCAATAGTAGGACAGTCTCAGTTGCTCCCCTGACTCTGGTACTGAAGACCACAAAAGAAAATATCAGAATACAGTGAGCAATAGAAAGCGCCTATTGCTCCCTTCCAAGGTTGTCCTAGAAGCACTCCTCCTCCTCCCATCAAAGTTTTTATCCTCTTAATATATTGCAGTCATCATATTATACAGCACTGTGTACTTACAATTGCTCATATTACTTTTCTCCCCAGTTAATTCTTCTCTTTTCCATTAGGTCTATGACATCATGTGGTTAAAAACTGACTAACTGAATCTTTCTAAGTTCTATGTAGAAACAGGAGGTCTCTTTTCCCTGCATGATTCATCATCAGAACTACCATCCTACATCATTGAAAGGTCCCTGGCAGCCCAGCTCCACTCCCTCTTCAACTCCTGACCGCTCCCCCCCCTCCTGCCAGGGACTTTGCAGTGATATAGAATTGTAGTTATAATGATAGTAATAGCAGATTGTAGGGCTCCTGTTCCATATTTTGTATTGGAGCCCAGAAAATTCATGTTACATCTCTGGTAAAGTCTACACTTCCTGACATGAATATCACAAGAATAAACTCTGTGCAGACACAGAACAAGTAAGGGAGAGAACAGCTCTGATCTGTAACTTGAGAATGCCATTGTAGATGAAAAGGCAACGTAACTGAAAGTTGGTGCAATTTTATTCAGATCGACTGTACATTGGTGTAAAAGGAAAACATAAGCAATTGAGGATAATTTTTATTTTGCCAAAGAAATGGAGGTAGTCATTATTACAGAATTTTATTGTAAGTATTCTATAGCAAATAAAACATTTATGATATTCCCCGGGACAACACATCAAAGTTGCTGCCAAATTACTGTAGTAAGAGAAGCTTTAAACGCTGCCATCCATTGAAATAAATAGACTTTTGAATAATAGACATGCTGCCTGTGAGCGGCCAGTGATAGCGCCGCTCACCGGCAGAAAAGGCAGAGGGAGGTAATTATAAAGAAGTTGCTTTTCATCATAAAAACGCTTTGGCATATTTTCAATAGTAGTGTACAACCCCTTTAAGCATCATGTTTTCTTGCAAAGACTTATTACAAATGTAATCCTCAGTACAATGTGATCACTATTAGCATGTCAAATGACTTGTCAGGTGTGAACTGTCTCCTTCAGGTCATTACAGTGTCTGTAGCATAGGTTGTGCAGTCTTCATTCATATAACCAGCCGTATACTGTATTTAGAGCTAAAGGTCAATTTGGATCAGAGGACAGTTATAATACAAGCTAAATAAAAATAACTGCACCGGGGAACAGAAGACTAACCTGCAAGTAGTGGTCTTATTAACATAAATCTGCATAATTCATATATAGAAAACATTTTATAAATTGAAATATCACCAAAGTGTCATACATGTTTTATAGGTTCTCCAGGATTCCCTTTATATTTAGATTGTGACTAGAAATTTGGGACTAATTATAGAGGAACAGACGCAATGTATGTCCTAAGAACAACCCAACGTCATTGTCAGTGATTTTTTTAGTTTGTCCTTGGCACTGAGCTTCATTAACAATTGCCAATATCTAGGACAAGTCACATATATCACAGCAGCCAAAATTATCCAGAGACGAAAGAACCACACCGCAGGCTTGCATGCATTATAAGAATGTATTTTTATTCAGCACATCAGGATTTCACATAAACTGGCAAATGAAGATGACGTAGCAACGTCTCAAAGTACTTCATCACTGAAAAGTCCTTCATGCTGAGCATCATTAAAAATTTTAGTTTGCAAAAATGTTTAAATGTCAGATGTGACCAGAATGATTTCTTAGGTTGGTGCTCTTCTGATTTTTAAGGTTGAAAAATGAATATTGTTAGAGCAAAAAGCATCAATTAATCAAACATTGGTGTAAATCAGGGTTGGGAAATTATCTCTTCTAGCCCTCAGGAGGATTTGTGGTGCCCCTGCTGCGCATTCGTGCCACAGATCCTAGAGGGGTGCATGAACGGATTTCTCCACAAGAGGCCCTCACAGCATACACACACCTCCACCTTCCACCTCAGACCACCAGAGGGAGCCCCGTTAGGGATATAAATAGGGAAGGTGGAGCTAGGCAGTCAGTTCCTCTGGAGAGTTCCTGCAGTAGAGAAGCCTGAGAGAGGTCAGCCAGCAGTGGAGCTCTGTCTAGTCTAGAGAACACCGCTAATAGTTCAGCAGTGGAGCACGATGCTCCTGCAAGCTAGACTCAGGGAGCTCAGTTAGAGCCCAAGGCGTGCCGACGCCATAAGAGCGGTGAAGCGCGGCAAGCTGCCGCTACTGTGTATAGCCTAGTGTGGGCCTCGAGCGAGGCCAAAGGCTAGTGGAGTGAATAGCATTGGGGACAGAGGAGCTGTACAAGCTCTCCCCAGAAAACATATACCGGATACCGGGTCCGCGTCTACAGGGCCATATTTTCCCCTGTAGAGACAACCGGAGACCCCTGGAAGACTTCAGGTCCCAGGATCACCCAAGAGCTGATACGTACAAGAGCCAGGAGTCACGGAGGCCCCGCAAGCTGGGAGCGCGAACTCCAAGAGAAGGCCCTACCACAAAGTCAGCCGGTGCAGGACAGAGACAAAGTTAGCCCTAGCTCCAGGCAGGTCAGAAACTTACTACACAAAGGCAAGAAACAGGAGGCCCTATACCCGCTCACTGGGGAGAATCCTGATATGCACCCTTCATCCTACAGTGCTCCGGAATGTGCCTGAACTTCCATCAGTAAAAGGTACTGAAGTGAACTGTGTGCTTGCCTATCCTTCTTCAGACCTGGCTGGGTTCCCCCTGTCCTGCATCCCTACATTCACGCTGCCCTGAGGCCTAGCTCCACCTGTGGGGAGCTATACCACCCAAGCTGCCTTAACACCGGCCTCAGTAGGCTGCCGAAGCGCTGGTGATCCTCACCAGACACCACAGGTGGCGTCACGAACTTTCACATAATTATCCACCCTTTTAAAGAGAGGCCCAGGGTACGAGCCCGGGAGCTGAGAACCGCAACATCCCCCAAAACTAACAACAAGGCCCGGGCGCCGAATCCTCCCCATCCCCTGGGCGCGACATCTCTTTCCTGGCGTCACGAACAGGATTCTGTGCCCGCTGCAACGACGGAGTGTTATGCCCATTGCCACCGGGTACTGTGCGCCTTTAATCAAAAACTGCATATTTAACTGTGACGAAGATTGCCGCCATTGTTGGGCCGCCGAGCGGGAACAAGGGCGTAACCGCGACAAACTGAGGGGCGTACCTGCTAAAGCGCGCGAAGCCCCGGACACGCCCCACGTCTCGACGTCAAACCAGGAAGCGCCACGTCCTGGAAGGAGCGTCGCAGAACGCTCTGACGTAGCATGCAAGCGACGCAAGGTCCTGAAGAAGACTCTCACCTGCGGAGCTGCGGCCTACCGGAAGAAACAAAAAGAAGGTAGGCCACGATTCGCTAGGGGGGCGCCAGGTTGTCTGAGGAATAGCACAACGCCGGAATACCGGTTAACCGCCCTGATGCTCAACCCGCGCCCGACGCCGAGCAGGCCAGAGCAGCCGCTCCACAAGCAGGGCCTGTAACCCCTGTCATACCCATGACCCTACCGTACATCCCTGGAGCGAAGTGGCTCCTCCAGTACAGCGGCAAACCAGATACCCTGTCGGGATTTAAGCGGAAAATATGTGGTATACTGGACATGTACTCTATGACAGGCAAGCAGAGAGCTGCTGTTGTATTAGGACAATTGACTGGTACTGCAGAGCGGGAAGTAGAAACCTGGTCGGCCGCAGACCAGGAGTCAGTGTCCGCAATCTTTAAAAAGTTACAGACTGTCTTTGAAAATCGTACTGAGACAGACCTCCGGATGAGGTTCTACAACTGCTCTCAGCAACCGGAGGACAGTGTTCGGGACTATGCCTGGCGTTTACAAGGGGCCCTGCGGGCTCTGAAACAGGTTAGTCCAACCAGCATCAATGATGAAAATAAAATGCAGAAAGAACAGTTTGTCCAGGGACTGAGGTCCCAAGAGGAGAGCAGGACTGTGCGTTGGTGGTCCCTGGATCATCCAGATGCCACCTTTGACACCCTTAAGGACATGGCTATAAAAGGACTGCAGCCCCTGGAAACAACTGCTAGCCAATGTTACCAGGGTGGGGCCACCCCAGTACCTGCAGTGTCCACCTTTTCCCTGGTGGCTGCTAAAGCCAAGGTGCAAGCAACGTCCCCTAGTGAGCTGGACAGCCTGCGCTCTGAAGTGCGTCAGTTGAGCAAAACCCTGACCACTGTACTGAGTGCCCTGTAGCTGCAGACGGAGCCCGAGGAGGAAGAAAGGATCCTGCTAGCCGATAGCCCTGAGGATGTGCCCTGGATGATAAGGAGGAAGAGGACAACGCCACCCCCAGGGAGGATCAGCGACCAACGCCTTCCACCAAGGGACCCTGTCTGCCACCGCTGCCACAAGTCAGGTCACACCATCCAGAGCTGTCCTTTAAATGAGAAAACCCTGAGTCCGAGGGCCAACACCCAGGAATAGTCTCAGCAGGCCCCTCAGACTGGCACAGCAGATACGTGGGAGGAAGACCTTTCCTGTCCATAATCGTGGACGGCATTGCGATACCTGCCCTGCTGGACACTGGATCTCAGGTAACAATTATGCCTGATGTCCTTTACAAGAGATACTAGTCCATGGACAGTCTCCAAACCCCGAACCCAGATTTTTCAGTATATGCCTCTAACGGTCTCCCTCTTAACCTAGTCGGGGTTAAGGATGTGACGGTAAAGGTGGGGAGAATGGAGCTGAAGGACCAGGGACTCATTGTGGTAGAGACTGTCTCTGATGACTCAGGACTGAATATGGTACTAGGCACTAACATTGTTGGTAACTGTTTGGAGGAAGTGGTGTTTTTGCTCCAACAGCTCGCTAACGCCGACAGACCGGGGCAGAGAAGAGCGATACAGAAGGAGATCCGAGCCCTGATGTACCAGCAGCAAGTAAAGCTATCCGGTGGTGAGATTGGTAATGTGCGGGTAACAGACCCCATACCCATTGTGATCCCCCCAATGAGTGAAATGCTTATCTGGTGTAGAGCAGCAATAGGTCTTAAAGGACAGAGCTACCAGGCAGTAGTAGAACCCCTTAGCTCAGAGCACAGACCTACACTCTTAACTGCCAGAGGGGTAGTGGATGTACGCAATGGGAGGGTGCCCGTCCGTCTTCTCAACTATGGGGAAGATGAGGTCAGATTACCACGCTATGCCACTGTTGCCAAGTTACACGCTGTAAATAACAACTCCATTCACACGGCGGAGTCCTTGACCTCCCCAGACCAGGTGGAGGATAATGACCCGGCAACCCAGGTGGAGGATTGGTGTCAACAGCTCCATGTTGGGACAGACACGACTCCTGCCCATCAGAAGCAGGGTGTACACCGGGTGGTTCAGGAATACGTGCAGGTATTCAGCAAGCACCCACTTGACTTTGGGAGGATTAAGGGGGTTCAACACCATATCCCCACAGGTGACCATCCACCCATCAAAGAACGTTACAGGCCTGTACCACCAGCACACTACCAGAAGGCGAAGGAGATGTTGCACGACATGAAGAAGGCAGGGGTGGTAAGGGATAGTTGTAGTCACTGGGCAGCTCCCCTAGTTCTAGTCAGGAAAAAGAACGGAAGCATGAGAATGTGTGTGGATTACAGACAAGTAAATCGCATTACACATAAAGATGCATACCCTTTACCACGTATTGAGGAATCCCTGGCTGCCTTAAAGTCTGCAAATTACTTCTCCACCCTTGACCTCACTAGTGGGTACTGGCAAGTAGCTGTTGCTGAGGAGGATCGGGAGAAGACGGCCTTCACCACCCTGAAGGGACTCTGCGAGTTCAATAGTATGCCGTTTGGACTCTGCAACGCCCCCGGAACGTTCCAAAGATTGATGGAGTGCTGCCTGGGACACTGCAACTTCGAAATTGTACTACTATACCTGGATGACGTGATAGTGTACTCCAAAACGTATGAGGACCACTTGAAGCACCTGGCGGAGGTATTTGAGTCACTGTCCCCGTATGGGATGAAGCTGAAGCCCTCAAAGTGCCACCTGCTCAAGAGAAAGGTACAGTACCTGGGGCATATTGTCAGTCCAGAAGGGGTAGCACCGGACCCGGAGAAGGTCACTGTCATCCAGAAGTGGCCGGAGCCGAAGAGCCTCAAGGAGGTGCGTCAGTTCCTGGGACTAGTAGGATACTACCGGAGGTTTGTAAAAGACTACACTAAGAAAGCAGCCCCTCTGCAAGACCTCCTGGTAGGACAGTCCCCCAAAGGCAGAAATCCCCCGTTCCACTGGGGTAAGGAGCAGGCCGAGTCATTTCAGGAGATGAAGGAGATCCTGACAGGCGACGAGATCCTAGCCTACCCTGACTACAGCCAACCATTCCTGCTGTATACTGATGCCAGCAATGAAGGACTGGGAGCTGTCCTGAGTCAGAAGCAGAATGGCCAAGAGAAAGTGATCGCATACGCAAGCAGGAAGCTCCTCCCGACTGAGAGAAACCCAGAGAACTATAGCAGCTTTAAGTTAGAGTACCTGGCCTTGGTCTGGGCCATCACTGAAAGGTTCAAGCACTACCTAGCCTCCAGCAAGTTCACCTCCTACACTGACAATAATCCCTTGACCCATCTTGAAACAGCCATGGAGCAGCGATGGATGGCTCGGCTGTCAAACTACCAATTCACAATTAAATACCGGGCGGGCCGCAAGAACGCCAACGCCGATGCCCTGTCCAGGATGCCTCACCAGTCAAACACAGAAGAAGAAGTGGATGACCTGGAGGAGATTGAGCTACCTGCCTTTCACTGGAATGGGATGATCCACGAGCAACGAGCCTCCTGGAGGCAGCGTGGGAAAACGTTAAACCCTTTGCCTCACCACAGCTGGAAAGAGACCCAGGACAGTGACCCGGTTGTCAGCCGTATTAAGGAGCTGATAACCCAGGAAGGTTCCTCCCTGGAGAAGGAAGCGTCTCTGCAAGTAAAGCAGCTGTGGAACGAGAGAAGCCGGCTGTTTATCTACCGTGAGAAGCCGTGCCGGAGGTACGTCAATCCAAAAACCCATGAGATGGTATGGCAGATAGTGGTCCCCAAGACAGACATCCAAATGGTGTTGGAGGCCTACCACGATCAGGCGGGGCACTTTTGCTGGAAGAAGCTAGAGACCCTGGTAAAGTGTCGATTCTACTGGGTAGGAATGCGCAGCTCCATCGAGCGGTGGTGCCGAAACTGTGGACCCTGTAGCCTCAGAAGAAAAGACTACAGCAGACAGAAGGCACCCCTGCAACCCATCAAGACGACTCGACCCCTGGAGATCATGGCCCTGGACCATGTCAAGCTGTCACCCACCAGGGTCAGGGTACTCCTATGCCCTGACCATGGTGGATCACTACTCCAGGTTCCTGGTGGTCGCCGCCGTCAAAGACCTGACGGCAGCGACAGCAGCAAAAACGTTCCAGGCGTGTTTCTGCAGACCCCATGGATACCCTGAGCAGGTGCTGATGGACCATGGCCCGGCCTTTGAGGCTGAGTTGTTCAAAGAGTTCTGCCATCTCTACGAGTGTAAGAAGATAAGAACTACACCGTACCACCCACAAACCAATGGTCTCTGTGAAAAGATGAACAACATCGTCATCGACCTGCTGAAGACCTTACCACTTGAGGAGACAAACCAGTGGCCAGACCTACTACCTGACCTGGTAGATCTGTACAATCACATACCTGTAAGTTTCACCAATTGCACTCCAGCATATCTCATGCGAGCAAGACCAGGAAAGCTGCCCATGGACCTGGAGCTCGGTGTTGTAGAACCAGAAGCAGATGTGACCACTGAGGACTGGGACACGACCAGACAGGAGCAGTACAGAAGAGTACAAGCCTGTGTCGAAGGCAGTCTCACTCGGGTGAGGGACAAGCAGGAAGCTCAATACAACAGAGGTGCCCCAGCAGGGCCTTTCACAACTGGTGCAGTAGTGTTAAAAAGGAAGAGAAGAAACCACAAACTTGATGACCAGTGGGAGAGAGAACCCTACACTGTGTTAAATTCAAGATTCGATAATAGGAATACCTGCCTAATTAGTAGAGACGGACGAAGAACGACTGCAACGGTATCTAGAGACCATCTGAAGCTGTGTCCAGACCTGCTAAAGCCCCAAGAAGAAGTGCCTTTCACTGTTCCGGAGGAGCCTAAAGAAGCACTACTCCTTACTGACTTAGGAGATTTCCCGGCAGATTGGCCTCAACTAGGAGGAGCAGTAATAATACCTGTGATACACTTCTTTCAACAGCCAGAAGACCCTCCATAGCAAGTAGAGCCTGTAAGTGCTGCAGAAGAGCCGGCTCAAGAAGAATCCCCAGAAGAAGGATCCAAGGTTGGAGCAGACCAAGAAGGTCCAGCCAATGGTATACTTGCCAGTCCCGTAGAGAGGTTAAGGCAGCCCTGCAGTTCCCCAACACTTAGAACTGACAGAATGGGAGGTAGCGCAAATACTAGTGCCTCACGCATCCCAGTACCACGTAGGTCTACACGTAGTACACTAGGTCAGACCCCTGTCAGATACAGAGAGTAAAATAGTTAAACTTCTGACAAGTGTAGTTACCCCTGGGGTATTATATAGCATTGTATTGTATATTACTGTATTATCTTGTATATTGCCATGTATTCATTGCCTTTTATATGCATTTAACTTATATTTTTGCCTTCATTAATGGACAATTCAAGTGATATGGACACTTTACCAATTTACTTCTCACTACCCGTATGGGTACCTAAGAACTCTGTGGCTGAGGACTATGTGCAGCCCAAAGATTTTCTTTGTAAATATTTGCACTCCCAGGAGTGCCCCATTGAGCAACCTCTCCGGAAGAGACTTGGCCTTCTAGGTTGCTTATTCCAATACATATACTGTATCTATTTATTACTTATTAATGTTATATGCAATGTTTAAGAATGTGCCTCCCATAAAGGGAAGATTGTTATAGTTCATGCTATATTGTTGTTTCAAAATGTACTTCAGCCCGGGAGTGCTGAGCTTTGCTAGGGGGGAATGTGGCGCCCCTGCTGCGCATTCGTGCCACCGATCCTAGAGGGGTGCATGAATGGATTTCTCCACAAGAGGCCCTCACAGCATACACACACCTCCACCTTCCACCTCAGACCACCAGAGGGAGCCCCGTTAGGGATATAAATAGGGAAGGTGGAGCTAGGCAGTCAGTTCCTCTGGAGAGTTCCTGCAGTAGAGAAGCCTGAGAGAGGTCAGCCTGCAGTGGAGCTCAGTCTAGTCTAGAGAACACAGCTAATAGTTCAGCAGTGGAGCACGAGGCTCCTGCAAGCTAGACTCAGGGAGCTCAGTTAGAGCCCAAGGCGTGCCGACGCCATAAGAGCGGTGAAGCGCGGCAAGCTGCCGCTAGTGTGTATAACCTAGTGAGGGCCTCGAGCGAGGCCAAAGGCTAGAGGAGTGAGTAGCATTGGGGGCAGAGTAGCTGTACAAGCTCACCCCAGAAAACATATACCGGACACCGGGTCCGCGTCTACAGGGCCGTATATCCCCCTGTAGAGACAACTGGAGACCCCTGGAAGACTTCAAGTCCCAGGATCACCCAAGAGCTGATACGTACCAGAGCCAGGAGTCACGGAGGCCCCGCAAGCTGGGAGCGTGTACTCCAAGAGAAGGCCCTACCACAAAGTCAGCCGGTGCAGGACAGAGACAAAGTTATGCCTAGCTCCAGGCAGGTTAGAAACTTACTACACAAAGGCAAGAAACAGGAGGCCCTATACCCGCTCACTGGGGAGAATCCTGATATGCACCCTTCACCCTACAGTGCTCCGGAATGTGCCTGAACTTCCATCAGTAAAAGGTACTGAAGCGAACTGTGTGTTTGCCTATCCTTCTTTGGACTCGGTTGGGTTCCCCCTGTCCAGCATCCCTACATTCACGCTGCCCTGAGGCCTAGCTCCACCTGTGGGGAGCTATACCACCCAAGCTGCCTTAACACCGGCCTCAGTGGGCTGCCGAAGCGCTGGTGATCTTCACACGAACTTTCACATAATTATCCACCCTTTTAAAGAGAGGCCCAGGGTACGGGCCCAGGAGCCGACCACCGCGACATCCCCCAAAACCAACAACAAGGCCCGGGCGCCGAGTCCTCCCCATCCCCTGGGCGCGACATCTCCCTTGTGGGCCACAATGCTTGGCACGCTAGCCCTTTAATTTTTCTGAACTCATGCAGTATTCACTACACTATGACCATGGCACTCATATGCTGGATTAAGTCAGACTCTGGCCAGCACCAGCGTCAGGATGCCTTTTTGTAAGTGGAGTTAGAGCGCTCTGCTCTCCTGTCCCACCCCTGCCTATGTGATGTGTACAGCATTCACAGTGTATCCTATGTGGTGTATATACAGCAGTCTCAGTGTCTCCTATGTGATGTATTTACAGCAGTCTGTGTATTCTATGTGATGTATTTACAGCTGTCTCAGTTCTCCTATGTGATGTATATACAGCAGTCTCAGTGTATCCTAAGTAAAGTATGTACAGCAATCTCATTGTGTCCTATGTGATGTATACAGCAGTCTAGGTGTATAATTTGTGATGTATATATAGTAGTCTTAGAATTTCCTATGTGAAGTCCTGAGTGAAGTATACAGCAATCTGAGTGTATCTTATGTGGTGTATGTACAGCAGTCTCAGTGTATCCTATGTGATGTATACAGCAGTCTAGGTGTATCCTATGTACTGTATGTATAGTAGTTTTAGAGTTTCCTATGTGAAGTCCTATGTGAGGTATACAGCAATCTCAGTGTATCTTATGTGCTGTATATACAGCAGCCTCAGTATATCCTATGTAATGCAGACAGCAGTCTCAGTGTATCTGATGTGATGTATACATCAGACCTCCCACTGCTTGTGTTCTATAAACATTATGGGAGCAATGATGAATTTCCCACTTTGAAGAGACATGTATTGTAATATGCATCTGTGTTTGGAACAATTTATTGCTGCGAGTTCCTTTACAAAATTACCATAGCAAAGAGTTGACTGCGCTCCAGAATGATACAAACCTGGAAAAGCAGTTATGAGTAGCAACACCATCAATAGCACCTATCATCATACGCTTCACCAATGAAAAGCTGTTCCAGTCGTTACATTAGGGGTCAGCTAGTTAAATATTTGACCAAATATAGCAGGATTATTTATAAATTGATTTGCAAATGATGTTATAAATATCCAAATGGCCCTTGGCAGAATAAAGGTTCCCCACCCCTGGTGTAGAGCAATAGTAGTTATAACAGGGGAGCACTGCTGACAATGTCCTTTTTTCTTTCTTTGTGATTAGTTTTGATTCAGGAGATGAGTAGATTGTTCAACATTTCCTTTAGGCTCATTTTAGATGATCCCTACATAAAGGCCCATATTACTGCTGCAACAAATTCACCCTATGTGGTTCTATTGAACTTAGTTATAGATTTATACGTTTGATTAAATTGAACCACAAGGGGTTCATCTGTTGAAGCTGTAATATTAACCTATTAGGTATCCATATTACAGCAATCTGGAAAATTGACCTAAAAATGATTTCATGGATTAAAACATAGACTATCTTTAGGATGCTAGATAGATGCCTGCCAAAGAACTAAGTGATAACCAATGACATAAACATCCATTAACAAACACATATAAGACCGCGCTGCTGTGCCAGGATACACAATAAAAGAGCTGCTGTACTCCTTCAATTGAAAAGTGGAACCTTGGCTCTGCAACTGGTGCAGCACTGACATAAGTGAGGTGTAGAGTCTGTGTCCTTTTGCTCTTCATCAGGAATCCCCTGTAATAAAGTTTTGAGTAAATTGGTCAGATTCCCTTTTCACTGTCCTAATATTAGTCACCAATTGGCTGCAGAAATCGCAGAGAAAGGTAGTCAAATTGAAGTGTGTGACGCTCTAGCCCTCCCTGGGAAATGGGGTTACTCGGAGCCGGGTCGGTGTAGGGGTATCGGGGGAGGCAGTCGTGGCCTGGACCCTTTCCGTGCCCAGGGCTGTCACATAAAAAAAATGGGCTTCTTTTAAGAATGAGTGGTATTTCGACTACGCCACCTGCGGTTTCCGGTGATGGACACCAACGCTGCTTCAGTCCACTGAGGCCGGTGTTACGGGCAGCTAAGATGGGACGGCTCCCCGCAGGCGGAGCAGGCCTCAGGGCAGTGTAAGGAGTGATGGTGGGTGAAGTGCCGCGCAGGAAATAACGAGCTGAGACAGTGTATGAAGTCATCCAGGTCTTTACTCACTTGGGATGAACTTTCAGCCGCAAAGCTTCTCTCTGCTACTCGCGGTGTACTGCGGCCACCGGGAAGGGGGTTCAGCACTTTCCAGGTAGATCAGTAGCACCTGTCGAGACCCCGCTGGTGTGTGCTCCTCTCCTTGGCAGGTTCTCCCACTAAGTCTTCTCCTCACTGTGTGTGGTACGAACGTGTAGTAAGGCTGGGTCCCACTGGATAAACACAGTGTAAGAGATACAGGTGGCGTAGGCCGCTCCGTCCGTATCCCTCTGGGATCCACTAAGCCTCCGGGCTTTTCTGACTGAGACGTGAAGTAACAAAGTCAGATATTGGGGGCCGGTCACCCCTTTTGCAGCAGGAATCCCTCTGACTAGGCCAGAGTAAAGAATACAGGTGGCGACTCCGCTCCGTCCGTATCCCCCTGGGATCCTTTTGCCTGTGGATCCCCTTCTGCTCCCCTCCTAGGCCTTCTTAGGTCAGGACCTTGACCGGGTAGAGACAGTGGTTAACTCTAACCCGCTCCTCGTCTCAAGGCCAGAGAACGAGGACCGTGTATCTTCAGTCGGCTGCGGCCTTTTGCTGGACTCTGGCGGAAGACCACAATCAGAGACAAAGACCACAGTCAAAGACGAAGACCACAATCAAAGACCTTGAACTTAAGATGGCCGTAGATTAAATATGAATCAATAAGTGTTTCCTAAAAGTGTGTCCTCCACCCTCACCCACTACATGGTTCCCCCTATCTTTGGTTCCCCCCATTTCCTCTATCCTGAGCCGGGGCAGCACCCTGGTGCATTTAGGCCCCCTTCAGGACAGGAGTGGTGTAGTGTTGAGTGGTGTAGTGGGGTCCTAAGAGATGCTCCATCCTTACCTGGAAGAGGAGATACCACAACTCGAACTGAGGTGCAGTAATCCTGTGACGACTGAACCCTCAGGGGCGCCACAGAAGCAGTGGTTCACAACTGGATGATTTACCAGGAAAGACAATTTAAAAGGATGAAGAGAAAGCTGTAGAACCAGAAATCCAAGAAGTCAAATTGGATAGACGCACATAAGTCAGCAAACAAAGGAACAAAACAAGAGACAGAGTCCAAAATACAATTCTCAGGGACAAACACAAGCAGAATCAATTTCAGCGATCAGGATCCAAGGGGAAACGTTTCTCCTTGTGGAGAGTGACATGTCAAGCCTGACATGTCAAGATGAGGAGGCTTTTAAGCCTTGCAATGCTGCTCTGAGAAATTAAATATGAAAATTGTCTGTTTAGAGAGGAAGAGGACTAGAACGCTAGTGCCACCTATTGGTAGTAGCAATTCTAAAAGTCAATATCAACCCTTTAACAAGCATTGCCATTGCCAGATGACTTAGGATTAAAGCCAAACCAGTCTAGAGATCAAAAAGACCAAACTACTAATACTCTGGAAAGAATCAGGAGACCGTTGCGTGTTTTAATAAGCAACAGAATTGGTTAGTGTTTGGATTTTATTCGACACTCTGCCCATTCTGGCCTTAGCAGTCAATGAGGCTTTCCTTATCAGTAATTGACAGCCTTCCTTGTATCAGTATGCATACGGAGATAGCTGTCAATCACCGCTTAGGATCTTTACCCATTTGACTGCAAAATCATGACTGTTGGCAAGTATGATAAAACTATATATCAATCTGTTTAGCTTCTCCTGCTTTACAATATGCAGCCTTTTTTATAAGACTGAATGTGAAAATGTTCAATGTGACATGTTGGCTTTAAGGTGAAGTGCGTTCTAAAGTTTGTAAACAGATCTACAGTATATTTTCAGAAAACGATTAATTTTTAGCATGGAATGGGCCATTATTCGTTTTAAGACCAGATGACAGCATAAGGTAAATGGCCAACTAACCCTTGGCTATATCTCTGAAAACTTTGAGATAAATTTTCTTCTTTATCCCCCCACACAAAAAGTGATACAATTTCAACAGCGCCCTTTTTCTAGACCTGCACCTTAAAAATATCCCAATATATTGTGACTTTCAAGATTGAAAACCTTTGTGTTTTGTTGTGATCTAATTTCATGTAGTACAGCCTATGGAAGACGTTCATAAATTATAAGCACACTTGGACAAACAGGTGTTTGGGAAACAACTTGGCAGATGAGAGTCAGTGTGGATAAGTGTAAAGTTCTGTATCTGGACACTAATCTGCAGGCAACACATGTTCTAAATGGAGTAAAACTAGAAGAGTCACTTGTAGAGAAGGATCTGGGTGTACTTGTAGATCAAAGACTAAATAACTGCAAACAATGTCAATCAGAAGATTCTAAAGCCAACAATATATTGTCATATATTAAAAGAGGCATGGAATGACAGGGAATGGATATAATACTACCACTTTACAAAGTGTTAGTGTGCCTTCATCTAGAACATGCTGTTCAGTTCTGGGCACCAGTTCATAGAAAGCATGACATGGAACTAGAAAAAAATGCAAAAAAGTGGCAAAACTAATAAAGAGAATGAAAGACCTTATTTATGAGGAAAAATTAAAAGAATTACATTTATTTAGTCTTGAGAAGATACGTCTAAGGAGGGACTTTTTTTTTTATCTTGAACAAGTATGTAATTAGCCCATATGAAAAATATGGTCAAAAGCTATTTCATGTAAAATCTCCACAAAAGTCAAGAGGGTACTCCCCCCATCTGGAAAAAAAAGTTTCAGTCTCTATAGGAAACTGAGAAAAACCTTGCTTTTTTTAGGGCAGATTTGATCATGCATTATGCCTGTTGAAGGACATTTATTTATTTTACTCACTTATATAGCGCCATTAATTTCACATCGCTTTACAGACATTATCATCACTGTCCCCATTGAGGCTGACAATCTAGATGCCCTATCAGTATGTCTTTGAAGTGTGGGAAGAAACTAGAGGAAACCCACACAAACACGGGGAAAACATACAAACTCCTTGCAGATGGTGTCCTTGGTGGGATTTGAACCCATGACCTCAGCGCTGCAAGGCTTGCAGTGCTATCCAAGTATGTGTGTCTTTCTTCAGCCGCACTAACTATGTAACGTGTAAATAAAAACATAAATCATTATCCTAAATTTAAAGAAAAATTCTTAGAATAAATCCCCACAAGATTTAAATATACCAATATTAAACCAATGTAAGGTGTTGTTTTTAATAAAAAAAATAGTTCACTGGTTTATGTCAAGTATAAAGTACTTAGTATTGTGCAATCTTATTTGTATTTGTGTGCAAATGTTTGACCTTATTAATCATTTGTGAGACTTTGGGTGGATTTCTTTGATAATATTCCAGGTCAGCTTTCACTACATGTCCTGATAAAATCTCTTATAATAATCATTAGAAGACAGTCACATTGGACGTATAGCCAGACATGACCTGCTGATAGCTATTTCAATTTATATCCGTTTTACCCATGTTTCTACTTTGGATGCTGTGCTTTCAGAAAGTTAAAGTAGTTCAGCTTAGTTTGTGAGTTTTAGGCTGTGTGCCCACGTAGCGTTTTTCAAGCGTTTACGCTGTGGAATTTCCGCAGCGTAAACGCTTGTGAAACGCTAGGTAATCCGTACCCCATGGTCCCCAAGGGGATTCCGCATGTTCTATGCACATGCTGCGCATTTTTCCGCAGCGTTTATGCTACGTACAAAAATCCGCAGCATGTCATTTAATTTTTTGGAAGCGCAGCGGAACTCCCGCCATTGACTTGCATTGAGACGCATAGAATGCGCGTCTGTACATTTGACAAGCGGATTCTATATGCGTTTCAATGTGCGGATGGTACCCAAGTCTGGAGGAGAGAAGACTCTCATCCAGACCTGGGTACCATTGTACCTGTAAAAAAAGAATAAAATAATAAATAAAGTTTATACTCACCTTTCCGAAGGCTTCTCTGCATGCCGGCATCGCTGAAGGATAATTCTTCTCTTTTCTCTGCTCTATGTAGAAACAGGAAGTCTCTTGTCCCTGCATTTATCATTCCCGCTCTTCAACTCCTGACCAAGCTGTTCCCTCCTCCCCCCGCCATAGACTTTTGCAGTGACTCATGAGTCATGCTGGGAAAATTGATTTCCTGTTTCTACATAGAGCTTAGAAGGATTCAGCTCGTCAGTTTTTAATCACATGATGTCATAGACCTAATGGAAAGGAGAAGAATTAGCTGAGTAGAAAGGCAGAATGAGCAATTGTAAGTACACAGTACTGTATAATATGATGTCTGCAATATATTAAGAGGATAAAAATTTTGATTGGAGGAGTGTATTTTTAATGGTGTTCCATTTTTTTTCACATTAATAAGAGATGTCTTTTATGTCGAGTGAATTCACACATTGGGTATACTTAAAAATGCCCATTCACAACAAATGTGTACCACAGGACACTGTTAAATGATCTATCTGCCAACGAATTAAAAATATTTTGAAAACTTACTATCGTAATTATATTTCTATATATTGTAAGCAAAGTTCTCCAATATTAGGAGTATTAGGCTATATTCCCACGATGTGCTTTTGGTGAATTTTTGATATTTCAGATTTTCTGCCCCATTTCTGCACCCATTAGGTAAAATAGGTTACTTACATGTTTTTGAAAATACGCAGTGTAAAAAACTCACCAAAAACGCATCGTAGGAACATAGCCTTAGATTAAGTTCCTATGTTGAATTTTTGATGCTGTGTATTTTTGATGCGCAAAAAACGCAGTCTTATAGTTCCAGCAAAGTGTATGGGATTTATTTCAATCTTATGCCCATTGTGCATTTTTTTATACTCAATGGATAATGGAATGGAGGATTGGCGCTTGAATGACCCCGCTGAAGAATAAAGCACACAGTGGACGGCATTAAAAAAGTAAATAAAACAATTAATGAATTGCTGTTTTTGGTTCATTCTGCCTCTCAAAAATTGAAGGAGAAAGCAATTAACAAATGCTAAGTACCTGTTGATCGGTACTTGACATTTGTTGAAAGCTTTCTATATCAATTTTTCAATTTTACCACTGTGTGGTAAAAGTAATCAGACAGCTTTATTCTTCAGCGCCGTCATACAAATGTATATTCTCCATTTCATTATCCATTGTGTGCACAAGAAGGTGTTCTTCTACCTGCTGGAGAACTGCAGCGGATGATTGAAACAAAAAGGCTTTTATTGAAGTTATGACATTCACAACTCAGCCAGATGAGCAATATACCACCCCCTAACCCTCTTCTTTCATACCGTAATACCCTAAGGGCGCTTGTCTCTTTTTCCTTTTTTTGTACTCAGCATAAACAGACCTGCGGTGTGTGTTTGAAATCCGCAACATGATAATTTCTCTTATGGGTACACAGAGTTTTATGTGTGGATTTTCTCCATAGATTAGCATTGGATGTGGAAAAAAAAATCATATAGGATTTTTTAATTTTTAATGCATTTCCACTGGGTGAACATATTAGAAACGCATATGATCTACTTGACGCGCCCCCGGGGCAATGGGGTACTCGGCAGCCGGGCCTATGGATGCTGGGGGGTATGTCACAGTGGCTGGCCCGGTCAGTGGCCCAGGGCGGTCAACCAAAAAGGGGATTGTAACTTGGATAGAAAATAAAAATAAAGTAAATAGCTTGTGATGCCACCTGTGGTACCTGGTAAGGTTTACCAGCGCTGCTGCAGACCCCCAGGGGGGCGATGGGATGGCAGCTGAGGTGTTTCTGCTCCCCACAGGTGGAGCGGGCCCCGGGGCAGTGTGGAGTTTGGTGGGTGGTGATGCTGGGACTTGTAGTGCAGGCGGGATGGCGCAGCAGGAGTAATTGACAGAGACAGGGGATTCGCTTCAATACCTTTACTGGTGCGGATGTCAGGTACGGTCCAGGGTACTCAGTAGGATGGGTGCACTTCAGGACTTCTCCCCAGTGAGCGGGTATAAGGCCTCCTGGTCCGTGTCTGCCTCTCTGTATGCTCCTGGCCAGCCTGCAACTGGGCCTAGCTTATGTGTCGTGCTGTTCCTTCACCTGTCGCTCGGTAGTAGGACCTTCTGCTGGCAACCACTATCCCTGGATGCCGGGGCCTTCGTGGTTCCTGGTCCTGTAATGGGTTTAGCTTCAGGTCAGCCAGGGACTTGTAGTCCTCCTGGAATGCCGGTGATCCCTACTGGGTATGAAGGACCCTGTAGGCGCGGACCCGGTGTCCGGTTTATATACTGGGGTGAGCCTATGATGCTCCTCTGCCCCCTTAACTCCTCTCTCCTCTCCTCCTTGCCGTTGGCCACACTTGGGGCCCTCAGAACTCAGCAGCAGACGTGCTGCGTCTTCCCTGCTCTCAGCGTCAGCACTCTCTCAGACTCTCTGACTCTGTCTGACTGCCTGAACTGCCTGGCTCCACCCTCCATATATATATCCCTAACGGGCTCCCTCTGGTGGTATGAGGTGGAAGGGTGGAGGTGTTTGTATGTAGTGAGGGCCTCTTGTGGAGAAGTCCATCCATGCACCCTGCGTCCTGTGGTACCTGTGAACAGCAGGGTGCCACATACTCATGACTGTATCAATAAAGTTTTGTCTAAGTCAAATAACAGGAAGTATTAAAAATAAAGCAGCTTAACATAAAACATAACATGCCAAAAAGAGGCAAAAACCGCAGTGTCAAAACTGCAGTGAAAAACGCATGTAAAAAAAAGAGTTAAAAACGCAATGGAAAAAAAATGCAAGTAACCTAATTTACCTAATAGGTGCCGAAAATCTGCAACATCAGAAACTCATCAAATACTCATTGTGTGATTTTAGCCTTACAGAGAAAATATTTTCTACAACTCTAGAAATTACAATATTTTTAACTAATTCTCAGAAAAACACCTTTTTTCTCCATTTCTTCTGGAGACATCTGTTATAATTATATGATAAAATATACTATGCTGTCTTCTTGTAAAGCGAAGTAAAATCATCTGGTTTCCAATTCAGTTAAACAAAAGGTCATTGTGAAGGTTAATGTAATTATTCATGACTGCTGTATCACCCCTTGTGGATTGTACAACCTGCAGTTGAATCATGTGCACAGTATGAGACTGACTACTAACAATTTTTGGTGCAATTATTTCCATAATGTTAAAAAGCATACACGGTGTGTGCTGTGAATTCCAATGAGGTCATAACCATCCAGATCCATTTTTTAGGCATCTCCTCTTCACAAACAAACCTTTCAAGGATTTACAGCTAAACTCTGTGGGGGAATGTATTACCTGAGGCATGTTGAGCCACTTTTTTGTGTTTTTTCCTTTTGCTGGATTTGTGCCAAATGTATAAAAATTATAAGTTTGACACAAGTGTAAGGCATCATTGACAAGAAGCTAATTTATAATTAATGGTGTACCAGATTTTATGGCACCCAAAAAATGAAGTGGTTTTATGCAAAAAAAAAAAAAAGGATTAGCAATTAAGCTGCATTTCATAAATGAGGTTCACACCGTTTTTCCACAAGTGGTGTCAACATTACCACCTACTGTAGCTTCAGAGATTCCCTAGGGGACAATAGATGTTGATTGCCAACTCAAATATAAAAGGTGTTCTCTGTGATAAAGCAACCCTTCTCAAGTAAAACTCTGGTCATGTAACACACTCAGACCATTACATTTTTCAATTTTTTTTCCTCAAATGCACGTTTCCAAGCTGTTCTGTGCACTGTGGGTCCTTAGCACCACTTTTTTTGTGACCAGCAGCTCAAAAGGGTTATCATGGACATTCCTGCCCTGGATCTGGCATTGGCTACAGAGGCCTCTGGTTTGCATTCATAATGAGAGGAAGAATTGCAAGCATTTAAATAAGGCACACGGTGCAACCATTGGCTGTCTAATCCACCCTGTCTTTGGTCAGCTGGCCATCCCTGTGATTATCTGGCTAGTAGGACCTCAATTAACATGTCCTAATACTTTAATATTCATGTCTGTGTGGTGGACATGCTGCCCAGAAAGAGGGGAGTACAATCCTGAAGTCTGCAAGGCTTCCCCGCTATCAGTATCACCCATGGGAATGGAGCAGCGACATCTGACAGTGGAATAGGATAATAGGAGCTGAGCTGCAGTTCTGGTAAGTGAGTGGTAGATAATGACCAAAGATGTGCAGCCTCATTCATTGTTTACATCCGACCACAGCTGGCCCTAATATCGGCTGATCGGTGGGAGTACCAAGTGTCGGATCCCCACTACTCTGATTCTGATGACCTATCCATAGGATAAGTCATCAATATTATATCCCCAGATAAGCCCTTCAATTATAAATGTGGTCATTCAAAGTCAGTTGTTGTATGACTAAAGATGATTTGGCAGACTACTGTGTCTATTTCCTCATGCTTTTCTTTAATTTAAAAAGAGGAGCAAGCATCATTGACTTGTCCATGACTGTCTCGAAACCTCTATACAAATGAAGAGTGACTCCTCCAGGCCAGAGCCTGTTTTCACTTTCTGACCAGGCCAAATTTTACAATTCTGACCAGCGTCACTTTATGTAGAAATAACTCTGGAATATTTCAATGTATACCAGTGATTCTGAGTCTTTTTTTTCATGACATTTTGTACTTCATGTTCGTGGTAACCTTTGGTCAATATGGTTAACATTTATTTATAAAAATATCAAAAAATTTACAAAGATGTGAAAATTTAGTATTTTCCAAACTTTGAATTTTTCTGCCCTTAAACCAAATAGTTATAGCACACTAAATAGATAATAAGTAACAATCCCCATGTTTCTAATTTAGATCAGCATCATTTTTTGAAACATAATTTTGTTTTGTTAGGAAATTAAAGGGGTTGTCCACTACTTCGACATTGGTGCCCTATCCCCAGGATAGGGCATCAATGTATGATCAGCCGAGGTCCCGCACGCTGCACCCCCGCCGATCAGCTGTTATCGGTGCAGGCGGTTGCCGACGGCCGGAAGTCCTTACCTGCGGTGCCTGGAAGTTGTAGTGGCCGGCGCTTGTTACTGCACATCCGCCTCCCATTCAATTGAATAGGAGGCGGATGTGTAGCACCCCGCGCCGGCCACTACAACTTGGAGTTCAGGTTTTGCTGGAATGGCTTGAGGGTGCCATGTCACATTATCAGAGCCCCTGAGGTGCCAGAACAGTAGAATCCCCCATAAATGACTGCATTTTACAAACGATACCTCTCAATTAATCTAAGAGTGCAGTGATCATATTAACATCACAAGTGATTCACAAAATTTTATACCATTGGGCAGTAAAAAATAATTAGATTTTTACCACAAAAAAATGTTTTAGCCCCACATTTTATATTTTCACATGGGGAAATGGGTTAAAATGGCAACAAAATTTGTCACACAATTTCTGCTGAACATGGCAATACCCCATATCTGACTGAACAGTACTACTTAGCCTCACGGTGATACTTGGGAGGAAAGGAGCGCTATTTGACTCTTGGAGAACAAATTATCGTGAAAAGTTTGCGGACTTCATATACAGAACCCCTAGGTGCCAGAAGAGCAGAATCCCACCTCAAATTATCCCAAATTTATCTACAGGTGTAGTGACGATTTTGACTCCAAGGGTGTTTTCCAGAAACAAGCAGTGGTGGATGTTGCTGAGTGAAAATTGCAAATCTGCCATTGCAGTGCCCAGTACATTGTAATGCCCAGTATGTTGTAGTGCCCGTACATTATGCTCAGCTCATGCTTCTGGAGACATGCACCTGTAAATTAGGCAGTCTCTCATTGCTACAGAAATGCCAAACATGTGGACGCTAAATGTGGTTTAGGCACACAGTGGAGCTCAGAAGGTAGAGGGTCATTTGGATTTGGGAGTACAGAATTCACTGGAGGGAATAGAAACCTTAGTGCTTTTCCAGAGCCTTTGAGCTACCAGTAATGTGAGAGCCCCCTATATTTCCATTGACCGATGACTGACTAGAGTGGGGACTTGTTTTTTTTGTAGAATGATTTGGAGCTTTTACTGGGAACATTTAACATGAACGTATAATCGGTCTTTGTGCGATATGACAAAACATCAGACCAATGTTAGTCATGGGGTTGTGCACATGTCCGATTTTTTTCCTCAGACAGTCTGTTTGAGAAAAAAAATCGCTGCATGCCCGAGTTTGATCCGATATTCAGATTGCACTCATGCAAGTCAATGAGTGCATGGGAAACATTAGACTGTACTCGGATAACATCTGAGCACAGTTTGATTTCTACAGACTGACAGAATGGAGAAGATGGAGACTTTTTTTTCTCCATCTTTTCCTCATCCGAGAGAATCAGAGCACACTGTGATCACACTCTGATCAAACTCTGATCAGAGTATTATTTGCGTAATCAGCCCAATTCTCTTGGATGAGAGAAAATACGCTTGTGTGACCTTAGCCTTAAGCGGATTAAAACATCAGCGGTGAATGCAGCACTGTCTACATCTAATGGGACTGGGAGTCAATGATAGTCTTCACTCTGAAAATACTCAAAAACCAAATCAAGTTTTGTCGAATAAATGAGAGAAACATACAATTTTATCAGTATGTGCCGTTTAATAAACCCCAATACCTATGTATTTAGGAAATTCATAAATCTATACTGCCCCTCACACGACAGCTCACTTTATACATTTTGATGCTTGAACAGTTCTCACTTTCTCTGTAATTAGTTTGACAATAAAATATTTAAATTTTCATTTCATAGATGCTTGTGTCACCGGCTAACAGATAATGATGATAGTGACTAGACTACATGTAAATTCGGGAATTGGAATTGAAAAATAAGACATTTCTTTGTTCCACTGGTTCAGGTTATAACATTTATGTTGTTGTAGTAAACCCAACAGTGTTTCTCCAGTTAGAACACAAACCAAATCACTTTATTGTGTACACATACAGTGGTGGCCAAAAGTATTGGCACCCCTGCAATTCTGTCAGATAATACTCAATTTCTTCCTGAAAATGATTGCAATCACAAATTCTTTGGTATTATTATCTTCATTTAATTTTGGTATTATTATCTTCTCAACTGCTCAGAGGATGTGATGCTGCTCTCTACTGGCCACAGATGTCCATAACACTGTACGTACTTTATTAGAGAGTAACAAAATTTTAAATTAATTATTAATCAGACTTCGCAAAGTTGTGAATCTTTAAAATATACTCCATTAACTTATTTTGCTTTCTTCTCTCTCAAACACCATGTTGAAAATGCTGTTTTAATTGCCTAGTTCATGCTCTTTTACATGCTGCTTTGACTTGCTCTAGCAAGAAGCGCTAGCATTAAATTACTAATCCAAAGTTAGTAAAACACCATTTACAAACTCTCCTTGTATGAGCTTCTCTGCTCACCTCTCCCATGCTTAGATAGAGCAAGTGTTTGGAATTAGTGCCTGAGTACAGATTCTTGCTAATGCTGCAGGTCAAAGCAACTTGTAAAAGAGCATGGTGTTTGAGAGAAAAGAAAGCAAAACAAGCTAATGAAGTATATTACTAAGATTCATAGCTTTGCATAGGTTTATCAATAACTAAATAAAAAAAGTTTCATTTTAAATGAATATTCTAACCATCTAATGTATATTTACAAATAGTTGAGCAGTACAGTCTCCTATAGTCATCTCCAAACAGTGCACATATAATTATAATATTACCAAGATAGTGCATAATGAGAACTGTTGACTTTTTTTTACACATGCAAATCAGTAATACAAGTGTGTTACAAGTGAAATGTCTGGATCTTCCAGTGGGTTGTATACCCAGGAATTGGCTCTGGAGCATCAGGATTTAAAATCTCCATTGAAACCTTATACCTAATAGCAGACAGTCTTGTTATTATCATATTCTCATAGAAAAGGAAGGAGAGCAAAAAAAACTTTGAAAAACATCCTGAATCATAAAGTTGCAAAATTTTATTGGTGAAAATAAATCGGTAATGTGAATCATAGACTCAGACACAAAGAATGATAAAAACAATGGAGGTGCACCAATGAGGAGCAAAAAAGATTTTTTCCATCAAAAAGCTGCCAAGAAAAGATATGTTCCATATAAAAATAGTAGAACATTAAGGTAGAATAAAATTGCTCAAAAGGTAAGTCATGAATGGTCAATAGAAGACATGATCAATTATGACTCCTGCCCAGTGAAAATTCTAGTATAACCACATGTGCCCGGAGCAGCAAATAGATATTGCCATGACACCTTAACTAGAAACTGGAACACTAACATAAATAGAAAGGATTCCAAGCGGCTGCTAAAACAGTATGACATATATCATAGAAACATACTTACAACCACAGGGGTTAGAGACTTGCTCCTCACTGGTGCTCGCCCCGACGCACGTTTCGGCACGGCTGCCTTCGTCAGGGGGTGGAGTACAAGGAGGTGGGAAGGGTTTAAAAGGCCCTCATTGGACTCATTCTTGGGGGAACTGAATGCTAATAATTTCTACATTCGCCTGACCTATCAAGCTGATTCTACATCCATTGAGTTTCTCGATGTTAGAGTTATGCGGGATGAGAGAGATACACTGCAGAGCACGGTTTACTGTAAGCCCTCTGCGGTGAACTCTCTCTTGCATGCATCATCTGCACATCCTAAACATATGATCAATGCTGTTCCTGTGGCTCAGTTCCTCCGTTTGAGACGATTGTGCTCTTCGGAAACGGATTTTCTGACACAGGCGCAGGATCTTGTGATCAGATTCAGGGAAAGGGAGTACAGCCGTCGTGCTGTGAAGAAAGCATTTCATCGCGCGAAATACACCACGTGCCATGACTCTCTATATACGGTGAAATCAGCCAAAGATAGTAATACATTACGGTTTATTACTACATTCAACTCTGGAGCATCTTTTTTGTTCCTCATTGGTGCTCCTCCATTGTTTTTATCATTCTTTGTGTCTGAGTCTATGATTCACATTACCGATTTATTTTCAACAATAAAATTTTGCAACTTTATGATTCAGGACGTTTTTCGAAGTTTTTTTTGCTCTCCTTCTTTTTCTATGTGATTAACTTTGCTTCGTTAGTCCTCACTACGTTTGTCTACATGTCCTTTACTGCGGTATTACCAATTAAGTATAGATATATCTTCTACCCTACTTTTCCAGTGTTTGTGCTATTTATTATCATATTCTGTAGTCAAAAGCCCATTCACTAACTTCATTTGAGGGGAAAAACTGGAGATTTGTTGTGTCGGGGTAGAGATTAGTAGCTTTGTACATCTCATGTTCTGAAATAGTGAATTTTCAGTAATACATAACTATATTATAGGATTGTTCTATAAACCATTTCATAATATCAGTGTATCCATACTATACATGATAGCTGAGGAAACATTGTAATTCATTTAATTCTCAGACTGATCTGTGATGGTTTTGCAGTAAATGAGCATATAACAGCTTCTTATTTATGACTACATTCACCAGCAACTGCATAAAGAAAATTGTACTTTTAATGACCAACTTGAATAACACTTGTTCATCTTGTATACCAGTCAGATTGTTAATTCGAGTTTGCAATTTAAATGTAAATTTTGGGGGCTTAGTTGAATTCTAAAAATGATTCATTCTGTTTGCTTTCCATGTATTGCAGAACTGTCTGGCAGAGGTACACATAGCATTCAGTCCTTTTTGAATAGCAAACACAATGGTGATACTGTTATTGTGCTGCCTAGAAAGGCCCAGAATTTCCATCCAGCTCACTTTCCTGGCTTTAGACTCGAATCTAACAATGTAAAATCCTGTATTGCAGATTCCAGCAATGTGCCTGCAGCTAAAGATGGGACAGAATGAAGAAAATGTCAATGAGTGAGGCACTGCTAAGTGATGAAGGCTCCATCTCTCCCGTGTCTAATGTTTGGCTATGTTTCTTTCTACTATGTGTGCAGTCTGTGGCTGCTCGTAGACTCTAAGCTTGGACAATCATCGTATGGGTTTTGTTAATGTTGTGCAACTTGTTGATGGGCTCGCTCTAAGGCACAATGACTGGACAACTAAGTGAAGATACTTCAGAGTCTCCAAACCTGAACTCAGATGAGTTGGAGTGCAAGATATGCTATAACCGTTACAATTTAAGACAAAGGAAGCCGAAAGTTTTGGGTTGTTGTCACAGAGTATGTGCCAAATGCCTTTATAAACTCGTGGACTGCGTGGAGTCTCCACAATGTGTCATAGTATGCCCATTTTGTAGGTTTGAGACACGGTTGCCTGAGGATGAAGTCAGTAGCCTCCCAGATGACAACAACATCTTACTTAACCTGTCATGCGGTGGGAGGGGAAAGTGCGCTGGAGACAATCCAACAGAGTTGCTTCTCACTCCAAAGCGTCTTTCAACTCTGGTTACACCTTCTCACAGTTCTACCAACTGTCTGGTAATCACTATCATGGAAGTCCAGAGAGAAAGTTCTCCATCTCTCAATGCAACTCCGGTGGTAGAGTTCTACAGGCCTACTACATATGACCCAGTTACAATGCCTCAAAACTGGACTGTGTGGAACTGTACATCTTTAATCTGCCAAACCTCTGTGCGCGTCTTTGTTTGGTTGCTAGGTCTACTTTACTTTAGTTCCTTGCCTTTAGGGATTTATCTGCTGGTTTCGAAAAAGGTAACTCTCGGAGTAGTCTTTGTCAGCCTTGTCCCTTCCAGTCTTGTTATACTAATGGTATATGGTTTTTGTCAGTGTGTCTGCCATGAATTTTTGGATTGTATGTCCACCTCATAACTAACACATCATGAGAAAAATACCCCAATGAAATAATATCCCAAATTATTGTGACACACACACATTATGCACATTATGGGGAATAAAATCTTATTACTTCAGCTCTTGAGCAAGCACAGTAACTACTGAGAAGAATGACACTTGGGTTCCTTTTCAGCCTAAGTAAAATTCTGGAAAAGGGTCATTCCTGTAAGGCAGGAGGAAACTGGCACTTACTGTATAAATACTGTATGTCTTGTACTAAAATATGTTGGTTGGTGAAGCAAACCTTTTTTATTATACTATATTGCTTATTGCTATTTATGACTTGAATTGGATTTTGTATTTCTATTGTAAATGAGTTGAGTTTTTATCAAACTCCCGTAACGAGCTGTTGTTTTCGGTAATATATACTGAGATATTCTCAGTGATCACTCTTATTTCATGGTAAAACAATAATTCGAGCTTTTCTTTCTGTTTATTTTTTATTCTGCATTTTCACACTATGTTTGCAGTCACATCAGGGTATCTGTGGATTATACAGCAATACTCTAGACAAATGATGTTTACTTGATAACTCAGGGAAAATAATGTCTATTCCCATCTTAGGAAATGTGGTAATATTAATTGCTCTAATTTAATAGAGCCGAGTGGATCTTGGCCTTAGAAACCATGGGAATTAAAATGCTATGAGCTGTGATGATTGTATATTTACATAGAATGCAGTGATGTTAAGAATGTAATTTTACTAAAGGTTCTCCATCGGGGATCTGCAGCCAGCCATCTGACAAAAATGCAATTTTAATTTGCTATCCAAATCACAGACTTTGTATGACAGTTAATAAAAAATCCCTCCTCACTAATTAATATGATAATAACTAAGCAAAGTACATTTTTGTAGGGAATGTATCATCAGAATATAACTTATTTTAAATCAGATTTTTGTGATAAATGTAATTTAAAAAAAAGGCAAAGTTTATTTTTTTCATATTCCGATTTGTATTAAAAAAAAAAAAAATTAGAAGTCTTGCAATTTTCACATCTGCCACTGGGGCTTTTTTATGGTAAAATTGAAGTTTTATTCAGTTTTCACAGAGTAAGATCAATACATCAAAGTAATAAAACTGTAATGCATTATACATGAAACAATTATACAGGCATTCAAAATAACAATCGTGTGCATTCAGTAACTTGAACTGTCACCACTGGCGCTTTTTTAGACTTCCTGTCCTTTTAGGAAGAGTTTACAGCAGTTTCCTTATCATCAGAGTCAGGATTACAATTACAGGTACCACTTTTTAATTTCTGATAACAGAGGATCCAGCAATAGGTGTCTAACCCTATTACCCCTCCTTACACAATGATCTTTTCACATGCTCATTAGATGCTTTAAGCCCTAATAGTAAGTGTGAAAATTGCAAGATTTCTTATTTTAAATACAGATTGAATGGAAAATAAAAAACATTGCCAAAAATAATAGCACAAATTACATGTAGCACAAAAACCTGATTTAAAAATATGTCATTTTCTTATGAGTCATTCTCTTTAAATTCTTAACTTTTAAAAGACTGGCCAACAAACAAATGCTGGGTACAGAAAATTCTGAAAAGAGCTGTCCAGCCATAGAAAAATGTTTGTTTTTTCTGCCCAGAAACAGCACCCCTCTTGTATACAGGTTGTGCCTGGTATTGCAGCTCAGCTCAATAGCTTGAATGAGGATGAACAGTGTAGTGCTGTTTCTGGATTCAGTTCCTATTCCTGGACAACCTGTATGTGCCACAAATGGAAACCCTGAACAAGCAGGCTGCAGACCCCTGCACTGTGCTGAGATTTTCTTTTCCTGTATACTATTAAGTGATGTTTTCAATGAAGACGGCGTGTCGTTGTAATTTCCTGTTTACTTGACTATAATTAAAATATAATACTCCATTCAAGTTCAATACATTCAGCAGCTAGAGGGGACGTTTTTTTAATTTCATAGATGTGCTCACAGAAAGAATATCATGGAAAATTTCATGAATACAAAATGGATTGTGCCCTATATATGTATGTAAAATTAATGTTGCAGATTAGATGTAATATGTTCCAAGAGATATAGAGATCAAATCACTGGCAAATTATGCCAATCCATTTAAAATATTAATATTGTGCAGTGATCTGCAGCATCAGCCTCTAGAAGTGCAGTGACCTTAGAAAGGACAGAGAATATAGTAATTAATCCACATAATTAAAATATCAACATGTGTATATGTCGCTCAACTGCACCATCATTTATTTTTATACTGATGATTTATACAATTGGAATTTGATAAAATATAATGCAAAAGAACCCAATGTTTTAAACTGAAGAAGTAGTTAAAACACTCATCTTACATGAGAATCGTGTATGCCTGTAATAAATCTGGAATGTGTATTAGATTTTAACCTTCAGCACTATCATTTGATATTGTGGGTGAATGAAATGTCTCTCCTGGGTCTCGCAGCAATCATCTGCCTCAACATCAACATGGAAGATCACAGGAAGAAACAAAAACAAACCGGAGAGGTCATACAATACAGACTAGAGAGGAACTACATGCACATAAACAAGCTATAATAATGAACAAAGAGCCATCTACTGTTTTCATGAGAGTTTCCACACAACATAAGCCTGCAGCTGTTGTATACTACAAAAGAATAGGCAGTTTAGGCCAATAGTTCAGTGACTAGGTATAAGACTTGAATTAGATATATGTAAAGGATACAGTCAGCCAGATCAGGAGTATACATAGAGGATAAAATAATATAATGCTAATAAGTGCTGGTAATGCCACAACCAATCCTTCAATCTTTCCACAAACTTACTAGGAATGAACAGCGGTAAAACACTCTGACCAGTCCCCCCTTCATTGCAGTTTACAATATTACAGTATCTGTGTAGAGCAGTGTTTCCCAAACCTTATCCTCACTGCCCCCCACAGGTCATGTTTTCAGGATCTCCTTAGTATTCCACAGATGAGAGAATTCCTGATGCCTTGATGATACTTCAATCACCTGTGTAATACTAAGGAGATCCAGAAAACAAGACCTGTGGGGGGCCGTGAGGATGGTGTTTGGGAAACACTAGTGTAGAGCCAGAGCCTAGTGCAAGCTTACACCACTTACTGGGAAAACTGGCCCTAGTCTTACACTTACCAGCCGCAGTCTTCACCTGTTCCCGCGTGCCGCTCCAGTCCTGATCCGCCACCTTGTGATCCGCCATCTTCTGACTGACTGAAGTCAGAGGTAATGATCACAAGCTCTCAATGTAAGTCTATGAGAGCTTTGTTCTGGCTGTCATAGACGTACATTGCATTGTTACTTCTGGATTGCCCAGAAAACAATGGAGCGATCCAGCAGGTCACACAACCTGTTGGAGACAGGGCAGAGCGAAGCCAATAAAAGATGAAGGGGCATGCTTTAGTCAAAGGCAACTGATTTATTCAGAGGCGCTTAATGAATGAATTCAGAGGCGCTTAATGAATCTGGAGCGTCTTAGAAGTGGCGTAAGATTTCTGGTGTAAGGTATGCCACAGCTCATCCCACCCCAACTCTATCAATTTTGGTATAGTTGGGTGAAACTGATGTGAGAACACGGAAGTCACAATATTTTTGCGCAACTCTGGAAAAGTGCAAACATTTTGAGACTTTACAGAGCAATTTATGCCAAAATTTTGGAGTAACCGCTTTGATGAATCAGGGCTTTTACATTCCTTAATTCTGGATAAGTAAAATGATACAGTGGTCATATGCAGAATACTCTCGTCAGCTCATTCAGCAGTTTCAAAGATGTTTCCTAGAAGACCTTGTGTGTATGGGAACTCTGCGGATTGGATGGTTAATGCATTAATACAATTAACATTCCCCTTTAAAAAAAAAAAGGAAAGTAATGACCATTACCCAGCCGGTCACTATTTATTTCTCTAGCTGGTTTCCAAGCAGTGGTAAAAAGGTTCTTTTCTGCAGTTGTGTATGTCTGCTTACGTCGTACAAGTACCTTAGTCATTTGCATTGTACATATAATGCTGCCAGTTATACTGAGCAACCCCCATTAAAGTGAATATACCTTCTATGGTGCAAAATCTATGCTGGATATAGTTATGTGGATAGAATAGCAGATGAAGATGTGCCAGATTGGTAGCTCCCTCACTCCTTTTCCCCTAAATGAACATAATTGGGCATAGCCATTGATGTAGCTTCATTCTGTACCACGTTTGATTCCACAGTTTACTGTACTTACTGGTATACACTAGTGTGATAGTGCCAGCTTGTTCTTGTATTGAAATGTTTGGGGTTAACCTTGAAACCGTGATATGCAGTATGTGACAGGTCCGCCGGTAATAAAAGTTTTGTATGTGATGTTTTACAGTCTGTCACAGTCTGTCACAGTTGTAGTATGGTCTATCTGCTTTTATCTATTTTGTGACTTGTAAAGAATAAAAAATACACATGTAAAAAAAACTATTGCTTCTCTTACAAGCTGAATGTGAATATGTGTATAAAATATTTATTTATTCTTTTTTGACTGTCTTTTGATTATTGTGTATTTGGGTACATCAGGTGTGCCTAGGTATGTTTAAGCATGTTTATGTCTGAGGCATGTTCCATTGCATGTCGTAGAAATGTAGAAGCTACATTTAAGGGAAGAACATGGTTCTAGTAGGGACTCGGTGCACCACATTTCTCCTTTTAAGTTCTATGTATTCTGGAGCTGGATGGGGCAATTTATGCACTTGGCTTTGCTGTGCTCATAGATCCTTAGGGTCTCCCAACAACACCCCCTGAACAAGGCAATCTTATTCAAATGTTGCAAATTTGGTAAGTATTTTGCACCATTATTTGTAAGCCAGAGAAGAAGCTTACATTAATGTATTTCCGTTCTGTGTCCTGCCATGTGTGCAGTGGACCAAGACCGGACCAATTGTAGCTTATGTGCTAGTGCACATGGGTGATTTTCCACAGACCTCAGGTCCACATAAAAAAATTACAGCATGCACTCTAATCCGTTGTCCACTATGAAGATGAGCACACAGAACCAGTCAAATCTGCATTTAATGAATGTCACTGGTTTGCCATGTTCATCACTCATCTGATCTTAGCCAAAACCAGTAATGGAGCCTAAGATATTTATTCTCTTCATTAACTCAAGATTTTGGCTTCAAAATATGAATCAACTTATAATGTGTTTTTGAGACCTAAGGCAAACTAAGCACTAGAAATGAGCGAATAAATTTTAGTGAAATTGAATTGAATTATTCGCCAAAATATGGTTAATTTTTGTAATTCGCTTCCACAAACATTGAGCAAAATGGCAGCCACTTATTTGAGGCTCCAATTCTCCCAACTGACAAACATGGCAGCCTCCTCTAAGAGCTTCCATAAGTAACCCATATCCCCCATCAGCTGTCAATGGCAGATTTCAAAGTAAACCAATATCCAGTTTGCCTGCTGCATGTCATAATCAGTCACCACTTTACACTGATCATACAGATACTCCAACATATGCAGCATTGAATACCAGAGAACAATAATGTCACAAATCAGGCAGCCCTCCAGCAGATTATGTCTTTGCAAAGCCTTTAGGGATGCTTTGCCAAAAAATAATGTAGAAATGCACAAACACTCCCCTGGTATGGCCACCAACTTCTTCAAGCAGTATATTTCGAAATTTTGTAAAAGAATTTTGCCAACATAATGCAACCATTTGCTATCGCTTTATGCTGATGAGCAACTATTCCACTGTAAGGCTTTTGTCATGCATAATCACAAGGTATAAAGTTGCCTGACAGCACTTCAATTTACAAGAACAAGACGAATGAGGGCGGTGAGTGGATATAATGTTTTGTCCTGTTGCTGTTGGGAATAAGGTCATGTCTATTGGGGCGGATGCAGAGCAGGTGTAGGAGGAAATTTACAACACCCATTTGGCGATGGAACCGGTTCTAGAGCCCAACCATGGAGGCTCTATCATCTGGAAGTGCATCACTGCCACTCAAAGCATTCACACATGAAAAACATGTACTTGTACTGTCCCTGTCCATACTGTGGCTTCATGTGTCTATGATGCACGGAGTGGGAAAATATTTCTCCAAGAAAAATTTGTGGCTGGGTATCTTCCAGTGGGGTTGAGTGGCACAGCATAATTTCTTGAAAGGCAGCAGACTCCACTGAGTGGTATTGCAGCAACTGTATCACCAGAAACTTGACCAGATAACAGTTGAGTTGACATATAAGCAGGTTATTAGAAGCATAAGCCTATTTACTCAACACAGTCAGGGATGGATATTTCGCAGTGCAGTGGAGAAAGAGGAGGAGAAATAGTCGGAGTAGGACAAGCAGAAGTTGTGGATGATGATACTGACAAGGTACTACTTCAGGATGTGATCTAGCTAAAAGAAAAACAATCATGAGTAAAAGAGATAAAATAAAAGCTTGAGTTTGCCCATATAGTTGACAAGCTTGCTTTTCACAAATGAACAGGGGATGTTGCTTCATGTCTTGATGGAGATCCATAGTTCCCAGTATATTAGAGCCTGGGCATTAACAGCTTATTTTCCTCATGCAAAGCAAATGCTTAGACAATTGTCAGTGTGAAAGAAAACTCCCACACCTGAGATGCCTACACGTAAGATTCACTACCAACACAACCACAACCTAAGCTTTTAGGTGCTATTGAGCCTCTTCCACCAACAACAGTTGCAGCATCACTTGATCCCAAGCGGACTGCAGAAGATGCAGATCTGCCCAACAAGATCTTTTGTCCAGCATCGCTCCACTCTTTATCACTTCCGCCAATACTCTCCTCCTCTTTGTCCACTTCCTTTGCGCCCCGAACTGGCTCCCAGGTCTTGTCCATCACACAATCATCATCATCATTCAGACTTGGTTGATAGTTGCCACAGTGTGGGAAATATCCTGACTTCCTTACCTCCTGCCTGATTCCCACCTCTAGATTTGACCTGACTCAGAGTGCGACTACTGCCTCGGCTGTTACTGGCAGTGACAGTGCTTCTACCACCATGGCTGCCATAGCCACCAACATAGCTAGTTTTAATCGTTTCCTCTATCTACTCTTGCCACATGTCATCAAAGTAAATAATTGACTTTTCATCCGGTCCTGTAAATCAATATAAAGATGTTTTTGTTGTTGTGAAATATCTTCCATAGCCCCCAGAGTGCTGAGATTTAGGGGCAGAAGAGATAGAGGAATTGAAAGTCTACAATGTAAAATTTTAATTGTTAGGGTACAGGAAGACTGTATGGGTGTGATATGTATCATTTTCAAATTGGACTATTAAAATGTCTAGATTTTTTTTTTTTTAGCAAAATTCAAACCCCCCTTCCAAAAAATGGTGTAACAAGAATCGCTAGGTAAGTACACATTCAAAACGCCAGCATCTGCAACAAGGGCACTGTATTGGTGTGGTATGTAGGTGTGCAAAAAAAATTTTTGTGACATGCAAACTTTGTGAGGTAAAAGGTCACAGTTAAATGTCTGGATTTTGAAGAATTTTTCATTTGTGTTTTTTAAAAATAATGATTTCTTCCTTGACAAAAAGAATTCTACAAGAAATGCAAAAACTCAATACAGCTGCTTATGACAAGAAAACACACTTTCTCTGACACTGATTTCAGAATTTTGACTGGGGAGACCATAACATCAAACATCTGTGTAACAAAATTTTTTACCTTCCCTAAAGCATATCACTGCCGAAAAAAAAACACAGAAACATACGTTTCTTTGTTAAAAGGGGTCAGCAACAGCTTTTTTTATTATCTTTATTTTCTCAGCCAATCTCTTAACCACAAAACCAAGTGAACATCCGGAATCCGAAACAGTATGCACCAGCGGACTCCCGGTGGGCAAGTCCATCTTCAGTTCCTTTAAATCTCCAACCAGATAATTTTACCACCACAAAGAGGCTCATGTAGCCTTACACTGAGCCCTGGCCCCCACTCAGCAAAAATAAGGCCTCTTCAACCTCATCCTCAAGGCCTGAATGAAATATGTCTAAACCTACATCATTTAGGTGGACACAGTCTTGGCCCTTAAGATGGCGATTATCGCCTTTCAACTGTCTGTGACGTACAACAACACCAGACCTAGACCAAACAAAATGAGAAAGATAACAGTTAACAGTTCTGTGGGCTCTTCAATGGATAAAGCATCCCTGGCACCTTGCCAGTTAACACAAAGGATGATCTCGGACCACACCAATATTAATTACGGGGTCTTTACCTTCAAGAGTTCACTGGGGTCTTTGCCTTCAGATGCATCCACTGGTCTGCTGGCTAGTTTACCTGCCTTGTTACAGTGAACCACTGGGTGTTGGGCAGGCTGAACATTCATTGTTATATTTTCATAAGCCGTAAAATCTGTAGTGGCCCTCGTTAAAAAGCCAACACACTGCTGGTCTCCGTACGGCCATTGGCCCCTTGGGAGTATAAGGAAACTGAAAGGGGGAGGGTTCTCTGTCCATCATTAATCTAAACCACCCATTAGCGATTTTAACCCCCACCCAATATCAGGTTGCAAGGACAAACGTCTTTTAAACTCTTCATATTTACACCAGATACTACCGCCATGGTATTTAAAGGCATTATAGACCAAATTTAACAATTCTGAACAGCATTCAGGGTGCTGTTGGCCCATGATGCAATTGAGCTCCACAAAGCTTGCAACCAGTTCCTCATGTTGTAGCCACTTTGGGCCTTTTATCAATCGATTTTTTCAAGAGTAGGCCTTTGTTATTTGGCTACTGTGTGATGGTCCACAGAAATTAAGGACCAAATATCTTTGTGTTCCCATATGTTCTTTTTTGCTTCATCATCTAAATGAGTGCCTAAAGGGCTAATCCCACAAAAGTATGCTTTTTTTATGAAAGACAGCATAGGTCGCAGTGGTAACTTTGTGAATTTCTTGAATGGGGGTGATGGAGGGGCTTATTGGCTCTAACCGAGAGAGTAAAGCCCTAAGAATCACTACCAAATCACCTCTGCTTTCCTCTGAACCTCAAGCCCCCCAGAAATTGAACTCACTGCTTGATGATGAGAAGTCATTATTATGGGGGACTTTAACTACCCTGAAATACATTGGGGAACAGAAACCTGTAGTTCCAGCAAAGGTAATAGGTTTTTGACAACTATGAGAGACAATTACTAGTGATGGGCAAGCACTAAAATGCTCGGGTGCTCGATGCTCAGGTCGAGCACATTGGAATACTGGGGTGCTCGACTCGAGCCACGAGCCCAATGTAAGTCTATGGGAAACTCGAGCATTTTTCAGGCGGCTCTCCCCGGCGGTCTGCAGAGGGCCTAAAAATTGCCCAGAGGTATTACGCCACTTTTACGGACTCACAATAAAACATACAAAAACTAAACCAAAATGGATTTTCCTGGGAAATATGTTAAGGAACATCCTTTTCAGGGTAATGACTTGTATAGAAAGCAAAATAAATAACCAAAAACAAAAATACTCCGCCACACCTTGGGCTATGTTCACGCTTAGCATTTTTGATGCGTTTTTGTACTTTTGCATTGCTTTCAGCTGAGACAAATGCATTGACCAGTAAATGTCATTTAAACATTTTACAACCTTATCTGGCCATGTGGTGTGTGAGATATCATCAGACACATCATGTTTCATTTATGAAGGAGGGACTCTGAAAGTCACAAAGCCTATTTTTATAGGGCCATCAGGCGGCCTTTACTATTCTTAAAGGGCCAGCAGTCGGCCATCACTATTTTTAGAGAGCCATCACCTGACTATGTTTTATTGTTCCCATTACTAAAGAGTGGGTCTCCTATACTGTTATTGCGTATGCAGTGAGTAGCAGGGCTGCCCAAAATTTGGACGCACCGCAATAACACTTTGAAGAGACTTCATAGAATCATAGAATCATAGAATGATAGAGTTGGAGGGGACCTCCTGGGTCATCTGGTCCAACCCCCTGCTCAAAGCAGGATTCACTAAATCATCTCAGACAGATGTCTGTCCAGCCTCTGTTTGAAGACGTCCATTGAAGGGGAACTCACCACCTCTCGTGGCAGCCTGTTCCACTCATTGATCACCCTAACTGTCAAAAAGTTTTTTCTAATATCTAATCTGTGTCTCCTCCCATTCAGTTTCATCCCATTGCTTCTAGTCTTTCCTTGTGCAAATGAGAATAAAGATGATCCTTGTACAATGTGACAGCCCATGAGATATTTGTAGATAGCTATTAAGTCTCCTCTCAGTGTTCTTTTTTTCAAGCTAAATATTCCCAAATCCTGTAACCGTTCCTCATAGGACATGGTATGCAGACCGGTCACCATTCTGGTCGCTCTTCTCTGAACTTGCTCCAGTTTGTCGATGTCATTTTTAAAATGTGGTGCCCAAAACTGGATGCAGTATTCCAGAAGAGGTCTGACCAAAGAGGAGTAAAGTCCGATAATGACTTCACGTGATCTAGACTGTATGCTTCTGTTAATACATCCCAGAATTGTATTTGTCTTTTTTGCTGCTGCATCACACTGTTGACTCATGTTCAGTTTATGATCTATTAGTATACCTAAGTCTTTTTCACATGTACTGTTACTTAGCTCTATTCCTCCCATTTTGTATATGCTTTTTTCATTTTTATTGCCCAGATGTAGAACTTTGCATTTTTCCCTGTTAAAAACCATTCTGTTGGTTACAACCCACTGCTCCAGTTTATTTAGGTATTTTTGAATCATCTCTCTCTCTTCTCTAGTATTAGCTATCCCTCCTAGCTTTGTGTCATCAGCAAATGTAATAAGTTTACCCTCAATTCCTTCATCTAAATCATTGATAAAGATGTTGAACAATACAGGTCCCAGGACAGAGCCCTGTGGTACCCCACTAGAGACATTCAGCCAACTGGATGTGAAGCCATTTACGACCACTCTTTGAGTCCGATCACTAAGCCAGTTATGAATCCACCTAACAGTTGCCTTGTCCATTCCATACTTGGTAATTTTTTCAATAAGGATGGTGTGAAATACTTTGTCAAATGCTTTGCTGAAGTCAAGATATACTATATCTACAGCATTTCCCTGATCCACCCAGTCAGTGATTCTGTCATAGAAGGAAATTAAGTTAGTCTGACATGACTTGTTAGTTACAAACCCATGCTGACTCTGGTTAATCACTTCATTCTTATCCAGGTACTTACATACATTTTGTTTAATAATTTGTTCAAAGATCTTTCCAGGTATAGAAGTCAGACTCACCGGCCTATAGTCCCCTGGGTCCACCTTCTTCCCCTTTTTGAAGATAGGAACAACATTTGCTCTTCTCCAGTCTTCTGGGACTTCTCCTGTTCTCCAAGAATTAGAGGAGGGCCTCCTGAAAACAATGTTCCCATTATTAGGAAGTAGGTCTCCCATTGTGTTTGCCTATGCAGTGAATGCAAGGGTTGCCAAAAATTGGGAGGCACTCCAATGCCCCTTGGAAGAGACGTGGAGGTCAGAGGGCCTCCTGAAAACAATGTTGCGATTATTAGGAAGTGGGTCTCCCATTGTGTTTGCCTATGCAGTGAATGCAAGGGTTGGCAAAAATTTGGAGGCACTCCAATGCCCCTTGGAAGAGACGTAGAGGAGGTCCTCCTGAAAAAAAATGTTCCCATTATCAGGAAGTGGGTTTCCCATAGTGTTGGCCTATGCAGTGAATGCAAGGGCTTCCAAAAATTTGGAGGCACTCCAATGCCCCTTGGAAGAGACGTGGAGGAGGGCCTCATAAAAAATGTTCCCATTAGAAAGGAGTGGGTCTCCTATACTTGTAATGCCCATGCACTTAGTGTATGGGCTGACAAACATTTACCCCTGGGGGGGTATACATGAACATACTGTAAAAAAAATTTTTTTATGGGCATCATAAACATCCTTTAGAAAAAATACGTGGGTGTTGCATCATGGACCACGGTCACCCTGGTGATATGGTGAAGGAGTATGAGGATGAGGAGAAGGAGGAGGACAAGAGCAAATAGCCAAAATCAGGAAGCGTATACCCATGTGTGGGTGTGAAGAGGTGCATGGCAATACACCTCCCAAAAAAAGACACTGGATTTGAGTTTATGTTACGCTGCTATCATTCTGGGATGTTGAGAAGTCTGGCCCAATCCAGCCCTTGTTCATTTTTATAAGAGTCAGACTGTCAGCATTTTCAGTTGACAGGCGGATGTGCTTATCAGTTATAATTCCACCAGCGGCACTAAAAACCCGCTGTGATAAAACACTAGCGGCAGGGCAGGCCAGGACCTCCAAGGCATAGAGAGCCTGCTCATTCCACGTATCCAGCTTGGATACCCAATAATTATAAGGCACAGAGGAATCACGGAGTTGGTACGGTCGGCAAGGTACTCCCTCAGCATCTTCCCAAACTTTGCACTCCTTGTGAGAGTACCCCGCGCCTCAGGGCCTGTGCAATGGGAGGGTCTGAGAAAACTCTCCCAGAACTTTGACAGTGTTCCCCTGCCTCTGCTGGATTGAAGTTGTGTCTCTCTCGCCTATACTCCTTGGTTGTCCAATGAACTGTGACCTCTGCCGCCAGCGTTTTCAGATGGGAATTTTTTTAATAAGTCCGCAACAAGGGCCTTCTGGTACTGCCCCATTTTTGTAGATCTGTCCACCTCAGGAATAAGAGATATAAAGTTCTCCTTGTAGCGTGGGTCTAGAAGTGTCACCAACGAGTAATGACTGTCACCCAAAATTTTGAGAACGCGAGGGTCATGGGAAAGGCAGCGTAACATAAACTCAGCCATGCGTGCCTGAGTACTAGCAGGCAAGACTTCCGTGTCTTCACCAAGAGGACAACTGACCATGCTCTCCTCCTCCTCCTCTCTGTCCTCAGGCCATCCACGTTGAACAGACGGTATGACAGTTGTGCAGGTAGTACCGTCTATAGCGCAGGAAACTAGCTCCTGTTCTTCCTCCACCTCCTTCTCTTCCTCATTGTCACCCAATCAACGTTGGGATGAGATGAGGCTGGGCTGTGTGTAATCACCCTGTTTGGTTCCTTGCTCCATCTCATCGTGCTCCGCCTGCAATGCATCCTCTTTGATTGTGAGCAGAGAGCGTTTCAAAAGACAGAGAAGTGGAATTGTGATGCTAATAATGGCGTCATCGCCGCTCACCATCTTGGTGGAGTCCTCAAAGTTTTGGAGGATGGTACATATGTCTGACATCCATGTCCACTCCTGAGGTCTTATGTGTGGAGTCTGAACTGAATACCGACGGTCTTGTTGATGCTGGTACTCAACAACTTCCCTCTTCTGCTCTCAAATCCTTCCCAACATCTGCAGTGTAGAGTTCCAACGTGTGGGGACATCACACACCAGTCTGTGAGCCTGAAGCTGCAAACGCTGCTGAAACACGGTAAGGGAGGCGGAAGCTGGAGGTGACTTTTTAAAATGGGCACACAGGCGGCGTACTTTAACAAGCAGATCCGGCAGCTCCAGGTAGGATTTGTGAAACCGCTGAACCACGAGGTTAAGCACATGGGCCAGGCATGGAACGTGTGTGAGCTCACCTCGCCTCAGAGCCGCCACCAGGTTCCGGCCATTCTCACGCACGACCATTCCTGGCTATACGTTCAGCGGTGTGAGCCACAGATCTGCCTGCTCTTTAAGAGCTGTCCACAACTCTTCAGCATTGTGCGGTTTGTCACCTAAGGATATTAACTTCAGCACAGCCTGTTGCCGCTTGGCCGAGGCAGTGCTGCAGTGCTTCTAGCTTGTGACTCATGTGTGACTGATGTGGTCATTTTGGAAATGGAGGCTGAAGAGCAGGAGGAGGCTGAGGAGCATGAGGTGCAGGAGCTGTAGACTGTGGGGGCAACCCTGATTGACCTAGTGCCTGCAATCCTTGGCGTCGAGAGGATGTGTTCAGTCCCAAAGTCCGACTGGGTCCCGGCTTCCACTATATTAACCCAGTGTGCCGTCAGCAAGATGTACCATCCCTGCCCACAAGCACTTGTACACATGTCCGTGGTTAGGTGGACTTTCCCGGTAACTGCGTTGTTGAGGACACTGCTAATGTTTTGGGACACGTGCTTGTGTAATGCGGGGACGGCACACCGGGAGAAATAGTGGCGGTTGGGGACTGAGTACCTAGGAACGGCCGCCGCCGTTGCGTAATGCTTCCATCTCCTCGAGCCTAAAAGGCAACATTGTGGAAATTTAGTAGTGTGGCCTGTGGGGCGTTTGCTGCGTATTTGTGCTTGCGTTCCAAAGACTGGGGTATGGACAACTGAACACTGCGCTGGGACAAGGACGTGGATGTGCTTCCTGATGCCGCTACTTGAGAGTGTGCAAGGACAGGTGCAGGGCAGGAGGCATTTTCGCATGCACCGTGGACAGAGGATTGGTTTGCATGCATAACAGTGGAAGAAGCAGTGGTGCCACCCGCAGACACTGTTCCTGGACCCTGGGGTTTGGTCCACAAAGTCGGGTGCTTTGCTGCCTGATCATGTAGGTGGTGGTCAGGCTGGTAGTTTTGACACCCCTGCTGATGCTGGCCTGGCAGGTGGTGCAAATGGCCTTTTTGGGGTTATCGGCAGAGTCTTTAAAAATCAACCAGACTCAGGAAGACCTAACAGTTGTACTGGCAACTTCCTTTGTGTTGGTGTTACAGGGAATGGTTGCCTGCCATCTGTCTGTGGCCATAACACTGCTTCTTCCTGCTTGTTGGGGTGCTCTGCCTCCCTCCCCCTGTGTTCTGCTGTCCTCACTCTGCATGTCCTCCTGACAGGTTGGGTCAGTTACTATATCATCCACCACCTCGTCTTCCACTTCTGCACCCTGGTCCTCCCCCTGACTTTCTGGCAATTGTGTCTCATCATCGTCCACCTCTTGTGACACTTTCCCACCGTCGCCTTCGTGTGACCATGGCTGCACAAATATTTGGGCATCGCTACATGCGATCTCCTCTTGTCCCGCTTCAAGTGGACCGGGCGAGAGGCTCAAATCTATAAATGGAAAAGTGAACAGCTCTTCAGAGTGTCCAAGTGTAGGATCAGTTGTCTCCGGGCACTCAGCATGGTGGGAGGAAGGAGGATCAGGGTGAGGAATATGCAGTCCAGACTCACGGCTACTGAGACTTGACCGTGTGGAAGACGGGTGGTGGTGGTGGCAAAGTGACTGGAAGCATTATCCACTATCCAACCAACAACCTTTTGACACTGCTCTGGATTCAATAGTGGTGTGCTGCGGTCCCCTAGGAATTGGGACAGGAAGGTCAGACGAGAAGATGTGGGTGTTTGTTGTGGCACAATTTCAGCTTGCCCAAGGCCTCGGCCTCTGCATGCACCATCACCACCACCATCACGTCCAATTCCCCGTCCCTTGCCACGCGCCTTGCCCATTTTAAATGGAGGACAATATCTTCCACGCTCACTACACATGGCTGAATTTGGAGCGAAGTTATATGTAATCCGTGTGACGGACAAACCACAGTTTTAAATACCTGGCCTGTAGGTAACTATTTTGTACAGCAAACTGGTGTCAAAAACTTTGCTGACTCACTGAAAAAAAATTAGAATGGAGGTCAGAAATGGCAAAATTTTCAGAAAACGTATATGTGATCCGTGTGACGGACAAACCACAGTGACAAACCACAGTTTTAAATACCTGGCCTGTAGGTAACTATTTTGAACAGCAAACTTTGCTGACACATTGAAAAAAAATTAGAATGGAGGCCAAAAATGGCAGTATTTTCAGCGCAATTATATGTGATCCGTGTGACGGAGAAACCACAGTTTTAAATAGCTGGATTTTTAGCGCTGTAATATGGAAAGGACCTGGCTGTATTCTGCAGTGCCATCAAGCAAATGGCACAGAAAAACGGTGTTCTCTGGATTGCTTTTTAAGCAAATAATGAGAATTAAAATCTCCAAAAAATTATTCCTGGCCCTTGAAGCCTGGGCCTTTGTCTAGAAATGTCTAACAGCAGCAGAAGGCAGAACTGGAATGGAGCCTCTTGTGCTATATTCACTGTAGTCTGCCATATACACTGCCTGCCTGCCTATATACAGTGGTGGCCAAAAGTAGTGGCACCCATGCAATTCTGTAAGATAATACTCAGTTTCTTCCTGAAAATGATTGCAATCACAAATTCTTTGGTATTATTATCTTCATTTAATTTGTCTTCAATGAAAAAACGCAAAAAGAATTGTCCTAAAGCCAAATTGGATATAATTCCACACCAAACCTAAAAAAGGGGGTGGACAAAAGTATTGGCACTGTTTGAAAAATCATGTGATGCTTCACTAATTCGTGTAATTAACAGCACCTGTAACTTACCTGTGGCACCTAACACGTGTTGGCAATAACTAAATCACACTTGCAGCTAGTTAACATGGATTAAAGTTGACTCAACCTCTGTCCTGTGTCCTTGTGTGTACCACATTGAGCATGGAGAAAAGAAAGAAGACCAAAGAACTGTCTGAGGACTTGAGAAACCAAGTTGTGAGGAAGCATGAGCAATCTCAAGGCTACAAGTCCATCTCCAAAGACCTGAATGTTCCTGTGTCTTCCGTGCGCAGTGTCATCAAGAAGTTTAAAGCCCATGGCACTGTGGCTAACCTCCCTAGATGTGGACGAAAAGAAAAATTGAGATTTCAATGCAAGATTGTAGGTCCCAGTGTGAGAAAGCTGGGTCTCCCTCAGAGGTCATGGGTCTTCCAGCAGGACAATGACCCAAAACACACTTCCAAAAGCACTATAAAATGGTTTGAGAGTAAGCACTGGAGACTTCTAAGGTGGCCAGCAATGAGTCCAGACCTGAATCCCATAGAACACCTGTGGAGAGATCTCAAAATGGCAGTTTGGAGAAGGCACCCTTCAAATATCAGGGACCTGGAGCAGTTTGCCAAAGATGAATGGTCTACAATTCCAGCAGAGCATTGTAAGAAACTCATTGATGGTTACCGGAAGCGGTTGTTCGCAGTTATTTTGGCTAAAGGTTGTGCAACCAAGTATTAGGCTGAGGGTGACAATACTTTTGTCTGGCCCATTTTTGGAGTTTTGTGTGAAATGATCAATGATTTGATTTTTGCTTCATTCTCTTTTGTGTTTTTTTCCTTGCAAGCAAATTAAATGAAGATAATAATACCAAAGAATTTGTGATTGCAATCATTTTCAGGAAGAAACTGAGTATTATCTGACAAAATTGCAGGGGTGCCAAAACTTTTGGCCACCACTGTACTCTGCCTGCCTAATATCTCTGCAGATGGATTAGTCCTCACAAAGACTGTTTGTTGACATGGATTTGTGTAATGTACTTGTTTTCTCCCTACACTACCTAATACACAACCAAATCTCTCCCTAGCTCAGCAGCACCTCTCTCTACACTGCCTGATTGCGGAGTAGACTGACGAGCACAGCGGCGCCAGGTCTGATATAGACCTGATGACGCTGTGCGGCCAGTCAATCACTGTAATACCACAACCAACGTGTCTGCGGCATTACAGTGAGTGGCAGGCAATCCCTGCATGTTGATTGGCGCTCTAAAGAGCACCAAACATGCAGGGAGGGGACTCCAGCATCCGCCCGAGCATCTTGCAAGTACTCTGCGAGCTCCGAGCATCTCGAGTACTGAGATGCTTGGGCGAGTACCGAGTACTTGCGAGTATGCTCGCTCATCACTAACAATTACGTTTCACAACTGGTTCAGGACCCAACAAGAAAGGGGGCACTACTAGACCTAATATTAACCAACAGGCCAGACCGCATATCAAATATACGAGTTGGGGGTCACTTGGGTAATAGTGATCACAAAATAATAAGTTTTCATGTATCCTTTAATAAGATGTGTAGTAGAGGGGTTACAAGAACACTAAACTTCAGGAAGGCAAATTTCCAAAAGTTGAGAGATGATCTTAGTGCAATAAACTGGGACGATATCCTGAGACATAAAACTACACAAAGCAAATGGGAGACATTTATTAGCATCCTGAATAGGATCTGCGCACAATATATACCCAATGGGAATAAACATGCTAGAAATAGGAGGAAACCACTATGGCTAAATATAGCTGTAAGGGGCAGAATAAGTGACAAAAAGAAAGCATTCAGAGAACTAAAGCAAGTAGGTAGTGATGATGCATTAAATACAGAAAATTAAATAAATTTTGTAAAACCAAATCAAGGCAGCAAAGATTGAGGCAGAGAGAATCATTGCCAGAGAATGTAAAAATAATCCCAAAATATTCTTTAACTACATAAATATTAAGAAACTAAAAAATGATAGTGTTGGCCCCGTTAAAAATAATAGTCTGGGTGAAATGGTGGATGAGGATGAGGAAAAAGCCAATATGCTCAATGATTTTTTTTCATCAGTATTTACACAAGAAAATCGCATGACAGAAAACATGATCAGTGATAACAAAAAATCTCTATTAAATGTCACTTGCTTAACCCAGCAGGAAGTATGGCGACGTCTAAAAATCACTAAAGTTGACAAATCCCCGGGCCCGGACGGGATACACCCGCGAGTAATGCAGGAATTAAGTAAAGACATAGATAGACCACTATTTTTAATCTTTAAAGATTCCATAATAACAGGGTCTGTACCACAGGACTGGCGTATAGCAAATGTGGTACCAATATTCAAAAGGGGACAAAAACTGAACTTGGAAATTATAGGCCATTAAGTTAACCTCTACTGTGGGTAAAATCCTGGAGGGTTTCCTAAGCGATGCTATACTAGAGTATCTGAAGAAGAATAACCTCATGACCCAATATCAACATGGGTTTACGACGGACCGTTCCTGTCAAACTAATCTGATCAGCTTTTATGAAGAGGTAAGTTCCGGACTGGACCAAGGAAATGCAGTGGATGTTGTGTATATGGACTTTTCAAAAGCTTTTGATATGGTGCCACACAAAAGGTTGATACATAAAATGAGAACAATGGGGATAGGGGAAAATATATGTAAGTGGGTTAAGAACTGGCTCAGTGATAGGAAACAAAGGGTGGTTATTAATGGAATGCACTCAGACTGGGTCACAGTTAACAGTGGGGTACCACAGGGGTCAGTATTGGGCCCGCTTCTTTTTAACATATTTATTAATGACCTTGTAAGGGGCATACAGAGTAGTATTTTAAAATTTGCAGTTGACACTAAACTCTGCAGGGTAATCAATACAGAGGAGGACAATTTTATATTACAGGAGGATCTATGTAAACTAGAATCTTGGGCTGATAAATGGCAAGTGAGCTTTAATGGGGATAAATGTAAGGTAATGCACTTGGGCAGAGGAAATAAAATAATAATTATATGCTTAATTGGAAAACACTGGGCAAAACTGTCACTGAAAAAGACCTGAGTGTATTGGTGGACGACAAGCTCACGTTTGGTGGCCAGTGTCAGGCAGCTGCTGCAAAGGCAAATAAAATAATGGGATGCATTAAAAGAGGCATAGATGCTCATGAGGAGAACATTATTTTACCTCTATACAAGTCACTAGTGCGAACACACTTACAATACTGTGTACAGTTCTGGTTTCCGGTGTATAAGAAAGACATAGCTGAACTGGAGAGGGTGCAGAGAAGAGCGACCAAGGTTATTAGAGGACTGGGGTGTCTACAATATCAAGACAGGTTATTAAACATTGGGTTATTTAGTTTGGAAAAACGAAGGCTTAGGGGTGATCTTATTGCTGTGTACAAATATATGAGGGGACAATACAAAGACCTTTCTACTCATCTTTTTACTCTTCTACGTCTGGAGGAAAGAACGTTTAATTACAATCACAGACGGGGATTCTTTACTGTAAGAGCAGTGAGACTATGGAAATCTCTGCCGCATGATGTTGTAATGAGTGATTCACTACTAAAATTTAAGAAGGGTCTGGATGCCTTTCTTGAAAAGTATAATATTACAGGTTATATATACTAGATTCCTTGATAGGGCGTTGATCCAGGGAACTAGTCTGATTGCCGTATGTGGAATCAGGAAGGAATTTTTTTCCCCAATGTGGAGTTTAGTGTTTGCCACATGTTTTTTTTTGCCTTACTCTGGATCAACATGTTAGGCCAAAGGTTGAACTAGATGGACTTAGTCTTCCTTCAACCTTAAAAACTATGTAACTATGTAACTATGATGGAACCTGTATCGATCCTGATGGAGGCTCTGGAACCACGCGGGCCTGGCTTGCCTGTGGCAAGGCCACCTGACTGACTGATAAAACTTCCATCTCTTAATGATGTTCCGACCTGCCCGAACCAGAAGACTGCAGGAAACAGCTAATGGAGAACACCACTGAGAGGATCTGGAATGACGGGACCTTCCACTGCATCTTGATGCTCTTGATGAATGACTGGAGTACCTCTATTTGTAACCAGAGGCCCTGCTTCTGCCATCAGTTCTGCAGATGTACAACACACAGTGTAATGGATTAATTGTTCAAAATTTTAAGTCTTTCTCTCCCCATTGCTATTAATTGGCTATCTCTCTGCTTGCCTCCTTTTATCCTCTATCCTAAAATGGCTGCTGCATTCCCTGCCTCAGCTTTTATATAGGTTATCCTAGTCCCTTCTAATTGGCTGCGCTAGACCATGTGATGTCATATCTGCAAGTTATTATGGGGAATACCTTGCAAATTTTTTATAATCCAGGAGCCTGACAAACAAGATGGATGAACTGGAAGCAGAAATATCTACAGGTAACTATGACATAGTGGGAATAACCGAGACATGGTTAGATGAAAGCTATGACGGGGCAGTTAACTTACAGGGTTACAGTCTGTTTAGAAGGGATCGAAGAAGTCGGAAAGGGGGTGGAGTCTGTCTATATGTAAAGACGTGTCTAAAGCCTACAATACGGGAGGATGTATGGGAGGGAAATGAGGAGGTCGAGTCCTTATGGGTGGAGATACATGGGGCAAAAAACAATAATAAAATTATCATAGGAGTCTGTTATAAACCTCCAAATATAGCAGAAGCCACGGAAAGTCTATTAATGAGACAAATAGACGAAGTAGCAAAAAATAACGAGGTGATTATTATGGGGGACTTCAACTACCCCGATATAGACTGGGAAACCGAAAGCTGTAGATCTCAGAAAGGAAACAGGTTTCTGTCAATTATCAAAGACAATTATTTGTCACAACTTGTGCAGGAACCAACTAGAGGGACGGCCCTTTTAGACTTAATATTAACTAACAGGCCAGACAGAATAACTGAGGTACAGGTCGGGGGGCACCTGGGAAATAGTGACCACAACATTATGCAATTCCACATGTGCTTCAGTAGGGTGCCCAGCAAGGGAGTCACAAAAACACTGAACTTCAGGAGGGCAAAGTTTGATCAGCTAAGAGATGCCCTTCACCTTATAGACTGGGATAGTATCTTTAGTAATAGGAGCACGGATAGAAAATGGGAAATTTTCAAAACAGTCCTACATAGTCACTGTAGAAGGTACATACCTTATGGGAATAAAAGGGCTAGGAATAGGAGGAAGCCAATGTGGCTAAATAAGGAAGTCAAGAGGGCAATGAAAAACAAAAAAAGGGCTTTCGGTAAACTTAAACAAGAAGGCAGCGAGGAAGCGCTAATATCTTATAGGGAAAAAAACAAAATCTGTAAGAAACAAATAAGAATAGCAAAAGAGGAGACAGAGAGACTAATTGCCAAGGAAAGTAAAACAAATCCCAAACTGTTCTTTAACTATATAAACAGTAAAAGGATTAAAACTGATGGAGTTGGCCCATTGAAAAATAACCTGGGTAAAATCATAGAGGGCGATGAGGGTAAAGCAAACCTACTCAATAGCTTCTTCTCCACTGTTTTCACAAAAGAAAACAATTTATCGGAGGAAATGCAGAGTGATAAAGTAAACCCTCCGCTAAATATCACCCACCTAACCCAGGAGGAAGTTCAGAAACGCCTAAATAATATCAAAATAGACAAGTCACCAGGCCCAGATGACATACACCCCCGGGAACAAAAAGAATTAAGTAATGTGATAGACAGGCCGCTGTATCTTATATTCAAGCACTCTTTATGGACAGGGACTGTCCCACTAGACTGGCGCCAAGCAAATGTGGTACCAATATTCAAAAAGGGGTCTAAAAGTGACCCTGGGAACTATAGACCAGTCAGCTTAACGTCTGTTGTGGGTAAATTGTTTGAAGGATTTCTTAGAGATGCTATTGTAGAATATCTTAATGATAATAACTGTCTAACTCCATATCAACATGGATTCATGAGGGATCGCTCCTGCCAAACAAACCTGATCGCCTTCTACGAGGATGTGAGCTCACAGCTGGACCGGGGAGAGTCAGTGGATGTTGTATACCTTGACTTCTCCAAAGCGTTTGATACCGTGCCACACAAAAGGTTGGTATATAAAATGAGAATGCTTGGTCTGGGGGATAATGTGTGCAAGTGGGTAAATAGCTGGCTGAGTGATAGAAAGCAGAGGGTGGTTATCAATGGAGTAAGCTCAGGGTGTGTCAGGGTTACTAGCGGGGTGCCTCAAGGGTCTGTCTTGGGCCCTATATTATTTAATATATTTATTAATGATCTAGTGGAAGGGTTGCATAGTAAAATAGCAATATTTGCAGATGATACTAAACTTTGTAAAGTAGTTAATACAGATGAGGATAGGGCACAGCTACAGGAGGATTTAGATAAATTGGGGAGTTGGGCCAAAAAATGGCAAATGGGGTTCAATGCCGATAAATGTAAGGTCATGCACTTGGGAAAGAAAAACAGCAGTCACCCATACATATTAAATGGGAAACCGTTGGGGAAATCTGACATGGAGAAGGACCTGGGCGTCTTGGTTAATAGCAAATTAAATTGGAGTGCCCAGTGTCAGGCAGCAGCTGCGAAGGCAAATAGAGTCATGGCATGCATCAGAAGAGGAATAGGGGCATATGATGAGAACATTGTTCTTCCTCTGTATAAAGCGCTGGTAAGGCCGCACTTAGAATATTGTGCACAGTTCTGGGCTCCGGTGCTCAGGAAAGACATATTGGAGCTAGAGAGGGTACAAAGGAGGGCGACTAAGGTAATAAAGGGAATGGAGGGACTAGAATACCCAGAGAGGTTGTCAAAATTAGGCCTATTTATGTTGGAAAAGAGAAGGCTTAGGGGAGACCTCATAAACATGTATAAATACATCAGGGGGCAGTACAGAGATCTCTCCCATGACCTGTTTATACCAAGGATGGTGACAAAGACGATGGGGCACACTATGCGTCTGGAGGAAAGGTTCCTGCACCAGCATAGAAGGGGATTCTTTACGGTCAGAGCCGTGAGACTCTGGAACTCTCTGGGAGAGGAAGTGGTGATGTCCAACTCACTTAAAGAGTTCAAGAGAGGCCTGGACGCCTTTCTTGAGAACAATAAAATTACATCTTATGCTTAGTTAATTAATCCAGGGATTTAATCTGACTGCCAGATTGGTGTCGGGAAGTGAATTTTTCCTCAATGATGTAAATTGGCCTATACCGCATGGTTTTTTGTTGCCTTCCGCTGGATCAACGCTGCGGAATAGCTGCAGTGCACAAGAAATAGGCTGAACTGGATGGACGCTTGTCTTTTTTTGGCCTTATAAACTATGAAACTATGAAACTATATGATTTAGATGTGCCTTGAATTAATGCACTCATCTCTAGGGTCCACACTTGAAGTCTATGAGAGTTATAGTTTTGTTTGGTACTGCAGCTATAGAAGATCTTTGATAACATACACATATCGTTATCAGCAGGATAATTTCATTATATTTTGGGCAAAATTACACTGGTTTAAACTATATATTAAATAACAAGAACAAAAAGACTAGAAAAATGTCTTTTACTTTCTATTATTCACTTACATTAGTAGTACTGTGGCTTGGTGGTTAGCATTTTTGCTTTGCAGGGCTGGGGTTAAAATCCCACCAAGAACAACATCTACAAGGAGTTTGTATGTTCTCCCTGAGTTTGTGTGGGTTTCATCTGGGCACTCCAGTTTCCTACAAAGATATACTGATAGGGAATTTAGATAGTTAGCCCCTATGGAAACAATGATAATGATGTCTGTAAAGTGTTGTGGAAAATAATATTGATATACAGACGAATGAAATAAATAAAATATAAAGTTTAAAAAATCAAAAGCTTTGCTTTACTTGATGTACTATGTGAGGGCTCATCTGTTCTGTACAAATAATTAAAAATATGTATAAATTATATGTGTAAACTTAGGTTGACAAAAAATACATTTAGGCTGTGTGCCCACGTAGCGGACCTGAAGCATATTTTTTACGCTTCTCCCTGGCGGGAAAATCGCATGCGGATATTACATGCGGTTTTCCCGCCAGGTAGAAGCGTTTGTGAGGCGTCTTTGCATGCATTTCCGCATGCGGGTTATCAAGCACTTCTCCAAGCATCACTTGGAAAAGTGCTTGACAACTTGTTCAGAATGGTAAAAAATAAAAAAATAAACTTTATACTCACCTTCTGATGCATTCTCTGCCCCGTCCGGAGGCTTGAGCGGCTCACGCTGTTGTGTGCAGGACCTGCGGTGACGTCATTGAGTCATGTGGTGGGTCACATGACTCAATGACGTGGCAGGTCCTTCAGACAACAGCGCGACGGAGGGAAAACATCAGAAGATAAGTATAAACTTTATTTTATTCTTTTTTTTACAGGTTCTTTGGTACCCAGGTCTGGATGAGAGTCTCCTCTCATCCAGACTTGGGTACCATCCACACATTGATTCCGCTGCGCTTCCGCAAAATTAATGAACATGCTGCGGATTTTTGACCGCAGCATATACGCTGCGGAAAAATCCGCAGCATGGGCATTGACATTGCGGAATGCCATTGGGGACCATGGGGTGCGGATATACATGCGTTTTTCAAGCGTTTACACTGCGGAAATTCCGCAGCATATACACTTGAAAAACGCTACGTGGGCACACAGCCTTAGTGTATGAAAAATATAAACATTTGTATTGGAAACAGAGGTATTAAGGACTCATGGTCAGGAGGAACTAATCTGGTTCTGGCTAGCAGAATACTTCTTAGTAGTATGGAAAACTAACACAGAAATTAATAGGATTACGTAAATAACACAAGAACCATTCTCCTAGAAATATAATCTAACCAATGGGCATCAAACACTTAACAGAATTTCCTCTTCATGCTGAAAATACTGTGTGATGGAATAATATGTTTGTTTTTTTAATCAGTAGAGAGAAGGGCTATATTTATATGAAACAATTAACCCTGGAGAGTGTTACAATTTTTATTGTCTTAACTCAAGTACCTCTTTCCTTAACCTTCTTGCCCTTCAAATTTCCATTTGTCCAGATGAGAAGAGGTGTTTAATCCTGACAGTTTCATTTGCAATTCCCTTTGTCATTGATATTTGAATTATATGAAATTGTACTAAGGAACCACAGATATTGTTCAAGGCAAGATATTATACCCCACTACATTGTCAATGAAATTGGGATCTCTCAGCCTATAAAAAACAGCATTTTTGGTAGCATAACTGTACTCTATGGTTGACCGTATACATTGGATATCTGTTGGCAGAACATTACTTTAGCCAATCGTTTGGCTCATTCAGACAAGTGTTCATGTGTTCTCTATTAGAAAGATGCCAGCTGACTTGTCATCCTGCAACTTATCTCCAGGAGAATGATGAGAATGTCAGTTCGAAATCGGACATGCATGATAGACATCTCACCAAACCATTAGTTGGCAGGCGCCCCAAGACACATTAGTCTATTAGCCGAAGCTGTCGCTATTGATGCGCTTTCACCTGATATTAGTCTAACCTATATGTGTGCCTCTAGGCTGTAGTGTAACTAGTCTTGAGTGTCTCCATATTTTAATAATGCCACCTTTTGAGTCTCCATAGAATAATATTGCCCTCTTCTGTGTCTCCATATATTAATAATGCCTACTTCTCTGTCTCCATATGTAAATAACACAAAATTCTGTGCCTCCAAATATTAATAATGCCCATTCCATTCCTACACATACAAATAATGGTTACTTCTCTGCTTCCACATGTAAATAACACCAAATTCTATGCCTCCATATATTAACAATGCCAATTTCGTTCCTACATATATTAAAGATGCATCTTACTGGGCATCCATTTAATAATAATGCCCACTTCTGTGCCATATATTAATAAATGTCCCCTTATGTGTCTATATATTTCAATAATTCCCCCTTGGAGGCTGACTTCATATGGCAGTAATACCTCTTTGTGCCTCTATATAATAGTAATGTCCCTGATACCATGCCACACTTGTCTCAATTTAAAAAAAAAAAAAAAAAATGAAGCTCAACTAACCTGCTCTCATGATGACTAATGGTGCTCTGCTTCTGATTCTGCACATTTCGGCATGGTGGAGGCAGCAGGATGAAGGGATGTTATCACATAGTCTAAGGTCTTCCATGCAGTAACCATCGTTTTCATTTTTTTTTATTTCATAAATAAATAGTACACATGAATAGAAAAGAAATAACTTTGTAATATATATTATCTGTCATGTTCCAAGACTTGGGAATCATACAGTATTGTATTATCATTGTATTGTTGTTATACAATCAGGTTTGCCCATTTTAGTAGTTTGTCATGTTTCTCTCTGTAGCCTAGCTCTGATGTAAGTAATCTCTCCCTTCTTCCTCTGTGTTATTGTTTGTCAGCCATCTTCTTCTGAGGTTCACCTCTGTACATCTCTGGTTCAGAATTGTCTTTTTACCTATTGCAATTACTACTGCTACTGATGTTACTATTGTGCATAATACAAGAATTCAGCCTTAGAATAAACCTCTACTGGAATCTTCATACATTCCTCTGCATTCGAGTTGAAGCTATCTGATGAAGTTCTTGATGTGAGTACTGGTCAATACAGACATCCATAGAAATGCTATGTAAGGAGCCAAACACTTGCAGCTTAGTTATGGAGTCAGAATATTATCAGAGAAATCATTTCTACTTCAGGACTGATAATTCAGTCTAAATTCACTGGTAAAATCTGTAATCAGTGAAGACAGATTTTCTGATTACTAAGATAGGAGATGGCATAGTGTAAAAATCTGTCTTCACTGAATACTGAGTTTACCCAGAAATTAAAAATTTTGAAAATGAATGATCAGTCATGGCAGAGAAGGAGGCAGATTAATCTCATAAGATATATTACAAAGTTTCTTATTTCATGTGTACTGTTGATTTATGAATTAAAAATTAAAATGACGGCTAGGCTATGTGCCCACGATGCAGAAATGCTCCGGATTTTTCCTAAGCGTTTCTGCATCTCCCTTGCAGAAAAAAACGCATGCGGATTGTACATGCGTTTTTCCTGCCAGGGACAAGCAGAAGTGAAGCGCTTTTCACATGCATTTCCGCATGCGGGTTGTCAAGCACTTTCCAAGCGATTTTAGCATCACTTGGAAAGTGCTTGACAACTTGGTCACACTATATAAATCCATGCAAACGGCATGGATTTATATAGTGACCGTAAAGAATGGTAAAAAATATACATTATACTTACCTTCTTATGGCCCCCAGTCAGCGGTCGCGTGACTCGTCACATGACTAAATTACGTCACCTCAGGTCCTTTTAGTCCACCACGAGTTGCCGGCAAGCCAGGATGGATCGCTATGGAGACCAGGGGACATCAGAAGGTAAGTATAATGTATATTTTTTATTTTATTCTTTTTTTTACAGGTACTATGGTACCTGGGTCTGGAGGAGAGTCTCCTCTTCTCCAAACCCGGGTACCATCCGCACCTTGAATCCGCATGATATCAGCATGTGCAGATGCAGTGAGGTGGATGTCATGCGGTCCAATTCAAGTCAATGGCGGCGAAAATGCCGCGATTCCACAAAATAATTGGTAGTGCTGCGGATTTTTCCGCAATGATAATCCGCAGCAGAAATTTCCCCAGCATGTGCATAGCACAAGCGGATTATCATTGGGGAACATGGCAGACCTTCTACCAAGCGTTTTTTAAGCGTCTCTGCACCGGAATTGCCGCTGCGGAAACGCTTAAAAAACGCATAGTGGGCACACAGCCTTACTCTTTAACCCCTTCTGCCCCCCAGCCTTTTTTCACCTTCCTGACCAGGCCAGTTTTTCAATTCTGACACTTTCACACAATAAAAACTATTTTATAGAAAAATAATTGTTTTTGCATCGCTATATTATGAGAGCTATAGCTTTTTATTTCTTTGATGATGGAGCTGTTTGGTGGCTTGTTTATTGCGGGACAAGATGAGATAACGTTTTCAACTATACCATTTTCATTTACATTCGGCTTTTTGATCGGGTTTTATTCAACTTTTTGTCCAGTAGTATGATGAAAGATCATAGTTTTTGCCATGTTTTTTGTTTCTTTTTTTACTGAAGGGGTTAACTAGGATGACAGTTTCATAGGTTGGGTTGTTCTGGATTCGGCGATACCAATTATCTGTACTTTTTTTGTTTATTTTTGTTTTTACCTAAATATACCTATTTATTGATTTAATAATTTTTTCATTCATTTTTTTATTTATTTTGTGATATTATTTGTAATATTTTTACAATTTTATTTAACTCTTTTTTACTTTTTCCATAATCCCTCTATGGGACTGTAACTTTTATTACTCTGATTGCTGATGTAATGCATTGCAATGCATCAGCATTGCAATGCATTATAGCTGTCAGTACTGCACTGACAAAAGCCTATTAAACCATGCTCCTGGCCTTGTAGGTGATATAGCCCTTTTAAAAATCCCATCTTTAGTGTTCTAATCACTGCCTCCATTCTGCAGAAAATGAAGTTTAATAAAATATGCTAATTAGGGTGCCTGATGCACCCCTGGTGTTGCAAAGAGGCTAAGTACATCATTCAGCCCATTGGTTTTACATGCCCTCAACTCCCTCTCTAGTGATTACAAGCACTGATTTGTCTGAGCTTTCTCTGCAGACTGTGCTACCTGTAGTATCGGCGTCTCTGTCCCCTGACAGGCAGAGACGTCGTCCCTCTTACCGCTGCGCTCCCGGGGTCTTCCGGCTCTCCTGCTGCTGCTGCCAGCGTCCTAAGGAGTCCCCGGCCAACGGCCAGAGGACCTCTTATATAAAAGGCACCTCCTCCAAAATGGAGGTGCCCGTGCAAGGTTGTAGCTTTGTGTACTAAACTCTGCTAAATGTGGCGCCCCTGAGGGTTCAGTCGCCACAGGGGTACTGCACGTCATTAAGAGGTGTGGTATCTCCTCTTCCAGGTAAGGATGGAGCATCACCCAGGACCCCACTTCACACTCAACACTACACCACTCCTGTCCTGCAGGGGGCCTAAATGCATCAGGTTGCTGCCCCATTCCGGGATAGAGGAGATGGGGGGAACCAAAGATAGGGGGAACCAAGTAGTGGGTGAGGGTGGAGGAAACACTTACAGGAAGCACTTATAGCAACATATAAAATAAATGGCCACCTTAAGTTCAAGGTCCTTTGATTGTGGTCTTCTGTCGGGGTCCAGCAAGAGTCTGTAGCTGGCTGAAGATTCACGGTCCTCGCTCTCTGGCCTAGAGATGAGGAGCGGGTCAGAGTTAACCAGTGTCTCTGCCCGGTCAGGGTCCCGTTCTAAGAAGGCCTTGGAGAGGAGCAGAGGATATAGGCTCCACAGGCAAAAGGATCCCAGGGGGATACAGACGGAGCGGAGCCACCACCTGTATTCTTCACTCTGGCCTAGCCAGAGGGATTCCTGCTGCAAGAGGGGTGACCGGCCCCTCATATCTGACTGTGTACTTCACGTCAGAGGACCGGTCAGGCTCCGTTGGGAAGAATGAGCCTTTTCCCCGGTGGGGATACCACTGCTAAGCAGCCCCGGAGGATGCACCTCCCTTTTGTTTGAACTTTTTATTTGGTTACATGTTTCTTTTTTCTTTCTTGCACCCGGATCATTTGAGACAAACATTTGTCCCTGCGGACGCTGAGTAGGAGACAGACTGACACTGTAAATAGTTTGCACCTATTTAGGTGCCCCCTATTGGTTTTATTCAAAACCACTTCTACTTCTACCTCTGACCTCAGAAGCAAATCCTGTCTGGTGTGGCTCTACTGGAGGTCCAACTCAGGATCTCCATGCCCTGCAGCCACCCCAGGGCCTACGTTGAGGGTTTTGGGCAGGTCCCTCATGCTGCTGAACTAGCACTTTCTATCGTACTTTTTACAGTATTTTCTACATGCATAATGTCTCTTTAATGTTTTATATATTTATACTATATATATCTTGCAACGTTAAAGTGTCCAAACCTCCCATAAAGGGAAGATTGTTTTACTGTTTACAAAAGCATTTAAAATTTTAAATGTCTGTACCAATACTTTACTCTATTGCAGCCCGCGGACGTGCTGTGTTTCACCAGGGGGGAATGTGGCGCCCCTGAGGGTTCAGTCGCCACAGGGGTACTGCACCTTATTAAGATGTGTGGTATCTCCTCTTCCAGGTAAGGATGGAGCATCACCCAGGACTCCACTTCACACTCAACACTACACCATTCTTGTCCAGCAGGGGGCCTAAATGCACCAGGGTGCTGCCCCGTTCTGGGATAGAGGAGATGGGGGGGAACCAAAGATAGGGGGAACCAAGTAGTGGGTGAGGGTGGAGGAAACACTTACAGGAAGCACTTATAGCAACATATAAAATAAATGGCCATCTTAAGTTCAAGGTCCTTTGATTGTGGTCTTCTGTCGGGGTCCAGCAAGAGTCTGTAGCTGGCTGAAGATCCACGGTCCTCGCTCTCTGGCCTAGAGACGAGGAGCGGGTCAGAGTTAACCAGTGTCTCTGCCCGGTCAGGGTCCCGTTCTAAGAAGGCCTTGGAGGGGAGCAGAGGAGATAGGCTCCACAGGCAAAAGGATCCCAGGGGGATACGGACGGAGCGGAGTCGCCACCTGTATTCTTCACTCTGGCCTAGCCAGAGGGATTCCTGCTGCAAGAGGGGTGAACGGCCCCCCATATCTGACTGTGTACTTCACGTCACTGTTGGAAAAGCCCGGTGGCTTAGTGGATCCCAGGGAGGAACACAAGTGGGAGGAGAAGGAGAAGGAGAAGGAGAGGAACACACTGATGGGGTCTTGACAGGTGCTCCTGATCTACCTGGGAAGTGCTGAACCCCTTCCTGGTGGCCGCAGCGCGTCACGAGAAGCAGAGAGAAGCTTTGCAGCTGCTTCTTCACCAAAGTGAGTAAAGCTTGGATGACTTCACTTACTGCCTCCGTTTGCTCATTCCTGCGCATCACTGCACCCACCACTACTCTCCAGAGCTTACACACTGCCCTGAGGCCTACTCCTCCTGTGGGGAGTAGTACCAACCAAGCTGCTAGAACATCGGCCTCAGGGGCACATTGCAGCGCTGGTGGCCTTCACCAGAAACCTCAGGTGGCGTAGTCGAACAACCACTCATCCAATAGCCCATAATTTTTCATGTGATAGCCCTGGGCACGGACTGGGTCACGGCCACGATGACATCCCACACCGCCACCCTACATTGGCCCGGCACTGAGTACCCCACTGCTCAGGGAGGGCGTCACATTCAGCCCTCAGATCCAGCTGCTAGCCTGACTACCAGTCCAGTCCGCCAGCCTGACTACCAGTCCAGTCCGCCAGCCTGACTACGAGTCCAGTCCGCCAGCCTGACTACAAGTCCAGTCCGCCAGTCTGACTACCAGTCCTGTCCGCCAGCCTGACTGCCAGTCTCCGCCAGCCAAGTGTACTCTCCAGCCCGACGGTCTGCCTACGATCCAAACCCGCCAATCTGTCTATGGGCCTGGCTTGCCTGCCTACCCGGAGAACGTACCAGTTACCAGCCGTGCCTATCAGCCAGCCTACCTGGAGGCTCCTACCAGTTACCTGCCGTGCCTATCAGTCAGCCTACCTGGAGGCTCCTACCAGTTACCTGCCGTGCCTTCCCCGAGGCTCCTGCCAGTTACCCGTGGGAGTCACCTGCTCTCATACAAGGATAGGCCCAGAGTAGCACCTGGTCCCTCTGCTCGGTCCTTTCCTGGTTCACGGAGTCGATTGAGCCGTCGTGCAGCCTTGGTCAGTCCGAGTTGATACCTAGTTACGCCCCTCTGGTCCCTCCTTGCTCCGCAGCACTGAGGTTCCACCACCCGGATCCGTAACAGTTTGCACGGGCCATGGAACCCAGTGGCCCCCAGGCTCCTTCGCTTGCTGACCTGTACCAGGAGGTTTTTCGTCAGAGATCCCAAAAGGAAACCATCCTGACCTATCTGCGGTCTGTCAACTCTTGCCTGGACATGCTGTTTGTCCCACCTGTGCCCGCCTTGAGCCGAGCGACACCCGCTCCGGCGGCGCTGCTGCCTGCCAATACCACGGCATCCCGCCTAGGACCCCGGCTTTCTGTGCCTCCTCATTTTGGGGGTGACCCCGTCTTATGTCGGGGTTTTCTGAACCAGTGCACGCTGCACTTTGAATTTCTGGCACATCAGTTTCCCTCTGACCGGGCCAAGGAGGCGTTCATCATGTCTCACCTCACCGGGGAAGCATTGGCATGGCTAAACCCTCTATGGGAGAGAGGGGATTCCCTGGTGTCCGATCTTCCGGCTTTCCTCACTGCCTTCCGGAGGGTCTTCGATGAGCCCGGACGAAGGATTTCTACTGCCTCCTCATTGCTCCGTCTCCGCCAAGGGAGTCTCACCGTGGGCCAGTATACAGTTCCGTACCCTCGCTTCTGAGCTTGCCTGGGACAACAAGGCCCTGGTGTTCACCTTCTGGGAGGGTCTTTCCGGATAGATTAAGGACGAGCTAGCCAGCCGGGACATTCCAACCACCCTGGATGACCTGGTGTCACTAACTACCCAGATTGACATCAGTTTCCTAGAACGTGCTAAGGAGATTACCCGGGAGAGAAGATTTCCTCGTCTTGCTCCTGTTTTCCAGAAACCTGCCTCCCAACCAGCAACTCCCGGGCATGCTCGCCCGAATCTATGCAGATCGACCAGACCAAGATGGTTAAGTCTCGCCAAGAAACACACCGAGCCGAGGGGAGCTGTTTCTACTGTGGTAGTAAGGAGCACCTGATCCGTTCCTGTCTGGTGAAGCTGGGAAACTCCAGTGTCTAGGACCACTCGGAGAGGTCATCCTAGGCAAGAGTAAATCCTCTCCATTCTTGACTTTATCCGTCTCTATTTCCAGTGGAGAGAACCGCTTCTTTGAAACCGCCCATCTGGTTTCCGGAGCCGCTGGGAATCTCATTTCCCAGTCCCTTGTAGAGAAGTATCAGATTCCTACCAAACCTCTGGCTGAACCATTGGCAGTTGCTTCCATGGATGGAAGACTCCTTCCGGTGACCATCTTGCTTGTCACTGAGCCCGTAACCCTTCAGGTGGGAATGCTGCACTCAGAGAGGATCTCCTTCCATGTGCTTTCCGGACTCTCTCACTCCCTTTTGCTAGGTCTACCCTGGCTACAGAGACATGAACCCGTTCTGAATTGGCAATCCGGTGAGGTGCTCCTTTGGGGGCAGGATTGCCATGAGACCTGCCTGGTCCCGGTTCGCCAGGCTCGACCTCCGTCTACTCCGGCTAATTTACCTGGTCTACCGGCACCTTACTGGTCCTATGCAGTTGTCTTCGACAAGAAGGAAGCAGAAACACTGCCACCTCATAGGCCATATGATTGCCCTATTGACCTGGTACCCGATGCCACTCCACCCCGTGGGCGTATTTACCCGTTGTCGTTGGCCAAAACCCGGGCCATGTCGGAGTACATCGAAGAAAATGTGGCTAGGGGATTCATCCAGAAATCTACCTCCCCGGCAGGAGCCGGATTCTTCTTCCTTAAAAAGAAAGACTGTTCACTACGCCCCTGTATCGATAATAGAGGACTCAACCAGATTACTATCAAAACCAAATACACCCTGCCGCTCATCTGTGAGCTGTTCGACCGCCTTAAAGGCGCGAAGATCTTCACCAAGCTCGATCTTCACCAAGCTCGATCTTCACCAAGCTCGATCTTTGTGGGGCGTATAATTTGGTCCGGATCCACCAAGGAGACGAGTGGAAGACGGCATTCAATACCCGGAACGGCCACTATGAATACCGTGTGATGCCCTTCGGCCTCTGTAATACTCCAGCCGTCTTCCAAGAATTAGTTAACGACATCTTCTGTGACCTCTTATATTCTTGCGTGGTGGTGTACCTGGACGACATCTTGGTCTTCTCTCCGGATCTTCCCACACACCGGAGGGATGTTCATCAGGTCCTGCTTAGGCTCAGGCAGAATCACCTATACGCAAAATTTTAAAAATGCCTCTTCAAGCAGACCTCTCTTCCGTTCCTGGGCTATATTATCTCTAAGACAGGTCTACGGATGGACCCCAAGAAGGTCTTAAGTGGCCCCGTCCGGAGGGGTTGAAGGCTATTCAGCGATTCCTGGGCTTCGCTAACTATTACCATCTCTTCATCCCACATTTCTCTTCCCGGACTGCTCCCATCTCTGCGCTCACCCGTAAGGGAGCAAATCCTAAGGAATGGTCGTCCGAAGTGGAGGAGGCCTTCTTCTCCTTAAAACAAGCCTTCTCTTCTGCCCAAGTGCTGCACTGTCCGGATTGCAATGAACAGTTCTTTCTGGAGGTTGATGCTTCCTCTTCCGAAGCCGGAGCGGTGCTCACCCAGAAATCTCCGTCCGGGAGAATGGTAACCTGCGGCTTCTTCTCCAAGCTCTTCTCCTCATCTGAGCGCATGTACTCCATAGGAGACCAAGAACTGCTAGCCATCAAATTGGCGCTGGAGGAGTGGCATTACCAGCTTGAGGGGGCTCTGCACCCGGTGGTCATCTACACTGACCACAAAAACCTGGCATAACTACAGAATGCCCAAAGACTCAATCCGCGTCAGGCCCGGTGGTCTTTGTTCTTCGCCCGCTTCTACTTTACCCTACATTACCGCCCTGCGGACAAGAACATTAAAGCTGACCCCTTGTCCCGATCCTTCCTGTCTTACGATCAAGAGGAGGAGCCTATACATATCATCGATCCCTCCAAAGTGATGAATGTGGCCCCCTTGGACCTGTCTCGTCTCCCACCCAGTAAGACGTTTGCAGCAGTTCCGGATCGTAAGAAGGTTCTTCACTGGGGTCATTAATCTAAACTAGCCGGTCATGCTGGCCAGAAGAAGACCTTCCTGCTCATTACCCGGCATTACTGGTGGCCTACCCTGCGCAAGGATGTGGTAGACTTCGTCACGGCCTGTTCGTCCTGTGCCCCCAACAAGGTTCCCAGACGTCTTCCAGCCGGCCGTCTCCTGCCTCTTCCCGTACCTGCTGCCCCGTGGAAACACATTGCTATGGACTTTATTACTGATATCCCTGTTTCTGCTGGTTGTACTGTCATTTGAGTGGTCGCTGACTGCTTTTCTAAAATGGCCCACTTCATCCCTCTGCCTGGTCTCCCATCTGCACCTGTGCTGGCTAAGGACTTCATCCATCACATCTTTCATCTCCACGGCCTACCCCTCCACATTGTGTCTGATCACGGGGTCCAGTTTACTTTGCTTTTTTGGAGAGCTACGTGTAAGCTGCTGGATGTCACACTGGATTTCTCCTCTGCTTACCATCCGCAGTCCAATGGCCAAGTGGAACGTATCAACTAGATCCTTACCAGCTTCCTCCGGCACTTCGTCAACGCTCACCATACTGATTGGGTAGAGCTCTTACCATGGGCCGAGTTCTCCTATAACAACCATGAGTGCGAATCTTCTTCCAAGTCCCCGTTCTTTGTGGTCTACGGTGAACATCTTCGGATTCCTTTTCCCATATCCACTTCAGTGGACAACCCTGCCGCGGAGTCTCTGGTCAGCGAATTTTCCACCATTTGGGAGGACACTAGGTCAGCACTTCTTCAATCCTCCGAGCGGATGAAGAAACATGCTGATAAGAGACGCCTGGACCTACCTCAATTCCGTCCGGGAGACAAAGTTTGGCTCTCCTCCAAACATGTTCGTCTCAAAATACCCTCCTATAAGTTGGGTCCACGGTTGATCGGTCCATTTGAAGTCCTCAAGCAAACCCAGTAGCCTACAAGTTAAAACTCCCGGCCACCTTACGGATCTCTCCTCAAACCAGTTGTGCTTAATTCTTTTTCCAACAATCCAGGTACCTCCCCAGCTCCGGTCTCCGCTGAGGACATCTATGAAGTAGAGAACATTCTGGCCACCAAGAGGGTAAGAGGAAAAACCTTTTTTCTGGTGGATTGGAAGGGGTTTGGCCCAGAGGAGAGAATTTGGGAACCCAGGGAGAACATCAACGCCCAGCATCTCCTTAAAAAATTTCTTTCCGGCCTAAAAAAGAGGGGGCATAAAGGGGGGGGTACTGTAGTATCGGCGTCTCTGCCCCTTGACAGGCAGAGACGCCGTCCCTCTAACCGCCACTGTTATGTTCTGCTACCAAAGCTAAGGAAAGAGAGGAGATCTGTCCCTACTATAAGACTCAACTGAATCCCTACGATGTAACAGGGAACCTGATCCTGCGATCAGACCTGCTAAAGTCCTAATCTAGTCTGTACGGAGACCTATAGATTTGGGGAGGGAATCCCTACAAGTACTAAGGACTGGGAGGAATATGGGACACCTCCTAACAGAAATAGTAGCAGACAGACGAACAAACAAAATAGATAGAACATAGAGGTCCGTAGACCAAGCAAACTAACAGAGTTAGATACAGAGCACAGGCTAGCTAGAAAAAAGATATACAATGAAGTCCAGCAAAGCCAGAAGGGCGGAGCAGGATTAAATAGGCCAACAAGGTCATGTGACCAGCAAAGGAAAAAAAACCTAACAGCAAGGTTCTAACAGTACCCCCCCTTCTAAGAGGATCCTCCGGATCCCCTAGGACCAGGCTTATCAGGAAATCTCCTGTGAAACGCTCTGATAAGTCTGGACACGGAAACATCATCTGACCTCACCCAAGAGTTATCCTCGGGTCCGAAACCTTTCCAGGCCACAAGATACTGCAAACTACCTCTATACCGTCTAGAGTCAAGGATGCGAGAAATTTCATATTCCCCGTCCTCCACCACCGGAGGAACAGAGGCAGAGGCGTCACCATCCGACACAACAGCTTTTTTTAACAGAGAGACATGAAAGACCGGATTAATTCTCCAGGAGGTAGGAACCTCCAACCTAACAGCAGATTGGTTGACAACCTGAAGCACCTTAAAGGGCCCTACAAACTTGGGACCCAATTTCTTAGAAGGAATCCTCAACCGCAGATTCCTAGAGGACAACCAAACCATGTCACCAACAGCGAACAAAACCTCCTGTCGTTTCCTATCAAAGTAGTCTTTAGATTTTCTGTTGGCCTCCTGAAGATTACCACGCACATCCGTCCAAACTCTTTCCAAATCACCGGAAAAATTCTCCTCCTCAGGCACGGCAGATCCCAACTTGGAGAACGACCCAAACGACGGATGTCTCCCAGAACAACAAAAAAAAGGCGAACAACCAGCAGAAGAAGATGTATGATTGTTCAGAGCAAATTCGGCAAGTGGCAGAAACTCAGACCACCCCTCTTGATTGTCTGCCACAAAACAACGCAAGAACTGCTCAACATCCTGGTTTTTCCTTTCTGTCTGGCCATTAGATTCAGGATGATATCCGGACGAAAACGACAAATGAATTCCCAACCTGTCACAAAAGGCACGCCAAAAACGAGCCACGAACTGAGGACCCCTATCAGAAACAATGTCAGTAGGAACGCCATGAAGTCTGACAATTTCCTTGACAAAGGCCTTAGCGAGAGTTTTAGCGCAGGGCAGTTTGACGAAGGGAACCAAGTGACACATTTTGCTAAAACGGTCCACGACCACCCAGATGACAGTAAAACCCTCAGAGGAGGGAAGGTCAGTTATAAAGTCCATAGCCAAATGTGTCCAAGGAGCACTGGGGACCTCCAAAGGACAAAGCAACCCCGCAGCAGGAGTATGTGAGGACTTAGATCTAGCACATATAGTACATTGGCGCACCCACTTAATGACTTCCTTCTGCCATCCAGGCCACCAAAAACTGCGACCCACCAGTCTCTTGGTCTCAGAGATTCCGGGATGACCTGCCAACCGAGATTCGTGACACTCAACAAACAAATCTCTCCTAAAGGTCCCAGGCACAAACAACCTCCCATGAGGAGTGTTAGATGGGGCATTCTCCTGAGCTTTAAGAATCTCATCTTCCAAAACGGAGTCTAAAGCAGCTATCACAACACCTTCTTGTAAAATGTTTTCCTCTTTCTCAGCACCGACTATGGGAGAAAAACTGCGAGACAAGGCATCCGCCTTAACATTCTTAGTACCAGGGATGTAAGTAACGGAGAAATTAAACCGCGAGAAAAACAGTGCCCACCTAGCCTGACGGGCATTCAGGCGCTTGGCAGCGTCAAGATATATCAGATTTTTATGATCCGTAAGAACCTGAACGGGAAATTCCGCACCTTCCAAGAAGTGGCGCCAGTGTTCAAATGCGAGTTTAATAGCCAATAATTCCCTATTACCAATATCGTAATTCAATTCAGTCTCCGAAAATTTTTTTGAAAAAAATGCACAGGGATGTAATCCATCCCCGTTATCCTGAGACAATACTGCGCCAACCCCCACAGAGGAAGCATCAACCTCAACCAAAAACGGCCTAGTAACATCAGGCTGCATAAGGATGGGAGCAGAGGTGAACCTCTCCTTGAGATACACAAAAGCTTCAATGGCCTCAGAAGACCACTGAACCGCATCAGCACCTTTCCTAGTGAGATCAGTCAGAGGTTTGACAATACTAGAAAAATTTTTTATGAATTTTCTATAGTAATTGGCGAAACCCAAAAACCTCTGTATCGATTTCAAACCAATAGGCCTAGGCCATTCCTGCACAGCCTGAACCTTAACCGGATCCATCTCAAAACCTTTGCTGGAGATAATGTAGCCCAAAAAACTAATTCTCTGTACAGCGAACTCACATTTCTCCAGCTTAGCAAAAAGCGAATTGTCCATTAATAACTGTAATACCTCACGTACGCTCCGCCAATGAGACTCCAGATCTGGCGAATAAATCAAAATGTCATCCAAATACACAACCACATTTTTACCGATCAAAGGTCTAAGGATGTCATTAATCAGATTCTGAAAAAATGCAGGAGCATTAGTAAGACCAAAAGGCATAACCAGATTCTCAAAATGACCCACAGGAGTGTTAAAAACAGTCTTCCATTCGTCACCCTCCTTCATGCGCAACAGATTGTATGCCCCCTTAAGGTCAATTTTAGAGAACCACTTGGCCCCCAATAACTGGTTAAACAGATCAGGAATCAATGGCAGTGGGTAAGGATTGCGTACCGTAATTTTGTTAATCTCACGAAAATCCAGACAAGGACGTAAACCGCCGTCCTTTTTTTTTACAAAAAAAAATCCAACCGCCACAGGAGACTTAGAGGGCCTAATGTGACCGGCGGCCAAACTTGTCTGTATGTATTCCTCCAAAGCCTTCCTCTCAGGAATAGTAAGGTTAAATAAACGACTTTTAGGAAGAGTCGCTCCAGGGACAAATTCAATAGAACAATCATAGTCTCTATGGGGAGGCAAAACCTGCGATTCTTTCTCAGAAAAAACTCTCCAAAAATCCTGAATAGGAACAGGTAATTCTCCCCTATCCAAAGCTGCAATACGCCCGTTACAACACTTGTCATAACATTTATGGCTCCAGGATTTAATTTCACTGGTAGACCAATCCAGTACAGGATTGTGAAATTTTAACCAGGGCAATCCCAATATTACTGGAGAAGGCAAGTTATTCAACACTACCAAATCCAATTTCTCATGGTGAACACCATTAATAGTGAGAGGAAATTCACTGACCTTGAGAGTAATATTCTTCAAAGGGGAGCCATCCACAGAAACCACAGCAATGGGGGATGATAAAGATTCAGGTTTTAAATTGAGTTTTTCCACGAATCCCCCATCAATAACATTCAGTGTAGACCCGCAATCAACAAACACCCGAAATTCCATTAATTTTTCCTGAGCAATCGTGGAAGCAGCTAAAAATATACCCTTGGAATTTAAACAGGCAATACGGGCGTGACTGACCATTTTTTTTTCTTTCTTCATACGAAGCTCACAGCCTTTAATCAAATGACCAGATTTCCCGCAATAGAAACACAAGCCTTCTGAAAAACGACGGTGTTTTTCTTGAGAGCGAGGTGCCACCGATCCAATCTCCATCGGTTCACCACTGTTAGTACACACATTATCATAACCAGAAACTGACATAGCAGAGGATTTGCTCTCATTAACCCTTGCACGCAGTCTCCTATCCACCCGTATAGCTAATTGCATAGCCTGTTGCAAATCCTCAGGTGTAGGATAAGCAATTAGCAGGTCTTTAACCTTTTCACTGAGCCCAGCAAGAAATAGACTTTTCAGAGCAGAATCGTTCCACCCTGTTTGAGTGGACCAACGACGAAAATGTGTACAATATTTTTCCATATTACCTGATCCTTGTTTTAAACGTCTCAACTCAGTCTCAGCTGATGCGACACGGTCAGGATCATCATATAATAGTCCTAAAGCAGAAAAAAAACTATCCACTGATCTGAAGCATGTATCACTAGGTTGCAAAGAAAAGGCCCACTCCTGAGGCTCTTTGCGCAAAAGTGACATTATGAACCCTACGCGCTGGGATTCATCCCCAGAGGACTTGGGTCTCAAACGAAAATACAATAAGCAAGCATTTTTAAATGAAAAAAATTCTCGATGTTCACCAAAAAATAAATCCGGCAAACATACCTTAGGCTCCAAGAAATGTGCTCCAGGACAGTTACTCACGTGCTGACGGAGCTCGGCCACTTCCAGAGAGAGTCCCTGCAGGTGTTTAGCCAAATCCTGAACCGACACCATGATGGAACAAAAAAAAATCTTTCCTTAGAGAATTTACTGGCTGGACTTACTGTTATGTTCTGCTACCAAAGCTAAGGAAAGAGAGGAGATCTGTCCCTACTATAAGACTCAACTGAATCCCTACGATGTAACAGGGAACCTGATCCTGCGATCAGACCTGCTAAAGTCCTAATCTAGTCTGTACGGAGACCTATAGATTTGGGGAGGGAATCCCTACAAGTACTAAGGACTGGGAGGAATATGGGACACCTCCTAACAGAAATAGTAGCAGACAGACGAACAAACAAAATAGATAGAACATAGAGGTCCGTAGACCAAGCAAACTAACAGAGTTAGATACAGAGCACAGGCTAGCTAGAAAAAAGATATACAATGAAGTCCAGCAAAGCCAGAAGGGCGGAGCAGGATTAAATAGGCCAACAAGGTCATGTGACCAGCAAAGGAAAAAAAACCTAACAGCAAGGTTCTAACAGCCACGCTCCCGGACCGGCGTCTTCCGGCTCTCCTGCTGCTGCCGGCGCGCGCAGCTTCCTGGGCACTGTGCTTAGGGTGCACACGCGCTCCCTCCCTCTTAAAGGGGCCGCGCGTGCCGTCCTAAGGAGTCCCCGGCCAATGGCCAGAGGACCTCCATTATAAAAGGCACCTCCTCCAAAATGGAGGTGCCCGTGCAAGGTTGTAGCTTTGTGTACTAAACTCTGCTTCAGCCCTCAGGTCCCGCTGCTAGCCTGACTACCAGTCCAGTCCGCCAGCCTGACTACCAGTCCAGTCCGCCAGCCTGACTACCAGTCCAGTCCGCCAGTCTGACTACCAGTCCTGTCCGCCAGCCTGACTACCAGTCCAGTCCGCCAGCCTGACTACCAGTCCAGTCCGCCAGCCTGACTACTATTCCAGTCCGCCAGTCTGACTACCAGTCCAGTCCGCCAGCCTGACTACCTGTCTCCGCCAGCTAAGTGTACTCTCCAGCCCGACGGTTTGTGCCTACGATCCAAACCCGCCAGTCTGTCTATGGGCCTGGCTTGCCTGCCTACCTGGAGAACGTACCAGTTACCTGCCGTGCCTATCAGCCAGCCTACCTGGAGGCTCCTACCAGTTACCTGCCGTGCCTATCAGTCAGCCTACCTGGAGGCTCCTGCCAGTTACCTGCCGTGCCTTCCCCGAGGCTCCTGCCAGTTACCCGTGGGAGTCACCTGCTCTCATACAAGGACAGGCCCAGAGTAGCACCTGATCCCTCTGCTCGGTCCTTCCCTGGTTCACGGAGTCGATTGAGCCGCCGTGCGACCTTGGTCAGTCCAAGTTGATACCTAGTTACGCCCCTCTGGTCCCTCCTTGCTCCGCAGCACTGAGGTTCCAACACCTGGATCCGTAACACTACTCCAAGCAATCCACTAGTGTTAGTCACCAGTGAATGAGGCAGGGGCATGCAAAAGCAGTGGGCAGAACAGTGCAGCTTGTCACACAAAGGGTGCACCAAGCACAATAATTAGCACATTTAATTAAACTTTAATTTTCTGCAGAATTGAAGCAGTGATTGGAACAGAAAAGGTGTGAGCTACATCCCCTATAATGTTATATGCTTAGTTTACAGAGAATATAAGAATTTTACACACCACTGCTAAAATGGCAAGTTTTTGTCATGGAAAAATAATCATACCAAGAAGAACTAAAAAATAAACTGAAATCTTGGAAGAAGGTGGAAAAAGAACAATAAAGATCTAAAATAACGTGGTTGCATAAATATATGCACCCTTAAAGAAATACTTTCTTTAAGTACCCTTTCAACTAATTAGCTTTTAGGTATGAGTCTATAAGCATGGCACATAAAGAATTGGCATCTAGAATTGCTTTTTTTTGTGCACGTGGAGCTTCATTTTTATGTCACTGTTATGTTCTCTTTTTTTTGCTGATATTGGGCGATATTGAAAAATAAAGGAAATAAGTGTCTGTTTGTCCTATTTTTTATTTTTGTCTATACGGCCACAAAGAACTACTAAAATACATTAAAAAAGTTGCTCCCCAATCTGTAACAGTCATTTTTATATGTTGGAATACGTTTGTTTGTTTTTTTACAGAGGTGGAGCTACTAACAATTTGGATTGACAGTGGCATTTTTATTTATTTTTTTTACTTTTTATGTACAATTTTTAATTTTATTACGTTGTCCAGCCGTTCAACAGTAAATATATATTTATTCAGGAACAAAGATAGCACAGCTTACAACCAGTATTCATTATAGCTTAGGATCTTAGCATCTTGTCTGTCAGCTTGCAAAGTAAAAATAAAATGTGCTCCAGCTAAGCACACAGTGAACAGGAACTTCCTGTTTTTTTGGTGGTGGGGGGGGGGTTAACAGTGCTTTACTGGCGATATAACACTATTGTTGGACACAGAAACTCATGCACCATGTAGCGCAATACACAGTAGTAAATAGTAGTTCATGCAATATATACAATAAGAAGCATAATTCCAATATCCCCACTCAACAACTACTTATCCTGTTAGGCCCATGGTGGTTCTGAATTCTTCAAATTTGGCTCTTAGAAGTGGCTTTGTCATAACATCAACTATCATCTTGTCTGTCTCGCAATAAACAAACTCAATTATGTCACGTTCTATCAAATCACGCAGATGCTGATTTTTAATGTCAATGTGTTTGGTTCTCGCATTAATCTTCTCACTGTAGGCAAGCTTAATGCATCCTTGGTTGTCTTCATAAATCACCACATGTTGAGTTGATGGCTTACTAACATCGTCTAATAATTGGTTTAACCAAATGATCTCTTGACTTGAGTGGGATGCAGACTCATTCTCTGTTCCTGTAGATGACAAGGCTACAGACACCTGTTTTTTGCTAGACCAAGAAATTGAAGCTTGAACAAATAGCAGCTTGTCAATTTACGATCACTTAAGTCACAAGCCCAGTCTGCAACCACATAGCCTGTGAGTTTTCGATCTCTTGTTGCTGATGTACTTAAATTTATGTCTTGAGTCTCTTTCAAATATCGAAGAACTCTCTTAATGGCAATCCAGTCTTTTTGGCACGTTTTTTTCCACATATCTGCAGAAAATCCCAATTGTTGCTGTGATACCAGTTGAGTCATAGTTGCTATGTATAGAAGTGCCCCCACTGCCTGTCTGTATTTCTCATTGTTAAGTAACAGATTATCTTCTCCTTCCAACTTTTAGTAGGATGGTTCCATTGGGGTTGGTATACCTTTGGCTTCTGACATTCCAAACTGATTCAGAATTGAGTTGATATTTGCACCTTGGTTTAGAAGAAAGCTCTCATCTTCTTCTCTTTGGACCTGGATTCCTAGATAATATGCCACATTTCCAAGATCTTTAGTTTCAAAATGCTGATTCAGAATTTTAGTCATCTTTACAATTTCTGTTTCTTCTTGATGAACCATAATCACACCATCCACATGTAAGAGAATATACATCCACCTTCCGTCTGTACATTTTGTGCATAAACACAGATCTGCTTGAACTCTTTTAAATCCTTCTTCCAATAAGACTTTGTTTATATTGGTGTTCCATGCTCTTGCCGATTGCTAAAGACCATAGAGAGATTTTTGTAGTTCGCAAACGAGATTCTCTTCACCCTCTTTGATATAATGCTCAGTTTGATTCATGTACACGTCCTCTTCAATGTCACTATTTAAAAAGGCAGTTTTGATGTCCAAATGTCTGACAAACATCTTTTGTACATCAGCTATAGCCATTAGAGTCCTGAATGTTGTCTGCTTACCAACTGGAGAAAATGTGGCATCATAATCTTCACCATATTTCTGAGAATATACTTGTGCTACTAATCTTGCTTTATATCTGTGAACCTTGCCTTCAGAGTCATACTTGGTCTTAAAAACCCAGTTACATTTGATTGCTTTCTCGCCTTTTAGTAGTTTGATGAGTCTCCAAGTTTGAAGTTGATGAAGGGACTTCCTTTCCTCATTAGCAGCATTAATCCACTTCAGTTTTTCATGGACAGGTAGAGTTGTTGCATCTCATTCCATGACTGTGGCCCTGATTCAGGTAGTATTTTGACAAAGTAGGATACACGCTTAGCAGGTACACCCTTGTTTCATTTTGACAATCTCCTGATTTCAGGTTCACCTGAATTCTCTGTTGCTTCGTCAGTGATTGAAGAACCTAACCAAACTTCTACATCCCTTTCCTTGTTATTTTGAAATTGTGACTGAAATTGTTGTTGTGATGTGACGCTCGCAGCCCTGCCCTGGGAAGATGGGGGTACTCGGAGCCGGGTCAGATGTTGAGGGGATACAGCCGTGGCCTGGACCCGTCCCGTGCCCAGGGCCGTCACATTAAAAAGGATGTAAGGGCTTTCAGGGTTGAGTGGTATTTATCGACTACGCCACCTGTGGTGTCTGGTGATGCGCCACCAGCGCTGCTAGCAGTCCTCTGAGGCTGGATGTTGTGGCAGCAGGCGATGGTATAACTCCCCACAGGCGGAGCAGGGCCTCAGGACAGATGTGACAGGAGGATGGGGAGAGTAGTCCTGGGTCACTCAGGTGCTGTGTGGTGCAGTTCAGAAATGAAGGAACCAGAGGCCATAGGGATAGTCTTCCAGGTCTTTTACTCACAGTTCTTTTAAGCAGCGGCAAGGCTTCTCCCTGCTCCTCACGGATCACTGTGGCCACCAGGGATAAGGGCTCAGCGCACCCAAGGTATTCAGGTACTTCGATCAGGACCCTCCGAGTGTTCCTAACAGTCCCCTTTGAACCTCTCCTGTCCGTGTGCGTGGAAAGGCTGGGTCTCCCTCTGGACTATGCACAGATATAGGGTAAGGCGGCAATTCCGTTCCGCCTGTCACCCGACGGGATCCACTATAGCCTACGGGCTTCTCTGACAGAGACGTGAAGTGGCAAAGTCAGATGTCGGGGGCCGGTACCCCTCTTGCAGCAGGAGTCCCTCTGGCGGGGCCAGAATGGAGAGTACAGGTGGCGTACGCCGCTCCGTCCGTGCTCCCTGGGATCCTTTTTCCTGTGGAGCTGTCACTATAGCTCCCGACCTTCTTAAGCAAGGGAACTTGACCGGGGTAGAGACACTGTTAACTCATACCCGCTCCTCGTGTCAAGGTCAGAGCACGAGGAGCGTGCATCTTCAGCACACTGCACGCTCCTACACAAGGCCGCTGCCAGCTGTGAAGATCACAATCAAAGAACTAAGAATCAAGAACCTTGTGCTCAAGATGGCTGGCTATTATATATTAAACTATGTGTGCAAACTAAAAGTGTGTTCTACACCCTCCACCCACTACATGGTTCCCCTAACTTTTGGTTTCCCCACTCATGATCCTGCTGAGGCAGCATTATGGTGCATACTTGCCTGCCATAGGTCAGGAGTGTGTAGTGTTGAATGTAGATTCAGGGTCCTGACCAGTGCACCTTCCTTACCTGGGTGAGGAGACACTACACCTGCTGACAGGCTGCAGTATCCCCCCTTGTGGCGACCGAACCCTCAGGGACGCCACAGTTACTTCAGCTGGACTACTGGTATGATGACATGAAACTTGAGTGACATGAAGTTCTCATCACTCATTACATCTCTGCGTATTGTGACCTTGTTTGTTTCTTGGTGCAGGATTCTATATCCTTTCTGGGTTTCACTGTTGCCCACCAGGATACCCTCTTTTGCTTGAGATTCCCACTTAGTACGTTGCTCTTTGGAAATAAGTACAAATACTTTACTTCCGAAATATTCTTATGTGTTGTAGTTCAGGCTTCTTGCTATTCCATTGCTCAAATCCAGTTTTCTTAGTAGCTTTACCTGGTACTCTGTATTAAGGATAGCAAGCTGTCATTATTGCTTCACCCCAATATGTTGTTCGCAAATCTGCGTAAAATAGCATACTTCTTCCACTTTCACAAAGTGTCCTGTTCCTTCTTTCCGCTACACCATTTTTTTCAGGGTTGTATGGCACAGTGGTCTGAAACACAGTTCCATTTTTTCTGAAAATGCTTTGTGTCTCATTACTTGCATACTCAGTTCAATTATCTGCACACAGAATTTTTGGCATTCTCTCAAAGTTGTTATATACTTCAGCGAACTATATTTCAAGTTTCTCTGGAATTTCATATTTGCTGTGAAACAGATACATAACTGTGTATCTTGAATAATCATCAATAAATGTGAGAAAATATCTCTTCTTTCCAGGAGTTTGAGTACTCATTAGTGATGAGAGAGCATAATCGCAAGTACTCGGTACTCGCCTGAGCATCTCAGTACTCGAGATGCTCGGAGCTCGCCGAGTACTTGCGAGATGCTCGGCCGGATGCTCGGGTCCCCTCCCTGCATGTTTGGCGCTCTTTAGAGCGCCAATCAACATTCAGTGATTGCCTGTCACTCATTGTAATGCCGCAGCCATGGTCGTTGTGGCATAACAGTGATTGGCTGGCCACACAGCGTCATCAGGTCTATATCAGACCTGGCGCCGCCGTGCTCGTCACAGTCACTCCGGAATCAGGCAGAGTAGGGAGAGGTGCTGCTGAGCTAGTGAGAGATTTGGTTGTGTATTAGGTAGTGTAGGGAGAAAAACCGTACATTACACATATCCATCTTAACAAACAGTCCTTCTGAGGACTAATCCATTTGCAGATATATCAGGCAGGCAGTGTATATAGGCAGGCAGTGTATATAGCAGACTGCACTGCATATAGCACAAGAGGCTCCATTCTAGTTCTGCCTTCAGCGGCTGTTAGATATTTCTAGACAAAGGCCCAGGTCTCAGGGGTCAGGAATAATTTTTTTTGGATCTTAATCCTCATTACGTATTTGCTTAAAAAGCAATCCAGAGAACACATTTTTCTGCACCATTTGCTTGTTGGCACTGCAGAATACAGCCAGGTCCTTTCCATATTACAGCGCTAAAAATCCAGCTATTTAAAACTGTGTTTTCTCCGTCACACGGATCACATATACGTTTTCAGAAAATACTGCCATTTCTGGCCTCCATTCAAGTTTTTTTCAGTGTGTCAGTAAAGCAAATGACACCAGATTACTGTTCAAAATAGTTACCTACAGGTCAGGTATTTAAAACTGTGGTTTCTCCGTCACATGGATCACATATATGTTTTCAGAAAATACTGCCATTTCTAACCTCCATTAAAAATTTGTTTCAGTGTGTCAGTAAAGCAATTGACACCAGTTTGCTGTAGCATCGGCGTCTCTGCCCCCTGCTAGGCAGAGACGCCGTCCCTCTCACCTCCCCGCTCCCCGCACGGCGCCCTCCTGAGCTCCTCTTCCTGCTGCTGCCGGCGCGAGCAGATTCCCGGGCACTGTGCTTAGGGCGTGCGTGCGCGCGCTCCCCCTCTCTTAAAGGGGCCGCGCGCCGTCCTAAGGAGTCCCCGACCAATAGCCCGAGGACCTCCCATATATAAGGCACCTCCTCCAAAATGGAGGTGCCCGAGCAAAAGTTGATGCACAGCATACTTACCTCTGCTTCAGCCCTCAGGTCCAGTTGCCAGCCTGACTACTGTTCCAGTCCGCCAGTCTGACTACTCTCCAGCCCGACAGTCTGCCTTCCGTTCAACCCGCCAGTCTGTCTATGGGCAAGTCCGCCAGCTTACCAGGAAGCACCTGCCAGTTACCTGCCTGCTACCTGCCGTGCCTGCTAGCCCACTCACCTGGGAGAACTCGCATGTTACCTGCCTGTCACCTGCTAGCCTACCTGGAGGCTCTGCCGTCACTTGCCGTGACTACCTGTCTGCTAACCTAGAGACTTCAGCCTGCTCCGCCATCACGTGCCGTGACCACCGACCTGCTAACCTAGGGACTTCAGCCTGCTTGGCCGTCACTTGCCGTAACCACCTGATAGCCTACCTGGAGGCTCCCGCTGTCACTTACCGTGACTACCCGTCTGCTAACCTAGAGACTTCTGCCTGCTTGTTGTGTCCATCCGCTATACCGGTCAGTCCCAGTCTGCTGACCCGTTGGAGTCACCTGCTCTCTTACAAGGTCATCCCCAGAGTAGCACCTGGTCCCACTGCTCGGTCCCTCCCTGGTCACGGAGTCGTTAGCCGCTGTATGACCAGGGTCGGTCTGAGTTCATACTTAGTTACGCCCCTCTGGGTCCCTCCTTGCACCGCGGCACAGAGGTTCCACCACCCGGATCCGTAACAGTTTGTTCGGGCCATGGAACCCGGTGGCACCCAAGCTCCCTCGCTCTCTGACCTATACCAGGAGGTGTCCTGTCAGAGATCCCAACAGGAAACCATCCTGAACTTCCTGCGGAGTGTCAACTCTCGCCTGGACACATTGCCTGTCCCTCCTGCGTCCACCTCGAGTCGTACGACTCCCACTCCGGCAGCGCCGCTGCCCACGAATACCATGGCATTCAGCCCCGGTCCCCGGCTTTCTGCACCTCCTGGTTTTGGTGGTGACCCCACCTTAGCTCGAGGCTTCATAAACAAGTGCACCCTGCACTTTGAACTTTTGGCACATCAGTTCATCTCCGACCGGGCCAAAGTGGCATTCATCATGTCCCATCTCACTGGAGAGGCACTGGCATGGCTAAATCCCCTGTGGGAGAGAGGGGATCCCCTGGTGTCTGACCTGTCGTCTTTCCTCGCTGCTTTCCGGAAAGTCTTTGATGAACCAGGGTGAAAAACCTCTTCAGCCTCCTCTCTGCTACGTCTCCGCCAAGGGAGTCTCACCGTGGGCCAATATGCCATACGGTTCCGTACCCTCGCTTCTGAGCTTGCCTGGGATAACAAGGCTCTGGTGTCCGTCTTCTGGGAGGGTCTTTCTGGTCGGATTAAGGATGAGCTAGCCGGTCGGGACATTCCTACCACCCTGGATGACCTGGTGTCACTCGCTACCCGGATTGACATCCGGTTCCAAGAACGCACCAAAGAGACCACCCGGGAGAGAAAGTTCCCCCGTCTTGCTCCTACTTTTCAGAGACCTGCCTCTCAACCAGTCACTCCCTGGGCGCACTCGCCCGAACCCATGCAGATCGACCAGACCAAGATGGTCAAATCTCGCCAAGAGTCACGTCGAGCCGAGGGGAGCTGTTTCTATTGTGGCAGTAAAGAGCACCTGCCCGGAGAGGCCGGGAAACTTCAGTGTCTAGGACCGCTCAGAGAGGTCGTCCTAGGCAAGAGAAAGCCCTCTCCATCCCTGACTTTGTCTGTCTCTATCTCCTGGGGAGAGAACCGTCTCTTTGAAATTGCTCATCTGAATTCTGTAGCTGCTGGAAACCTCATTTCCCAGTCCCTGGTAGAGAAATACCGAATTCCCACCAAACCACTGGCTGAACCATTGTCCGTCGCCTCCGTGGATGGAAGACTCCTTCCGGTGACCATCCTGCTCATCACTGAGCCCCTAACCCTGCAGGTGGGAATGCTGCACTCGGAGAAAATCTACTTTCATGTGCTGTCCGGACTCTCTCACTCCCTATTGCTAGGTCTACCCTGGCTCCAGACACATGAACCCGTGCTGAACTGGCAATCCGGTGAAGTACTCCGGTGGGGGCAGGACTGCCATAGGACCTGCCTGATTCCGGTTTGCCCGACTCGTCCTCCACCTACCATAGTTAATTTACCCGGTCTACCAGCTCCTTACTGGTCCTACGCGGATGTCTTCCGTAAAAAGGAAGCAGAGACACTGCCACCTCCTAGGCCAAATGATTGCCCGATCGACCTGGTACCTGGCGCCACTCCACCCCGTGGGCGTATTTACCCGTTGTCGGCGGCCGAAACCCGGGCCATGTCTCAGTACATTGAGGAGAATCTGGCTAGGGGATTCATCCGGAAATCTACCTCCCCGGCTGGAGCGGGATTCTTCTTTATCAAGAAGAAGGATGGCTCGCTACGCCCCTCTATTAATTATAGAGGACTCAATCAGATCACGGTAAAAAACAAATATCCCCTGCCTCTCATCTCCGAGTTGTTTGATCGCCTTAAGGGCACCAGGATCTTTTCCAAGCTGGATCTTCATGGAGCGTATAACCTGGTCCGAATCCTTCAAGGAGATGAGTGGAAGACGGCATTCAATACCCGGGATGGTCACTATGATTACCTTGTGATGCCCTTCGGTCTCTGCAATGCTCCCGCTGTCTTCCAAGAATTGGCCAACGACATCTTCCGTGATCTTCTTTACTCTTGCGTGGTGGTATACCTGGACGATATCTTGGTCTTCTCTCCGGATCTTCCCACACACCGGAGGGATGTTCGTCAGGTCCTGCTTAGGCTCAGGCAGAACCACCTCTATGCAAAATACGAGAAGTGCCTCTTCGAGTAGACCTCTCTTCCATTCCTGGGCTACGTTATCTCCCAGACAGGCTTACGAATGGATCACGAGAAACTCTCTGCTGTCCTTAAGTGGCCCCGTCCGGATGGGTTGAAGGCGATTCAGCGGTTCCTGGGCTTCGCCAACTACTATCGTCTCTTCATTCCGCACTTCTCTTCCCGGGCTGCTCCCATATCTGAGCTCACCCGTAAGGGAGCAAATCCTAAGGTATGGTCGCCCGAAGCTGAGGAGGCCTTCCTCTCCTTAAAGCAAGCCTTCTCCTCTGCTCCGGTACTGCACCGTCCGGACTGCAACAAACAATTCTACCTGGAGGTTGATGGTTCCTCCTCCGGAGCCGGAGCGGTGCTCACCCAAAAGTCTTCATCCGGGAGAATGGTAACCTGCGGCTTCTTCTCCAAACTCTTCTCCTCGTCTGAGCGCAACTACTCCATTGGAGACCGAGAATTGTTAGCCGTTAAATTGGCGCTGGAGGAGTGGCGCTACCTGCTTGAGGGGGCTCTATACCCGGTGATCATCTATACGTATCACAAAAATCTGGCATATCTCCAAAATGGCCAAAGACTCAATCCGCTTCAGGCCCAATGGTCTTTGTTCTTCGCCCGCTTCGACTTCGTCCTACATTTCCGCCCGGCGGACAAGAATGTCAAAGCCGACGCCTTGTCCCGATCCTTCCTGTCCTCCGATCAAGAGGAGGAGCCTATGCACATCATCAACCCCTCCAAAGTGATGAATGTGGCCCCCTTGGATCTGACTCGTCTCCCACCCAGTAAGACGTTTGTAGCAGTACCAGATCATGAGAAGGTTCTTCGCTGGGGTTATTCATCTAAACTAGCCGGCCATGCTGGCCACAAGAAGATCTTCCTGCTCATCACGCGGCATTACTGGTGGCCTACCCTGCGCAAGGATGTGGTAGACTTCATCTCAGCCTGTTCATCCTGTGCCCGCAACAAAGTTCCCAGACATCTACCAGCCGGTCATCTCCTGCCTCTTCCCGTACCTGATGCCCCGTGGCAACACATTGCTATGGACTTTATTACAGACCTCCCTGTCTCTGCCGGTTGTACAGTCATTTGGGTGGTCGCCGACCGCTTCTCTAAAATGGCCCACTTCATCCCTCTGCCCGGTCTCCCATCAGCATCAGAGCTAGCTAAGGACTTCTTCTTTCACATCTTCCGTCTCCATGGCCTACCCCTCCACATCGTGTCAGAACGAGGGATTCAGTTCACCTCACGTTTCTGGAGAGCTACCTGTAAGCTACTGGATGTCACCCTGGATTTCTCCTCCGCTTACCATCCACAGTCCAATGGTCAAGTGGAGTGGATCAACCAGATCCTTACCAGCTACCTCTGGCACTTTGTTAACGCTCACCATACTGATTGGGTGGATCTCCTGCCATGGGCCGAATTCTCCGACAACAACCATGTGAGCGAATCGTCTTCCAAGTCTCCGTTCTTTATAGTCTATGGTCAACATCCCCGGTTTCCGTTTCCCGTTTCCGCTTCTGTAGACAACCCTGCCGCGGAGTCTCTGGTCAGCAAATTTTCCACCATTTGGGAGAGTACTAGGTCCGCACTTCTTCAGTCCTCCGAGCGAAATAAGAGACATGCTGACAAGAGACGTCTGGATCCGCCTCAATTCCGTCCGGGAGACAAGGTTTGGCTCTCCTCCAAACATGTTCGGCTCAAAATGCCCTCCTACAAGTTGGGTCCTCGGTTCATCGGACCATTTGAAGCCCTTAAACAAATCAATCCAGTGGCCTTCAAGTTAAAACTCCCGGCCACCTTACGGATTCCCAACTCCTTCCACGTATCTCTCCTCAAACCAGTTGTCTTTAATTCTTTTTCCAACAATCCAGGTTCTTCCCCTGCTCCGGTTTCCGCTGAGGACGTTTTTGAGGTAGAGAATATTCTGGCCACCAAAAGGGTAAGAGGAAAAATCTTTTTTCTGGTGGATTGGAAGGGGTTTGGCCCAGAGGAGAGAACTTGGGAACCCCGGGAGATCATCCATGACCCGCTTCTCCTTGAAAAATTTCTTTCTGGCCTAAAAAAGAGGGGGCGTAAAGGGGGGGGTACTGTAGCATCGGCGTCTCTGCCCCCTGCCAGGCAGAGACGCCGTCCCTCTCACCTCCCCGCGCGGCATCCTCCTGCGCTCCTCCTCCTGCTGCTGCCGCCACGCGCAGCTTCCCGGGCACTGTGCTTAGGGCGCGCGTGCGTGCGCTCCCCCTCTCTTAAAGGGGCCGCGCGCGCCATCCTAAGGAGTCCCCGGCCAATAGCCGGAGAACCTCACATATATAAGGCACCTCCTCCAAAATTGAGGTGCCCGAGAAAAAGTTGATGCACAGCATACTTACCTCTGCTTCAGCCCTCAGGTCCAGTTGCCAGCCTGACTACTCTCCAGCCCGACAGTCTGCCTTCCGTTCAACCCGCCAGTCTGTCTATGGGCAAGTCCGCCTGCTTACCAGGAAGCACCTTCCAGTTACCTGCCTGCTACCTGCCGTGCCTGCTAGCCCGCTCACCTGGGAGCACTCGCCTGTTACCTGCCTGTCACCTGCTAGCCTACCTGGAGGCTCTGCCGTCACTTGCCGTGACTACCTGTCTGCTAACCTAGAGACTTCAGCCTGCTCTGCCGTCACGTGCCGTGACTACCCGCCTGCTAACCTAGGGACTTCAGCCTGCTTGGCCGTCACTTGCCGTGACCACCTGATAGCCTACCTGGAGGCTCCCGCTGTCACTTACCATGACTACACGTCTGCTAACCTAGAGACTTCTGCCTGTTTGTTGTGTCCATCCGCTATATGGTCAGTCCCAGTCTGCTGACCCGTGGGAGCCACCTGCTCTCTTACAAGGTCGTCCCCAGAGTAGCACCTGGTCCCTCTGCTCGGTCCCTCACTGGTCACGGAGTCGTTAGCCGCCGTATGACCAGGGTCGGTCTGAGTTGATACTTAGTTACGCCCCTCCGGGTCCCTCCTTGCACCGCGGCACAGAGGTTCCACCACCAGGATCCGTAACATTTGCTGTTCAAAATAGTTACCTACAGGCCAGGTATTTAAAACTGTGGTTTCTCTGTCACACGGATCACATATAAGTTCGCTCCAAATTCAGACATTTGTAGTAAGATTGGAAGATATTGTCTTCCATTTAAAATGGGCAAGGCACACGGCAAGGGACGGGGAACTGGACATGATGGTGATGGTGCATGGAGAGGCCGAGGACAAGGCCGTGGGCAAGCTGAAATTGTGCCACAACAAACAACCACATCTTCTCGCCCGACCTTCCTGTCCCAATTCCTAGGGGATCGCAGCACACCACTATTGAACCCAGAGCAGTGTCAAAAGGTTGTTGGTTGGATAGATGATAATGCTTTCAGTCACTTAGCCACCACCACCACCACCACCCTGTCTTCCACATGGTCAAGACTAAGTAGCCATGAGTCTGGACCGTATATTTCTCACCCTGATCCTCCTTCCTCCCACCATGACAAGTGCCCAGAGACAAATGATCCCACACTTGGACACTCTGAAGAGCTGTTCACTTTTCCATTTATAGATTCGGGCCTCTCGCCCGGTCCACTTAAAGCGAGGCAAGAGGAGATCGCATGTAGCGATGCCCAAATATTTCAGCAGCCATGGTCACACGAAGGCGACGGTGGGAAAGTGTCACAAAAGGTGGACGATGATGAGACACAATTGCCAGAAAGTCAGGAGGAGGACCAGAGGAGGCCGAGCACCCCAACAGGCAGGAAGAAGCAGTGTGGTGGCCGCAAACAGAAGGCAGGCAACCGTTCTCCGTAACACCAACACGATGGAAGTTGCCAGTACAACTGTTAGGACTTCCCGAGTCTGGTTGATTTTTAAAGACTCTGCCGATAACCCCGAATAAGGCCATTTGCACCACCTGCCAGGCCAGCATTAGCACGGGTGGCAAAACTAGCAGCCTGACCACCTCCAGCATGATCAGGCACATGGCAGCAAAGCACCCGACTTTGTGAACCGAACCCCAATTTCCAGGAACAGTGTCTGCGGGTGGCACCATTGCTTCTTCCGCTGTTGTGCATGCAAGCCAATCCCCTGTCCATGGTGCATGCAAAGATGCCTCCTGCCCTGCACCTGTCGTTGCACACTCTCAAGTAGCAGCATCAGAAAGCACGTCCACGTCCTTGTCCCAGCGCAGCGTTCAGTTGTCCATACCCCAGTCCTTGGAACGCAAGCGCAAATACGCAGCTAACGCCCCACAGGCCACACTACTAAATTCTCACATTTCACGACTGCTTGCGCTCGAAATGTTGCCTTTTAGGCTCGTGGAGATGGAAGCATTCCGCAACCTGATGGCGGCGGCCGTCCCTCGGTACTCGGTCCCCAGCCACCACTATTTCTCCCGGTGTGCCGTCCCCGCATTACACAAGCATGTGTCCAAAAATATTAGCCGTGGCCTCAACAACGCAGTTACCGGAAAAGTCCACCTAACCATGGACAAGTGCTTGTGGGCAGGGACGGTACATCATGCTGACTGCACACTGGGTTAATATAGTGGAAGCTGGGACCCAGTCGTACCTTGGGACGGAACATGTCCTCCCGACGCCAAGGATTGCGGGCCCTAGGTCAATCAGGGTTGCCCCCTCAGTCTACAGCTCATGCACCTCATCCTCCTCAGCCTTCTCCTCCTCTTCAGCCTCCATCTCCGAAATGACCACATCAGTCACAAGCTGGAAGCACTGCAGCACTGCCTCGGCCAAGCGGCAACAGGCTGTGCTGAAGCTAATATGCTTAGGTGACAAACCACACAATGCTGAAGAGTTGTGGACAGCTCTGAAAGATCAGGCAGATCTGTGGCTCACACCGCTGAACCTACAGCCAGGAATGGTAGTGTGTGACAATGGCTGGAACCTGGTGGCGGTTCTGAGGCGAGGCTAGCTCACACACGTACCATGCCTGGCCCATGTGCTTAACCTCGTGGTTCAGGGGTTTCTCAAATCCTACCCGCAGCTGCCGGATCTGCTTGTTAAAGTACGCCGCCTGTGTGCCCATTTTAGAAAGTCACCTACAGCTTCCGCCACCCTTGCCGTGTTTCAGCAGCGTTTGCAGCTTCCGGCTAACAGACTAGTGTGTAATGTCCCCACGCATTGGAACTCAACACTGCAGATGTTGGGAAGGATTTGTGAGCAGAAGAGGGCAGTTGTTAAGTACCAGCATCAACAAGGCCATCGGTATTCAGTTCAGACTCCACACATAAGACCTCAGGAGTGGACATGGATGTCAGACATATGTACCATCCTCCAAAACTTTGAGGACTCCACCAAGATGGTGAGCGGCGATGACTCCATAATTAGGGTCACCATCCCTCTTCTCTGTCTTCTGAAATGCTCTCTGCTCACAATCAAAGAGGATGCATTGCAGGCGGAGCACGATGAGATGGAGCAAGGAACCATACAGGGTGATTACACACAGCCCAGCCTCATCTCAAACCAACGTGGATGGCTAGAGGACAGATAGGAGGAGGAGGAGAGCTTGGTCAGTCATCCTCTTGGTGAGGACAAGGAAGTCTTGCCTTTTAGTAGCCTGGCATGCATGGCTGAGTTTATGTTACGCTGCCTTTCCCATGACTCTCGCGTTCTCAAAATTTTGGGTGACAGTCATTACTGGTTGGTGACACTTCTAGACCTATGCTACAAGGAGAACTTTATATCTCTTATTCCTGAGACGGACAGGGCTGCAAAAATGGGGCAGTACCAGAAGGCCCTTGTTGCGGAACTATTAAAAAATTCCCATCTGAAAATGCTGTCGGCAGAGGTCACACTTCGCTGGACAACCAAGGAGTACAGGCGAGAGAGGCACAACTTCCAGCAGAGGCAGGGGAACACTGTCAAAGTGGGAGAATTTTCTCAGCCCCTCCCATCGCACAAGCCTTGAGGCGCAGGGTACTCTCACAAGGAGTGCAAAGTTTGGGAAGATGCTGAGGGAGTACCTTGTCTTACCGTACCAACGTCCTCCGTGATTCCTCTGTGCCTTATAATTATTGGGTATCCAAGCTGGACACGTGGAATGAACTCGCTCTCTACGCCTTGGAGGTCCTGGCCTGCCCTGCCACTAGTGTTTTATCAGAGCGGGTTTTTAGTGCCGCTAGTGGAATTATAACTGATAAGAGCATCCGCCTGTCAACTGAAAATGCTGACTGGCTGACTCTTATAAAAATGAACAAGGGCTGGATTGGGCCAGACTTCTCAACACCACCGAATGATAGCAGTGTAAAATAAACTCAAATCCAGTGTCTTTTCTTGGGAGGTGTATTCCCATGCACCTTTTCACACTCAGACATGAGTATACTCTTCCTGATTTTGGCTATTTGCTCTTGTCCTCCTCCTTCTCCTCATCCTCCACCACCATATCACCAGGGTGACCGTGGTCCATGATGCAACACCCACATAATTTTTTTAAAGGGTGTTTATGATGCACGTAAAAAAAAAAAATTATACAGTATGTTCATGTATACCCCCCAGGGGTAAATGTTTGTCAGCCCATACACTTAGTGCATGGGCATTACAAGTATAGGAGGCCCGCTCCTTTCTAATGGGAACATTTTTTTATGAGGCCCTCCTCCACGTCTCTTCCAAGGGGCATTGGAGTGCCTCCCAATTTTTGGCAGCCCTTGCTTTCACTGCATAGGTCAACACTATGGGAGACCCACTTCCTAATAATGGGAACATTTTTTCATGAGGCCCTCTACGTCTCTTTCAAGGGGCATTGGAGTGCCTCCAAATTTTTGGCAACCCATGCATAAACTGCATAGGCAAACACAATGGGAGACCCATTTCCTAATAATGGGAACATTTTTTTATGAGGCACTCCTCCACGTCTCTTCCAAGGGGCATTGGAGTGCCTCCCAATTTTTGGCAGCCCTTGCATTCACTGCATAGGTCAACACAATGGGAGACCCACTTCCTAATAATGGGAACATTGTTTTGAGGAGGCCTTCTAACCTCCACGTATCTTCCAAGGGGCATTGGGGTGCCTCCAAATTTTTGGCATCCCTTGCATTCACTGCATAGGCAAACACAATGGGAGACCCACTTCCTAATAATGGGAACATTGTTTTCAGGAGGCCCTCCTCTAAGTCTCTTCAAAGGGGTATTGGGGTGCTTCCAAATTTTGGGCAGCCCTGCCACTTACTGCATACGCAATAACAGTATAGGAGACCCACTCTTTAGTAATGGGAACAATAAAACATGGCCGGCTCATGGCTCTCTAAGAATAGTGAGGGCCGACTGCTGGCCCTTTAAGAATAGTAAAGACCGCCTGATGGCCCTATAAAAATAGGCTTTGTGACTTTCAGAGTCCCTCTTCATAAATGAAACACGATGTGTTTGATGATATCTCACACACCACATGGCCAGATAAGGTTGTAAAATGTTAAAATGACACTTCCTGGTGAATGCATTTGTCACTGTTGAAAGCAATGCAAAAGTGAAAAAACGCATCAAAAAGGCTACGTGTGAATATAGCCCAAGGTGTGGAGGAGCATTTTTGTTTTTGGTTATTTATTTTGCTTTATATACAAGTCATTACCCTGGAAAGTATGTTCCTTAACATATTTCCCAGGAAAATCCATTTTGGTTTAGTTTTGGTATGTTTTATTGTGAGTCTGTAAAAGTGGCGTAATACCTTGGACAACATTGTTGACAGAAGTGACCTGGGTGTCAGAAATGCTTCCAGAGGTCTTCCCCATGCTGTCCCCATGTCATTTGAGCACTGTTCCCATCGATTTGGGCAATTTTTAGGCCCTCTGCAGACTGCCGGGGGGGGAGCCAGAAGCTGTTCTGATTTTGTAGTACTATTCTTAGGAAGGAATTTTCTTGACATTTTCCCTTTAAGAAAGCTAATACATTTCATTGTCTGGTTACACAGATCGACTGTAATGCCATCAGCAAGTTGTTTTTTAACTAAATATCTTATTGATTCTGGCTCTCTATGTGAAAGACGCCTGTGCCATACATGGATACAAGTTTTGTGCTGTTTATGTTTATCAGTGTATACACTTTCCTTGCATTTTAGCTGGTACAACTCATCTTTGATTTTTCCGTCTGAATTCATATACTGACTGTGATGATACAGCGTAAAATCTTAATTAGCCAGACGATTAGATTTGTTAATCCAAGAGAAATACCTTATTGTGTTTTATTAGAGATTGCTGGCTGTGTTTTACTAATGTTCTGCTTGCTCGTCAGTTTATGTACACTAATTTAACATGTAAAGTGTCCAGCATTCCACTAATCTCATTAGTGTCTCAAGAGCCTCTATCCATTGCTCAAAAAATCGTCTATGCCCATTGCGTAAGTGTTGAAAGAAGATCCGGCAGAGCCTTCACCACAAGGCGTCTCACATGTATACCCAGGTTATGAGGTCACCTGAGAAAGATACCTCCACTAATGTACACTTAGCTTTGGGGGGAGGAGGGTGAGAGCAGTTCTGCCATTCAGGGAGCTGAGCCCAGAGAAGCAGAAGAGATATGTGTTTTTATAGCAGTCAGACTTGAAACAGAGATTGGAGAAAGACTTTACAAGGAGAATGAGAGACATCCTTCAGATCAGCAGATGGAGTGCATGGCATAACCAAGAGACACAGATTTGTATTCTACATGATTCTAGTCTAAGGGTACTGGCCCTGATTGGAAAGATACAGATCTGCTCTATTTGACCATCAGAGAGACCATGGATACATTTTGGGGAGACCAGGAGAAGACGAAGAAGTCACCTAGCCCCTTTGGATATGTTGTTTGGAGTTGCCAGGCTATGGAAACTCTCGGAGAGGCCAGGTTGGGACTCTCGGGTCTGCTGGCCTTGTACCTCGATGGACTGCTAGCTTCATAAGCCTTCCGCTACCTTTTCTCTGTGGGGGCCCACCACAAGTGGAGGCCACTGGTTGAGGTAATCAGCCCTGGAAGTCTCCAAAGTGGCAGCTGTTCTATCCCAGGTGGGCGGAGAAGGAAGGGTGAGACTGTGCAATGTTGAACCATCTTGGGTATTTGCTGGGACTGTTCTACGAGTTTATTGTCCGCTTTGTGGTTCAATAAAGTATTGCCACGCTGTTTTACCCTCACCCTGTGTTGTCTGAGTAGCGTTACACCCATGGAAGACCCCGGGTCTTCACACTGACCATTAGCCAAGATCACTTTCTCTGACTTACTTTGGTCGAAGTTAGAGAAAAAGCTGCAGTCATTAGCCATATGACTAGCTGCCCCAGTCTATACACCATGCATGCTTTGATGTACTTGCATTAATAGTAAACGTAGCTTCAGTACTTGAAGTTTCACATTCTTCAGTAATGGCACTTTTAACACTTTGATGATTATTTTGCTGTTTCAGCTGATTCGTTCCAGCTTTCCAGACTCTGCAGTCAGTCATTAGGTGCCCTGATTTCTTGCAGACAAAACGGGAAAGACCCGTCACACAAATATAATGCAAAAAAAGAACTGAGAACAATCTCAGAAAAATACGGGTGAAAAAACTTTCCAAAAATTTTAAAATATAATAGTTAATTTTAAATATTAAAAATACAGTGCATTATTTTTTATTATTGGTAGTCTCCATCATTAGTTATAATCTGAGATGTTCGTCACCTTTGGGAGCAATTACATGCTACTTACCATGGTGGGCATGTGCCGTTTCATCCTCCTCTGGGACCTTTTGTCTGTACGGCACTGTGGGCTGTGTGCGCATGCGTTAGCATGCCAGCAAATCCATGCTGACATGTTTGCACCTCACATGCAGTCTATAGACCAGAAACCAGAGGTTCCCTGGCGAGAGGAGGACATAACACTGCATGCTCCATCAGCACAAGGTATGTACCATATATGAATTAATTTATTATACACACCTATTTAATTAAATTGCTATTGTACAGTCATGGCCAAAAGTATTGAGAATGAGACAAATAGTAATTTTTCCAAAGTTTACTGCTTCATTTTTTGTAATGGCAATTTGCATATACTCCTGAATGTCAAAGAGTGATCAGCTTAACAGCAATTACTGTACTTGCAAAGTCAATATTTGCCCAGAAAATGAACTTTAACCCCAAAACACATTTCAACATCATTGCAGTCCTGCCTTAAAAGGAGCAGCTAACATCGTTTTAGTGATTGATCCATTAACACAGGTGTGGGTGTTGATGAGGACAGGGCTGGCGATCAATCAGTCATGATTAAGTAAGAATGACATCACTGGACACTTTAAAAGGAGGCTGGTTCTTGGTATCATTGTTTCTCTTCAGTTAACCATGGTTATCTCTAAAGAAACACATGCAGCCATCATTGCACTGCACAAAAATGGCCTAACAGGGAAGAGTATCACAGCTGCAAAGATTGCACCTCAGTCAACAATCTATAGCATCATCAAGAACTTCAAGGAGAGAGCTTCCATTGTTGTCAAAAAGGCTTCAGGGCGCCCAAGAAAGACCAGCAAGCGCCAGGACCGTATCTTAAAACTGTTTCAGCTGCGGGATCAGACTACCAGCAGTGACGAGCTTGCTCAGGAATGGCAGCAGGCTGGTGTGAGTGCTTCTGCACGCACTGGGAGGCGGAGACTCTTTGAGCAAGGGCTGGTTTCAAGGAGGGCAGCAAAGAAGCCACTTCTCTCCAGAAAAAACATCAGGGACCGACTGATATTCTGAAAAAGGTACAGGGAGTGGACTGCTGAGGACTGGGGCAAAGTCATTTTCTCTGATGAATCCCCTTTTCGATTGTTTGGGACATCTGGAAAACAGCTTATTCGGAGAAGAAGAGGTGAGCGCTGCCACCAGTCTTGTCTCATGCCAACTGTAAAGCATCCTGAAACCATTCATGTGTGGGGTTGCTTCTCAGCCAAGGGAATCGGCTCACTCACAGTCTTGCCTAAAAACACAGCCATGAATAAAGAATGGTACCAGAATGTCCTCCAAGAGCAACTTCTCCCAACCATCCAAGAGCAGTTTGGCGCCCAACAATGCCTTTTCCAGCATGATGGAGCACCTTGCCATAAAGCAAAGGTGATAACTAAATGGCTCATGGAACAAAACATAGAGATTTTGGGTCCATGGCCTGGAAACTCCCCAGATCTTAATCCCATTGAGAACTTGTGGTCAATCATCAAGAGACAGGTGGACAAACAAAAACCAACAAATTCTGGCAAAATGCAAGCATTGATTATGCAAGAATGGACTGCTATCAGTCAGGATTTGGTCCAAAAGTTGATTGAGAGCATGCCAGGGAGAATTACAGAGGTCTTGAAGAAGAAGGGGCAACACTGCAAATATTGACTTGCTGCATTAACTCATTCTAACTGTCAATATAACCTATTGGTACTCATAATATGATTGCAATTATATTTCTGCATGTGATATAAACATCAGACAAACACTAATAAAAACCAGAGGCCAGCAGATCATGTGAAAATATAATTTTGGTGTCATTCTCAAAACTTTTGGCCATGACTGTATATGTATATATATATTGTAAGGCAGCGCTAGTCATCATATTGAGGGATACTCGCACCAGGTCAATTAAAGCACACCAGTCACGTTTTTCAGTTTTCACACTTCAGCAGTTTATTGCACTTCATAACTGCTTATCACACAGTCCATCTTAGTGGCTCACCGGCATATTACACACATAACATTCGGGAGCCTTTCCAGCGACAGACACGTCCACTCTGCTCCAGTTACAGTCCTCAGCTAGGCAACAACATAAATGTCCATATAACGCAGTGTTTTTACCTTTGGCGGGTTTTAGCTGCTTCAGGTTTATTCTGCCACCACTGTGGCTTTACGGCTTCCCAGATGGGGGTCTCCAGCCCTCATACCATCCAAGGCTACTGGTATGCTTACACAGCCAACCTCCAGCCTCTGCCTTTCAGGCTCTTGCCTCCCAAGTCTCTGGCCCTCCAAGGCTACTGGGATCGCTTACACAGCTAAGGATCCAGCCTCCGCCTTTCAGGCTTCACCAGGCTTCAATAGGCCTCACTCTCTAGTGGTGTCCCACACAGGAACAGGCCTCACGCCTTCCACACACCACTGTGTCAAGTCTATCAGGGTTTATATATCCTGTAGTACACACCCACAGGACCTGTGCTCATGTCACAGTCATGTGATCAGACATTCTGTGTGCACAGGACCTGCACTATGTCACAGTCATGTGACCAGTCACCTGAGGGGGAAGGTACATGGTCAGCCCAAAACACATCCTGGATCATTACAGTAATGCCAAGCAAGCCGCTGCATTACATATCCCCCCCCCCTCCGTTCAAACTTGTGGGGTTGAACACATAGTATACACAATTACCTCACAACCCACAGTTCACACAGAGACCATGTATTTGACAATTGTGCTGTTCAGCGCCTGGAACATTAGTCATCGATATTAGCCCATTCCTTAGGGACCTACCATTCGTCATTGTAACTGACCTCGTCAAGTCACATTTCCGGGTCGTAACTTTGTCAGACCTCCCCCGCTCCCAGCGGCCAATACAACAGTGTGACTCACATGCCCTGGTATCTAAGGTCCGGTTCGATTCCGTACTGTCCCATCCTCTATTGGGTCATTTGAATGGACCACTCAAACCTGAGTTACTGGAGGTCTCACTACCTCTAAACCCACGCCCACTACTCTCAGGACATCTTGAAAGGTCCCTAACTTCAGCTGTAGCTGTTCTGTTACTTAGGGGGCCCTTTCTCTGTCTGGTCTCACAATTTCTAGACGGCTGCCACTTTCTGCTGCTCAGGCGATGCTGCCTTTCCATTTGTAGTCTGGCGAGATTCAACTGTTCTACCTCTCGCAGGTAGGTCACTCGGTAATCTATCAGCATGCGCATATATTCCAGGCTTTCTTCCGCTCCTACAGCGGAGAATGACACCATGCCGTCTTCATCTGGTATCCAGTCCTGACGATCACGTGGACTTCCTACTTTCACCAACCCAGACTTCTTTACCATCATCTGCATGGCTCGGCCATTTCTCCCAATGAACTTTCTCACCAGATCATGAGGCACCCGGATGACCTCTTCCCGCAGACTGTGAGCTTTTCTCATAAGCTCCAGTTGTCTAACGGCTTGTTCCGTCTTCAACCGGAGAAACCGCTTCGTGCGAATACATCGCCAGTGCATGTCACTTAGGATCGCCACCCTCTTCACTGTGACTTCGGTCGTGGACAGGACCACCAGCTGTTTAGCTCCTGAGGTCAAGTACACCTTACGGCCTTCTTAAACTCTTCATGCAAGGACTCACTGGTGCTTTCTTCCCTCAAATCCTCAGGTACATCTGAAGTGACCGCGGGCAAGGCCGCGCATTGGTATCTATGATCTGGCCAAGCAAGATCCCCACACACAGACTCCATCTTGATAACCGTATCTTTACTCGTATACATTTTTAACACAGCAAAGAAAAAAAACAATAAATGACAACCGTAAATATGCACAGTAATAACGTGTAGTGATAAGCTGACCCTCACTGTCCCTACTCCCACGTTACCAGTCCTTTACTCCAGAAGGATGTGTCCCCCGTCGCAGGCCTGTCTGTCTTTGCAGGAAGGGGTCCCAGCCGGAGAAAAAAAACAAGAACAACAAATTACGCTGAAAGGAGGAAATACTTCGGCCTCTCGCCAGAGGACCCGCTTACAGTCTCTCTGATCCGGATAGCAGCTTTGGTGGATCCCTTATGTAGTCCACACTCCAGTAGCAGGGAGTGTAACAGCTGTATCCCTCAGCAGTGAAGAAGCTGGGGAAGGCCCCGAGGATATGGTGTCAGGTAAAAGAAATCCCGTTGAGAGTCTCTCCTGCGCCACGCACGAGGGCCTGCACACCGTCCTGGCTCTTTTCACAGACCACAGCAAACTCTTTTCGCGCTTTTTTCTGCTTCCCACTTTTTGTCACGTGACTCTCTAGGGCCGGAAACAAATGTTTTTATGGGTACAATGAAGATTTTTATAGAAGATATTATCACTTTTCTGTTTGCTGTGATTTAATAAAAGTATTGATCAAATATGAATGAATATGATTATTTTATATAATATATGTTTGAAATTAATGAAGGAGATACATTAATGGATATTGATTTTTGGGGGTAACTCCTTATAATATAATTAATGGACCTATATATCCATATTTTTCTAATTCCAGATTCAGCTAGTCTGAGGACACGTTCCCCAGGTTTTCCCTTAGTTGCTGCACGTCACTCTGATACTGCTGCCTGATAGGCTCCAGCTCTTGGTCAGGACTGGCCACCTCCTCTTTTGCTTCTAAAGGAGGATCCACACTTGAAACAAAGGCACACAGAACTACATTTTCTTTATTTTCACTAGCAGCAAAGACTACAGGAGCAAACTTTTTGTGGCCCTTGCGCCGTCGACGACGAGAGGGGGACTCTCTCCCCTCGTCTAGCCCCTCCTGACTGAACTCTCTTTCTACTTTTGTAGTGTCACCATCAGTTGTGGGGTCTGCGTCACTCCCTATGGTGTCGTGGACCAACAAGTCACCTCCCACCTTGACGTCACCCCCTTCTACTGGAGCTACTCCATTATCAACGGTCACATTGTCATTTTTAGGCGGTACCAACCAACCACCAGTAATTTTTTTTGATTTTCTATACTCCACGCTGTTTTGAACAGCCGCCCAATTTTTAGACTCCGCCCCCCTTTTTAACAACCACACCGGTAGGGGAATTTTTACAAGAAAAATCAACAATAGTCTTAGGACTCAGTTCACAACAGCTCTTACCACCTCCCCGGGCACTCTGGGACAACAATGGTGCCCCCGGAGAGTTCACAGAATGGTCCACTGCCGCCATTCTATACAGTGCCCACCGCTCCTGCGGTTCCTGCACCATGTCCAGTAGAAGTTTCCCAAATACCTGCTGCGGTTTTAACCGGCACTTTAATCGCTCAATAGCTTCATTTTCTTTTGCTGCTCCGTTCACAGCCATTGCGGTACGCTATTCACACACACCGCTCTCCCCAGAAAATTTTCGTGGCCCAACCGAGCCACAGCAGACCAGGTGTTTCGTAACCCCTGCCGAATTACCGCAAGATGCTTTTGTGACACCCCAGAGGTCTGGTTGCCACAGTAATAGAGATATTATGTCTGAGAGCAAGTGGGAGGTTTCTCTGGTCAGGAGCCCTAAGCATGCAACACGGCCCACCCAGACCTGGGAGGGGAGGAATCTGCCCTTATAAACTGGGTCTGGGGTGGGATTAGGTTAGACAGAGACAGAGCCTGCAGAACAAGCAGAGCAGGCAGAGCCTAGAGTGAAGCTGCAGACACAGGAAAAGATACATCAGGAGCTCTGTAGGAGCAGAGGCAGAAGGCCAGGGGCTGTGAGCAGAGATATAGCTCGCCCTGGCTGAAGTTACTAAAACCGAACACAGGAGTCCGAGGCTGTGGGGACTGATATATACCCAGCAGCAGAAACCAGCCGGCAGGGGATTCCAGGTCCTCTGGCCATAGAAGCCCGGAGGCTCAGTCACAAAGAAGGGACCAGCGCCGCCATCCAGGAGCGGAGGCTAACAGAAGGCCCCAAGTCACCAGCCATACGGGTGAGCACCACACGGTATACTCAGGGACGTGGGCTACTTGTAACCGCTGACAGCAAGGTAGCCAGGAAGAGTGCAGATAAACGGGGAGGCCTACAACTCCACCTGGCCAGGGGAACTCCTGCTTGCTCGCAGACTGACCAGGCCCCTTATACTAGTCAGTACTCCCGGGAGGGTCTGCCTTGTACCATCAGTAAAGACCCTGAACTGCACCTCACGTCTCTGTGATTCCTTGCCGCACCAGCACCATTAGCACTGGGACCCTCACACCATCACTCCCATCATCTCTCACATTAGCTGCCCTGAGGCAATACTTCTCCCGTGGGGAGTTATCCCATACTCGGCTGCGCAAACAACATCAGCCTCAGCGGTCGGCAGCGCAGCGGCGGTCCCCACTGACCGCAATCCACGGGTGGCGTAGTCGGACATTTGCTATACATTAAGACTGCCACTGGTTTGACCACCCTGGGCACGGACCGTGTCACCACCACACGGAGACTACAACCCCCAGCATTCTACAACAGGCCCGGTTCCGGGTTCCCCTGCACAACACAGGCCCAGGGGGGCGTCACTTTAATCTTCGTGACCCCGCCGAGTCACAGCAAGATGCTTTAATCTTCGTGACCCCGTCGAGCAACAGCAAAACCAGGTTTGAGTGCGACGACAATCTTCGCAACCCCACCGAGTTGCAGCCAGATGCTTTAATCTTCATGACCCCGCCAAGCCACAGCAAGATGCTTGCATCCACACTCATCATTCAATGCCGTTACCTCTAGCAACAAGGCTTCCGTTGCCCCTAGCAACCGGGCTGCGGTTGCCCCTAGCAACCGGGCTGCAGCTGCCCCTAGCAACTGGGCTGCAATTGCCCGCATTCTCGAACCACATGTAAGGCAGCGCTAGTCATCATATTGGGGGATACTCGCTGCACCGGGTCAATTAAAGCACACCAGCCACGTTTTTCAGTTTTCACACTTCAACAGTTTATTGCACTTCATAACTGCTTATTACACAGTCCATCTTAGTGGCTCACCGGCATATTACACACATACCATTCGGGAGCCTTTCCAGCGACAGACACGTCCACTTGGCTCCAGTTACAGCCCTCAGCTAGGCAACAACATAAATGTCTACATAACGCAGTGTTTTTACCTTTGGCGGGTTTTAGCTGCTTCAGGTTTATTCCGCCACCACTGTGGCTTTACAGCTTCCCAGATGGGGGTCTTCAGCCCTCGTACCATCCAAGGCTACTGGTATGCTTACACAGCCAACATCCAGCCTCTGCCTTTCAGGCTCTTGCCTCCCAAGCCTCTGGCCCTCCAAGGCTACTGGGATCGCTTACACAGCTAAGGATCCAGCCTCCGCCTTTCAGGCTTCACCAGGCTTCAATAGGCCTCACTCTCTAGCTGTGTCCCACACAGGAACAGGCCTCACGCCTTCCACACACCACTGTGTCAAGTCTATCAGGGTTTATATATCCTGCAGTACACACCCACAGGACCTGTGCTGATGTCACAGTCATGTGATCAGACATTCTGTGTGCACAGGACCTGCACTATGTCACAGTCATGTGACCAGCCACCTGAGTGGGAAGGTACATGGTCAGCTCAAAACACATCCTGGATCATTACAGTAATGCCAAGCAAGCCGCTGCATTACAATACATATATATACAGTATATATATATATATATATATATATATATGTATATATATATATATATATATATATATATAAATATATATATGTGGCACCCCAGGGGTCTGGTTTCCACAGTAATGCAATGTTATGTCTGAGAGCAGGTGGGAGGTCTCTTGGTCAGGAATCCTATGCATGCCACACATCCTGCCCAGTCCTGGGAGGGGAAGGACTTCCCCTATATAAACCTAGGGCTGAGGCAGGGTTAGAGAGTTCAAAGGGAGAGTTCAGCCAGGAGGGCTGACAGGGAGCTGTGGCTCCGGCTGGGCCCAGCTCCTGGGCCATGCCAGAAGTAGAGACAGAGAAGAGAAGCAGCTATGGGAAAAGAACAACAGGAGCTCTGTGGGAGCAGTGTTACAAGGAGTCAGGGGCTGGCAGCTGCAGAGCTCGCCCTGACTGAGAAGTTATCACCGGACCCGGCATCCGAGGCTGTGGGGACTAATCTTACCCAGCAGCAGAAACCGACCGGCAGGGGATTTCAGGTCCTCTGGCCCAGAAACCCGAAGGCACGGTCACACGCGTGGGACCAGCACCGCCGTCGTGGAGCGGAAGCTACTAGAAGGCCCCGAGTCACCGGCCATACGGGTGAGCACCACACGGTACACTCAGGGACGTGGGCTACTTATACCCGCCTCTAGCAAGGTAGCCAGAAGAGTATCGTTAGTTTGGGAGGCCTACAACTCCGCATGGCCAGGGGAGATCCCATCTGCTCGAGGACTGACCAGGCCCCAATCGCTAGCCAGTACTCCGGGAGGGTCTATCTTTGTCACCAGTAAAGACCCTGAACTACACCGTACCGTCTCCGAGTGGTTCCTGCTACCCCCATCATCCACGTCGGCTGCCCTGAGGCCATACCCCTCCCGTTGGGGGTTATACCATCTACGCTGCACAATCGTACCACCGGCCTCAGCGGTCTGCCCTGCAGCGGCAGCTCCATAGCTGCATTCAACGGGTGGCGTAGTCGTCCAACATCTACTGCTAATACAGCGCCACTTAGTCTGACTCCCTGGGCACGGACCGGGTCACCGCCACGAGACTACAACCCTCAACAGATCCGGCTCCGGGTAAGCTCCCGCGTGCGCAACGCAGCGCGACACAGGCCCAGGGGCGCGTCAACCTTTGGCGTAGTCGGCAGGATTTCGTGCCCGCAACCACCGGGTACTGCGTGCCTGAAAAGCAAAGACTGTTCAAACTTACCAGTGGTGAAGATTCCCGCTATCCGTGGAGGTTTCCCGCCATCCGGCGCCATCTTCTACCTTCTTCCCGCCATCCGCGAAGTTTTCCCGCCATCCGGCGCCATCTTCGACCTTCTTCCCGCCATCCGTGGAGTTTTCCCGCCATTGGACGCCATCTTGAGGACGCCGCGCGGGAAGAAGAGGGGCGTGGACTCCGAAAGCGCGCGAGAACTGAAGCCCCGCCTCACGTCCGGACGTTGCGTAAGGTCCTGGAAGGAGTCCAGCAGACGCCAACGTCACAGGAGCGCGACGGAAGGTCCTCAACCCTGACGATCCACTGCGGAGCCGCGGCCTACGGAAGAGGATCATCGCAAGGTAGGCCACGGTCCACTAGGGGGGAGGAAGATGTCGGATACGGAGGAGAGCTTCACTGCCTCAACCCCCGCCAGCGCCACCGCTGCTGCAGTCATGCCTTTCACCATGCCCTATATCCCGGGAGCGGCCTGGCTACCCCAGTACTCAGGGGAGTCACATACCCTGCATGACTTTAGAGAAAAGCTGGATAGCCTCTTCCAGGTGTACCCCCTCACAGAAGAGCAAAAAGTGAGCATCCTGGTGGCCCAATTAACCGGGGCAGCCCAAAGGGAGGTAAAGTCCTGGCCACCTGGGAGGAGGACTGTCGCAGAGATACTAACCCAGCTAACAGAGGAGGAGCTGCAGTACTACCAATACGAGGAAAGCCAAGAGGACCCGGACGGGTCTGAGGACTACCCTCAGGAGAGAGCACAAAGAGGACATAGCTACTGAAGGGAAGTAGCGTGAATAAAGAGCTGTACATAGTTACCCGTTAGGGTACAAGGACTGCTGCTAATTAAAATATGGTCCCCGTTGGGATTAGTGAATTGTTCCCCGTGTGTCCCTATCCCTTACCAGGCTGAGGACTGTGAGCAGCCATCCCCTATCCCTTACCAGGCTGAGGACTGTGAGCAGCCAATCCTTATCCCCACTGGCCAAGGACTGAGAGCGGCCATATCCTGTAAATAATTATGTGTTTCTAGTAATTTATAGGAGTCCTTGGTGGATTTACCGGGAATCCTTTGTACAGTTAGTGGAGCGTAACCCAGGATGGACTAAAAGACTGTTAAGGACTCGGGGCAGGACAGACCCCTACCTGGTTACGTCTCCCTGTTTTGGTGAAATGGACACCTTTGTTTCCTTCAAAGACTGCACCCGGTTGCGGACATGCCGTGACCACCTTTATGTGTTTTTCTTATTGTATTATTATTGTTATACCCTGTTATGTCTTTCTAAAAAAAATATGTTTAGTCCCGGAGTACTAAATTTCACTAGGGGGGAATGTGGCACCCCAGGGGTCTGGTTTCCACAGTAATGCAATGTTATGTCTGAGAGCAGGTGGGAGGTCTCTTGGTCAGGAATCCTATGCATGCCACACATCCTGCCCAGTCCTGGGAGGGGAAGGACTTCCCCTATATAAACCTGGGGCTGAGGCAGGGTTAGAGAGTTCAAAGGGAGAGTTCAGCCAGGAGGGCTGACAGGGAGCTGTGGCTCCGGCTGGGCCCAGCTCCTGGGCCATGCCAGAAGTAGAGACAGAGAAGAGAAGCAGCTATGGGAAAAGAACAACAGGAGCTCTGTGGGAGCAGTGTTACAAGGAGTCAGGGGCTGGCAGCTGCAGAGCTCGCCCTGACTGAGAAGTTATCACCGGACCCGGCGTCCGAGGCTGTGGGGACTAATCTTACCCAGCAGCAGAAACCGACCGGCAGGGGATTTCAGGTCCTCTGGCCCAGAAACCTGAAGGCACGGTCACACGCGTGGGACCAGCACCGCCGTCGTGGAGCGGAAGCTACTAGAAGGCCCCGAGTCACCGGCCATACGGGTGAGCACCACACGGTACACTCAGGGACGTGGGCTACTTATACCCGCCTCTAGCAAGGTAGCCAGAAGAGTATCGTTAGTTTGGGAGGCCTACAACTCCGCATGGCCAGGGGAGATCCCATCTGCTCGAGGACTGACCAGGCCCCAATCGCTAGCCAGTACTCCGGGAGGGTCTATCTTTGTCACCAGTAAAGACCCTGAACTACACCGTACCGTCTCCGAGTGGTTCCTGCTACCCCCATCATCCACGTCGGCTGCCCTGAGGCCATACCCCTCCCGTTGGGGGTTATACCATCTACGCTGCACAATCGTACCACCGGCCTCAGCGGTCTGCCCTGCAGCGGCAGCTCCATAGCTGCATTCAACGGGTGGCGTAGTCGTCCAACATCTACTGCTAATACAGCGCCACTTAGTCTGACTCCCTGGGCACGGACCGGGTCACCGCCACGAGACTACAACCCTCAACAGATCCGGCTCCGGGTAAGCTCCCGCGTGCGCAACGCAGCGCGACACAGGCCCAGGGGCGCGTCATATATACAGTGGGGAAAATAAGTAACTGATACACTGCCTATTTTGCAATTTTTTCCACCTACAAAGAATGGAGAGGTCTGCAATTTTTATCGAAGGTACACTTCAACAATAAGAGACAGAATCTATTAAAAAATCCAGAAAATCACATGGTATGATATTTAAATAATTAACTTGCATTTTATTTCGTGAAAAAGATATTTGATCACTTACCAACCAGCAAGAATTCTGGTTCACACAGACCTGTCAGTTTTTCTTTAAGAAGCCCTCCTACTCTGCACTCATTACCTGTATTAATTGCATATGTTTGAAGTTGTTACCTGTATTAAAGACACCTGTCCACACTCTCAATCACACTCCAACCTCTCCACCATGGCAAAGACCAAAGAGCTGTCTAAAGGCACCAGAGACAAAATTGTAGACCTGCACAAGGATGGGATGAGCTACAGGACAATAAGCAAGCAGTTGTTGAAAAGGCAACAACTGTTGGCTCAATTATTAGAAAATGGAGGAAACACAAGATGACTGTGAATATTCCTCGGTCTGGGGCTCCATGCAAGATCACACCTTGTGGGCTAAGGATTATTCTGATAAAGGTCAGGAATCAGCCCAGAACTACATGGGAGAACCTGGTCAATGAGCTGAAGAGAGATGGGACCTTAGTTGCAAACACTACCATTAGTAACACACTACGCCGTCATGGATTAAAATCCTGCAGGGCACACAAGGTCCCCCTGCTCACGCCAGCACATGTCCAGGTCCATTTGAAGTTCACCAATGAACATCTGGATGTTCCAGAGGAAACATGAGAGGAGGTCATGTGGTCAGATCAGACCAGAATATAACTTTTTGGTATCAACTCCACTAGCCGTGGTTGGAGGAAGAAGAAGGAGTACAACCCCAAGTACACCGTCACAACCATGAAGCATGGTGGTGGAAACATCATACTTTGGGGGTGCCTTTCTGCAAAAGGGATAGGACGACTGCACCATATTGAAGGGAGGATGGATGGGGTCATGTATCGCAAGATTTTGGCAAACAACCTCCTTCTTTCAGTAAGAGCATTGAAGATGGGTTGTGGCTGGGTCTTCCAGCATGACAATAACCCGAAACACAGCCAGGGCAACTAAGGAGCGGCTCCGTAAGAAGCATGTCAAGGCCCTGGAGTGGCTAGCCAGTCTCCAGACTTGAACTGAATAGAAAATCTTTGAAGAGAGCTGAAACTCAATGTTGCCCAGCAACAGCCCCGAAACCTGAAAGATCTGGAGAAGATCTGTATGGCGGAGTGGGCCAAAATCCCTGATGCAGTGTGTGAAAAATTGGTCAAGAACTAAAGGAAATGTCTGACCTCTGCAATTGCAATTAAAGGTTTCAGTACCAAATATTAAGTTGTTTTTCAAATCTATCAAATATTTATGTCATGCAATAAAATGCAATTTAAGTATGTAAAAATCATATAATGCGATTTTTTTGGATTTATTTTTTAGATTCTGTCTCTCACAGTTGATGTGTGCCTACGATAAAAATTACAGACCTCTCCGTTCTTTGCAGGTGGGAAAACTTGCAAAATTGTCAGTGTATCAAATACTTATTTTCCCCACTACCGTATATATAAAGACCCTATATGGCCAGAATAGTTGTGCACTTAGCTTAAAGGGGTATTCCCAACTCCAAGATCCTATCCCAATATGTAGTAGGTGTAATAATAATAATAATATTAGCAAATATCTCCAATTAGAAATGTAGTATAGTTTTTTTGATTCGCTATCTCTTACCTCATGTGCAGGCATCGCAGGACCTTAGGTATCCATTGTTATGACCACAAGCAACTAGCTAACTAACTGTGACTTTATCAGTGGACGTAACCATGGATACCTAATGTCCTGCGATGCCTGCACATAAGGAAAGAGATAGTGAATCAAAAATACTATACTACATTTCTAATTGGAGGTGTTTGCTAATATTATTATCTTAAACACCTTGTTCTATATTCATTCTCTGAATCCCTACTCCCTCTTACGGACATAAGTTCCTTGCACGATGCAGATGCTGCTGCCGCTTTATATAACACCACAATAGCTGCAGCTGTCGAATTGGTCGCCCCTCTCACCAAAGTTCGCAAAATCAACAGGCAACGCTGGCACACCAGCCAGATTAAATAACTGAGGCGGGCTTCCAGGGTTGCTGAGCGGAGATGGAAAAGATCCCACTCCAATGAGCACTTCATCGCATTCAAACAGTCCCTCACTACTTTAAAGTCCACACTCACAGCAGCAAAGCAAACATACTTCTCATCTCTGATATCCTCTCTGTCTCACAGCCCTAAACAGCTATTCAACACTTTCAATTCTCTCCTCAATCCCCCAGCCCCTCCTCCCTCTCCATTCATCTCAGCTGAAGACTTTGCCTCATTCTTGAAGCAGAAGATTGATAACATCAGAGAATGCTTTGGCCTACAACCCCCACAGCCCCTCCTCATAACTACTCAGCCCTCCTCCTTCAAAACCAGCTTCTCCACCATTACAGAAGATCAACTTTCAGCTCTTCATCCCACCACATGTGCACTCGACCTGATCCCGTCCCACCTCATCCCAACCCTAACCCATCTCTTCAAACTATCACTAACAACGGGTGTCTTCCCCTCATGCTTTAAACATGCCTCAATCACACCCATATAGCCCCATATCACTTCTCCCCTATGCCTCAAAACTACTGAAACAACACGTCCATCTTGAATGGTCCTCCCACCTCTCCTCCTGCTCCCTTTTCGAACACTTATAATCTGGCTTCCGACTGCATCACTCCAATGAAACTGCCCTGACTAAAGTCACCAATGACTTAATAAACGCCAAATCCAAGCAACACTACTCTGTCCTCCTCCTCCTGGACCTGTCTTCTGCTTTTGACACAGTGGACCATTCACTATTATTACAGATTGTTTCATCTCCTGGCATCACAGACTTGGCCCTATCCTGGATCTCGTCAAACCTAACAGACCGGACATTCAGCGTCTCCCACTCACACACCACCTCCTCACCTCGCGCCCTATCTGTCAGTGTCCCCCAAGGTTCAGTCCTAGGACCCCTGCTCTTCTCCATCTGCACCTTCGGCCTGGAACAGGTCATAGAGTCCCATGGCTTTCACTATCACCTCTATGCTGATGACACACAGATCTACCTCTCTGGACCCGATATCACCTCCCTACTAACCAGAATCCCACAATGTCTGTCTGCTATTTCATCCTTCCTCTCTTCTAGATTTCTAAAACTTAAATGGACATAACAGAATTCATCACCTTTCCCCATCTCACTCAACCCTCCCAACTGAGCTATCCATCAAAGTCAATGGCTGCCCACTCTCCCCAGACCTGCAAGCTTGCTGTACATTCCTTAATCAAGATACTGCAAAAACCCTAGTCCATGTTCTCATCATTTCCCATCTCGATTAATGCAACCTCCCGCTCTGTAGCCTCCCTTCTAACACTCTCGTACCCCTCCAATCTTTCCAAAACTCTGCTGCCCAACTAATTCACCTGTCCCCCTGCTGTTCCTCAGCCTCTCCCCTCTGTCAATTTCTTCACTGGCTCCCCATTACCCAGAGATTCTGGTTCAAAAAAGCCTAACCATGGCATACAAATTCATCCACAACCTGTCTCCTCCATACGTCTGTGACCTAGTCTCCTGGTACTTACCTGCACTCAACCTCTGATCCTTACAAGATCTGCTTCTATACTCCCCTCTTATCTCCTCTTCCCACAATTGCATACAAGATTTCTCCCATGCATCTCCCCTAATCTGGAACTCTCTACCCCAACATATGAGACTCTTGCCTACCGTGGAAACCTTCAAAAGGAACCTGAAGACCTACCAGACAAGCCTACAACTTATAGTAACCACCATTCCACCATACCACTGTACTACCAGCTCTGCCCCACCTACTGTATCCTCACCCATCCCTCATAGATTGTGAGCCCTTGCGGGCAGGGTTCTCTCTCCTCCTGTGCCAGTCAGTGACTTCTTTTGTCTAAGATTATTATACTTGTTTTTTATTACGTATACCCCGTTTCACGTGTAAAGCGCCATGGAATAAATGGCGCTATAATAATAAATAAAGTAAATAACACTATAACCACTGTGAACAATCACTGCCAATTTTGCTATCTCTCCCTCACTATCAAGTTAATTTCTGTATTAATCTCTTTTTTTCACACATGATACAATAATTTTTTTCACTGATATGAAATAACATACATTATCTGTAGAATTTGTTCACTGTTTTATGGCTTTCTCTCCTTGTCTTTATGACTAAGCTGTGAGCTCTGACATCCTCTCCCTATATAGATTCACAACAAAATGGATGCTCCATTCCTTGCCTCTGGTTTTATACAGGCTATGATTGTCCTTCCTTATGGGGAAGTGCTCCTGAGCATGGCCGAAGTTATGTCAGCCCTCTCTGGCTGATGCAAACTTCTGTATTGTGCAAAAATGGCAGCAGTCATTTTAGGCGATACACCCAAAGTTAATTTGTTTGAATTCACCGGTTGTAGCAAATTCCTAAAATTCGACACAAACTGATTCATTTATCTATAATAACTTTTTCCAGTAGATACATTTTTGTTGAAGACTGTTATCACACAGTAACATTTGCTAAAGGTGACTAATGCAAATGCGCAAAGAGCATAAACCTGATCTCCAGGATGTCATCTTGATTTATGAATTATTACCTTCAGCTGTTATTGGAAGTGTCCATCTCGGCATCTCACTGCAGGTAATCAGTTCAGGAGCAGGGGTGGCATCATTTCCAAGTTAGAGTTATTGCTGCTCTTTGAAAAATGATAAATTTGTCAGCACAGATAAAATAATTAGATTCTGTTGATAACAGCCAGCATCACTCAGAATGAACACTCTCACTGTTTAGCTACTGTGATTGATGTTTGTCTTTAGCCAAAGGCACACTGGGAGAATGAATTAACTGGATTAGGCAGATTGTCTACATTTTCAGCATGTTCATAGTTTAGAATTTAAATCCAGTGGGGAAAAATAAACGTTATTAAAACAGAATGGACAAAACAGGATTAACCCCTTTAATATATTGAATACACTGCCACAATTCTATTTTGCAGTGCATTCCTACAAATGTATGTACCAATATGTCTAAGTGATTATGTGAGCGTTGGGAGCTCAGCTGATTGCCGACCGATAGCCGAGCTCCTGCTGTAACAGCCAGGACTAGTGCCAGCATTGCCCATGGCTGTTTAACCCTCTAAATGCTGTGGTCAATAGTGATTGAAACATTTAGAAGGTTGCAGTCGCAGGGAGCCGATGGTGGTCAAAACAACCGGAGGTTAAACAATGACCTCCGGGTTTGCCAAGTATGGTGGCCTGTTAGACCCTGCCAAAAGCAGAGTCTAAGGGTATGTGCACACGTTGAGTATTTGGATGCAGAAATTTTTGCACCATTTCTGCATCTCTTAGCAGGAAAAACAAAGAGACAAAACGAGCGAATGTGCACAAAATCTGCAAGTCACAAAGAAGCAATGTGTGCATGTGACGCGCCCCCTGGGCCTGTGTTGTGCAGGGGAACCCGGAACCGGGCCTGTTGTAGAATGCTGGGGGTTGTAGTCTCCGTGTGGCGGTGACCCGGTCCGTGCCCAAGGTGGTCAAACCAGTGGCAGTCTAAATGTTGTAATAAGTGTTCGACTACGCCACCCGTGGATTGCGGTCAGTGGGGACCGCCGCTGCGCTGCCGACCGCTGAGGCTGATGTTGGTTGCGCAGCCGAGTATGGGATAACTCCCCACAGGAGGAGTATTGCCTCAGGGCAGCTAATGTGAGAGATGATGGGAGTGATGGCGTGAGCGTCCCAGTGCTAATGGTGCTGGTGCAGCAAGGAATCAAAGAGACGTGAGGTGCAGTTCAGGGTCTTTACTGATGGTACAAGGCGGACCCTCCCGGGAGTACCGGCTAGTATAAGAGGCCTGGTCAGTCTGCGAGCAAGCAGGAGTTCCCCTGGCCAGGTGGAGTTGTAGGCCTCCCCGTTTATCTGCACTCTTCCTGGCTACCTTGCTGTCAGCGGTTACAAGTAGCCCACGTCCCTGAGTATACCGTGTGGTGCTCACCCGTATGGCTGGTGACTTGGGGCCTTCTGTTAGCCTCCGCTCCTGGATGGCGGTGCTGGTCCCTTCTTTGTGACTGAGCCTCCGGGCTTCTATGGCCAGAGGACCTGGAATCCCCTGCCGGCTGGTTTCTGCTGCTGGGTGTATATCAGTCCCCACAGCCTCGGACTCCTGTGTCCGGTTTTAGTGTCCTCAGCCAGGGCGAGCTATATCTCTGCTCACAGCCCCTGGCCTTCTGCCTCTGCTCCTACAGAGCTCCTGTTCTTGCTTTCCCTGTGTCTGGAACTTCACTCCAGGCTCTGACTGCTCTAATCCCGCCCCAGACCCAGTTTATAAGGGCAGATTCCTCCCCTCCCAGGTCTGGGCGGGCAGTGTTGCATGTTTAGGGCTCCTGACCAGAGAAACCTCCCACTTGCTCTCAGACATAATATCTAAACACATTTTTTAAAGAAACATAAATACAGGGTATAACAATAATACAATAACATATTCACAAGAAACTTTAGTCTGTAGAGGTCACCCAAGGTGAAGTTTATGAAACAAAGGGGGTGTCCATGTCACCCAACAAGGCGAAGTCTTGGCACAGAATAGGGGACCTGTCCAAAGCAAACCCCTTGCGTTGTCCTTGGGCGTGGCTGCAAGGGTAGACTAACTACTTTGGGCCGCAAGGAGGCCACGCCAGACAGGTTTTCTCTTCCGCGGCCGTCTTCACAAGAGGCACCAAGGTGCAACTATCTACAAAACTGTTCCGGTTATCCAGTGTCCATAACCTGTTAGTCCAAATAAATCTGCAGGGTAACTGAGAAACATAATTAGTAACAGGCAACAAACATAAACCATAAACATTTTTCAATAAACAGTCAACTTTACAGTGCACTGGTTTAGATTCTCCAGCGAGCGGGCATCTGACCTCTAGTGACTCTAGTGGACCTACGGAGCTCACTAACTGGTTCTGCACTACAGGGTGTAGGAGGTGTTATGGGAAAGCTGGGCAGCTTTCTGCGCACTCTTTGGCTCACTAGGGGCACAGCAGGCTCACTACTAGCAGAGGGTTGATCCTCCTGTACTGCAGGTGTGGACTCTTCTGCCTCTTTGGCCGGCTGCTCTTCCAGCTCTACCGGTTCCTCTGTAGGCACTTGCGGGGCTGGCTGGAGAAAGGTGAGGACGGGTACCACGACAGCGCCGTTTACTTGTGTCCAAGACCGGGGGAAGTCTCCGAGTACGGTACTGATCATTTCTTCCCTTTCCTCTGCGGGTTGAGGGTTTTCTTGATCTTCTTCAGGGCTTTGCAGCTGCTCGGGACACTTCTTCAGGTGGTCTCTGGAGACAATGGCTGTGGTTTCTCCTCCATCCTTACTGATTACGCAGATTTTTGGGTTCTCATGGCTTGATGGCAGTACGGTGTACGGGTCCTTCTCCCACTGGTCGTCCAACTTGTGGAGCTGCCTCTTCCTCTTCAAGACCTGCTCTCCAGGTACCAGGGGAACAGCGGGAGCATACTGGTTATAAGCCTTCTCTTGCCTTTCTCTAGCTTGAGACAGACTTCGCTCGACGCTTTCCTGTACTTTCCGATACTGCTGTTGCCGTTCTGTATCCCAGTCTGCCTCTGGCGAGGTGTCCTCAGGCGTCAGGACTCCCATATCCAGGTCAATAGGCAGCTTACCAGGTCTTGCTCTCATTAGGTAAGCCGGGGTACAGTTGGTGGAACCTACAGGGATGTGGTTATACAGGTCCACCAGATCGGGCAGTTTCTCAGGCCACAGACTGCGTTCTTCCAGGGGCAGTGTTTTTAGCAGATCTATCACCACCTGGTTCATCTTCTCGCAGAGTCCATTGGTTTGAGGGTGATAGGGCGTTGTTCTTATCTTCTTGCAGCCATACAGGTTGCAGAACTCCTGGAAGACCTCCGCTTCGAAGGCTGGTCCTTGGTCTGTCAACACTTGGTCCGGGTACCAGTGTGGACGGCAGAAGTGCTGCTGGAAGGCTCTAGCTGCTGTTTGAGCCGTTAAGTCCTTGACCGGGACCACCACCAGGAACCGGGAGTAATGATCTACGATTGTGAGGGCGTAGGCATACCCAGATCTGCTTGGAGCCAGTTTCACATGGTCCAGGGCTACCAGTTCCAGTGGTTGTCTGGTGATGATGGGCTGCAGGGGAGTCTTCCGGCTGGCACGGTCTTCTCAGGTGGCACGGGCCACAGTCTCTGCACCACCTCTCGATGGCTCCTCTCATGCCTACCCAGTAGAACCGTTCACGCAACAAGAACTCCAGCTTCTTCCATCCGAAATGCCCTGCTCCGTTGTGGTATGCCTCCAGAACCATAGCCGCGTCTCGTCTTGGGACCACTACCTGCCAGGTCAACTCATGTGTTCGAGAGTTAACCATTCTCCGGCACAGCTTCTCCCTGTAGAGGAACAGCTTACTTTTCTCCTTCCACAGTTGCTTGGTCTCCTCTGGAGCATCTGGGTCAAGATGGGCATCGGCCTGGGTCAGCATTTCCTTCACCAAATGGACTGCGGGATCACTGTCTTGCGTCTCTGCCCAGTTGTAGTGGGGCAAGGGATTGAACGTCACGGAGCGCCTGTCCTTCACACGGTGGGAATACAGGGTAATCCCATGACGGTGGAATGCAGGGAGCTCAACTTCTTCCAGATCTTCTGGATCTTCCCCTACGTCCGGTAAGTTCGGCATTCTAGACAGGGCATCCGCGTTGGCATTTGAGTGTCCTGCCCGGTATTTGATGGTGAATTCAAAATTGGACAGGCGGGCCATCCATCTCTGTTCCAGGGCACCGAGCCTTGCAGTGTCCAGGTGTGTCAACGGGTTGTTATCCGTGTACACGGTGAATTTGGAGGAGGCAAGGTAATGCTTGAAACGTTCGGTCACTGCCCACACTACTGCCAGGAACTCCAGCTTGAATGAGCTATAATTCTCAGGGTTCCTCTCCGTGGGCCGTAGCTTTCGGCTGGCGTAAGCGATTACCCGTTCTTTCCCTTGCTGGATCTGGGACAGTACGGCTCCTAGCCCGATGTTGCTTGCGTCCATGTGGAGAATAAAGGGCTGGCTGTAGTCTGGATATGCCAGGATTTCATCCCCCGTGAGGGCCATCTTCAGCTGGCAGAAGGACTCCTCTTCCAGCTTTTTCCACCTAAAGGGCGACTTCTGGTTTTTGGCTTTCCGAGATTGACCTATCAGGAGGTCCTGCATAGGGGCTGCCATTTTGGTGAAACCGGGAATGAATCTTCGGTAGTAGCCTACCAACCCGAGGAACTGCAGCACTTCCTTTATGCTGGAGGGTCTTGGCCAGTCCTTAATTACGGTGATCTTATCAGGGTCGGGAGCCACTCCATCAGCACTCACCACGTGTCCCAAGTACTGCACCTTTGGTTTCAGGAGGTGACACTTGGAGGGTTTCACCTTTAGGCCGTAGTTTGCCAGAGCTTCAAACACTTCTGCCAGGTGTTTCAGGTGGTCCTCGTAGGTCTTGGAATAGACGATGACATCGTCCAGGTATAACAGGACCGTCTCGAAGTTCCGGTGTCCCAGACAGCATTCCATCAACCGTTGGAAGGTTCCTGGTGCGTTGCAGAGCCCGAACGGCATACAGTTAAATTCGCTGAGACCCATCGGGGTGGTGAATGCGGTCTTCTCCCGGTCCGCCTCTGCTACAGGAACCTGCCAGTACCCGCTAGTGAGATCCAAAGTAGAGAAGAAGTTAGCAGATTTTAATGCAGCTAAGGACTCTTCTATCCTTGGTAACGGGTACGCATCTTTGTGTGTGATACGGTTGACCTTCCTGTAGTCTACACACATTCTCATAGTGTTGTCTTTCTTTTTCACTAAGACCAGTGGAGCTGCCCAGGGGCTACAGCTGTCCCTGATTACCCCAGCCTCCTTCATATCTCTAAGCATCCCCTTGGCGTGTTGGTAGTGTGCCGGGGGTACGGGTCGGTATCTCTCCTTTATGGGAGGATGGTCTCCCGTGGGGATGTGGTGTTCTACCCCCTTTACTCGCCCAAAGTCTAGCGGGTGTTTACTAAACACTCTCTCGTACTCTCGAACCACCCGATAGACTCCCTGTTTCTGGTGTGAGGGAGTGGAGTCAGTACCCAAATGCAGTTGCTGACACCAGTCCTCCATTGGTGTCTTAGAGCCGTTACCTTCCTCTGGTTGAGATGGAGGCAAGGGTTCCACGGCCTGTACAGAATTCTGGTTTATGGTGAACAATTTGGCTAGCGTGGCATACCGGGGCAGGTGTACTTCTCTCTCCCCGATATTTATGATGCGAACGGGCACCCTCCCATGGCGTACATCGACCACCCCCCGTGCTGTCAAAATGGTGGGCCTACTGTCTGAGTAGACGGGTTCTACCATTGCTTGGTAGTCTCTACCTCTTAGACCAATAGCTGCCCGGCACCAAATCATCATCTCACTTTTTGGGGGCATGGCAATAGGGAACGGGTCACACATTCTCACGCTACCTATCTCACCACCAGATAGTTCCACCTGTTGCCGCTTCATCAGTGCCCGGATCTCTTTTTGGAGCACACGCTGCTGGCCGGAACTGGCGTTCTTGGCAACCTGCTGTAAAATGAGAATCACCTCTGCAAGACAATTTTCAATCACATTAGTTCCCAAGGTTATTCTAGGGTGACTCTCATGACGGTCTATGTCCACTATAATCAGTCCTTGTGCCGCCAGTTCGACTTTACCGATCTTAATGGTCACCTCTTTGAATCCCACCTGCGGCACGGGCTGACCATTGCTGGCGATGATACTCTGGTCGTCATCTGGGTAGCGGGTTATGTCCGAGTCATTCCAGTACTGCTTGAAGAGCACGTACGGGATGGTGGTGACCTGTGACACGGTGTCTAGTAGGGCACTCATAGGAATGCCATCCAGTACCACAGGCAAGATTGGACGTCCCCCTACGTATTTATCACGCCAGTTTGATGGGCCTGATGGTCTTATGCCTGGGGGTTGGCCCTCTACCCCAGGTTGTGCCCGTTTAAATGACAGTACCTTGCCACATGTCCGGGTTGATTGCAGCAGCGGCAGATGGGTCGTCCGTCCTCGTTGTATCTGTCGCTGGGTCTTCCTCTGGCCGGTGGAGTCCTCCTCAGTCGGCGCCACGGGACGTCCTCCGGTCCGGATGCCAGCTGGATCTTTCCTGGAGAAGAGACCTGTAAAGACTGCACAGTTCTGGTTAGCGCGGCAACGCTCTTAGTCAGCTCTTGGACCTGATGGTGCAGGTCTGTAGCCGGGTCACAAGGGCGCCGTCTCCTGGTGGTAAGTGATAGCAGGGCGCCTGTGGGTCACAGCGCCACCTGGTGCCGGTTCTCGGAGCACCCGGATGGCTCTGTCCTTGAACTGTGCAAAGTCCAGGTCAGGGTCCTGTAAGGCCATTGCCCGCAACTGGGTTCGGTGGGCATTGCACAGTAGACCCTCAATAAATTGTTCAGTCAACAGCTTATCTTCATTTCCCACGCTGTCAGGGTCTGCCTGCTTAATGGCTCTCAGGGCCTCTTGTAGGTTTAGAGCATAGTCTCTTATACTCTCACGTGCCCGTTGTTTGCACCCATAAAATCTTAGTTTTATTTCGGCTGAGGTGCGGGTGTCAAATGTGTCTTTCAGCCGGGTTAGTATGTCTCTGACAGTCCTCTTCCTCCCAGGTGGCCAGGACTTTACCTCCCTTTGGGCTGCCCCGATTAATTGGGCCACCAGGATGCTCACTTTTTGCTCTTCTGTGAGGGGGTATACCTGGAAGACGCTATCCAGTCTTTCTCTAAAGTCATTTAGAGTATGTGACTCCCCTGAGTACTGGGGTAGCCAGGTTGCCCCCGGGATATAGGGCATGGTGAATGGCATGACTGCTGCAGCGGTTGCGCTGGCAGTGGCTGTGGCACTGGAGCTCCCCTCGGTATCCGGCATCCTCCTCCCCCCTAGTGGACCGTGGCCTACCTTGCGATGCTCTTCTTCCGTAGGCCGCGGCTCCGCAGTCGATCGTCGGGGTTGAGGACCTGGCGTCGCGCTCCGATGACGTCAGCGTCGCTCTTCCTCCCTTCCAGGACCTTGCGCAGCGTCAGAGCGTGGGGCGGAGCTTCGGATCTCGCGCGCTTTCGGCGTCCACGCCCCTCTTCTTCCCCTGCGGCGTCCCGAAGATGGCGTACGAAGGCGGGAAGCAGCTGCGGATGGCGGGAAGAAGGCAGAAGACAGCGGGAAACGGTCCAAGATGGCGTCTGATGGCGGGAATCGGCTCCGGATGGCGGGAAAAGACTCCGGACGGCGGGAAACTTCACCACAGGTAAATATAAAAGTCTCTTTTTCAGGCACGCAGTACCCGGTGGTTGCGGGCACGAAATCCTGCCGACTACGCCAAAGTTGGCGCGCCCCCTGGGCCTGTGTTGTGCAGGGGAACCCGGAACCGGGCCTGTTGTAGAATGCTGGGGGTTGTAGTCTCCGTGTGGCGGTGACCCGGTCCGTGCCCAGGGTGGTCAAACCAGTGGCAGTCTAAATGTTGTAATAAGGGTCCGACTACGCCACCCGTGGATTGCGGTCAGTGGGGACCGCCGCTGCGCTGCCGACCGCTGAGGCTGATGTTGGTTGCGCAGCCGAGTATGGGATAACTCCCCACGGGAGGAGTATTGCCTCAGGGCAGCTAATGTGAGAGATGATGGGAGTGATGGCGCGAGCGTCCCAGTGCTAATGGTGCTGGTGCGGCAAGGAATCACAGAGACGTGAGGTGCAGTTCAGGGTCTTTACTGATGGTACAAGGCGGACCCTCCCGGGAGTACTGGCTAGTATAAGGGGCCTGGTCAGTCTGCGAGCAAGCAGGAGTTCCCCTGGCCAGGTGGAGTTGTAGGCCTCCCCGTTTATCTGCACTCTTCCTGGCTACCTTGCTGTCAGTGGTTACAAGTAGCCCACGTCCCTGAGTATACCGTGTGGTGCTCACCCGTATGGCTGGTGACTTGGGGCCTTCTGTTAGCCTCCGCTCCTGGATGGCGGTGCTGGTCCCTTCTTTGTGACTGAGCCTCCGGGCTTCTATGGCCAGAGGACCTGGAATCCCCTGCCGGCTGGTTTCTGCTGCTGGGTGTATATCAGTCCCCACAGCCTCGGACTCCTGTGTCCGGTTTTAGTGTCCTCAGCCAGGGCGAGCTATATCTCTGCTCACAGCCCCTGGCCTTCTGCCTCTGCTCCTACAGAGCTCCTGTTCTTGCTTTCCCTGTGTCTGGAACTTCACTCCAGGCTCAGACTGCTCTAATCCCGCCCCAGACCCAGTTTATAAGGGCAGATTCCTCCCCTCCCAGGTCTGGGCGGGCAGTGTTGCATGTTTAGGGCTCCTGACCAGAGAAACCTCCCACTTGCTCTCAGACATAATATCTCTATTACTGTGGCAACCAGACCCCTGGGGTGTCACACATGAAACTTCAGGATTCTCATGCACTTTCCTGACATCAGGAATCCCTTCAGGTTTTGTGACAAATCTGCGCAGCAAAAATTTGGCAAAAACGTGACATGTCTGTGCACACAGCCTAAAAGGCATTCTGCCAGTGTATAACTGATAGGTCTAATGCACTGCAATACATGTGCTTTGCAATGCATTAGAACATAGATCAAATAGATAAAAGTTAAAGTCCCATATACAGAATAAGTAAAAAAGTAAAAAGAAAATCTAAAATATATATATATATATATATATATATATACTTTATATATATATATATATATACATATATATATATATATATATATATACTGTATATGTCTAAATATCTAAAAGAAAGAAAAAATGGTGAAAAAATGTTAAGTGAATAAATATGAATATTTATGTAAAAACAAAAATGAACAAAGAAGGTACACATATTTGGTATAGTCACACCCAGAACAATCTGATGTATACAAATGTCATGCTTTTAACACCGTAAAAAAAAACTTGGCTGAAACTATGTTTTTTCATCATGTCATGAACCAAAAAATGGAATACAATGAGATCAAAAAGTCATATGTAAATAACAATGGTATGTTTGAAAATGTCATCTTCTCCCAAAAAAATCAGGCCTCACTCAGCTCCGTCAGCAGAAATTAAAAGATGCTATAGCATAGCAAAACATTAAAAAATATATATAAATGCGGTATCGCTGTAATCATACTGACCCGAAGAATAAAGCTGCCTTATCACTTTTACCATATGGTGGAAGGCATAGAAAAAAAATCCTGAAATGGTGTTTTTTGTTAAAAAAATTCATAAAATGTTATGCGCCCCAAAATGGCACCAATGAAACCTTCAATGCATCCTGAATAAAAATAAGCTGAAATATAGCTCTCAAAATATGTTAATGCAAAAAGCTTTATTTGTAAAAAAAAGCCTTTTTAATGTGTGATAGTAGAAAAACCTAAAAAAAACTTTATAAATCTGGTACTACTGTAATCATACTGACCTCGAGAATAAAGACATCTTATCACTTATACAGCACGATGATCGGCATAAAATAATTAAAAACAGTTCTTGAACTGCTTTTGATTTGTTCATTCTGCCTCACAAAGATCATTTTAAGACTCAGATCATTTTTATCCTGAGCTCTGCTCTGAGCGCTTACACCGGGGTTTCCACTGAAATCACTGAAATACGTGATCCAGGCGGAACCCCATGTGGAAGATTCCCTATTATGAGGCAGATGGAGATACTGTTGACAATGTCTGGCCACAATTTTGTGCCCCTCTGAAACGATAGACACCACTGAACAGAGGCCACACAGAGTTCAGAGTAACTCTGTTTGACTCACTATAGTGAATGGATCCATCAGGGGTTCTGTCTGAAAGTATTTCTGAAATTTAGATGGAAATCCCAATGTAAGTGTTTATCATAAAGCACAGGATAATTGTTAACCAAGTCTTAAAAGTGATCCAAAATGTTATGTAACCCAAATGCTACCAATAAAGAAGCCCTCATTCAGGTCTTTCATCTGTTAATGGAAATATAGGGGATATCAATGTTTCTGGTAGCACAAAGGCTCTGTCTCTGGAAAAGCAACATAGCTCCCCCCAGGAGAAATCTAGCAAAGTTCGCACTCCCAAATCCAAATGCTTTCCTGCCTTCTGAGCCCCACAGAGTCCTAAACCACAGTTAGTGTCAACATATGTGGCATTACCATAGCAAGTATAGCCCATTTAATTTATGAGTTGCTTATCTCCAGAAGCAAAAGCTGGGCACAATATATTGGGCACTACAATGTATTGGGGACTACAAGGTATTTTGCAGAACGATGGCATATTTTGCAATTTTCACTCTGCAAAATCTAATGTATGCTTGAATCTGGAAATCAGCCATGGAATCAAAATTGTCACCATACCAGTAGATGAATTCTCAGAGGAGAATAACTTCCAAAATGGGGTCACTTGGGGATTTTCTGCTGTTCTGGAACTTTGGGGCTCAACAAATGGAGTCTGCAAACTATTTTTAGAAATTCTGCACTCCAAAAGTCAAATAGCACATCTTCTTTCCCTAGCCCTGCAGTGTGACCAAACCGTACTGCACTCCACATATGGGTTATTACCACATTCAGGAGAAATTGTGTAACAAATGATAAGGTCATTTTTACCCATTTCCCTTTGTGAAAATATAAAATCTGGGACCTAGACAACATTTTAGTTGTAAGAATGTAATTATTTTTTGCTCACTGCCCAGCGGTATGAAGTTCTGTGAAACACCTGTGGAGTCAATATGCTCACTGCATCCCTAGATTAAGTTATTGAGAGGTCTAGTTTATCAAAATGGGGTCACTTAAAGAGGTTATGCTGTTTTGGCACCTCAGGGGCTCTGCTAATGTGACATGGCACACAAAAACCATTTCAGCAAATTCTGCACTCCATTATGGACTGTGGACTGTGCCTGAAAAGTAGTTTCTGACTAAATATGAGGTATTAGCATGGCTAAGAGAAATAGCGTAACAAATTATATGTCCATTTTCTACTATTAGCCCTTTTGAAAATTAAAAACTTGGGGCTTAAACAAAATTTTAGTGGAAAAAATTTAATTTTTCATTTCAACAGCCCAGGGTTAAACAATTTTGTGAATCACCTGTGGATTTAAATTGCTCACTGCACTGCTAAATAAACTGTGGTTTCCAAAATGGGGTTACTTGTGGGTTTTTTTTGGTGTTTAAAACTTTCAGGGACTCTCCTAATTTGACATGGCATCCATAATCTATTCTAACAAAAATTGGTCTCCAAAAGGCAATTGGCGCTCCTTCCCTTCTGAGTCTTGCCGTGTGCCCAAACAGTAGTTTATGACTACATATAGGGTATCGGCATACTCAGGTGAAATTGTACAACAAATTGTTGGGTTCACTTTCTCCTGTTATCCCTTGTGAAAATGAGAAATTTGGGACTTAACCAACATTTTCATAGAAAAAAGTGTAATATTTCATCTTTGTGGACTAATATTATAAAATTCTGTGAAGTACCAATGGGCTCAAGATGCTCATCACACCCCTATATGAATTCCTTGATGGGTATAGTTTCAATATCGGGGTCACTTGTGTGGGTTTCTGGTGTTTGACACATTGAAGGCTCTGCAAACAGGACTTGGCATCTGCAATCTATTCCTGACAAATTTGAACTTGAAAAATTAAATAGGGATCATTTCTTTCTGAGTCCTGCCGTGTGCCCAAACAGTAATTTCCAACCACATACCAGGTTTCAGTATACTCCGCAGTATTTGTACCACAGTAACTCAGTAACGTTACCACTCTTCAGAGTTACCCGATTCCGCACAGTGCAGTGTGACCCAGAAGTGGCTGTTGCTAAAGCCTATGGAGCGTCAGAACGAGGCTCCATAGGCTTTATACATATGATTTAGTGGACTACGATGGTGGACTACGTCGGATTCGGTTGACTACGTCAAACCTGCGGGGGATTATTTTTTAATAAAGTGGTGAACCAGGAAAAGTGTTGGGTAGTGTCTATTTCAATAAAGTATTTTTTTGTGTGTTTTTCCTTTTTATTACTGGGTTAGTAATGGGGGTGTCTGATAGACACCTCTCCATTACTAGTACCAGGTCATGATGTCAGCTGTGCTTTTGGACACGTCACAGCTGACATTAACCGCAAGCACCATTACCCCGATTGCCAAAGCACCAGGGCATCGAGAAGAGCCCAGGCAACCGGCCAGAACTGGTGCATCTCATGTGATTCTCCACTTCTGGGGCGGCTGCGGGCTGGTGTTTTTAGGCTGGGATGTGCCCAATAACTATGGACCTTCCCAGCCTGATAATATCAGCCTGGTTTACCTTTGCTAGCTACAAAAAATGGGGGGACCCCACGCCAATTTTTTCATTTATTTATTTATTTATTTATTTATTAGGTTAATAGAAAGCTGTACAATAACCTCCACATGAAAGGCACTAAAAGGTCCAATTTTATAATGTGTTGTGCAGTTGTGAAATTATATATCTTCCGGATATTTATTTATCTGTCTGTCTGTCTGTCTATCTATCATCTTTGTACATCTTTAACACAAAAAAATCAGTAATTTCTTGAATGCATTTTATTCCGGTACGTGTCACACGGATGATGCACACATACACATGGATGTTACACACGTAAAAACGGATAGCCAACAGAAAACCACACGGATAGTAAAAACGGACCGTATCACGCGTATGTTTTTTTAAGCAGACTTGTGAAGTGGGCCTGAAGGGAATAAAATCTGAAAGTTCAAAAATTGCTAATTTTTCTAATCTTGGTCAAATTTTTGATGTTTACATAAATAAACGCAATTCATATCAACATTAATTTATCACTAACATAAATGGCAATATGTCACAAGAAAATCTCAGAATCACTGAGATATGAGGAAGCATGCCAGAATTATTACCACATAAAGTGACACTGGTCAAATTCAAAAAATTTGGCCTGGTCAGTAAGGAGAAAACAGCCTGTAGCGTTAAAAAGTTAAGGAAATATTTGTACGTGTAGCTGAAGTAACAGTTGACGAATGTAAAATTTGAGATATGCATCTGTGATAAGGGGTAAGTAATGGAAGACAAATCAAGAGAAGTAAATGAGAGTATAATGGGTATAGTAAGTCAACTGCTGTCAACATTGTTTAAAGGTTATTAATCATCACATGCATCAAAAAGTCTGCCTGCTAAATAACATGATAATGTAAATCCAGCTAGAGCACCATTTTAAAATTTCAAAGAAGGAAAACCTGCACCACCTATATGGCAGAAAAAGACAGACCACCTGTATATTCGGCACTATGTCAGCAAATTACGGTATTGGTGGTGCAAAGCTTAATGTTAAGAATTAATGGCAATTCATAGAAGAAAAATGAAAAGCTGCACTCACCGTACTGATAAAACATTTGTCCTTTATTTCATGACATCCATAACACCAAGGGCTTGCAGGGAGTCCGAGGAGATGAAAGGGACGACAGCTGTTTCGCGCTAAGATATGCGCTTCTGCGGGTCCAGATAATCAGAAGACATGACCTCACTTCCTTTCACAGGTGGCTAGGCAGTCTATGTCACATCATTTAAAAATACAATGAAACAATTTCATAAAAACATAGAAAGATCTGAAAGATCATTTAATCCCAGAGGGCCATTAGCATTTAAACAAAAAATCCATTTAGCCTCCTTTTGTAGCAATAATTTGTTATGGTTACTGCCTCTTATAGGATAGTGAACTTGCTCGAATGTAGCAAATTTCAGTATTTTAGGGTTTGCACCAAGACAATCAGTTACATGCATTATAAACCTTTGAGACCCTTTTTGTTTCAAGAGAATGGAAATGCTCCCTTATCCATATAAATAATGGACAAATGGTTTTCTCAATATAAAAAAACCCACATGGGCGAAATATCTCTTATACAATATGTTTTGATCTGCACAAAATAAAGTCCTTTACAAAATGTGTAACGGGACCTATGTGTAAAGGGTTAATAATCAGATCAATCAGATTTAAAAATGTATTTAGACATAAACTGAATAAAAAGTATAGTAACTGCTTAAACAAATTGCAAAAGACTTGTATGATATGCTAGAGCTGCAGTTATACTTGCGTAGGTCGCAAACAGAAGCGGTCAAAAATGCTTGGCTTCATAATGGAGTATTATAAAAAGTTTCTGCATAAGATTACTTTATAAGAGGTCAGTTCCTGGAACGCAAATCACCAGAGATTAACTGTCTGCAGAATGCAGCTGTAGGGCATAATACAGATTGTACCCCAAACTACCACAAAGTGACCAATCGGATTCTCATTTATTTTTAGGCAAAAAAATAAATATATTTTCATTTATTACATTTTAAAAATTACAAAAACTTTGGGGGCCCTGCACGGTTAGTACCTAGTAGAACCCCCTTTTGCAAGTATCACAGCTTGTAAACGATTTTTTGTAGCCAGCCAAAAGTCTTTCAATTCTTGTTTGGGGGATTTTCATCCATTCCTTGCAAAATTCTTCCAGTTCTGTGAGATTCCTGGGTCGTCTTGCATGCACTGCTATTTTGAGGTCTAGCCACAGATTTTCAATGATGTTCAGATCAGGGGACTATGAGGGCCACTGTAAAACCTTCAGCTTGTGCCTTTTGAGGTAGTCTATTGTGGATTTTGAAGTGTGTTTAGGATCATTAACCATTTGTACAACCCATCCTCTTTTCAACATCAGCATTTTTACAGATGGTGTTATGTTTGCATCAAGAATTTGTTGAAATTTTATTGAATCCATTGTTCCCTCTATCTGTGAAATGTTCATTGTGCCATTGGCTGCAACAGAACCCCAAAGCATGATTGATCCACCCCCATGCTTAATGTTTAGTGAGATGTTCTTTTCCTGAAATTCTGTGCCCTTTTTTCTCCACATTTACCTTTGCTCATTGTGGCCAAATATTTGCATGTTAACCTCATCGGTCCACAGGATTTGTTTCCAAAATGCATCAAGCTTGTTTAGATGTTCTTTTGCATACTTCTGATGCTGAATTTTATTGTGAGGATGCAGGAGAAGTTTTCTTCTGATGACTTTTCCATGAAGGGCATATTTGTTCCGGTGTCTCTGAACAGAAAAACAATATACCACAGCTCCAGAGTTTGATAAATCTTCCTGAAGATCTTTTGCAGTCAATGGGTGATTCTGATTTGCCTCTCTAGCAATCCTATGAGCAGCTCTTTCTGAAATTTTTCTTGGTCATCTAGACCTTATCTTGACCAGAACTGTTCCTGTTAACTGCCATTTCTTAATTACATTTCAAACTGAGGAAACAGTAATTTGAAAACGCTTTGCTTTCTTCTTATAGCTTTTTCCTGGTTTGTGGGCCTCTACCATTTTCATTTTCAGACTGCTAGGCAGCCGTTTGTGTGCTGTCTGGGTGTGAACAAAGTCATATTCTAGCAAGATTTCTACATGGTATTTAATCCATCCATCCCTTTGTGTGCTGTCTGGGTGTGAACAAAGTCATATTCTAGCAAGATTTCTACATGGTATTTAATCCATTGCTGCTGTGTTTTTTTTCTTTGGTTCTCTTTTGAAGTGGTCAAAGCTATCTATTTTACTGTTTTATGGCCCTCTGTTGTTATTGGTTTGTTTATCCTGCATAGCATTGCCTGCTCTGGCCTTGTGCTAATTGGCTAATTACTCAGTTTGGCCAATTGGTGCTGCATGTTAGTAGACATTTCAATTCATATATATTCAGCTCTGGCTCAGGATAGCATGCGTGCAACAGACTTTAAGTGCAATAGCTTAAAGTGCTTATAATAAGCAGTTATACAATGGTAGTTAGACAGGACAGGAGACAGGTAAGGTGCATAAGATATTCATACAAATATGCTGCTTCTCGGTCAGTTGTATTGCATTATGCATTAGTCATAGCAATCTGCTCCTTACTTGTTTTAACTTCTGCTTTCTCACATCTCGCACGCCCTTTAACACATTCTGTGCACTCTCTCCAAATCCACCCCTCCCTTCTCCCCTGTCCCATGTATAATGCTGAGGCTCTACTGACATTTCTCACCCACTCCAAACCATCCACTACCTCCATACAGCACTCAAAACGTTCATACAAATCATTGCACCACCAGCTCTTTCTCTTTTTTCTCCTTCTCCTAGTCACTGGCGACATCTCCCCCAACCCTGGGCCTCCTTCCACTAGCATACACCACTCTCCTCCAGCTGCATATAGAAACCCTGCTAATCTTATTAACATTCAGTGCATACCCTCTCCTATGGCTTTCCACTGTGCTCTCTAGAACGCACGGTCTGTGTGTAACAAACTAACTTACATTCACAATTTTTTCCTCTCTAATTCCCTTAACTTTCTGGCTATTACAGAAACCTGGATCCAGCATTCAGACACCACCGCAGCTGCTGCTCTCTCATTTGGTGGGCCTAAATTTTCACATACCGCCAGACCTAAGAATAGACAGGGTGAAGGTGTTGGTTTGCTCCTTTCACCACAATGTGCTTTCCAGGTCACTCCCCAGGTCCCTCACTTATATTTCCTTCCTTTGAAGTCCACAACATCAGACTCTTCAAACCCTTCTCCCTGCGAGTGGCGGTTGTGTATCGCTCTCCAGGCTCCTCCCGCCAGTACCTGGATCACTTTGCCACCTGGCTTCCTCACTTTCTATGCTGTGACATCCGGACCCTCATAATGGGAGACTTTAACATCTCCATCAATGATCCCCTCTCCCAATCTGCCTCTCATCTACTTTCTCTAACCTCCTCATTCGGCCTCTCACAATTTACTAATTCTCCTACGCATGAAGACGGGAATACCCTGGACCTGGTTTTCTCCCGTCTCTGCTCACTGCATGACTTTACTAACTCCCCTCTCCCGCTCTCGGACCACAACCTTCTTTCCTTCTCTGACAAGAACTGTCTCCTCACCCGGGACACCCCCACTTACCACACTTATAGGAATACATGTGCCATTAATACCCAGCAGCTTAAGGACAATCTCCACACATCTTTAGCCCCCATCTCCTCCCTCTCCTGTCCAGACTTAGCATTGTCACACTACAATAATACACTGAAGAGTGCGCGAATGAAGCAGCACCTTCAGCATACAGAAAGACCTGACACAGACAATGGCAGCCCTGGCACACAATGCAAACACGCTTTCTTCAGCGTTGCTCATGGTGTGCTGAGCGTCAGTGGAGAAAATCTCTTTTAGCAGAGGACTTCATCCACTATAAATTCATGCTCAAAACCTATAACTCTGCCCTTCATCTGGCCAAACAATCCTACTTCACCACCCTCATCACTTCACTGTCCAACAATCCAAAACGACTTTTTGAAACCTTAAACTCCCTCCTGAAACCTAAAGCACAGGCCCCCATCACTAACCTCAGCGGTGAGGATCTGGCCACTTACTGTATGCTCCGCTCTATAGGCCTCAAGGACTCTGTTCTCTCCTGGTTCTCCTCCTACCTCTCTGACCGCTCCTTCACTGTATCTTTTGCTGGCTCCTCTTCCTCTCCTCGTCCCCTTACTATCGGAGTTCCGCAGGGCTTAGTCCTAGGCCCCATCCTCTTCTCTCTATACACTGCCCCTATTGGACAAACAATCAACAGATTTTGGTTCCAGTATCATCTCTATGCTGACGACACCCAACTATACATTTCTTCACCTGATATCACCCCTACTCTAATACAAAATACCAAGGATTGTCTGTCTGCTGTCTCTATGATCATGTCCTCCCTCTATCTTAAACTGAATCTCTCTAAAACTGAACTTCTTGTGTTTCTCCCCTCTACTAACCCAACTCTACCTAACATCATAATCCATAACTCCCAAGCAGCACGCCCGCTGTCTTGGGGTCATATTCGACAATAACCTTTCCTTTACTCCCTATATCCGATCACTCACTCACTCTTGTCACCTGCATCTTAAAAACATCTCCAGAATCCGACCTTTTCTCACCTTTGAAGCTGCTAAAACTCTTACTGTCGCTCTTATTCACTTTCGTCTGGACTACTGCAACTCTCTTCTGATCGGTCTCCCTCTTACCAAACTTTCTCCTCTCCAGTCCGTCCTGAATGCGGCAGCCAGGGTAGTATTTCTGCCCAGCCGCTTCACCGATGCCTCCATCTTGTGGCAGTCATTACACTGGTTGCCGATTCGCTACAGGGTCCAATATAAACTCATTGCTCTCACCCACAAAGCTCTCCAGAGTTCTGCACCGCCTTATATCTTCTCTCTCATCTCTGTCTATCGCCCTACACGTGCCCTCTGTTCTACAAATGACCTAAGTCTAACATCCCCCATAATCCGAACCTCACACCTCCGTCTCCAAGACTTCTCTCATGCTGCGCCAGATCTCTGGAATGCTCTACCCCAGGCGATCCGACTGATGCCTAGCCCCCATGTCTTCAAGCGCGCTTTAAAAACCCATCTCTTTAAACAAGCCTACCACCTCAACTACTCAGTAAACTAACTTTCCCCTGTTCCCTCTTTCTAAATATTATTCAGAATCTGTTCCCTACTATTCATCTGTCTCTACACCCTCCATACACAAGATAACTGCACTCGATACTTGATTATTGCACTTAAACATACTGGCTGATGACTGGATCATGCAGCTTTATATGAAAATCCCTATTTATTATTATTGCCAGACCTGAAATAACAAGCAATTTTCACCTATTGTGTCCCCCCATTTCCTTGTAGAATGTAAGTTTGCGAGGAGAGACCTCACTCCTAATGTAACTGTTTAAACTGCCTTAAATTGTATTGAATTTATTGTCTGTACACGTCCCCGCTTAATTGTAAAGTGCTGCGGAATATGATGGCGCTATATACAGTTAGGTCCATATATATTTGGACAGAGACAACATTTTTTTAATTTTGGTTTTAGACATTACCACAATGAATTTTAAACAAAACAATTCAGATGCAGTTGAAGTTCAGACTTTCAGCTTTCATTTGAAGGTATCCACATTAAAATTGGATGAAGGGTTTAGGAGTTTCAGCTCCTTAACACGTGCCACCCTGTTTTTAAAGGGACCAAAAGTAATTGGACAGATTAAATAATTGTAAATAAAATGTTCATTTCTAGTACTTGGTTGAAAACCCTTTGTTGACAATGACTGCCTGAAGTCTTGAACTCATGGACATCACCAGACGCTGTGTTTCCTCCTTTTTGATGCTCTGCCAGGCCTTCACTGCGGTGGTTTTCAGTTGCTGTTTGTTTGTGGGCCTTTCTGTCTGAAGTTTAGTCTTTAGCAAGTGAAATGCATGCTCAATTGGGTTGAGATCAGATGACTTGACATGGCCATTCAAGAATATTCCACTTCTTTACTTTAATAAACTCCTGGGTTGCTTTGGCTTTATGTTTTGGGTCATTGTCCATCTGTAGTATGAAAGGACGACCAATCAGTTTGGCTGCATTTTGCTGGATCTGAGCACACAGTATGGCTCTGAATACTTCAGAATTCATTTGGCTGCTTCTGTCCTGTGTCACATCATCAATAAACACTAGTGACCCAGTGCCACTGGCAGCCATGCATGTCCAAGCCATCACACTGCCTCCGCCGTGTTTTACAGATGATGTGGTAGGCTTTGGATCATGAGCTGTACCATGCCTTCGCCATACTTTTCTCTTTCCATCATTCTGGTAGAGGTTGATCTTGGTTTCATTTGTCCAAAGAATGTTCTTCCAGAACTGTGCTGGCTTTTTAGATGTTTTTTAGCAAAGTCCAGTCTAGCCTTTTTATTCTTGATGCTTATGAGTGGCTTGCACCGTGCAATGAACCCTTTGTATTTACTTTCACGCAGTCTTCTCTTTATGGTAGATTTGGATATTGATACGCCTACCTCCTGGAGAGTGTTGTTCACTTGGTTGGCTGTTGTGAAGGGGTTTCTCTTCACCATGGAGATTATTCTGCGATCATCCACCACTGTAGTCTTCTGTGGGCGCCCAGGTCTTTTTGCATTGATGAGTTCACCAGTGCTTTCTTTCTTTCTCAGGATGTACCAAACTATAGATTTTGCCACTCCTAATATTGTAGCAATTTCTCGGATGGGTCTTTTCTGTATTTGCAGCTTAAGGATGACTTGTTTCACCTGCATGGAGAGCTCCTTTGACCGCATGTTTACTTCACACCAAAACCTTCCAAATGCAAGCACCACACCTCAAATTAACTCCAACTTTTATCTGCTTAATTGAGAATGACATAACGAAGGGATTGCCCACACCTGTCCATGAAATAGCCTTGGAGTCAATTGTCCAATTACTTTTGGTCCCCTTTAAAAACAGGGTGGCACATGTTAAGGAGCTGAAACTCCTAAACTCTTCATCCAATTTTAATGTGGATAATACCCTCAAATGAAAGCTGAAAGTCTGAACTTCAACTGCATCTGAATTGTTTTGTTTAAAATTCATTGTGGTAATGTCTAGAACCAAAATTAGAAAAATGTTGTCTCTGTCCAAATATATATGGACCTAACTGGAAATAAAAATTATTATTGTTATTATAATTATTAAGAACCCATGGCTGCTTTTTTTTGGCACGAGGTTAGAGGAGGCTGGGTTTTTATAAAGCTGGGAAGTTTGGATCACCTGGCCTTTCCTAACGATGGTAGTGAACAAGCCATTACGCTAACAGGTTAATTTGCATCAGGCCATTTTCGTTTTTTGTAATTTTTAAAATGTAAAAAATTATATTTTTTTTTTGTCTAAAATACAAAGAAAATGTGTCATCTTTAAATTGAGGCCTTTTAGAGATCATCTCAACAATTGCTCAACTGTTCACAATAACAGTAATTTTGACCAGGGGTGCCAAAACGTAAAAAGTGTTACAAAATGTGTAGAGAACAAGGCATAAAGACAAAGCCACTAACCAGGAGCAAATTACTCAAAAAAAACTGGAGAAACAAAATGATAGTTACATAGTTAAATAGGTTGAAAAAAGACCTAAGTCCATAAAGTTCAACCTTTCTCCACCACTTATACATTTTGTCGCTAAATTATTTATAACCCACAATGTTATCTGTACTGAGGAAATCATCCAGCCCTTTTTTAAGCTGTTATAGTGTCTGCCATTACTACCTCTTGTGGTACAACATTCCACATTCTGACTGCTCTAACTGTAAAGAATCCTTCCTATTTATCTTCCAAAATCGCCTTTCTTCCACCCGTAATGAGTGCCCCCTGGTCTTAAGTATGGTCTTTGGAAAGAATAAGTCATGCGCCCGTCCTTTGTACTGACCACACATATATTAATACTTATAAATGAGATCTCATCTGAGACGTCTTTTTTCTAAGCTAAACAAGCCCAACCTTTCCAACCTCTCATCATCTGAGAGGCCTTCCATCCCTTGTAATAATCTAGTTTCTGCCTTTGCACTGACTCTGAATATCCTTTTTAAAATGTGAAGCCCAAAACTGGATCCCATATTTTAGATGTGGTCTCACAAGTGATTTATAGAGGGGTAACAGTACCTTGGGATCGCAGGATTTTATTTCTCTTTTTATACCTCCTAAAACCTTATTTGCTTTTGCGGCAGCTGCTTGACATTGAGTACTGCTGCGCAGCTCACTTGTAACCAGAATACTCAAGTCCTTCTCCTGTTCTGCAGTCCCGAGTATACTCCCATTTAATGTATGTGCAGCAATGGGATTACGCCATCCTAGGTGCATTAGTCTACCTTTATCAACATTAAATCTCATTTGCCAAGTGTTTGCCCATTCAGATATCTTACCCAGATTGTTCTGCAATATTTTAATGTCAAGGTCAGATTTTCGTATCCTACATAGTTTGGTGTTGTCAACAAAGATTGACACTTTACTCTCAATCCCATCCCCAAGGTCACTAACAAAGAGGTGAAAAAGAATTAGTAATAGTACAGATCCTTGCGGTCAGGGGCAGACATACCGTGCAGCCGAAGCAGCTGCATCAGGGCCCGGAGGTGGAGGAGGGCCTTTGCAGGGTGTAGCATCGGCATCTCTGCCCCCTGCCAGGCAGAGACGCCGTCCCTCTCACCTCCCCACTCCCCGCGCGGCGTCCTCCTGCGCTCCTCTTCCTGCTGCTGCCGGCACGCGCAGCTTCCCGGGCACTGTGCTTAGGGCGCGCGTGAGCACTCCCCCTCTCTTAAAGGGACTTCGCGCGCCGTCCTAAAGAGTCCCCGGCCAATAGCCGGAGGACGTCCCATATATAAGGCACCTCCTCCAAAATGGAGGTGCCCGAGCAATAGTTGATGCACAGCATACTTACCTCTGCTTCAGCCTTCAGGTCCAGTTGCCAGCCTGACTACTGTTCCAGTCCGCCAGTCTGACTACTCTCCAGCCCGACAGTCTTCCGTTCTACCCGCCAGTCTGTCTATGGGCAAGTCCGCCTGCTTAACAGGAAGCACCTGCCAGTTACCTGCCTGCTACCTACCGTTCCTGCTAGCCCGCTCACCTGGGAGCACTCGCCTGTTACCTGCTAGCCTACCTGGAGGCTCCTGCTGTCACTTGCCGTGACCACCCGCCTGCTAACCAAGAGACTTCAGCCTGACTGGCCGTCACTTGCCGTGACCACCTGATAGCCTACCTGGAGGCTCCTGCTGTCACTTGCGGTGACTACCTGTCTGCTAACTTAGAGACTTCAGCCTGCTCTGCCGTCACGTGCCGTGACCATCTGTCAACTACCAAGAGACTTCCGCCTGCTTGTTGTGTCCATCCGCTATACCAGTCAGTCCCAGTCTGCTGACCCGTGGGAGCCACCTGCTCTCTTAAAAGGTCGTCCCCAGAGTAGCACCTGGTCCCTCTGCTCAGTCCCCCCCTGGTCACGGAGTCGTTAGCCACCGTACGACCAGGGTCGGTCTGAGTTGATACTTAGTCACGCCCCTCTGGGTCCCTCCTTGCACCGCGGCACAGAGGTTCCACCACCCGGATCAGTAACACAGGGCAGCTAATACAGAGTGCAATCTGGCCTGTTTCTCAAAGCCTAAGGTTCCGGGGGCCCATGGCCAGATTGCCCTCATCATACGCAGCGGGCAGGGAGCGATACCTGCAGCTCCGCTGCCTACAGGAGAAAATGGCAGCGGAGCTACAGGGATAAGTCCTTTGCTTCATGCCAGGCGCTTTTTATCTGACACAGGCGCACAACAGGTGTTCCAAGCTGCATATTTCCTTGTAGATTGTAAGCTTGCGAGCTTGTAACTGTTTAACCTGTCTTACTTTGTATTGAATTTATTGTCTGTATATGTCACAGCTTAATCTTAAGTGCTGCGGAATATGTTGGCGCTATATAAATAAAAATTCTTATTATTATATTTAGATCCATTGCCTGGGCTTCCAAACATGTAACATGCTAACATCGAGCACAGATATATTCATGCTCAAACGGTTGATCAAGGTACGTGTATGACTCGCCCCCTGGGCCTAGTGTGGACGTGTGTGGGATACCCGGAGCCGGGTCTCTGGGGGTTGTAGAATCCGTGGCGGTGACCCGGTCCCGTGGCTCAGGGTGGTCAGGCCGATGGCGGTATTTTGTGGGGGTTTTAGGTTAATTGTCCGACTACGCCACCCGTGAATTGCGGTCAGCGCGGACCGCCGCTGCAAGGCAGACCGCTGGGGCTGATGGTGTGTGCAGCTGAGGTAGTGTGACTCCCCACGGGAAGAGTGGAGCCCCAGGGCAGTGTAGTTGATGGTGAGGGTGATAGTGCACGGGAGTCCCAGCACTAGTAGTGCTGGTGCGGCAATGAAGCAGGAACGACTCAGAGTCTTTGCAGTGCAGTTCAGAGTCTTTACTGGTGATATTAAGGCAGACCCTCCCGGGAGTACTGGCTAACATAAGGGGCCTGTTCAGTCTGCGAGCAAACAAGAGTTCCCCTGGCCAGGTGGAGTTGTAGGCCTCCCCGTCTATCTGCACTCTTTCTGGCTACCTTGCTGTAAGCGGGTAGAAGTAGCCCACGTCCCTGAGTATACCGTGTGGTGCTCACCCGTATGGCTGGTGACTTGGGGCCTTATGTTAGCCTCCGCTCCTGGATGGCGGTGCTGGTCCCTTCCTTGTGACTGAGCCTCCGGGCTTCTATGGCCAGAGGACCTGGAATCCCCTGCCGGCTGGTTTCTGCTGCTGGGTGGATATCAGTCCCCACAGCCTCGGACTCCTGTGTTCAGTTCCTAGATTCTTCTGCCAGGGCAAGCTCTGCTCAGCTCCAGCCCCTGGTCTTCAGCTACTGCTCCTACAGAGCTCCTGCTGTAACTCTCCCTGTGTCTGGAACTGTCTCCAGGCTCTGACTGAACTCTAATCCCGCCCCAGACCCAGTTTATAAGGGCAGATTCCTCTCCTCCCAGGTCTGGGCAGGAAGTGTTGCATGCTTAAGGGCTCCTGACCAGAGAAACCTCCCACTTGCTCTCAGACGTAATATTTCTATTACTGTGGCAACCAGACCCCTGGGGTGCCACATGTACATCTCACAAGAGGCACACCTAGTAGAATTGTCCATGGAGCACATACTAAATGGGGATAAACAGTACAGATAAAAGCAGAAAGGAATGGAAAACGAGTAAGGAAAACACTAAACCATTGTATTATGTTAAACTATGATATTGTGTTTAACTATGCACTTATCTCCAGACCTGCACTTAAAATGCAGACGCAGCTCCATTCAGCAGTCTCCCTTAGAGTCTCTGGAACAAGTAGTTCTCCAACCAGCACAGCTGGTGATGAAACGAGTCCAAAGTGTATGAATATGAGTTTCACAACAGGCTCATGTACAAGTGCTTCTCACTAAATTAAAATATCATTAAAAACTTGATTTATTTCAGTTCTTCAAAACAAAAAGTGAATCTCATATATTATATAGTCATTACTAGCAGAGTGTTCTATTTCAACTGTTTATTTCTGTTAATGTTGATGATTATGGCTTACAGCCATTGAAAACACAAAAGTCATTATCTCAGTAAATTAGAATAATTAACAAAAAACACCTGCAAAGGCTTCTTAAACATTTAAAAGGGTCCCTTAGTCTGTTTCAGTAGGCTCCACAATCATGGGGAAGACTGCTGACTTAAATTAGAATACTTTATAACAACAGCTTGAAAAATGTTTTTAAAATCCGAAATGTTGGCCTACTGAAATGTATGTTCAGTAAATGCACTCAATACTTGGTCGGGGCTCCTTTTGCATCAATTACTGCATCAATGCGGCGTGGCATGGAGGCGATCAGCCTGTGGCACTGCTGAGGTGTTATGGAAGCCCAGGTTGCTTTGATAGCAGCCTTTACTGAGATAATGACTTTTGTGTTTTCATTGGCTGTAAGCCATAATCATCAACATTAACAGAAATAAACACTTGAAATAGATCACTCTGTTTGTAATGACTCTATATAATATATGAGTTTCACTTTTTGTATTGAAGAACTGAAATAAATTAACTTTTTGATGATATTCTAATTTAGTGAGAAGCATTTGTATAAGAGAACCTCCTGGAGCCAAGCAGCAGGACGGCTATAGAAGCTGAGCAGAATCAGGTCAGTTATTGTAAGTCTATGAACAAATTGAAAAAGCAATGTGTACCTGAAATGTCAGGTGGATTACATGTTACATAACTTCACATGCCTCAACTTCTTCTTTTGATATTTACAGGAAAACATTGCATCACACTTGTCATTTATTAATGAAATGAGCTGTCCTATATCATGCTAAGTGCCTATACTGATATAACTCAAGTCTCCAAATACCCAGTGGGGCAAGGTTATACTTCTAGTATCCCTGGCACGCTATACCTTTTATTCTAGACTGTAAGAGGATTAAAAATGAGTTTGCCACCCTCTTAGAAAAATTAAGGACTTATGCTACCTGAGCCAAACTTTTTAAGGGGTTATCCAGGACTAGTTTATTTTTTTACTAAGGGCCTAAGACCTAACAGGCAGGCAGTTGCTAACTATCTTCCTGTCCTGCCCCTTCTGCCTGTGATTCTGCTGATTCACGTCAGCAGAGCAGTTCTTCCTCTTCCGAGCAGCTGTGCCGATGGAGTGTAATTGCCAAAGTCATGCTGATTGACAGCTAGCTCCCAGGAAGCTGGCTGTCAGTTGGCATGACATCAGCAGTCATACTCCATTAACAGAACAGCGCAGAAGAGAAGCAGCTGCTCTGTCGACACAATGTCAGCGGAAGTGACGCGCCCCCTGGGCCGTGGGGTACCCGGTGCTGGGCCGGTAGGTGCTGGGGGTTGTAGTCACTGTGGCGGTGACCCGGTCCATGACCCAGGGCGGTCAATCCAAGGGGAATTTATAGGGGTTTTATTAAAGAGTCAGACTACGCCACCTGTGGAGTGCGGCTAAAGGGGGCCGCCGCTGCGGAACAGTCCTCTGAAGCTGGTGGTTTTGCAGCAATGATGGTATAACTCCCCACAGGAAGAGTTAGCTTCAGGGCAGTGTGTGGATCATGGTGGTTGTGCAGGTTGTGCTGGGCGTTGTAGTGCAGTGAGGAATGGCGCAGCAAGGAACACAGAGACAAGGTAGTGCAGTCCCAGGGTCTTTACTCTCAGTTGTTGCAGTCCAGATTACAGGTACCAGAGCAATCTCCCCTTCGTGCTGTGCGTACTCAGTGAGGGGCTCAGTCCACCCCCAGATAGCTCCGGAGTACTTATCAAGACCCCCTTCTGTGTCCTTTCTCTGGCCTCTTCCCTGCACCTTACACCTAATGACTCCAATCCGGTACCCGCGGGCCTTGGCGGGCGACGTATGTTCCGTCCCCTGGGTCCTATGTGGCTACCTTCTCGGTGAGACTGGTGTGGACTTGTGGCTACAGGACATAAAGTTCTACAGCCTCCGGTTTCTAGCTGAGACTTGCAATCTTCTACTAGTTGAGGGCTCTGGTTCCCTTCTTCTGGCCTGACTCCTCCACCTCCAGGCAGATTCGGGAGTACGGGTGGCCTCCCTTCTGTTCCTGCAGCCTTCCTGCTCCCTCTCCTCTCTTCTCTCCCAGACTTGGGCCTCACTGGCTAAGCCCGCCTCTGGAGCAGAGCTTATGCAGAGCCTCTGCTCCTGTCACTTCTCCTCCTCTGACTGAACACACTGATCTAAGATGGTTTCCTATTTATACTCTCTCTGTCATGTGGTCCCGTAAGCTGCCTTCTCCACCCACACCCACTACATAGTCCCCTCCTGCCAGCTAGGGAACCTGGAACTGTGCTCTTGACTCGCCCCCTGGGACGTGGGACACTCGGATCCGGGCGACAGGGCAATAATGGGGGTAGTAGTGGCAACCTGGTCTGTGGCTTAGGGTGGTCAGACCAGTGGCAGTCTTCTATATGTTTTGCAATGTCCGACTACGCCACCCGTGGATTGCGGTCAAAGTGAACCGCCGCTGCAGGGCAGACCGCTGAGGCTGGTGTTGTGGGTGCAGCAGAGAATAGTATAACTCCCCACGGGAGGAGTGTAGCCTCAGGGCAGTGAGCGTAGATGGTGGGGGTCGTGGTGCAGGGCGTCCCAGTACCGTTAGTGCTGGCACGGTAAGGAACACAAAGACAACGTGTTGCAGTCCAGGGTCTTTTACTCACAGTTCGTATACTCCAAGCCACTTCTGTACAGGTAGTGACTGCCCAAGTCGTGCTGCGTCCACCAGGTGAGGGACTCGGTCAACCCCCAGGCAATTCAGGAGCATGGCACAGAACTCCCTTCTATCCTTCCTCTGGCCGTGCCCCACCAGTGACCAAACTTCTGTCCGGCTGCCTCGGGCCTTCTCTGGGAGAACTTGGCGCCAGCTTCCCTGGCCCTATGTGGTGCCTTCCTAGTAGGTTTAGAGAGGGGTCGCACCAATAGATGATCACGACCTCCTGTTCTTGGCTGAGGATTATTTGCCTCCACCAACTTGGGATCCGGTACCCTTTTCTTGCCTAACCCGTCACCCGTAATCTCCTGGGTCCTTAGGGTCCCTTCTACCTTTGTGTTCCTGGGCCTTTCTATTCTTTGGTTCCTTCTCTTTCTGTTCTGTTCCTTTCTCTTTCTGTTCTGTTCCTTTTCCCTCTCTCCCTCTCGCCCTGCCCGTGTCCCTGGGCCTGGCTCTGGAGCAGAACTCCTGCGGAGCCTCTGCTCCCCTTCTCCTCCACTCTCACTTTCTCCTCACAGATTGGACCCAACTCTAAGATGGTGCCCACCTTTTATACCTTCTCCTCCGTGTCTGAGCCCTGGTGACCTGCATCCAATGAGCTCCTTCCTATGCCCAGAAACCAGCCCCTATCTGCTCCCACATCACTAGGGTTCCCCCCCCCTCCCCACTCCAGCCAGGGACATAGTCAGTCATGCCTGCATACTAATGGGAGCACCGTAGAGCTGTCCCCCGGAAATGAGGAGTGTATATGTGTGCAGCTAACTGAGCCCTGGTCCATACCCCATCCTTACCCGGGAGTGGAATACCACACCTCTGGATGAGGTGCAATACCCCTGTAGCGGCCGAACCCTCGGGGTGCTACACTCTCCTTTAGGAGCAATCTTGCCCTGCCACTGCTGCGGGTATGTGTTGGATGCAGGTGTTAGGGTCCTAAGCTGTACCCCTTCCTTACCTGAGGGTGAGATACCACACCTCTGGGTGAGATGCAGTACCTCTGTGGCGACCGAACCCTCAGGGGCGCCACAGAAGCAGCAGAATCGCCAGCAGGAAAGGTCTGTGACCGCTCTGAGCAAGCAGAGAGAGTCTGCAGGCCGGATAGGCAGATAGTTAGCAATTACCTGCCTGTTAGTTCTTAGGACAATAGTAAAAAAATATAATAGTTCCGGATAACCTCTTTAAGTTCTGAATTGTCTAAGACTGATATATACATAATAGGTCACAAAGGGCTACCATAGGGATGCTAACTGGTTACCTAAGTTGCCTTATTAGTATGTAAGTGTTGTATTTCAGTTGATGGCACCATGCCATGCAATATAATATATAGTATTTCTGATAAGTAACACCAGCAATGTGCACTTTTGCTGGTTAGTAATGTGCTCATACAGTTAGATATGTAGTAAAAAGACCTTTTAAGTCATGCTAATTTACCCTACTATCACTTATGCATGTGGATGTTGAAACCACACTGCACTAGATGGGTGACATATTTATAGAAAAATTGCTCCACAAATAATGCCTTACAGGATGTCATTGGTAGTAGCTAGGAGCTCTGAGGTGCTGCTCAGTAGAGACAATGCTTGAGCTGTGTACTTAAGATTTCTGCAACAAGTTGCTCGTGATTGGGTCAGCAGATGTCATTGTGTAAGCACCACAAGCTCTCCCATGCCCACTGGAAGTGTGACAAAAAGTGTAATAAGTTTTTTGGTTCAGACATCAGGTACACACCGATAGTACAGCCTGACAAAATTAAAAGAGCTGTGGAGCCAAGCAGAGAGTGTTGTCATAGATAGCTAGCAAGTGGGGGTAAGTATCACTTGCCATGTATGTTGGCCACCCCAAAGGTTATACAAAAGGCTACAGAGGAGCAAATAGGAAGGTCCAGCCAGTATTGCTGTTAGTGTAGTATGTCCAAGGTAAGAGAGACCAATCCAGCCCATATGCATGAGGGGAGCAAAGAGGTTAACTTCTATGAAGGAAGAATACATCACCAAATAGGCAAAATTTAGTTGCCCACAAGGGGCATGGAGATTACTGAGAAAGAGGGAGTCGGTATACTGAAAAATACATTAAAAACACATAAAAAACATGTCAAACATGTGGCACGCAAGCTTCTGTCTAAAGAAGAATATGGCATGTCTCATGTTTCACATAGTTCTGTGTTTTTAATTTATTCTTGTGAGTATAATAAAAAGCCCAATTGGAAGCCAATTGTCCGGCACTGCTGCTCTATGTAGAATTGTTCTTTAAAGGGGTTTTCCCACGAATAAAAGTTATTTTTAATCAATAGATCTTGGAATGATAATAAATTTCACAATTGAATGTATTTAAATAAAATGTTCCTGTGCTGAGATAATCTTATAAATGTGCCCCTGCTGTGTACTGTGTAATGGCTGAGTCTGACCGTGCAGGAACATGGTCTGATCATACCACATCTCCTGGGCAGGGGAGGAAGCAAAAGAGTATACAGACATTACAGCAGGAGATCACAGCTGATTCTCTCTTTGAAGTAAAACATTATTTAAAAACAGGCAGAGAAATGTTTTAACTCACAAAAAGATCTTACTCCAGTGTTGCATTTGTAGCACCCTGAGGATTCGGCTGCTACAGGGGTATTGCACCTCAACCCAGAGGTGTGATATTCCACTCCCGGGTAAGGAAGGAGTGTGGAACTGAGCTCAGATAGACTGCATGCACTACATACATCCCATTCCAGAGGAGCAGGCCGACGGCACTCCCACTTAGAAATGTGCAGGTGCGACCGAGCCTGTTCCTGGCTGGAGTGGGAGGGGGGAGGAACATCCCATGTAGTGTAGGGGCAGATAGGGGGAGCAGTCTGGGTAGTGATAGGAGCTCATTGGGTGCTGGTCACCTGAGCTCACACATAGAGGGTGTATATAAGGTGGGCACCATCAAAGATCAGGGTCAGACGCAGAGAGGAAGTCAGACGCAGAGAGGAAGTCAGATGCAGAGGACAAGCCTGCAGCAAGAGAGAGAAAGAAACAACAGCCCTGGAGAGAGAGTGGAGTGCAGAAAGACCCAGAGGGGGACAAAGAAGGGACCCAAGAACCCAAATAAGAACACCGGGTGAGGAGTCAGCAGAAGGGTACCGGAACCCAAGCTGGTGGGGGCAAAGACATTCCCCAGCCAGAGACCGGAGACCGTGGGCAGTGTCTGTCACGGTCACCCACTACATTCACCCTGAAGGCACACCACATGGAGGGTCAGGGAACCTGAGGCCAAAGGTTGCCCAACAGAAGGCCCGAGGGAGCTGGATTTAGGTGAATCACTGGTGGGGACGGCTGAAGAACGGACAGAGGGAGAGCTCAGGGCCACGCTCCGGACTTGTTTGGGGGTTGGCTGGATCCAGGACCTGGTGGACGCAGCACGGCTCGGGTGGTCACTTGGAGCTAGAGTGACCAGGAACATCTGCAGTAAGTAAAGACCCTTAACTGCACAACCCGAGTCTGTCATCATTACCGGCTGCACCGCACCACCACAACCCCCATCCTCTGCGCCTGTCCCCTCTGAGGCTATACCCCTCCCGTTGGGGGTTATCCCACCAAGCTGCGCACCCACCATCAGCCTCAGCGGACCCTGCAGCAGCGGCGGCCACAGTGACCGCATCACAACGGGTGGCGTAGTCGACACAACGAACTTTAATAACATCAGTAAGGACTGCCACATAACACTGAGCTTGACGCCCTGGGCACGGGACCGGGTCACAGCCGCTCGGAGACTACAACCCCCCCCCCATCTGATCCGGTGCCGGGTATTCCCCTCAAAAAGGAATATGTCCCAGGGGGCGCGTCAACTTTGGCGTAGTCGGCAGGATTACGTGCCCGCAACACCCGGGTACTGCGTGCCTGAAGAAAAGTGCAAGTTTACCTCAGAAAGAAGACTCCTGCCGGTTCCGGAGGGTCCACGCCATCGGACTCCATCACCAGTCGTTTCCCGCCGATTGTCCGCCATTTCCAGCTTGTTCCCGCCATCTGCAGAGTTTCCCGCCACTGGGAAGCGATTCCCGCCAAAACCGCAGATTTCCCGCCTTGGAAGAGCAGCGGACGCCATTATGGGCGTGCCAAAGGAGAGCAAGAGGCCACCTCCCATCGTGGGCCGGGACAGAAAATGGCGCCAAAAGTGGAAACCGCCCCCACCAACAGAGACTGTGATGCTGGAGGTGTCTGTCAGCGTGAAAGAACTCCCCCTGGAGCTGACAGTCACCGAGTTGCCCCGGGACCGCCCTCGAAGTGGGAGGAGACGAAAGAAAAGAGCAAAGATGGGTGTCGCTTTGAGCGGTCTAGAACGAGCGCACCCGGAGACGAGGTGTCCAGAGCAAGAGCACCCGGAGTCGAGAAGAGAAAGAATAGACCCGGGAATGGAGCGGCAGCAGTGCAGCACCGGCCCGCTGGCCAGGAGCCTGCAAAAGGAAGAAGGAGGAGAGCAGAGCAGCACCGGCCCGCTGGCCAGGAGCCTGCCGGAAGCAGAGCAGAGCAGCACCGACCCGATGGTCAGGAGCCTGCTGGAGTCAACAACCCCGCTAGGCTTAGCGGAGATCCTGGCGCAGCTTCCCCGAGATCGGGAGTGCGCGCGGAGTGCCCTGGAGGGCCTCGCGGGAAGGATGGCCCGAGTGCAGAGGGAGGTCCTGGCGGAGTGGGGCCGGGAGATGGCCCAGCAAGCTGGAACCCGTCCACGGAACCCGCTCCCTTGGAAGAAGACATCGACTGCCTCTGCGGATGACGCGGGAGGACCCAAGGCCGGAGACGGCGCAGAAGAGGGAGCGAGACGCATGGCAGCAGGTAAGGGGGATGCCTATACCCCATACCGGAAGACCGCTTACCTGCCCCAGCTCCCCGTCGCAGAGCCCGAAGGTCCCCCGGCCGCACCCGAGACCGCCATGACACCGCCACCGACTAGGCCCCGACCGGAAGCCGCCGTCGCGACCCCGGTGACGTCACGCGTCGTGACCCGGAGCGTGGCGAAGGAGGAGGAGCCTCCGGCCTGGTCGCAGGGCCTAGCGTTTCCGGGCGCCGCATCCCCAGCAGAGCCATCTACCTCCGCGGAGCCTCCGGCCTGGTCGCAAGGCCAGGTAGCCCAGGGCGCCGCCGTCCTAACAGTTCCATTTACCTTCCAGATGCCCCCGGCCTGGCCGCAAGGCCTGGGCAACCTGGGTGCCCCCACCATCGCGCTCGCACCCGCAACACCAAGGGTGCCATATCTGGGAGAGGACCCCTTCAGCCAGCTAACGTGGCCGGACGGGCGGCCTTTCATCTGGCCCAAAGAATTCTTGGAACTGGAGCGACAAAAGAAGTTGGGGCCCTTGTGTGAGCCCCTAATCCCGGCTCCGAAGCCCGTGACTCGGGTCTCGCCTCCACTCGAGGAAGCCCAGTTCGTGTGGGACCCCACGGGAGAAGATTTGATGGGGTTCACCGGAGAGACTCGGGCAGCTGCAGCAGAGCGTACCGAGTGTTGCCGTCAACAGCTGGCAGAGTTCAAGAGAGAGCGGGAGGAGAGGCGGGCCAGAGAGCAATGGGCCCAGACCCGCAGCGCGGAGCAAAAGAGTCGGACCAGAAGGAACCCCCGTGCAGCAGATCGTCCCCGTACCATCGGGACGGTAATAAAGTTTAATGCGCAGCATGGGTGGGGCTTCATAAGGGACCGGAGCACCATGGGTGATGTCTTCGTTACTCGACGGGACGTCGAGTCCCACCTGCCAGAGGGTCACAAAGGCCGTGACCTCTACGTCGGTGATGAGGTAACGTTCACCCGGCACAAGTGTGCCAAGGGACCTTATGCCCTCCACGTGCACCGCCTGACGGAGGAGGAGTTGCGGTGTAGGGAGGAGGAGCCAGAAGACCCGGACGGGTTCAAGGCTAGAAGGTACTATGACTGAAATAGTACAAAGGACTGTATATAGTTACCTGTCGGGGTACCCAAGCAACCGTTGCTGCTAAAGTAGTCCCCGTTGGGACCAGTGAACTGTTTACCTGTGTGACCCCTTCCATACCAGGCTGAGGACTGTGAGCAGCCATCCCTTTCCCTTTACCTGGCCGGGGACTGAGAACGGCCAAAATTTCCCTGTACATAGTTGCGCTTCCTAAAGCGCCCCCTACCGGTTTTATATGAGAAACTGTTTTTCAAAAGACTGTCGCACTTTACCTGGTCACGAGTTGCACGGTGACCAGAGGAGGAAGAAAGAAAAAGACGACGAGAAAGTTTTATATATATATGTTTTATGTGTTTTACATGTTTATAAAAATTTGTATGTTTTGGTGTTTTATGTCTTGCAGCCCGAGGACGTGCTGTGATTTACCAGGGGGGAATGTAGCACCCTGAGGATTCGGCTGCTACAGGGGTATTGCACCTCAACCCAGAGGTGTGATATTCCACTCCCGGGTAAGGAAGGAGTGTGGAACTGAGCTCAGATAGACTGCATGCACTACATACATCCCATTCCAGAGGAGCAGGCCGACGGCACTCCCACTTAGAAATGTGCAGGTGCGACCGAGCCTGTTCCTGGCTGGAGTGGGAGGGGGGAGGAACATCCCATGTAGTGTAGGGGCAGATAGGGGGAGCAGTCTGGGTAGTGATAGGAGCTCATTGGGTGCTGGTCACCTGAGCTCACACATAGAGGGTGTATATAAGGTGGGCACCATCAAAGATCAGGGTCAGACGCAGAGAGGAAGTCAGACGCAGAGAGGAAGTCAGATGCAGAGGACAAGCCTGCAGCAAGAGAGAGAAAGAAACAACAGCCCTGGAGAGAGAGTGGAGTGCAGAAAGACCCAGAGGGGGACAAAGAAGGGACCCAAGAACCCAAATAAGAACACCGGGTGAGGAGTCAGCAGAAGGGTACCGGAACCCAAGCTGGTGGGGGCAAAGACATTCCCCAGCCAGAGACCGGAGACCGTGGGCAGTGTCTGTCACGGTCACCCACTACATTCACCCTGAAGGCACACCACATGGAGGGTCAGGGAACCTGAGGCCAAAGGTTGCCCAACAGAAGGCCCGAGGGAGCTGGATTTAGGTGAATCACTGGTGGGGACGGCTGAAGAACGGACAGAGGGAGAGCTCAGGGCCACGCTCCGGACTTGTTTGGGGGTTGGCTGGATCCAGGACCTGGTGGACGCAGCACGGCTCGGGTGGTCACTTGGAGCTAGAGTGACCAGGAACATCTGCAGTAAGTAAAGACCCTTAACTGCACAACCCGAGTCTGTCATCATTACCGGCTGCACCGCACCACCACAACCCCCATCCTCTGCGCCTGTCCCCTCTGAGGCTATACCCCTCCCGTTGGGGGTTATCCCACCAAGCTGCGCACCCACCATCAGCCTCAGCGGACCCTGCAGCAGCGGCGGCCACAGTGACCGCATCACAACGGGTGGCGTAGTCGACACAACGAACTTTAATAACATCAGTAAGGACTGCCACATAACACTGAGCTTGACGCCCTGGGCACGGGACCGGGTCACAGCCGCTCGGAGACTACAACCCCCCCCCCATCTGATCCGGTGCCGGGTATTCCCCTCAAAAAGGAATATGTCCCAGGGGGCGCGTCACATTCACAGCTACACTGCTCAGCAACGCTATATCATGTCACTCATGCTGCTGCTGCTTATGAGAGATAAAGGCGCGGGATCTCCGCTTCTCTGTATATTTGAATTTTAATCAATGTAACACCTTGGATTTGACTACTCTGGTTCTGACATCAGGAAAAGCTGACTATTAGAGATAGAGATGGCAAGAGAGTAAAATTGGTGAAAAATGCCATTTAGAAGTAAAATTATGGCCATAAATAGTGCTATACACACATGGCCGCTTATTCTAAATAGTCACCTAAAATAACAGGTACCCTTTAATTTGTACATGGAGTTCAAGTTACATTTATTTTTTCTGTTGTGAAATTACCAGCAATGTTCTACAGACCCTTGAAAGAAGTATATATGGGTTAAGAGGCTTTTAGCTAAGGCACTTTTGGAGAAAGAAATCATGCCCTCATGCCTACATGATTATTCTATCAGGGAGACAAAGTAACAGTACAGGCATGGAAGGAAATAACAAGAACTAAATTGAAGGAGATAGTTGCAGACAATTTATTTTAACCTCCTTTTTCTTAAAATGGACAGAATACATCAAAGACAGATGAGATTTCCAGTGGACATGAGGGAATGCATACAAGCAAACTAAAAACTAGTTTCTAAAATATGGAACTATAATACTATAGAAATTCAAAAATGATAATGTTGGCCCTCTCAAAAATAACATGGATGAAATACTGGTAGAAGATGAGGAAAAGGCCGATCTGTTAAATGTCTTCTTTTCTACAGTCTTTACACAGGAAAATATAATGAGAGATTAAATATTTAGGGATACCTATTCTACATTAGAAGTCACCTGATTTACCCAGCAAAAAGTGGGGCGCCGCCTCAAAAACAGTAAATTAGACATAACTTCAGGTTTGAAAGCAGGGTGGCCAACTTTACTTTTTATTTATTTTTGGACAGCTTCTCAAAAAATCATGGACAGCCAACAATTTTTATGGACACCTTAGAAAATCATTAAGATTTTAATTAAGATCAAATATAAATCTATTGCGCTACTTATCAATAGTATGGTATATAAATGTGAAAACATAAGGAGTAAAAACATAAAAGTTAAGGAGAAATTGTATTAGTCTATTAAAAATCAATGTATTAAAGGACAAAGTAATGGTAATCAGCACAAATTAACAACATACTTTCCCATAATTTGGATATCCTTATAGTAAATATCAATACACAGAAGAGTCTGTGGTGGTATTTCACTGGTATATAGTTCAACGTCCTTAGTGTATTCCCAATAACAATTATCAAAAAATCCAGATGATGGTTGTCATATAGAAGTGAATCCTATTGAGTACGAATAGCTAGAGAGCTGATGACAGATGAAAGATGATCACAGAGGGCAAGACACTTGATGTAAATAAATATAAGCGCGTTAGGTAAGGTCCAAATATTGCTGACAGGGAGTCAGCTGTGACTTTAGATCCGTAGATCATGTGCTGGTTCTTGCACGGGCTGCGGGTGAGCACATGGGAGGGAGGAGGCATAGCAGAGCCAGGGCAGCTCCGGCCTCTAGCGTCCCTGGATACCAACCTACAGTACAGACCAAAAGTTTGGACACACCTTCTCATTTAAAGATTTTTCTGTATTTTCATGACTATGAAAATTGTACATTCACACTGAAGGCATCAAAACTATGAATTAACACATGTGGAATTATATACTTAACAAAAAAGTGTGAAACAACTGAAAATATGTCTTATATTCTAGGTTCTTCAAAGTAGCCACCTTTTGCTTTGATGACTGCTTTGCACACTCTTGGCATTCTCTTGATGAGCATCAAGAGGGAGTCAGGTGAATGTGGCCAGGGACGGTACGGAGCCAGTCCACAGCTTTTTTGGCAGAGTTGTATTTAGCTTGGTGAAACGACTGGCATAGAGGGAAACCGTATCTACTCTAGGTGTAATTTCTCCCAGGAAGTTCTCTAATGCAGCTTGTTGCAGAAGCAATGGCAGCCCGTCCAACATCAACTCGCACTTGTCGGTGGTTCTTTGACACACACACATCTTTCTTTGCGTATTTAATTTCATGACTACAGAGTTGGGCAATGGCCTGATCTGCAATGCGGTTTGAGAAATAACATGCATAAGCACGTCCGATCCGCATTAAAAAAGCAGCCATAGAGTGTCCGGGAACCTTCCCCCACCCTTTTCTGAGCCAGGACTGCTTCTCGGCAGGGTTGGACGGTCCCACCTGAGAATCCTCTGATGTGCCTTGGCTTCTACCTCAGGAGAGTTCACGATAGCGCTAACTTTGCTGCTGCTATGGGGATCTTGAGCAGGGGAGAAAGGTGAGCCCTCAGAATCAAATCCTCTGGTGGGCACAATGTTTTTCAATCTGAAACAGCTTCTCAGTGGAAGTTGTATTTCACCACAGCCATATTCTTTAGCTCGGTGAAAGGACTGGCATAGAGGGAAACCGTATCTACTCCGGCTTTCATTTCTCCGTCACCAGATTCCGCCCATTGTCACACACGACCATGCCTGGCTGTATGTTCAGAGGTGAGAGCCACAGATCAGGCTGCTGTGTTACAGCTTATTCTTTTAGGGCCATCAGACGGCCCTTATTATTCTTAAAAGGCCAGCAGTCGGCCCTCGCTATTGTTAGACAGCCATCAGCAGGCTATGCTTTGTTGTTTCCATTATTAACAAATGGAGGGTCTCAGTAAAAAAAATGTTCCAATTATAAAGGAGCAGGTCTCCTATAGTGGTAATGCCCATGCTGTGACTGCAAGGGCTGTCAAAATTTGGGAAAAACCCCACTAAGAATTAAAAGACACATAGAGCAGGGCCACAGTAATGACAAATTCCCATTAGAAAGGAGAGAGTCTGCTATACAGTTATAGGGTATGCAGTGAGTCCAACGGCTGACCAATTTTAGGAAAAACCCCACTAAGAATTTAAAGACACATAGAGCAGGGCCACAGTAACGACAAATTCCCATTAGAAAGCAGAGAGTCTGCTATACAGTTATAGGTAGTGTTGAGCATTCTGATACTGAAATATCGGATATCGACCGATATTCGCGGTATCGGAGTTCCGATACTGAGCTTGGCATTATCAGCTGGCCCTAAGCCCGAAATTCATGGGGTCACGCCAATATTAGACATGACCACCAAGAATTTCTAGTAAAGTATTTAAAAAAACACAACACCCAGAATAAAGTCCTTTAATTGAAATAAACACACAATTTTTTAATGCTCTAAATTAAACCATACTTACCATCACGCCCATTCCAGCTGAAGCCAATGTCTTCTGCAATAAAAGTAAAATAATAAAGCAACATCATCCTTACCTTTCCATGGTTCCCACGACAGCTTCAGCTCTGCTACATTGACATGACAGGCTGGATCGCAACCGAAAGGTGCCATCCAGCTTGCCATGCCGCAGACACTGAGAAGCGCAGGCATGCTTGCGCTCTGTAGTGTCTCTGAAGGATGACAAGCTGGATGGCAGCGCTCAGCTGTGATCCAGCCTGTCATCTCAATGCCATCCCAGCGTGGGAGAATTCTCCTGCTCAAGCGCTGAGCGCAGGAGAATTCTCCCACGCTGTCAGTGATGTGCATGAGGTGAGCTGAGTTCATTGGACATGACCTTTGCTCATCTTTATGCCGTCACAGCGAGACACTGAGGAGCACAAGCATGCCTGCGCTTCTCAGTGTCTGCGGCATGGCAAGCTGGATGGCAGCTTTCGGCTGCGATCCAGCCTGTCATGTGAATGTAGCAGAGCTGAATCTGTCGTAGGAACCATGGAAAGGTAAGGATGATGTTGCTTTATTATTTTACTTTTATTGCAGGAGACATTGGCTTCAGCTGGAATGGGCGTGATGGTAAGTTAGGTTTAATTTAGAACATTAAAGAATTGTGTGTTTATTTCAATTAAAGGACTTTATTCTGGGTGTTTGTGTTTTTTTTTTTTTAACTTTGACTATGGGTTTAGTTATGGGGGTGTCTTATAGACGGCTCTCCATTACTAACCTGGGCTTGATGTCAGCTGGCATTATAAGCTGACATCAACCCCAGCCCTATTACCCCTCTGCCACCGCTACAGGGCAGTGGGAAGAGCGAGGCTAAGTGCCAGAATTGGCGCATCCTATGGATGCGCCATTTCTGGGGTGGCTGACGGCTGGTGTTTCTAGCCTGGGAGGGGGCCAATATTCATGCCACCCTTCCTGGGCTATTAATATCAGCCCCCAGCTGTCTGCCTAGCCTTTGCTAGCTATTAAAATAGGGGGGACCCCATGTCATTTTTTGGGGGGTCCCCCATTTTAATAGCTAGTAAAGGCTAGGTATTCAGCTGGGGGCTGATATTAGTAGCCTGGGAAGCTCCGTGGGTATTACCCCCTTCCCAGGCTTCAAACATCTGCCCCAGCCGTCTGCTTAACCTCCGCTAGAGACTAAAATTATGGGGAACCCCACGTCAATTTTTGTTTTAATAAATCCTTTATTTTAACACTAAATGACAAGTACAGTAATCAGCACTATCACTGTACTTCTTATATATGTGACTGACATGTTTCTATGTATCTAATCTATGTGTGATGCTCTATTCTTTCTATTCTAAATTGTCGGGTTACCGATGCTGAATTGCCGGCCGGCTTTTTTAAAGAGACGGTGCATGAAAACACTATTATTTTTTTTAATAAATCCTTAAACACTAAACGACAAGTACAGTAAGCAACACTGTCACTGTACTTCTTATATATGTGACTGACATGTTTCTATCTATCTAATCTATGTGTGATGCTTTATTCTTTCTGTTCTAAATTGTCGGGTACCGGTGTATGCCGCTGCTGAATTGCCGGCTTTTCATGTAATACATTCTACATTATTCTAAGTTGTTTTCCTTCATGTAGAATTAACCTACAAGGAAAGAAAGGGTTTATTTTCATTCCGATATTTGTGTCCCATTGACTTGCATTGGTTTCCGGTATCGGAATCGGCGATATCCGATATTTTTTGGGTATCGGTCTGATCCAATCCGATCCGATATTTCCCGATATCGGACGGTATTGCTCAACACTAGTTATAGGGTATGCAGTGAGTCCAACGGCTGACCAATTTTAGGAAAAACCCCACTAAGAATTTAAAGACACATAGAGCAGGGCCACAGTAACGAAATTCCCATTAGAAAGGAGAGAGTCTGCTATACAGTTATTGGGTATGCAGTGAGTCCAACGGCTGACCAATTTTAGGAAAAACCCCACTAAGAATTTAAAGACACATAGAGCAGGGCCACAGTAACGACAAATTCTCATTAGAAAGGATAGTGTCTCCCATAGTGTTGGCCTATGCAGTGAATGCAAGGGCTGCCAAAAATTGGGGGGCACTCCAATGCCCCTTGGAAGAGACTTAGAGGGCCTAATAAAAAATTTTTCCCATTAAAAAGGAGCGGGTCTCCTATAAATGGAATGCCCATGCACTAAGTGTATGGGCTGACAAACATTTACCCCTGCGGGGTATTCATGAACATACTGTATAATTTTTTTTTTTTATGGGCATCATAAACACTCTTTAAAAAATTATGTGGGTGTTGCATCATGGACCACGGTCACCCTGGTGATATGGTGGTGGAGGATGAGGAGAAGGAGGAGGACAAGAGCAAATAGCCAAAAGCAGGAAGCGTATACCCATGTGTGGATGTGAAGAGGTGCATGGGAATACACCTCCCAAAGAAAGACACTGGATTTGAGTTTATGCTACTCTGCTATCATTCAGTGGTGTTGAGAAATCTGGCCCAATCCAGCCCTTGTTCCTTTTTATAAGAGTCAGCCTGTCAGCATTTTCAGTTGACAGGCGAATGGGCTTATCAGTTATAATTCCTCCAGCGGCACTAAAAACCTGCTCTGATAAAATGCTAGTGGCAGGGCAGCCCAGGACCTCCAAGGCGTAGAGAGCCAGTTCATTCCATGTATCCAGCTTGGATACCCAATAATTAAAAGGCACAAGGAATCACGGAGGACGTTGGTACGGTCGGCAAGGTACTCTCTCAGCATCTTCCCAAACTTTGCACTCCTTGTGAGAGTACCCTGCACTTCAGGGCCTGTGCGATGGGAGGGTTTGAGAATACTGTCCCAGAACTTTGACAGTGTTCCCCTGCCTCTGCTGGATTGCATTTATGTCTCTCTCGCCTGTACTCATTGGTTGTCCAATGAACAGTGACCTCTGTCGCCAGCGTTTTCAGATGGCAATGTTTTTAATAGTTCCGCAACAAGGGCCTTCTGGTACTGCCCCATGTTTGTAGACCTGTCCGTCTCACGAATAAGAGATATAAAGTTCTCCTTGTAGCATGGGTCTAGAAGTGTCACCAACCAGTAATGACTGTCACTCAAAATTTTGAGAACGCGAGGGTCATGGGAAAAGCAGTGTAACATAAACTCAGCCATGCGTGCCAGACAGCTAACAGAGAGAAACCAAAGACAAGAAAAATACCCAAATGATTTAAAGTAAATGTATAAATCGCACAGTGCAAAAATAATAATAAATAATAAAGGGTATTTAGTTAACATAATTTTGATCAAAATAATGTAAAAGCTGTCCCGCCACGTCACGGCATCCCTTGTGGGACAGTCCTAACTCTAATATTAAAAACCTTACCATTTGTCAAGTGACATACATATGGACAAGGACAGAGAGACTGGATCCCTGGTGCAAGCATAAAACCGAGGCAGGATCAGCGTCCCAGCCCAGACAAAGGGCGGCCACACCCTTTTATATGCACTCAAGAATACTAACTGCAAAGAAAAAACCTGAAGGTGTGAACTGGAACATAAATTGATGTGCATGCAAAATGTAAATGCATGTTCACACAAGGCCATTAGACAAAGAGAAACCAAAGACAAGAAAAATACCCAAATGATTTAAAGTAAATGTATAAATCGCACAGTGCAAAAATAATAATAAATAATAAAGGGTATTTAGTTAACATAATTTTGATCAAAATAATGTAAAAGCTGTCCCGCAACGTCACGGCATCCCTTGTGGGACAGTCCTAACTCTAATATTAAAAACCTTACCATTTGTCAAGTGACATACATATGGACAAGGACAGAGAGACTGGATCCCTGGTGCAAGCATAAAACCGAGGCAGGATCAGCGTCCCAGCCCAGACAAAGACCTGGGCCTTTGTCTAGAAATATCTAACAGCAGCAGAAGGCAGAACTGGAATGGAGCCTCTTGTGCTATGTGCACTGCAGTCTGCTATGTACCCTGCCTGCCTATATACACTGCCTGCCTATATACACTGCCTGCCTGATATCTCTGCAGATAGATTAGTCCTCAGAAGGACTGTTTGTTGAGATGGATATGTGTCTCTAATATAGTCTGTACACTTACACCAACTAGAAACAAGCGAATCTCTCCCTAGCTCAGCAGCAGCTCTCCCTACACTGTCTGATTCCGGAGTGACTGTGACGAACATGGCGGCACCAGGTCTGATATAGACCTGATGACGCTGTGCGGCCAGCCAATCACTGTAATGCCACAACCAACATGGCTACGGCATTACAGTGAGTGGCAGGCAATCCTTGCATGTTCATTGGCTCTCTAAAGAGTGCCAAACATACAGGGAGAAGACCCGAGCTCGCGCCGAGCAACAACAGAAATACTCGGCGAGCACCGATCATGTCGAGCGGTGAGATGCTCGGGCGAGCACCGAGCAGTAGCGAACATGCTCGCTTATCACTAATATATTGTCATTTTCTACATTTTAAAAATTACAAAATGGAAAATAGTGGAGCCCCACAAAGAAGGAGAAAGCTATAAAAAGATGGCCAAGCGTTTTCAAGTTGCCCTTTACTCCGAAATTTAATTAAGAAATGTCAGTTAACAGGAACAGTGGAGGCCAAGATAAGGTCTGGAAGACCAAGCAAAATTTCAGTGAGAGCTGCTCATAGGATTGCTAGAGAGGCAAATCAGAACCCATGCTTGACTGCAAAAGACCTTCAGAAAGATTTAGCAGACTCTGGAGTTGTGGTTCATTATTCTACTGTTCAGAGACAGTGGAAGGCTGTGTGCCCACTATGCATTTTTAAGCGTTTCAGCAGCGGCAATTCCGCTGCAGAAACGCTTAAAAAACACTTGGTAGAAGGTCTGCCATGTTCCCCTATGATAATCCGCATGTGCTGTGCACATGCTGCAGAAATTTCAGCTGCAGATTATCATTGCGGAAAAATACGCAGCACTACCAATTATTTTGCGGAAGCGCGTAGTTTTCACCACCATTGACTTGCATTGGAATGCATGGAATAAGCATCACTGCATCTGTACATGCGGATTCCATGCGTTTCAATGTGCGAATGGTGCCCGGGTTTGGAGAAGAGGAGACTCTCCTCCAGACTCGGGTACCATAGTACCTGTAAAAAAAAGAATAAAATAAAAAATATACATTATACTTACCTTCTGATGGCCCCCGGTGTCCTTGTCTTGGCTTGCCGGCAGCTCGCGGTGGACTCAAGGACCTGCCATGACGTCATTTAGTCATGTGACGAGTCACGCAACCGCTGATGTCGGCAGGTCCTTTAGTCTATCGCGAGCTGCCAGCAAGCCAGGACGCATCGGATAAAGACACCGGGGGCCATCAGAAGGTAAGTATAATATTTATTTTTTATTTTTTACCATTCTTTCGGTCACACTATATAAATCCATGCCGGTTGCATGGATTTATATAGTGTGACCAAGTTGTCAAGCACTTTCCAAGTGATGCTAAAATTGCTTGGAAAGCGCTTGACAACCCGCATGCGGAAATGCATGTGAAGAACGCTTCACTTCCGCTTGTCCCTGGCAGGAAAAACGCATGTACAATCGGCATGCGTTTTTTCTGCCAGGGAGATGCAGAAACGCTCAGGAAAAAATCCGGAGCATTTCTGCATCGTGGGCACATAGCCGAATAGTTATTAGAAGAAAACCTCTCCTGCTTCCTCACCATAAAATTCAACATCAGAAGTATGCAAAAGAACATCTAAACAAGCCTGATTCATTTTGGAAACAAATCCTGTGGACCGATGAGGTTAAAATAGAATTTGTTGGCCACAATGATCAAAGGTATGTGTGGAGAAAAAAGGGCACAGAATTTCTGGAAAAGAACATCTCGCCAAACATTAAGCATGGGGGTGGATCTATCATGCTTTGGGGCTGTGTTGCAGCCAATGGCACGGGGAACTTTTCACAGGTTGAGGAAAGAATGGATTCAATGAAATTTCAACAAATTCTTAATGCAAACATAACACCGTCTGTAAAAAAGCAGAAATTGAAAAGAGGATGGCTTTTACAAATTGATAATAATCCTACACACAAGTCAAAATCCACAATAAATTACCTCAAAAAGCGCAAGCTGAATGTTTTACAATGGCACTCAAAGTCCCTGATCTGAACATCATTTCTGTGGCTAGACCTCAAAATAGCAGGGCATTCAAAACGACCCAGGAATCTCAGAAAAATGTAAGAATTTTCCAAGGAAGAATGGATGAAAATCACTCAAACAAGAATTGAAAGACTCTCAGCTGGCAACAAAAGGCGTTTACAAGCTGTGATACTTTCAAAAGGGGGTGTTACTAGGTACTAACCATGCCCAATATTTGCCCATTTTCCTTTTTGTAATTTTTAAAATGTAAAAGATGAAAATATATATATTTTTGCCTAAAATACAAGGAAATGTGTCATCTTTAACTTTAGCTCTTTTTGAGATCATTTCATCTCCAACTTGCTTAACTGTTCACAATAACAGTAATTTTGTCCAGGGCTGCCCAAACTATTCCAGCGAACTAGTCTGATTGCCATATAAGGAATTGGGAAGGAATTTTTCCCCTAATATCGAGCAATTAGCATCTGCCCCATGGGATTTTTGTCTTACTCTCAATCAATATATTAGGTATAGGTTGAACTCAATGGATTTGCATCTTCTTTCAACCATAAAACTATAAAAATTGCTTAATTAATATTAGAGTTATAAGCCTCTATAAGGAATTGTGTCAAGGGTTACACCATTACAAACAGAAAAAACTGCATAACATTCAGGATTATTCTTCACAAAACTTTTATGGACACTAACTATAAGAAAGTGGAGTTTGTTGATCATAATTTGGATCCAATGGATCCAATGGATCCAATAATGCTAATTCAACAGAGACTAATTTTTTAACTTATTGATATTTAACTGCTTCCGGACTGCCCATAGATTTTAAACATCTGAGCAGTCCATGAAGGTCTCTGCAATGATGTTTTAAAATGTCACTGCAGAGTAAACAGCTGTATGAGGTCGGCACATAGAAAGAGCCTGGTCTGACACTATCCCTTCCTTCCTGATTTCAAATACACAGTGCTGAACAAGCTCTGTGTATACAGCTGTTAGTGCTTCCTCCTCTAGACCCATAGATTGCATGATTGCTGGGTCCAGTGGAGAAAGTGCTCTTAGCAACTTATTCAATGTATAACCAAAACTTGTTCAGCAGTGCTTGCTTCCAGCCTTGCCACCATTAAAAAAAAACCTCTCTGAAATGTAAAAAATTATTTCTACAGAAAGCGAAACACAATTGATGTATTTTAGTTGTCTTTTGTGGTTGTAAAGAAATGTGAAAAATAGACACGTATTTATTTTTTATTTTTTCCTCAACAAAAGTAAAAAATTAACACAAAAATGACATAAAAATTTGGATCCGCGCATCAGGAAAAAAAATAAGCAAAAACTATTTAGATATCACAATGAGAAAAAAAGTAAAGCTTTTAAAACCATATGTATGAACAAACCCAAAAGTGTGCCTGGTCATGAATGGTGGAAAAGGCCCACTTTTGAAGTTGCATATTTATTGTAATCTTATAGTCATTTAGGAACATATATACTGTGCCATTAGATCAATAACTGTAGATTTAACTTGCAATAAATGAGGACTACGGTGGTTCAGATCCCCGGCTGCAGCCGGCTCTGATGTCACGACAAGTCCAGGCTGCAGCCGGGGCTCTCTCTCTTCTCCGTTCCACGGTGGCTGCTGGGTTGTGGGCGGGGCTATTCCCATGCGTCACAACCGGCACCCACCGCGCGCTCTCCCTCTCCCCATTCATTGGGAAAGCGCACGGTGGATGCTGGGTGTGACGCGGTGGGTAACCCCACCCACAAGCCGGCAGCCTCGATAGACGGGACGTCAGCGGGCGGTCACGTGCTGCCTGTGAACGGCCAGTGATAGCGACGATCACAGGCAGAAAAGGCAGAGGGAGGTAATTTTAAAGAAGTTGCTTTTCATCATAAAAAGATTTGGCATATTATAAATAGTAGAGTACAACCCCTTTAAGGCACTGTTCATAAAAACTGAACAATCCCTTTATGTCATTTATGTGAAGTAGTAGATATTACCCAGGGTTTCTGACGATTTTATTATTTCTTCATGTAAAGAGCTTGTAGGATTCACAGTGTTTTCTGCTTGTTGCATTCATGCCGGGAGTTCACAGGTAATTTTAGCACAAAGAAACTAAATTGCAAATTGAAAGGGTCCAGTTAGAATAACTGGTGATGAGAGCTTTTATATACTAGAACACTAATCATCTCCATTCATTTATTTTGAGGACCTGTTTTTCTCAATGTTCTTGAAAATTATCCCTGCTCATGGTTCCAAAAAAGGTTTCAACTACTGAAGACCCTCAATTTTTATTTTTATGTTTCCAAAGACAGACATTAGAACTAAAAACTTACTTCACATTTGTGGAAATAATTTTCTATTTATTTTTTACCTATGTAAATAAAATCTAAAATTATTTTACTGAGAATAAAAGTTATGGTGTCGACCATGCAGCATAAACAACGTGATGTGTTTACATTTTGTAGATGGGCGGATTCTAAACCTGTTTATTAGTGTTGAGCGAGCATGCTCGACACTGCTCGGTACTCGCCCGAGCATCTCACTACTCGGGATGTTCGGCGAGCACCGAGCATTTTCGGGTTACTCGGGCGGGAGCTGGGGGTCTCCGCCCTGCATGTTTGGCGCTCTTTACAGAGCCAATGAACATGCAGGGATTGCCAGCCAGTCACTGTAATGCCGCAGCCATGTTGGTTGTGGGCATTACATTGATTGGCTGGCCGCACAGCGTCACCTCGAGTATTTAAAACCGGGCGCCGCCATCTTGGACACAGTCGCTCCGGATCAGACAGTGTAGGGAGAGTGCTGCTGAGCTAGGGAGAGATTTATACTGCGAAATAGGTAGTGTAGGGTCTCTAAAGCCTGAAAAATCAAACAGGCAGTCCTTCTGAGGACTAATATCCATCCCAGATAGACAAGGACTTGCACGGGGATAGTTGCAAGTCTGCATCTTCTGATGCGGCAAGGATCACTTCTGATGGGCACACTTTTAGGCAGTGACCTGGGTGTCAGAGATGCTTCCAGGGGTCTTCCCCATGCTGTTCCCATGTCTTTTCAGCACTGTATGCATGTGTCACACAGCACATGGCCAGATAAGGTTGCAAAATGTTAAAATGACATTTCCGGTGAATGCATTTGTCACGGTTGAAAGCAATACAAAAGTGCAAAAACGCATAAAAAATGCTACTTGTGAACATAGCCCAAGGTGTGGAGGAGTATTTTTGTTTTTGGTTATTTATTTTACCTTATACACAAGTCTTTACCCTGGAAAGGATGTTCCTTAACTTATTTCACAAGAAAACAGTTTCAGTTTCGTTTTTGAACGTTTTATTGTGAGCCCGTTAAAGTGGCTTAATACCTCTGACCATGTTGTTGACAGCAGTGACCTGGGGGTCAGAAATGCTTCCTGGGGTGATCCCCATGCTGTCCCCATGTAATTTGAGCACTGTCACTATCATTTTGGGCACTTTATAGGCTTTCTACAGACTGCCGGGGGTGCCGCCGCAAAAATGCTCGGGTCTCCCCTAGACTAACATTGGGCTCGTTGCTCGGGTCGAGCACCCAGTATCACGGTGAGCTCGGCCCAAGCTTCGAGCACCCGAGCATTTTAGTGCTCGCTCAACACTAGAGATGAGCGTTGTTCGACTCGAACTGTTCGCCAATCTCAAATTCGAGCTGTTTTGGGCGGTGTTCGAGCCGTTCGGCGAACACGAGTGATTTGAGAAAAATTTGGCTGTTCGAGGTTATGTTCGATAACTGTTCATGCACCAAAATCATAACTGGATTTTTTCTCAGTAATGATGAAAATTAATGTTAATACGCAGTTTGAGTGTACAGCGGGGCGGGGGGAGGGGCAGGGGATGGATCTCTGCAGGAATAATGAAGATCTCCATTTTTTTTTCTCTTTCCCGCATTTACAGTGGGGAGGTGCAATCTGTCAGCCTATCAGCAGCACACACAAGGAGCGAAGTGCTTTTTTTCACACAAGCAAGGGCATGTGTCATTGGCAGTGTATGTCACATGTCCTTGCCCTATATGACCCAGCTATTTTCCCCGTCGCCACCATTTTCTCACTGCTGCAGCTGCGTGTTAGACGGCACCGCTGTTGCTGTGTGCGCTATACCTTGTTAATTTCAAGCCAATTTTTGCACAAATCTACAGATAGCTTGGGAGTAGGGAATAGTTGTGATTGCAGTCCTTTTAAGAACTAGGTTACAGCATTTCCTGCGACTTTTATCAGGTTGGTCTGTGCTCTTAAATAGATAGGTTGTGGGAGTAAAGACTAATTGTAATTGCAGTCCTTTTCAGGACTAAGTTACATCAGTTCCTATCAGTTTTTGCCAGGCAGGTCTGTGCCAGTGCTGTGCAAGTTTTTTTCACAGCATTTGGCTGAATCTAGCAAAGCTAATCCTTTTTGGCCTATTGCAGAGTGTGTTAGTCAGTGGAGTAGCCTATCTGTGTTGCAAGATACACCACCTGTGTATAGAATACCAATTTTTTTACTGCACCTAGTGAAGTAAAACCTTTTGGGCATAGCATCATTCTATTAGTCCATCTATACTGACCTCCATAAGGTTGCAAATTGAATATAATTTTTTTCTGCATCTAGCTCTGAAAAAATATTTGTCCTTCTAGCAGTGTGTGGGACTTGTTCTATTAGTCCATCTATACTGACCTCCATCAGGTTGCAAATTAAAAAAAAAATTTTGTCTGCATCTAGCTCTGAAAAAATATTTGGCCTTCTAGCAGTGTGTGGGACTTGGTCTATTAGTCCATCTATACTGACCTCCATCAGGTTGCAAATTAAAAATATTTTTTTGTCTGCATCTAGCTCTGAAAAAATATTTGGCCTTCTAGCAGTGTGTGGGACTTGTTCTATTAGTCCATCTATACTGACCTCCATCAGGTTGCAAATTGAATATAATTTTTTTCTGCATCTAGCTCTGAAAAAATATTTGTCCTTCTAGCAGTGTGTGGGACTTGTTCTACTAGTCCATCTATACTGACCTCCATCAGGTTGCAAATTCAAAATAATTTTTTGTCTGCATCTAGCTCTGAAAAAATATTTGGCCTTCTAGCAGTGTGTGGGACTTGTTCTATTAGTCCATCTATACTGACCTCCATCAGGTTGCAAACTGAATATAATTTTTTTCTGCATCTACCTCTGAAAAAATATTTGGGCTTCTAGCAGTGTGTGGGACTTGTTTTATTAGTCCATCTATACTTACCTCCATCAGGTTGCAAACTGAATATAACTTTTTTCTGCATCTACCTCTGAAAAAATATTTGGGCTTCTAGCAGTGTGTGGGACTTGTTTTATTAGTCTATCTATACTGACCTCCATCAGGTTGCAAATTAAAAATAATTTTTATCTGCATCTAGCTCTGAAAAAATATTTGGCCTTCTAGCAGTGTGTGGGACTTGTTCTATTAGTCCATCTATACTGACCTCCATCAGGTTGCAAATTCAAAATAATTTTTTGTCTGCATCTAGCTCTGAAAAAATATTTGGGCTTCTAGCAGTGTGTGGGACTTGTTCTATTAGTCCATCTATACTGACCTCCATCAGGTTGCAAATTAAAAATATATTTTTGTCTGCATCTAGCTCTGAAAAAATATTTGGCCTTCTAGCAGTGTGTGGGACTTGGTCTATTAGTCCATCTATACTGACCTCCATCAGGTTGCAAACTGAATATAATTTTTTTCTGCAACTACCTCTGAAAAAAATATTTGGGCTTCTAGCTGTGTGTGGGACTTGTTCTATTAGTCCATCTATACTGACCTCCATCAGGTTGCAAATTAAAAATATTTTTTTGTCTGCATCTCGCTCTGAAAAAATATTTGGCCTTCTAGCAGTGTGTGGGACTTGGTCTATTAGTCCATCTATACAGACCTCCATCAGGTTGCAAATTGAATATAATTTTTTTCTGCATCTAGCTCTGAAAAAATATTTGTCCTTCTAGCAGTGTGTGGGACTTGTTCTACTAGTCCATCTATACTGACCTCCATCAGGTTGCAAATTCAAAATAATTTTTTGACTGCATCTAGCTCTGAAAAAATATTTGGCCTTCTAGCAGTGTGTGGGACTTGTTCTATTAGTCTATCTATACTGACCTCCATCAGGTTGCAAACTGAATATAATTTTTTTCTGCATCTACCTCTGAAAAAATATTTGGGCTTTTAGCTGTGTGGGACTTGTTCTATTAGTCCATCTATACTGACCTCCATCAGGTTGCAAATTGAATATAATTTTTTTCTGCATCTAGCTCTGAAAAAATATTTGGGCTTCTAGCAGTGTGTGGGACTTGGTCTATTAGTCCATTTATACTGACCTCCATCAGGTTGCAAATTGAATATAATATTTTTCTGCATCTAGCTCTGAAAAAATATTTGGCCTTCTAGCAGTGTGTGGGACTTGTTCTATTAGTCCATCTATACTGACCTCCATCAGGTTGCAAACTGAATATAATTTTTTTCTGCATCTACCTCTGAAAAAATATTTGGGCTTCTAGCTGTGTGTGGGACTTGTTCTATTAGTCCATCTATACTGACCTCCATCAGGTTGCAAATTGAATATAATTTTTTTCTGCATCTAACCCAGCCAATAGTTTTGGCCTAATACCACAGTTTGGCCACTCAGCTCTGCTCGGTTCCCATCCATTGTTTTTTTGTGCAAACAACTCCAGAGTTGTGAATTAGTTAACCACCAAAAGGAGTGGAAAAAGGCCTGCTGCTGGTGGAAAGGGGAATAGGCGTGTTGGGAAGGGGAAAAAAGGTTGTGTCCGTGGGGTAGGTGTTAAAGCAACAGTAACATCTGCAGAAGAAAGACCATCTTCCAGCCAAACTAAAATGTCTACTTCTTTTAGCGGACAATGTGATAAGATCCCTTTCTTACGGCCACGCCAATCGCTACAAATTCCAGATGAGGCACAAAAACAGCAGGTGCTTCAACGGATATCAAGTGTTCCTTTAAGTGGGCTCTCCTTCACATCAACTTCAACATCACAAATACTCCAGTCCTCAAAGGTGTCACCCCAATCGCACTTGCTTCCTCACAGCTCCCAAATCTCCAGCTGCCCGTCTGAGTATGAGGTAGAACAGATGGTTGAGTCTACAGAGCTGTTTACTCATACTATAGCCTGGGAATCAGAGGTCGGCTCCAGCGCTTCTGTGAATCCAGACGAGGAAATGATCTGCACTGATGCCCAGAATCTTTATGAGTCAGATCCAGGACCAGACGCTGAAGGTTCTGACCATAATGTAGACCCTCATTCCTAAACTGTAACTCCTGTTGGTGGAGACAATGAGGAAGACGATGATGAGACTCAAATACCTGACTGGAGCGACAACTTTAGTTTTTTGTAAGGGCAGGAACAGGTTGGCTCTGAGGACGACGGGTGTGATAACGCACAGGGTGATGATGATGAGGTTGGAGATCCCACTTACTGTCAACCCACAGTCAGCCAAGAGATGAGGTCAGCAGAGGAGGTGGAGGAGAATGCTAGTGACGACGAGGTCAGGTTGCGCCTTCCTGGACAGAGACGTAGTACTGGAAGCACGTCAACAACTGCATCCTCAAACACAACTCTGCCTCTCACCACAAGTCGTGGTGGCTCTTCAGGTCGCATGGGTGCTAAGCCTTGCATAGCCTGGGCATTTTTTCAGATCGATAAAGATGACCCAACTCGTGTTATCTGTAACATTTGTCAGAAAAAGCTAAGTAGAGGCCAAAAAATACATAGTTTGAGTACTTCATGCATGAACCGGCACATGGACATGAAGCATAAGTTGCAGTGGGAAGCTCACTGTGCTACAATGCGGCCTAGCCGGCCGGGCCAACCACCGTCTGCCATATCTTGTGCATCCGCGGACTCTTCATCCTCTGTGACTGGGGGGACAGCAGTCACACCTGTTTTGGGGGGCAGACCTGCCACCTCTTTACCCGCAACAGCCAGCGTGATTGGCAGGTCATCATTTTCTTTGGAGGTGGTAACACCAGCTGGTGTTGAGCGCTGTCCGACATCGATAGCACCACCTTTGGATCAAGGCAACCTAACATGTCCGCCTGCATCTTCCTCACAGACCGGCAGTTTGCCGGGGACACCCTTATCAACCCCGTCTAAGCACAATAGCCAGCCCTCGGTCCCTCAGATGTGGACAAGTAAAAGACCATTTCCTCCTAGCCATGAGAAAGCTAAGAGGTTGAATTTCACCATCTGCAAGCTCTTGGCTACAGAAATGCTGCCTTTCCGCCTGGTGGACACAGAGGGGCTGCTGTCCAAGTCTTGCCGTCCCCACGAGTTGTGAGTCAATCCTCTTTATCTCAAAGTTCCTCCACTGCTTCTGCCTCCTCAACCTCCTCTCGGTCCTCCACCTGCACCCAAAGCCTGTCTGGTCATGCCACAAGCTTTCTAACTGCGCAGAAGGGATCCTGCACACCTCCTTACTATGCTGGCAGTAGGGCTCAACATCATCAGGCGGTTTTTACTTTGAAATGTCTGGGAAATGTGAGTCACACAGCTGAGGAGTTGTGGTCAGCTCTGGAGAACCAATTTCATGAATGGTTGTCTCCACTGGACCTGAAACCAGGGAAGGCCGTGTGCGACAATGCTGCAAACCTGGGTGCGGCCCTTCGCCAGGGCAATGTCACACACGTGCCTTGTATGGCTCACGTGTTGAACCTGGTTGTCCAGCAATTTTTAGTCCACTATCCCGGACTAGATGGCCTTCTGCAGAGGGCACGGTCGCTGTGTGCTCACTTCCGCCGTTCGCATCCCGCAGCTCAGCGACTTACATCTCTACAGAAGTCGCTGGGCCTGCCACTTCACCGGCTAAAATGCGATGTGCCTACCCGGTGGAATTCAACTCTGCACATGTTGCAGCGACTGTGGCAGCACCGACAAGCCCTGGTGCAATACGTTCTGACGTATAGCCTGGGCCAACAAGATCCAGAGGTGGGGCAAATCACGCTGGAGGAGTGGTCTCAGATCAGGGACCTATGCACCCTTCTGCACAGTTTTGAAATGGCGACGAAGATGTTTAGTGCTGACGATGCCATTATCAGCATGACTATTCCGGTGATTTACATGCTGGAGCACATGTTAAACAGAATTCGGAGTCAGGTGGTGGCACAAGAGGAGGTGGAGGAAGTAGAGGAGGAGGAGTTGTATGCGCAAGGGCTAACATCTGCAAGGTCCAGACGGTCGGCAGCACCAAGGCGGCAGGCATGTGAGGGTGGGGGAGATGGTTTTACCAGGGCGCATGGTAGCAGCCAAACTAGTGAGGAAGGTGCAGGAGCCCAGGAAGAAGTGGAGGACGAACTGATGGAAGACTCATTAGATGAGGGAGACCTTGATCACATTTCTGTTGTGCGAGGTTGGGGGGAGAGGACAGAGGAAGGAAGCATGATTGTTACCTCGCCACCAACACAACAGGGACTTGGTGCTCCTGGATGCGTAACACACATGAGTGCCTTCTTGCTGCACTACCTGCAACATGACCCTCGAATTGTGAGAATTAGAAATAATCCTGACTACTGGGTTGCCACACTGTTAGATCCCAGGTACAAAAGTAAATTTGCAGAAATTATTCCTGCCATAGAAAGGGATGCACGCATGCAGGAGTATCAGCAGAGACTGTTGCAGAATCTTACATGTGCTTTTCCACAAAACACCAGTGGTGCACGTACTGAATCTCACAGTTCCAACTTGCCAACCGTTGGACCGTCGAGTGTTCAGCACTCAAACCGTAACAGAAACACAGTATCTGCTGGTAACATCAATTTTGCGGAATCATTTCACCACTTTTTTAGCCCATCCTTTGCAAGGCCACAGGAGACAAGAAGTCTGACACATAGTCAACGCCTAGAGACGATGGTACAGGAGTATCTCCAAGTAAACATTGAAGCCATGACTGTGTCACTGGACCCTTGCTCTTTTTGGGCTTCCAATCTGGATAAATGGCCGGAGCTAGCCACTTACGCCTTGGAGATCTTGTCATGACACGCAGCCAGCGTTCTGTCTGAACGTGTGTTCAGCGCTGCTGGTGGTGTGCTGACAGATAAGCGCACGCGGCTCTCCACTGATAATGTAGACAGACTCACGTTCATAAAGATGAACAAATCATGGATCCGAAACAACTTTTCTACCCCTGTGTCATCCTGGGGAGAGTAAAAGCTTGATGATTGGTTAAAATCACCTCACCAACCATTTTAAGCTTTCAAATTACTAATCATGTTTATCTGTATCTTGGCTGGAAAAATTATTTGGGCTTTGTAGCAGTGTGCAGTACTGATTCTATTAGGCCATCTATACTAAGCTCCACCAGATTTAAAATTACTAATCATGTTTATCTGTATCTTGGCTGGAAAATAATTTTGGGGCTCCGAGATGCGCAAGACACATAAGTGCCTTCTTGCTGCACTACCTGCAACATGACCCTCAGATTGTCAGAATTCGAAGTAATCCTGACTACTGGGTTGCCACACTCTTAGATCCCCCACACTCTTCGATCAACCTTTTCATTTTAATAAAGACCAAAAAAATGGTCATTTTTGAAATTATAAGCATTAGCAGGTTATTAGAAACTGAAATCAAACAGTTTTCAACTCAAAACTTTATTCTAGGTGATGTCACATTTGCACATAGGACCCCTTGTTCGAAAGGAGCTTCTGAACTCTCTCGTCCATTGAATTTGTCAGGTTTTGGATGGCTTCTGCTTCAATTGTTTTGCATGAGGACAGAATACCCTCCCAGAGCTGTTGCTTAGATGTGAACTGCCTCCCGCCATCATAGACACTCCTTTTGATGATGCTCCAGAGGTACTGAATGGAGTAGAGGTCAGGGGAGCATGGGGGTCACACCATAAGTTTGTCCCCTTTTATGCCCATATCAGCTAGAGATGCAGATGTGTTATGTGCAGCATGAGACGGTGCATTATCATGCATAAAAATGATCTTGCTGTGGAATACACGGTTCTTCTTCTTGAACCATGGCAGGAAGTGCTGTTTGAGAAACTCCACATACATTATGGAGTTCATCTTTACCCCTTCAGGGATCCTAAAGGGGCCGACAATCTCTCTCCCCATGATTCCAGCCCAAAACATTACTCCACCTCCTCCTTGTTGGCGCTGTAGCCGTGTTTGTGTGGGGTGTCCATCAACCAGCCATCCTCCACTCCATCCATCTGGACCATCGAGCGTTGCACGGCACTCATCCGTGAACAAAACAGTTGTGAAATCAGTCTTCATGTAATGTTTGGCCCACTGGAGCCGTTTCTGCTTGTGTGAAGTGGATAGAGGAGGTCGACAGGATGGCGTATGCACAGCTGCAAACCTCTGAAGGACCCTGCATCTTGTTGTTCGGGGGACGTTGGAGGCAACAGCAGCTTCAAAAACTTGTCTGCTGCTATGACAAGGCTTTTTTGCCGCTGCTCTTTTAACGTGACGTAATTGCCTGTAGGAAAGAGTCCTCAATTTGCCCTTATCAGCACGCACACGTGTGTACTGTGAATCAGCTACATACTTCTTGATTGCCAAGACACTTCATCCTGATCATCGCACAATGTTGATTGTAGTCATGCCTTGACCTAAGCACTCCACAATTTGTTGCTTCTCAGCAGCCGACACATCCTCTTTCTTTCCCATTTTGACAGAAAATGTAGGCTGCTTAATAATGTGGGACAGCCTTCTTAAGTAGTCTTGCCTTTCATTGGACACACCTGCCAAACTAATTAGCACAGGTGTCTGCAATTGCTTACAGTGATATAAAGAGCCCTGACACACATCACCATCAATGAGTTTAACTGACAAACAAACAAATTCTTCCCTTATCACTCCTAAACACTTTTTGCATAATAATTTGGAACACAGTGTACATGTGCTTTTCCACAAAACACCAGTGGTTCACGTAGTGAATCTTACAGTTCTAACTTGCCAACCGTGGTCTGTATGGAGTTGTTCAATAAAGGGCCCAAAATTAAGATAACATAGATGGGAGAGGTCTCTATGAATAGGAATTCCTAAGTATTTGATACCCTGTGAGGGCCAGGCAAAGGGAAAGTTGGACTGGATGGAATTCTGTATGGATTTGGGGAGGGAGACATCGAGGGCCTCAGACTTCGCTGCATTGATTTTAAAATTTGACCATGTAACAAAGTGATCTATTTCAGCCATAACAGGGATGGATATATGTGATTGAGTGATATATACTAGGACATCATCAGCAAATAGAGAGCACTTGTACTCGGTGCCTCCCACCTCAATCCACCTAATATTGGGGTTATGGCGAATTGATGAGAGCAGGTGCTCCGTCACTAGGATGTATAAGAGAGGGGACAGAGGACATCCCTGCCTTGTCCCATTGGTGATTATGAAAGGTGATGAAAATGTTCTGGGCCTTGGGACACCCGGAGCCGGACCCTTTTTGGTGGATGCTGGTGGTTGTAGTCTCCGTGGCAGCGACCCGGTTCCGTGGCTCAGGGCGGTCAAACCAGTGGCGGAACTATTTATGTGGTTTTGATGTTTAAATGTCCGACTACGCCACCCGTGGATTGCGGTCAGAGTGAACCGCCGCTGCAGGGCAGACCGCTGAGGCTGGTGTTGTGGGTGCAGCAGAGCGTAGCATAACTCCCCACGGGAGCAGTATAGCCTCAGGGTAGTGTATGCGGAGGATGGGGGTGATGGTGCAGGGCAGCAGCAGTAATGACACGGAGTCAGTGATGCAGTCCAGGGCCTTTACTCACAGTTCTTATTATCCAGACCACGTCTGCAGGTAACGGCTGCCCACGTCGTACTGTGCTCACTAGGTGAGGGGCTCAGACAACTCCCAGATAACTTTGGAGCGCTTCACAGGACCCCCTTTGTGTGTCCTTTGTCTGGCCTTTCTTACCAACCCTTCTGTCCGGCTGCCTCGGGCCTCCTCTTGGTAAACTTGGCGCCAGTTTCCCTGACCCTATGTGGTGCCTTCCTAGTGGGTGTAGCGAGGGGCTGCGCCACATAAAATGTCACAGCCTCCGGTTTCTAGCTGAGGGTCCTTTCCCGCCTCCACTAGTTTCGGGGACCGGTCTCCCCCTTTAGCCTGACCTCTCCACGCAGGTGGATTCGGGCGTGCGGTGGCGACTCGCCCGTCCGCACCCCTGGGATCCCTTCGTTCCTCGTTCCTGGAGCCTTCTCCGCTCCTCTTCCTTCCTTCTCCCTCTTCCAGGCCTGGGCCTCTGTTACTAGGCCCGCCTCCGGAGCAGAGCTCATGCAGAGCCCCTGCTCCCTGTCACTTCTGCTCAGACTTCTCTGCACTGAACTAAGATGGTGCCCACCTTTTATACTCCCTTCTCAATGCACCCAGGAACTGCTTCCTCCCTGCTCCTGCACTACAGGGTTCCCCTTCCTCAGTGTTCCCTCCCCCCACTCCAGCCAGGGACAGGGACTATCGTGCCCATCTCAGTCGCATATTGGTCGCCCTGCCCCACGGCAATGTGGTGTAATGCATGCAGGTGTCGGGTCCTGATCCACACTCCATCCTTACCTGAGAGTGAGATATCACACCTCTGGGTGAGGTGCAATACCTCTGTAGCAACCGAGCCCTCAGGGTGCTACAGTTCCATTTATCTTCAGCCTAGGTGACGTATTGCGATACAGGGCCGTGATTTTGGCTATAAAAGGGTCCCCTAGACCCCTACCCCAAACTTTTTAAGAGAATAATATATGGCGTGCCAGTAGACTCTATGGAATGCTTTCTTAGCATCCAACGAGAGTATCTAATTACTAATTTTTAACTGCATCTAGCCCAGGAAATACTTTGTGCCTAGTAGCAGTGTCTGCTAGTCAGCGGATTATTCCGGCTGTTAAGCAAGCTACACCACCTGTAGTTTGGATACTTAATTTTTTCAAAGGAAATGCTTCGGGACCACGGGATACTCAGTGAAGAGCATCAGGAGGCACCCCAGGGCATAGGGGCTGGGACTGGCAGTAGGATGCCTTGCGGTGGACAGCCGAGCTCGATCCTTATGAAAGCTTTTTAACTGCAGCAGCTTTAGTGGACGCTACTGGAGCTGGAATTACGCGGCTGCTGGCATGAGACTTGCCCTCCAATAGATCCTTGTAAATGGATTTAAAGTGTATTCATTCAAATTAGAGAGACAATTTAAATTAAAAAGCTTAGAGCTGCCTCCACCACAGGGGGGCTCGCTCGACCCACCAGCGGACAGGCACCAGTATTGGGAGAGGGGGGCTGGCCGTCAGGGTTCACCGCGGCTCTGGCATAAACCCGGCGACACGGAGGTGGCACGGGCAGGAGCGGACTGGCCGTGTCGGCTTCCCACTTTTTGGATTTTAGAAGGGCATGACTTGCCTATATCTGTGTCTCCCCCTCCTTTTACTCCTCCACCTCTTTTCTTTTCGCATGACTATATGTACTTGTCACTTTTCCATGTGTTAGTTATGTCTTCTGAGCAGTTTGTCAGCTTTTGGACACCTTTGAAGGTGTTTTCTATGTGTTTCTATGTGTTTTTGTTTGCCTGCCATTGGTTTTAACGGTGTTCGAAGGTGTTCGACGAACAGTTCGACGAACAGTTCGGCGAACACACGGGTGTTCGACGAACCGAACCGAACTCGAACACTACGGGGGTGGCTCAACACTACTCAACACTAATTATTTTTCTTTTAGATATTTTTATTTCCTTGAGGGAAAAAGTGGGGATGATTTGAATTTTTATGCATTCCTAAAATGTATTTTTAGAAACATGTTTTAACTACTATTGACATTTATTTTAGTCCCTTTTCTAGGAGCACAAAGATGGCAGACAGTGGGGTCCTACTGTAGACACTCAGCTTCTATGACAATAGATTAGCACCCCATGATGGCATCATGTGGAGGGTAGTGAAGATGGGATGACAGAGATGGCTATTGACGTAGGGATTGAAGATGTTAAATTGTTGTGCTCAGAGCTAGCTCTAACTGTGGCAGGTACAAGTGGGTATAGAGCCAGATTCACATATTGATGTGTTGCGATCCAAGCACTTGTCACAGGTCTCCTGACACATATGAGACTCGGCTCGAGAGACCTGCGTTCAGTCTGGGCATTGCGGTCAGTATACAGACCATGAAATACACCGAATATGTCATAAAAATAATTGACTTTTTTATCAACATAGTGAGATGAGAGCCACCATTCAATTTACCGTGTAATACACTAAACAATGTGAAATTCTTTGAAATTAAAAAATGCACATTTTTACTGCATTTGTTGTGTGGTAAATATAACTTTTTAACATTATTCTGCATATTTGTAGGTTAAGGTGATACCAAAGTTATATCGTTTTTTTATGTTTTAGCTTCTAAAAAATAATTAAAATAAATTTATATTCTGAACCCCATAACTTTTTTATTTTTCTGGTCAGTGAGCTGTGTGAGGGGATGTTGTAGGGTAAATATTTATTTTAATTATTTTATTCACTTATATAGCGCAATTAATTCCACAGTGCTATACAGACATTATCATCACTGTCCCCATTGGGGATCACAAACAAGATTCCCTATCAGTATGTCTTTTTGGAGTGTGGGAGAAAGCCCATGCAAAGACGGGGAGAACATACAAACACCCTGCAGATGTTGTCCTTGGTGGGATTTAAACCCAGGACCCCAGCATTGCATGGCTACAGAGCTAACCACTGAGTCACCGTGTTGCCCTTTTTGGAGGGAGAGAAGTTGACCAAAAGATGGAACTTTTGTAATTTTTTCTTATTTTTTTATGGCGTCTCACATGGAAGATAAAGGTTGCGTGCCCAATATGCGTTTTTCAAGCGTTTTGCCGCTGAATTTCCGCAGCGAAAATGCTTAAAAAACGCTTGGTAATACGTGTCCCATGGTCCCCAATGATAATCCGCATGTGCTGTGCACATGCTGTGGAAATTTCCGCTGCGGATTATCATTGTGGAAAAATACGCAACATGTCCATTAATTTTGCAGACACGCAGCGTAATTGGCGCCATTGACTTGCATTGAAACGCTTAATATCCGTGTCAGCACATTTGCACACACAGATATTAAGCGATTCAATGTGCAGACGGTACCCGGGTCTGGAGAAGAAGAGACTCTCATCCAGACTGGGGTACCATAGAACCTGTTAAAAAAAAGAATTTAAATTAAAAAATAAAGATTATCCTTACTTTCTGATGTCCCCCGGTCTCCTCAGCGAAGCGTCTGGTCTGTTGTATGGGTCGCGGTGGTGTGAGGACCTGCCATGACGTCATTTAGTCATGTGACAGGTCACGCCACCGCTGACGTCGGCGGTCACGTGACCTGTCACATGACTCAATGACGTCATCGCAGGTCCTTCACACCACCGCGACCGATACAACACACCGGACGCATCGCTATGGAGACCGGGGGCTATCGGAAGGTAAGGATAATCTTTATTTTTTATTTTTTACCATTCTTATTCTTTTTTTAAACTATTACTTGGTCACACTATATAAATCCATACCGGTTGCATGGATTTATATAGTGTGACCAAGTTGTCAAGCACTTTTCCAAGTGATGCTAAAATCGATTGGAAAAGCACTTGATAACCCGCATGCAGAAATGCATGCAAAAACGCTGGACAAACGCTTCCACCTGGCGGGAAAAACACATGTAAAATCCGCATGTGTTTTTCCTGCCAGGGAGAAGTGGAAAAATATGCAGCATTTCTCAATCGTGGGCACTTAGCCAAACAATGTGATATATAGTTACATAGTTACTATAGTTAAAATAAGACAAATGTTCATCAAATTCAACTGAGGAAGGAAAAAGGATATATATATGTACATATATTATTGCGTATGGAGTGACTGCAACAGCTGCCAAAAATTTGGAGGAATTCCAATGCCCCTTGCAAAAGACGGAGAGGTCTGAGGGCCTCCTGCAGAAAATGCTCCCATTATTAGGAAGTGTGTCTCCCATACTGTTTGCCTATGCAGTGAAGCAACGGCTGCCGCAAATTTGGAGGAACTCCAATGCCCCTTGCAAGAGACGTAGATGTCGGAGGGCCTCCTGAAAATAATGTTCCCATTAATAGGAAGTGTGTCTCCGATACTGTTTGCATATGCAGTTAAGAAAAGGCTGCAAAAAATTTGGAGGAACTCCAATGTCCCTTGCAAGAGACGTAGAGGTCGGAGGGCGTCCTGAAAAAAATGCTCCCTTTATTAGGAAGTGTGTCTCCCATACTGTTTGCCTATGCAGTGAAGCAACAGCTGCCAAAAATTTGGAGGAACTCCAATGCCCCTTGCAAAAGACGTAGAGGTCGGAGGGCCTCCTGCAAAAAATGCTCCCATTATTAGGAAGTGTGTCTCCCATACTGTTTGCCTATGCAGTGAAGCAACGGCTGCCAAAACTTTGGAGGAACTCCAATGTCCCTTGCAAGAGACGTAGAGGTCGGAGGGCCTCCTTCAAAAAATGCTCCCATTATTAGGAAGTGTGTCTCCCATACTGTTTGCCTACGTAGTGAAGCAACGAATGCCAAAAATTTGGAGGCACTCAAATGCCCCTTGCAAGAGACATAGAGGTCGGAGGGCCTCCTGAAAACAATGTTCCCATTATTAGGAATTGTGTCTCCCATACTGTTTGCCTATGCAGTGAAGCAACAGCTGCCAAAAATTTTGAGGAACTCCAATGTCCCTTACAAGAGACGTAGATATGTTGATATGGTAAATATGGTGGTGATATGGTGGTAGAGGATGAGGATGCGGAGATGGAGGAGGACAAGAGCAAATAGAAAAAATCAGGAAGCGTATACTCATGTCTGGGTGTGAAGACAGAAGTGCATGGGAATAGAGTTAGACCTCCCAAAAAAAGACACTGTATTTGAGTTTATGTTATGCTGCTATCATTCGGTGGTGTTGAGAAGTCTCGCCCAATCCAGCCCTTGTTCATTTTTATAAGAGTCAGCCTGTCAGCATTTTCAGTTGACAGGCGGATGTGCCTATCGGTTATAATTCCACCGGCGGCACTAAAAACACGCTCTGACAAAACGCAAGCGGCAGGGCATGCCAGGACCTCCAAGGTGTAGAGAGCCAGTTCATGCCACATGTCCAGCTTGGATACCAAATAATTATAATGCACAGAGGAATCATGGAAGACGTTGGTACGGTCAGCAAGGTACTCCCTCACCATCCTCCGAAACTTTTCATTCCTTGAGAGAGTAGCCGGCGCATCAGGATTTGTGCGATGGTAGTGTCTGAGAAAATTGTCCCAGAACTTTGACAGTGTTCATCTCCCTCTGCTCGATTGCATTTGTGTCTCTCTCACCTGTACTCCATGGTTTTCCAACGAACTGTGACCTCTGCCGCCAGCGTTTTCAGATAGGATTTTTTTTCATAATTCAGCAACAAGGGCCTTCTTGTACTGCACCATTTTATTAGGCCTGTTCTGCGCAGGAATAAGAGACAGAAAGATCTCCTTGTAGCGTGGGTCTAGAAGTGTCAACAACCAATAATGACTGTCACCCAAAATTTGGACAACGCGAGGATCACGGGAAAGGCAGTGAACGTAAACTCAGCCATGTGCGCCAGACTGAAAAGAGGTAAGACTTCCGTGTCCTCTCCAAGAGGATGACTGACCATGCTCTCCTCCTCATCCTCCTCCTCTTCCTCCTCCTCCCTGTCCTCAGGCCATCCATGCTGAACAGATGGTATGGCAGTTGTGCAGGTAGTACCATCTATAGCGCAGGAAACTAGCTCCTGTTCTTCCTCCTCCTCCTCCTCTACCTCATTGTCACACAATCCACGTTAGGATGAGATGGGGCTGGGCTGTGTGGAATCACCCTGTATGGTTCCTTGCTCCATCTCATCATGCTCCGCCTGCAATGCATCCTCTTTAATTGTGAGCAGAGAGAGTTTCAGAAGACAGAGAAGCAGGATGGTGACACTAATTATGGTGTCATCGCCGCTTACCATCTCGGTGGAGTCCTTAAAGTTTTGGAGGATGGTGCATATGTCTGACATCCATGTCCACTCCTGAGGTCTTATGTGTGGAGTCTGACCTGAATACCGACAGCCTTGTTGATGCAGGTAGTCAACAACTACCCTCTTCTGCTTACAAATCCTTCCCAACATCTTCAATGAAGAGTTCCAATGCGTGGGGACATAGCAGATCAGTGAGTGAGCTGGAAGCTGCAAACGTTGCTGAAGCATGGCAAGGCGGCAGAGGCTGTAGCTGACTTTTTAAAATGGGCACACAGGCGGCGTACTTTGACAAGCAGATCCGAAAGATCCGGGTAGGTTTTGATAAACCGCTGAACCACGAAGTTAAGCACCTGAGCCAGGCATGGTACATGTGTGAATTTGCCTCGCCTCAGAGCTGCCACCAGGTTCCTGCCATTGTCACACACGACCATGCCTGGCTGTAGGTTCAGTGGTGTCAGCCACAGATCTGCCTGTTGTTCAGAGCTGTCCACAACTCTTCAGCGTTGTGCGGTTTGTCACCTAAGCATATTAGCTTCAGCACAGCTACCCTTGTTGATGCAGTTTTGCTACCCCTGCTGATGCTGGCCTGGCATGTGGTGCAAATGGCCTTTTTGGGGTTATCTGTAGAGTCTTTAAAAAATAACCACATCGGGAAGATCTAACGAGTTCTACTGGCAACTTCCGTCGTGTTGGGGTTACGAGGAACGCTTTCCCGCCTTGTGCCTGCGGCCACCACGCTGCTTCGTCCTGCCTGTTGTGGTGCTACGCCTCCCTCCCCCTGTGTGCTGCTGTCCTCGCTCTGTATGTCCCCATGCCAGGTTGGGTCAGTTACTATATCATCCACCACCTCGTCTTCCATTTCCGCACCCTGGTCCTTCTTCTGACTTTCTGGCAATTGTGTCTCATCATCATCATCATCCACCTCTTGCGACAGTAATTGCACTTTCCCACCATCGCCTTCGTGTGACCGTGGTTGCTCCAATATTTGGGCATCGCTACACGCGATCTCCTCTTGACTCGCTTGAAGCTAGCCGGGCTAGAGGCCCGAATCTACAAATGGAAAAGTGAACAGCTCTTCTGAGTATCCTAGTGTGGGATCAGTTGTCTCTGCGCACTCGGCATGGTGGGACGAAGGAGGATCAGGGTGAGGAATATGCGGTCCAGACTCACGGCTACTGAGACTTGACAGTGTGGAAGACAGGGAGGTAGGTGGTGGCTAAGTGACTGGAAGCATTATCTGCTATCCAACCCATAACCTTTTGACACTGCTCTGTGTTCAATAGTGGTGTTCTGTTGTCCCCTATTAATTGGGACAGGAAGGTCGAGAGACATGATGTGGGTGTTTGTTGTGGCACAATTTCAGCTTGCCCATGGCCATGTCCTCGGCCTCTGTATGCACCATCACGTCCACTTCCCCGTCCTTGCCATGCATCTTGTCCATTTTTAATGGAGGACAATATATTCCACGTTTTCGAGTAATGGCTGATTTTGGAATGCAGTTATATGTGATACTTCTGACAGAGAACCACAATCTTAAATAGCAGGCCTGTAATTTGCTAATATTATTCTTCACAGACACCTAGTGTGAATAGCTTGATCGACACACTGCAACGAAATGAAAATGGAAGAAATGTCTGATTTTGAAACACTCTAATAGGTGTTATGTCTGATAGAGAACCACGGTTTTAAATAGTAGACCTGTAATTTACTAATATTATTCTACACAGAGACCTAGTGTGAATAGCTTCACTGACACACTGCAATGGAATGAAAATGGAAGAAATATATGATTTTTGAACAGTCTTATAGGTGATATGTCTGACAGAGAACCACATTTTTAAATAGTATACCTGTAATTTACTGATATTATTCTACACAGAGACCTAGTGTGAATAGCTTCACCGACACACTGCAACGGAATGAAAATGGAAGAAATGGCTGATTGTTGAACAGTCTTATAGGTGATATGTCTAACAGAGAATCACGGTTTTAAATAGCAGGCCTGTAATTTACTAATATTATTCTACACAGAGACCTAGTGTGAATAGCTTCACCGACACACTGCAATGGAATGAAAATGGAAGAAATATATGATTTTTGAACAGTCTTATAGGTGATATGTCTGACAGAGAACCACGGTTTTAAATAGCAGACCTGTAATTTACTAATATTACTCTACACAGAGACCTAGTGTGAATAGCTTCACCGACACACTGCAACAGAATGAAAATGGAAGAAATGTATGATTATTTTTGAACAGTCTTATAGGTGATATGCCTGACAGAGAACCACGGTTTTAAATAGCAGGCCTGTAATTTGCTAATATTATTCTACACAGAAACCTAGTGTGAATAGCTTCACCGACACACTGCAACAGAATTGAAAAGAAGGCCAATATTTTCCACGCTCAGTTCAAATTTCTGTATTTTTATCGTTGAAATGTGGAACAGATCTGGTTTTATTCTGCAGTGAGAACAAGCAAATGGAGCAGAAAAATGGTGTACTCTGGATTGCTTTTTAAGCAAATAACCAGGATTAAGATAAAAAAAATATGCCTTTCTATGTCTAGAAATATCTGTAATTATTACAGCAGCAGCAGACAGGACGTTCAATGGACCCTCTTGTGCTGTATCATACACTGCAGTTGCCACATACACTGCCTGCCTGCCTAGCACTGATTATACGCAGCTGGATTAGTCCTCAGAAGGACTGTTAGTTCAGATGGATATAGATATATGTTGTGGAATACCTATACTAACTATAAACAAGCAAATCTCTCCCTGATGCAGCAGCACCTCTCCCTACTCTGCCTGATTCCGGGGTAGACTCTGACGAGCATGGCGGAGCCCGGTTTTATATACACCTGAGGATGCTGTGTGACCAGCCAATCACTGTAATGCCCACCACCAACATGGCTATGGCATTACAGTGCATGGCAAGCAATCCCTGCATGTTCATTGGCTCTCTAAAGAGCGCCAAACATGCAGGGAGGGGACCCGAGCAACCTGGAAATACTCGCCAAGCACCGAGCTTGTCGAGCACAGTGATTCTTGGCGAGAATGCGAGTAGCGAGCAGTGGCGAGCACGTTCGCTCATCACTAGTCCTGATATTTCCGGTACTGGAAAAGCCAGTACCGGAGATATCCGTGTCCATATGCACCTGTGTGACAACCGTGTGCCGTCCTTGCGCCGCATCAGGAGCACACGTACCGGCGCTTGGGAATCAGTGGTACAGTTAGCGCTGTTCCCAAGCCCTGGGTACTGAAGCGATCACTCATCATTGTTCCCTGCTAGCGCTACGATCAGCACCAGCAGGGGACAATTTTGAGAGTAGTAGTCTGCTCCCGCAGTGTCCAACTGTAAAAATAAGAATAAAATTAAAAAATCCTTATACTCACCTTTCCTAAGTGTCCCCTGCTGTAATCCATGCGACCACTCATGCCAAGGAGCCAGGGAGAATGAGGCACAGCGAGCGGGCCATGGACCTCCTCTGTGCTCAGTGAGTGACAGGACACCGCTCGCTGCAGTGCATCATTCTCCTTGGTTCCTCGGCATGAGCGGTCGCATGGATTACAGCGGAGAACAGGTGAGTATAAGGATTTTTTTATTTTATTCTTACAGTATTTTTACAGTTGGACACTGCGGGAGCAGAATACTACTCTCAATATTGTCCCCTGATGGTGCTGATAGCAGCGCCAGCAGGGCACAATGATGATGACAGTGTTCAGCACCCAGCGCTTGAGAACAGCGCTAACTGTACCGCTGACTCCTAGGCACCGATACGTGTCACACGGATGACACACAGATGTCATCTGTGTGTCATCAGTGTGGAACGTTTTGTGGCCCATGTAGCTGTAGCATCGGCGTCTCTGCCCCGTTCTAGGCAGAGACGCCGTCCCTCTCACCTCCCCGCTCCTGGCACGGCGTCCTCCAGCGCCGCTCTCCCCGCTGCTTCCGGCGCGCGCTCCTTCCCCGGCAGTGTGCTTAGGGCGCGCGCGCGCTCCCCCTCTCTTAAAGGGACCGCGCGCGCCGTCCTAAGGAGTCCCCGGCCAATTGCCGGAGGACCTCCCATATAAAAGGCACCTCCTCCAAAATGGAGGTGCCCGAGCAATGTTGTTTGCACTGTGTCTCACCTGTGCTTCAGCCCTCAGGTCCCGTTGCCAGTTACCTACCAGCTTGCTGTCTTTGTCCTGCCTGATATCCAGTCACCTGCCTGCCAGCCTGAGGTCCGACGGTCTGCCTTCCAACTCCAGTCAGTCTGTCTAAGGACCAGCTTGCCCGCTCACCCGGGAGCGCACGTCTGCTACCTGCCTGCTAGCCTGAGGTCCGACGGTCTGCCTTCCAACTCCTGTCAGTCTGTCTATGGACCAGCTTGCCCGCTCACCTGGGAGCGCACATCAGTTACCTGCCTGCTTGCCTACCTGGAGGCTTCGCCGTCACGTGCTGTGACCATCTGCCTTTCCAGAGACTCCTGCCCGCTCACCTGGGAGCGCCCACCTGTTACCTGCCTGCTAGCCTACCTGGAGGCTTCGCCGTCACGTGTTGTGACCACCTACCATTCCAGAGACTCTCGCTTGCTCACCTGGGAGCACACATCTACCACCTGCCTGCTAGCCTACCCGGAGGCTGTGCCATCACAGGTCGTACCTACCCTTTACCCAGAGACTGCCCCGGTCGCTTGCCGTAACTCCCTGCCCGTTCTTCCAGAGACTGCCCCGATCACTTGCCGTGACCCCCTGCCCGTTCATCTAGAGACTGCCCGGTCACTTGCCGTGACCTCCAGCCCGTTCTCCCAGAGACTGTCCCGGTCACCTGCTGTGACTGCCTGCCCGTCATCCCTGGTTGCCACCCGCTCCCTTACAAGGTCCGCCCCCTTGTATAGTAGCTCAGAGGTTCCGCCTCCCAGACCCGTTACAGTTTGCTCGGGCCATGGAACCCGGTGGCACCCAAGCCCCCTCGCTCTCGGACCTGTGTCATGAACTGTCCCGTCAAAGGTCCCAACAGGAGTCCATCCTGGGTCACCTGCGGAATGTCAATACTCGCCTGGACACTCTGACTGCTCCACCAGCAACCTCCGCCAGTGCCATGTCTCGCAATCCGGCAGCTCCGCTGCCCACTAATACCATGATATCCTACCCCGGACCCCGGCTTTCTGCACCTCCTCGCTTCGGAGGCGACTCCGCCCAGGCTCGGGGCTTCATAAATCAGTGCACCCTGCACTTTGAACTATTGTCCCACCAGTTTAACTCCGACCGAGCCAAAATTGCATTCATCATGTCCCATCTCACCGGGGAGGCCCTGGCCTGGCTAAATCCTCTATGGGAGAGAGGAGACCCCCTGGTGTCCAACTTGCCTGCTTTTCTCACGGCTTTCCGGAAAGTCTTCGACGAACCCGGACGGAAGACCTCATCCGCATCGTCACTGCTACGCCTCCGTCAGGGAAGCCTCACCGTGGGCCAATATGCCATACGGTTCCGTACCCTTGCCTCGGAGCTGGCCTGGGATAATGACGCTCTGGTTTCCGTCTTCTGGGAGGGTCTGTCCGGCCGTATTAAAGATGAACTTGCCGGTCGGGACATTCCTACCACCCTCGATGACCTGATAACTCTTGCCACCCGGATTGACCTGCGGTTCCAGGAGCGTGCCCAAGAGGTCACCCGTGAGAGGAGGTTTCCACGCCTAGCTCCTACTTTTCAGCAACCCGTCACTCCCTCCGTCTCTCCTGAGCCTATGCAGGTCGACCAGACCAAGATGGTCGGTTCTCGCCAAGAATCTCGCCGAGCCGAGGGAAGCTGTTTCTATTGTGGCAGTAAGAAGCACTTCATCCGTTCCTGCCCGGAAAAGCCGGGAAACGCCAGTGTCTAGGACCACTCGGAGAGGTCGTCCTAGACAAAAGTAAGTCCTCTCCGTCTCTGACCTTACCGGTCTCTATTGCTTGGGGAGAAAACCGTCTCTTTGAACTCGCCCATCTGGATTCTGGAGCTGCTGGAAACCTCATCGCCCAGTCTCTGGTAGAGAGATACCATATTCCCACCAAGTCCCTGGCTGAGCCATTGTCAGTTGCCTCCGTGGATGGAAGACTTCTCTCGGAGACCATCCTGCTCGTCACCGAACCTATAACCCTACAGGTGGGAATGCTGCACTCTGAGGAGATCTCATTCCATGTGCTGTCCGGACTTTCTCACTCCTTGTTGCTAGGTCTACCTTGGCTCCAGACACATGAACCCGTATTGAACTGGCGGTCCGGTGAAGTACTCCGATGGGGCCCTGACTGCCATAGGACCTGCCTGGTTCCAGTCCGTCTACTTCGCCCTCAGCCAACTCCAGTTAACTTACCTGGTCTCCCGGCTCCCTACTGGCCCTATGCGGATGTCTTCGGTAAGAAGGAAGCTGAGACGTTGCCACCCCATAGGCCATACGATTGCCCGATCGACCTGGTACCTGGCACCACTCCTCCCCGTGGGCGTATCTACCCGTTATCTGCAGCCGAGACCCGAGCCATGTCTGAGTACATTGAAGAGAATCTGGCTAGGGGATTTATCCGAAAATCTACCTCCCCGGCTGGAGCCGGATTCTTCTTTGTCAAAAAGAAAGACGGCTCGCTACGTCCCTGTATTGACTACAGAGGACTCAATCTCATCACGGTAAAAAACAAATATCCCCTGCCACTCATCTCCGAATTGTTTGACCGGCTCAAGGGCGCCAGGATCTTCTCCAAGCTGGATCTTCGAGGAGCGTATAATCTGGTCCGTATCCGTCAAGGAGACGAGTGGAAGACGGCATTCAATACCCGGGACGGTCACTACGAGTACCTTGTGATGCCCTTCGGTCTCTGTAATGCTCCCGCGGTCTTTCAGGAACTAGTCAATGACATCTTCCATGACCTCCTGTACTCCTGCATAGTGGTATACCTGGACGATATCTTGGTCTTCTCTCCGGATCTTCCCACACACCGGAGGGATGTTCGTCAGGTCCTGCTTAGGCTTCGGCAGAACCACCTTTACGCCAAATACGAGAAGTGCCTCTTCGATCAGACCTCCCTTCCGTTCTTGGGCTATGTCATCTCCCAAACAGGTCTGCAAATGGATCCCGAGAAGCTCTCTTCCGTTCTAAAATGGCCTCGTCCTGAAGGTTTGAAGGCGATACAGCGATTCCTGGGCTTCGCTAATTATTATCGTCTTTTCATCCCACACTTCTCGTCTCGGACTGCTCCCATATCTGCACTTACCCGTAAGGGGGCTAACCCCAGGATATGGTCGCCTGAAGCCGAGGAGGCCTTCCTTTCCATAAAAAAAGCCTTCGCCTCTGCTCCCGTCCTGCACCGTCCGGACTGTAATAAACAATTCTACCTGGAGGTTGATGCTTCCTCCTCCGGAGCCGGAGCGGTGCTCACCCAGAAGTCTTCTACCGGGAGAATGGTAACGTGCGGCTTCTTCTCCAAAATCTTCTCCTCGTCGGAGCGCAACTACTCCATTGGAGACCGGGAATTGCTAGCCATCAAATTGGCACTAGGAGAGTGGCGCTATCTGCTTGAAGGGGCTCTCTACCCGGTAATTATCTACACGGATCACAAAAACCTGGCATATCTCCAAAATGCCCAGAGGCTCAATCCTCGCCAGGCCCGGTGGCCGTTGTTTTTTGCCCGCTTCGACTTCACTCTTCATTTCCGTCCGGCGGACAAGAACGTCAAAGCTGATGCCTTGTCTCGGTCCTTCCTGTCCTCCGATCAAGAGGAGGAACCTACGCACATCATCGACTCCTCCAAGGTGATGAATGTGGCCCCCTTGGATCTAACTCGTCTTCCACCCGGTAAGACGTTCATAGCTGTGCCAGATCGGGAGAGGGTTCTTCGCTGGGGACATTCTTCTAAACTAGCTGGCCATGCTGGCCAAAAGAAGACCTTTCAACTTATTGCCCGGCATTACTGGTGGCCTACCCTACGTAAGGACGTGGTAGACTTCGTCGCGGCCTGTTCATCCTGTGCCCGTAACAAAGTTCCCCGACATCTACCTGCCGGCCATCTCCTGCCCCTTCCCGTACCTGCTGCTCCTTGGCAACACATCGCTATGGACTTTATCACCGATCTTCCAGTTTCTGCCGGTTGTACCGTCATTTGGGTTGTCGCTGACCGTATTTCTAAGATGGCCCACTTTATTCCCCTGCCTGGTCTTCCGTCTGCACCCGAGTTGGCTAAAGACTTTATCCGCCACATCTTCCGTCTCCATGGTCTGCCCCTCCACATCGTGTCGGATCGTGGGGTTCAGTTCACCTCTCGTTTCTGGAGAGCCACTTGTAAGCTGCTGGACATTACCCTGGATTTCTCCTCCGCTTACCACCCTCAGTCCAATGGTCAAGTGGAGCGGATCAATCAGATCTTGTCCAGCTACCTCCGGCACTTCGTGGATGCTCACCACTCGGACTGGGTGGATCTCCTACCGTGGGCCGAGTTCTCTTATAACAACCATGAGAGCGAGTCCTCTTCCAAATCCCCGTTCTTTATAGTTGGTGGCCAACATCCCCGGATTCCACTTCCTGTCTCCGTTTCTGTGGACAACCCTGCTGCGGAGTCTCTAGTCAGCGAATTTTCTACTATTTGGGAGAGCACCAGGTCCGCTCTTCTTCTCTCCTCTGAGCGGATGAAAAGATATGCTGATAAGAGACGTCTGGATCCGCCCCAATTCCGTCCGGGAGACAAGGTTTGGCTCTCATCCAAACATGTGCGGCTCAAAATACCCTCCTACAAGTTGGGTCCTCGATTCATCGGTCCCTTCGAAGTCCTCAGGCAAATTAACCCTGTGGCCTACAAATTAAAACTCCCGGCCACCCTACGGATCCCCAACTCCTTCCACGTGTCTCTCCTCAAACCCGTTGTCTTTAACTCTTTTTCCAAAAATCCAGGTGTCCCTCCTGCTCCGGTTTCCGCTGATGACATCTTTGAGGTAGAGAGTATTCTGGCCTCCAAGAGGGTAAGAGGAAAAACCTTTTTTCTGGTAGATTGGAGGGGGTTTGGTCCTGAGGAGAGAACTTGGGAACCCAGGGAGAACATCAACGCCCCGCTTCTCCTTGAAAAATTTCTTTCTGGCCAAAAAAAGAGGGGGCCTAAAGGGGGGGGTACTGTAGCATCGGCGTCTCTGCCCCGTTCTAGGCAGAGACGCCGTCCCTCTCACCTCCCCGCTCCTGGCACGGCGTCCTCCAGCGCCGCTCTCCCCGCTGCTTCCGGCGCGCGCTCCTTCCCCGGCAGTGTGCTTAGGGCGCGCGCGCTCCCCCTCTCTTAAAGGGACCGCGCGCGCCGTCCTAAGGAGTCCCCGGCCAATTGCCGGAGGACCGCCCATATAAAAGGCACCTCCTCCAAAATGGAGGTGCCCGAGCAATGTTGTTTGCACTGTGTCTCACCTGTGCTTCAGCCCTCAGGTCCCGTTGCCAGTTACCTGCCAGATTCCTGCCAGCTTGCTGTCTTTGTCCTGCCTGATATCCAGTCACCTGCCTGCCAGCCTGAGGTCCGACGGTCTGCCTTCCAACTCCAGTCAGTCTGTCTAAGGACCAGCTTGCCCGCTCACCCGGGAGCGCACGTCTGCTACCTGCCTGCTAGCCTGAGGTCCGACGGTCTGCCTTCCAACTCCTGTCAGTCTGTCTATGGACCAGCTTGCCCGCTCACCTGGGAGCGCACATCAGTTACCTGCCTGCTTGCCTACCTGGAGGCTCCGCCGTCACGTGCTGTGACCATCTGCCTTTCCAGAGACTCCTGCCCACTCACCTGGGAGCGCCCACCTGTTACCTGCCTGCTAGCCTACCTGGAGGCTTCGCCGTCACGTGTTGTGACCACCTACCATTCCAGAGACTCTCGCTTGCTCACCTGGGAGCACACATCTACCACCTGCCTGCTAGCCTACCCGGAGGCTCTGCCATCACAGGTCGTACCTACCCTTTACCCAGAGACTGCCCCGGTCGCTTGCCGTAACTCCCTGCCCGTTCTTCCAGAGACTGCCCCAATCACTTGCCGTGACCCCCTGCCCGTTCATCTAGAGACTGCCCGGTCACTTGCCGTGACCTCCAGCCCGTTCTCCCAGAGACTGTCCCGGTCACCTGCTGTGACTGCCTGCCCGTCATCCCTGGTTGCCACCCGCTCCCTTACAAGGTCCGCCCCCCTGTATAGTAGCTCAGAGGTTCCGCCTCCCAGACCCGTTACAGTAGCGGATAAAAGAGGGACATGTCAACGTGTTTTGTCCACGGAAAAACGGTCTGTGGAAACAAACTGACATGGGTCTATGTGTGTCAGTGCCTCCAGTACGTGTGGAAACTGTCACCACACGTACGGGACACACTGACGTGTGAAAGAGCCCTTACACCACTTATAACTGGGAACTATTCAGAGTAGAAGTCATTCACTTCAACTTTCTGGGTGCGGTCTCCATTATATATATTCAAATTTTGCAGATGGGCGGATTCCAAACATGTTTATTTTTTTTAGATTTTTTTCATTTATGTGATGGGAAAAGTGGGAATGATGATTTGAATTTTTATTATTTTTTTTAAACATATTTTGACAAAATTGTTTTAATTATTTTTGACATTTTTTTTGTGTAAACATTCGTGTGTTGCAGTCCCAGTATTGTCTGCAATGCATAGGCTGGTCTTGGGTCTTCTGATCTGAACTTTACAGCCACATATATGCCAATGAAGCTGTTGAGTTCAGGTCAGGAGACCCATAGCTGCTCTGTGAATTACAGACTGTGACACACAGATGTGTAAATGCGCATTAGCTGTATAATGTAGCCAGCATACTCCTTTCATGGAGCCGGATCAGCTCCTGAGCACGCTCCATATGCATGCCAGACATCCATCGCACATATATGACAAGTGTTGGAAAGGGGTTAAAACATAAAACTCTTTGAAAATACCATGGATACATATGTGCTCTTATACCAAGGGCTTTTTGCACACTAGTTTTTGTCGAGCATGCGCTATTTGTTTATTTAACCGATATCTCACAAAATAATTAATATGTCTTTTCACATGTCTTTTTTTTGGCGCACTGATTGTCTGCAAAACAAAAACGTAGATTTGTCTTAATTTGATTTGATTTTATTTGATCTATGTTAAAGGTAATGAAGAACTTGGCACCCATTGAGGAATGTAAATTAAAATGCTTTGTTTACAGGTGTAATCAAAGGTAAATGCATTACTTTTTGATCAAAACCATTGACCCTCATGAGGTGAACAGATTACTATACAAGAATAAGTGTATTGTAAATAGTTTAACGCCCTTTAAATAATGAATTCCCACTATGTATGTGATGCCGATGTTGAGCTGACTAACTAATCCGTGTTAAAGGCTAAAGTTGCCCACACAAGTAAATGGGTCCATGAGCAAAAAAACCAGATAATACTCGGATGGCATCCGAGTGCTGTCTGGATAACACATGCATGACACAGGATCTCGTTACGGTATCTCTGTGCATTCAAAATGGCATCAATAAAATGCACCTGTGTTCGTTGTCCATAACATACGCTTGCTCATACCACAACCCCACCGCCCCCTTGGGCCACTCGATTCACAACATTGACATCAGCAAACCGCTCACCCACACAATGCCAAACATGAAGTCTGCTATCTGCCCTGTTCGGTGAAAATTGGAATTCATCTGTGAAGAGAACACTTCTCCAACTTGCCATACGTCATTGAACGTGTAATGCCAGCGTCTCAGCCTTCTGCCCCTTTCCCCCATTCCTCCATCCTCCCTCCACGCTGACTCTGCCCATGGTACGCACACTGTGTGCAGATCCCTGGGCACTGTGCTTAGGATACGCGCGCTCCCTGCCTCTTGAAGAGCCGCGCGCGCCATCCTAAAGTGTCCCCGGTCAATGGCCAAGGACACTAGCTACTTAAGGCACCTCCTCCAACATGTTGAAAGTTTGTTGTCTAAACACTTTTGTCAGTTCTCAGGTCCCAGTGCACATATCGCCATTTACGTGACTGTTTATCAGCCGTGGCCACCAGCCTGTCTATCAGCTGTGCCCGCTTGTCTATCAGCTGTACCTGCCTGCCTGTCTACCAGCCATGCCCGCCTGCCTGTCTACCAGCCATACCTGCCTTCCTGTCTACCAGGCGTGCCGCAAAACATTATACAAATAGTGCTGCTATCCAATTCTAACCAGACCAAAATACAGTACCCAAGTAAAGAAAAAAGTAACAGCTTTTATTTGTTTAACCAACACTGATTCATTTAATTGACTGTCCTGGGATTGATCTTCTTAAATAGAAATTTTCTCAAAGGGAATTTGAAGATGTTGTATTTGGGTAGAGTATTTCAGTGTCTAGTCGTTGTTTGATATATTAGAGATTCAACTAGCAAAAAATAAGGTATGTTATTTAGTAAAAAAAAAAGCATAATGAACAAAATAAACAGTGAACTGTTTCAGAATAAATTGCATCATAAAGTAAAATACATCGATTTAATACACTTGTAGAAAAATACATTATCATCTAGCAATTCAGGTATAAAAACGCAAAATAAATAATAATGCAATATATTAGAATATAGTAATGCAAAATAAGAAAGATGTAAAAGCACAAAAATATTTCAATCTTCAAAACTGCAATATTAATATGTTCAGTGATAACAGATCATTTAAGTAAAAAATACTAACAATTATGTTCCTTATGCTCTTAATTATGTGACTTACTGTAAGAGGTTTGCCATCCAGAATTTATTAAATTATGTTGATCATCACTGATATTATTGAACATTTGAACTACAATCCCTATTACATTGATCAGTCATCAGTAGATTCATGTTGACATTAAACAGTAATATATTTAGCAAGTACGGGCACTAAATGATTTAATTAATCTATGGAGAATTCTTTTGGATCATCGCCCAAAAAAGGAAAAAGCAACCATTATACATGGTAAACAGTTCACACAGGCTACACACAAAGAGTTAGAGTCCACATCTTTTCATTAGTGTTACTTAACAAAATGAACACGCTTTATAGGCAATAATTAATTTTCAAGACCTTAATTAGAGGATGCAGCTTCTCTTATCTTTAAAACAAGCCTTTATCAAGTTCATGACCAAACTATTTACCACCCTTCCTAGGCAGGGACAGTTTGCGTTTATCGTACATGTGCTTTTAATGGCTCTATAAGTTTTTCTCGTTTGGATATTCAAAATTTTGCCTTTTTTTCGTGATACATGGATCTTAATTTTTATGATATTTTTATTTTCTTTTTTCTTTTTTTTTGCTGATATTGGGAGAAAATTTAAAGGGAATATGTCTATTTTACACTTTTTTATTTTGGATTTTTTATTTACAACCACAAAGGACTGCTAAAATCATTTTAAATTGTGTTCACCATTCCATATAAATTAATTTTATATATTGGACATATTTTTTGATGGGGGCTAGAAACACTGATTCAGACTGGCAGTGTGTCTTTTTCTTAGTTTTCTTTTACTAATTGTTCTTTTATGCATTTATTTTTTCATTCATTTTATTCACTGTATACATTCTTTTTTGGCTAATTTCTCTTAGAGCTGATATATTGGCTCCATCTACAGTGAAATTTCAGCCATCTACCTGAATAGCAGAATTGTCTGGGTTTCCTAAGACACAGCAGCTCCATGCTCCCTTTCTGCACCCAGTGATCACATGTTCACTGGGTACAGAGATGTATGCACTGTCAGTGCTTCCTAATCTGTATACACAGCGCTGGTTCAGAGATCAAGTAGGTGAACATTTCTCTGGGAGTCTGGCTATGTGTGACAGCCACTTCAAAACCTCCACAGCTACACGATCTTGTGAAAGCTGATTAGACTGCATTGACGTTTTAGAATATCAATGCAAGAATAAGAGATGACTGCTCGGATGTTTAAAGTCTATGAAAAGTTCTGAAGTATAAAGAAATAAATAGCAACAAATGTTATAAATTAATAAAGAAAACAGAACTCACCTTTTCTTTCCCTCACTTTTTGTAATTAGTCAGTAAGTGTCTACTGGAACCAATCAGAAGCGTCAAGCGGTCATGTGTGGCACTACTGGTATTAATGTTCAATGACAGAAGCCATGATGCAAATAGTACGATGTGTAACCTCTAAGGCCATAGTATCATACCAATCACACGTGTAACCACTAAGGCCATAGTCTCATACCAATCACACATGTAACCACTAAGGCCATAGTCTCATACCAATCACACAGGCCCCTGGCCTGTTAAGAGATTGTTAAAGGATTAGAGAGGTGAACATTTTTTTAGGACACTTACTGCTATTTTTCCTTTTTTTATCAAGGTAGGATAACCCTATTTACCAATTAAAGAAGGAGGCTGAGTGGCTGGTCATCCAGCCGATATTTAGCCAAAACAAGATTGTGTATCGGTTGGCCTGCCCGCTGATATATTAACTACTGATAACATGAACTACTGATAGCATAAAATATATATGAATATAACACTTGCAATAACAGGTGTGTCAGACATTTAGATATATGTGTACTTTACAAAGGCAAAAAAAAACATTTACCCACAAACATAAACTTCATCAAAGAAATGTTCAATACAAACAGATGCCTATAGCAAAAAGCAATGTCAACAAATGTAAAAAGTCAGCAGTCAGTATTTCTGCTGTTATTGTAGGTGTGTAATACAAAAACCATCACAGTAAAAGATAATGCCTTACCAATACCAGGTCAAATTACCAATGCACTATGGGATGCAGCAAGCCTCCATGATGAAGACGGGGACAACACATGTGTAAAATACTGATGCAGACAGCCACTCACTAGCCTACCAATTCATGGAGGGGTGTTCAATATAACCAGATGCCTATAGCAAAAAGCAATGTCAACAAATTTAAAAAGTCAACAGTTAGTATTTCTGCTGTTATTGTAGGTGTGTAATACAAATGCATAACTCCCACACAGTAATTTGAAATATTTTGTGTTTGGTCCAAACAAAGCCTTGGAAGCACCTTTTTTTTTAACAAATGCAATATGACTCATTAACAGCTTTCTACTTAATAAAGTGGCAGAAAATGTTGGTTATAACCTGTAATTATTATAAAGTATACTCCAAAAGGAAACAATACAGTAGAATCTCATGCGATGCCCACAGGCTGTAATTGGTGAATGGTTGTAAAATCCAGTATGTCTGAAAACACACCTATTAGTTTAAAATTGCATGTATGTATGTTTAATCAAATCTCTAATTGGGTCACCAATCAGCAGTTCCTGATTAGCTGCAACCTTGACATTCATTCCATCAGCAGAAGTTTTACGGACACTGGAAAAAGGTCTACATTTTTAGGAACTGTATAAGGATTTACTATTGACTTTTGTAAACTGTGACTAGAAGCTTGATAGCTTACATAATTGGAATACTTAGAATTGCAAAGCAATATTGCCTTTATAAAAAAGTCAGGAAGACAGCATGTGAGGTGAGGACTCAGGGCATGCAAAGAAAACATTCCTTACACCATTCCTTTTCCTTCATCTCTACCTTGTCAGCCAACTCACATCAGAAAGCAAGAATTCATATATTCATGCTTCCTATGCCAAATTCTGACCCACCCATGAGTATATACAACATAAATCTGGATTCGCCTGACCAGTTAATGTTTTTCCACTGCTTAACTGCTTACTGATTCAATTTTTGCACTCATTTGACCATTGGAACGTTTTGATGACAAGTTAGGCATTCAGACACATTGAAGAACCAGTTGTTACATCCTTCTCTGGTAATGCTCGAACAATCTCTGCCACTATCTCCAGGCAGCACTGCATTTACTCTGCGGACAGCTCTAGCAAAGGAGGTGACAGTGTTGCTATCATCACTGGGTGACGCAGGCATAGTCCAACCAAATGTATTTTTGTGGCTGAGGCTTGTGTGCTGCCCAGCCAAGGAGTGTGTGTGTTTCTATGTAACACAGATGCCGGGATGTAGAGGCACAAGGCGGGAACAGACATGGGTTGATATAACCATTTTATATGTACAATTATTCTGAAAGAGGGTTAGTAACAAGGATAATAAACAGTAACTTGAGTTAGCAATAAGAAGTATTTTCAGTGAATAACAGTATAGTTCTTTTCAAAAGTATGATGCACCCAGTCGTGGGAGTCACCAAATGCATGCTCTTTCTCTTTATATGGTCCTAGCGGGGGTCACCGGTCTTTACCGCTAGGCCGCAAGTCTCTTCTGGATAAAGTCAATCAGATCCCTTTTAGCCTCCCACGCACCAACCGGCCCCCTCCCAACCTGAAGTCCTAAACCCAACTGTCCCCGGTGCCATGGGTGAAAGTTGGAAGTGACGGCCCTGTTCACTTGCGCAATTGCTCCGCTACTGCTGGCTTGACTGTCAACGGTAATCTCTCATGCTTGGGATGCGGGGATCCAGACCTCAGCTCTTGACAGGCGACGTCGGGTTCCGGGATCTTACTCAGTGTAGAGAGCAGGTCCTGTCTCTAACCAACATGCACAGGACTCGAGGCACTTTTGTGAGGAGTCCGGAGTTTATCAGGCGGTGTCCGGTTCTTATGTGACACAGGCCTCCGGCTGAAGCCTGTCATGCTGGGCTCTGCAGTACCTCTGGAGCACGCCTGCTCCACTCTGCAGCCTGGCGCCAAATCTCCTTGTGGCTTGGTGCACTGGACTTTCATATCCAGGAAATCCTTCCCCGGACAGAACTGGTGCCCAAAAGATAGTAGATAGGAGCAGTACCGCTTCCCGACATGCGTTTCGCGTGAAGCGGATTGTATTTACCCTTGATATCCTTTATTGGCTTCCCTTGATAAAGCCAATACGCTCCACGCCAAACACCAATGTGAAGAAATGGAACCAGGGGGGTCCTGCAGAATCCCGCTGTCACCGCTTCTTCCTGTGGATCCACACCCCGCCACCCACCAGACATCACACTATGCCAGACGGAGCATGTGATACGGATCTACCCTTTGCGCCAACACCCCCTCAAGGACGCATAAGGTCAGATTGGCACAGTTCTACACCGTCACCTCCTGTCCACACGGGTTCAGAGAGGTACCAGGGAGTGAGACAAAGTGGTCCACTCAGACGCTGACATGGCCCCACACCCCTGACAGGCTGAGAGGCTCGCTCACTACTCCAGTGAAGAAGAGCCTTGTCGGCCTGGATAGAGCTGCCACCAGTTTCTATTTGATATAACAAACTTATATCGGGCTAGAAACAAGCCCAGTAGCACATTTGTTGGACTGAACAACTCACGTAGGGTTCGTGGATCGAGATACAAGAACAGCCCAAGATTAAATTCTATATTTTATCGCCATAAGGTCTCACTAAACAATCTACTATATACATCAGGGTTATACATATACAGTGGTCAGAGTTACCAATACAAAAGCATGGTACAACAAGTCTAAGCAGAACTTAAAGTCAGTTACCAGTAGATGGAAAGCATGGATCGGGGGATGGGCGCACACATGGGAAAGGTATGTGGGTCCTGCTTGGTTGCTGGACTTCTCCCACACGTCTTGATGTCACCAGCTTTCCCAGGATAAGACAATAGGCTTTAGCTACAGAGACCTTCAAACTCTCTGGGAACTCCCACTACCGCACCCCGGCTGAAGCCCAAGTCTCCACCCCTGTTCCTTCTTAGCTAAGAGACTCTAAGAACTAAAGTGAGCTATACCTCCTTACTGGAAGATCCCAGGGAACCGGTTCTGGTGTCAACGGACCCAGCCGAGCCCCTGCTCCGTGTGGAGACCAAACACACTGGTCCTAGGAGGTTCCAAAAGGCTAGGATGTGTATCTCCTTGTCCCTACGTGCTAGATTGTGCTAGGATGAAGTGTGGCATTTGCTATCTCCCCCTGAGTTAGAAAATTCATTTTGTGAAGAGCTGGGACATATAGTTCTTCCACAACTCGGTACTGAAATATAGTACCTTAACAAAAAAGCACATGTTAGTGAACAAAGAAAAGGATCACTGCAGGGGGCATGCCTGTCACCTCAGCTTACAGCTGCCGAGGGACACTCACACCTTCTCTCTTACAGCTGGGAGTCAGGTTACGCTGTGCCTGGAAACCTTACAACCATGGCACATGTGATTTGTTCTAGAATATTCTTCACAAAAGACAATAAATACATAGTATAAACAACAAACATGTGCAAGGGGACAGAAAGTCAGATAGCAGCAAGGGTGCAATTAAGCCAAGGGGCCAAACAAATAAAGCAAGTAGTAGGGATTGGTTAAATAACCAAAGGAAGAGCAAGCCTGGGGATTAATAGATGGCTAAAGTTACCTCCTAAACCAAGTGGTAAAGTAATAATGAGGCAGTGATCATACATAGTGTACCAAGGTAGTCATTAGCCCAGAGAATGTTAGTAAAAAGGCCTGGAAAAGCATTGCTCAATGGCTTATCCCGGACAGAACAGGCGCCCAAAAGATAGTAGACAGGAGCAGTACCGCTTCCCGACAAGCGTTTCATGTGGAGCGTATTGGATTTACCCTTGATACCCTTTATTGGCTTCCCTTCATAAACCCAATACGCTCCACGCAAAACGCTAACCACAAGGCGGGAACAGACAGGGGTTGATATGACCAGTTTATATGTATAACAAGTATTCTGAAAGGGGGTTAGTAACAAGGATAATAGACAGTAACTTGAATTAACGATTTGAAGTATTTTCAGTGAATAACAGTATAGTTCTTTGCAAAAGTGTGATGCACCCAGTTGTGGGAGTCACCACATGCAGGCCGCAAGTCTCTTCTGGATAAAGTCAATGTAGCATCGGCGTCCCTGCCCTCTGCCAGGCAGAGACGCCATCCCCCTTACCGCCGCGGTTCTGCTCCGGCGTCTTCCGGCCTCCATGCAGCTGCTGCTGGTGCACACAGCTTCCCCGACTCTGTGCTTAGGGCGCACGCACGCGCTCCCTCCCTTTTAGAGGGGCCGCACGCGCCGTCCTAAAAAGTCCCTGGCCAATGGCCGGATGACTTTCCCTGTAAAAGGCACCTCCTCCAATATGGAGGTGCCTGTGCAAGGTTGTTGCTTTGTGTTACTTACTTTGCTTCAGCCCTCAGGTCCTCTGCAAGTCAGTCCTGTCCGCCAGCCTGTTCTACAGTCCAGTCCGCCAGTCTCACTACTATCCAGCCCGACAGTCTGTCTTCAGTCCAGTCCGCCAGTCTGTCTATGGGCTCTGCCCACTCGCTTACCAGGAAGCACCTGCCTGCTACCTGCCGTGCCCGCCAGCCTACTTTAGCTGGAAGCAGCAGCCTGTTACCTGCCTGTTGCCTGCCGTGTCCGCCAGCCTGCTTTACCTGGAAGCACCTGCCTTTTACTTGCATGTTGCCTGCCGTTTCCGCCAGCCTGCTTACCTAGAAACACCTGCCTGTTACCTGCCGTGCCCGCCTGCCTGCTTACCTGGGAGCACCTACCAGCTACCAGTTGAAACCGCTAGCCTGCCTACCCGGAGTACTCGCCTGACTATCAGTCTAATCAGCCTGCTTGTCAACCCGGACCACGCGTCAGCCTGCCTGCCGAGCTCATCCGCTGTACCGGTCAGTTCCTGCCTTCTGACCCGTGAGAGTCACCTGCTCTCATACAAGGTCGGTCCCAGAGTGGCACCTGGTCCCTCTGCTCGGTTCTTCCCTGGTTCACGGAGTCGACTGAGCTGCCGTGCGACCTTGGTCGGGCCGAGTAGATACTTAGTCACGCCCCTCTGGCCCCCCCTTGCACCGCAGCACAGAGGTTCCACCACCCGGATCCGTAACAGTTTGCACGGGCCATGAAACCTGGTGACCCCCAGGCTCCTTCGCTTGCTGACCTGTACCAGGACGTTTCTCGTCAGAGATCCCAACAGGAAACTATCCTGACCTACCTGCGGTCTGTCAACTCTCGCCTGGACACGCTGTCCATTCCACCTGTGTCCGCCTCGAGCCGAGCGGCACCCGCTCCGGCGGCGCCTCAGCCTATTAGTGCCATGGCATCCAGCTCTGGACCCCGGCTCTCTGCGCCTCCACGTTTTGGTGGTGACCCCATCTTATGTCGGGGTTTTCTGAACCAGTGCACGCTGCACTTTGAACTCCTGGCACATCAGTTTCCCTCAGACCGGGCCAAGGTAGCGTTCATCATGTCTCACCTCACCGGGGAAGCATTGGCATGGCTGAACCCCCTATGGGAGAGAGGGGATCCCCTGGTGTCCGATCTTCTGGCTTTCCTCACTGTCTTCCGGAAGGTCTTCGATGAGCCCGGACGAAAGACTTCTACTGCCTCCTCACTGCTCTATCTCTGCCAAGGGAGTCTCACCGTGGGCCAGTATGCCATACAGTTCCGAACCATCGCATCTGAGCTTGCCTGGAACAATGAGGCCCTGGTGTCCACCTTCTGGGAGGGTCTTTCTGGACGGATCAAGGACGAGCTAGCCGGCCGGGACGTTCCTTCCTTCTTGACATCCGTTTCTTGGAACGAGTTAAGGAGACTACCCAGGAGAGAAGATTTCCTCATCTCGCTCCTGTTCTCCAACCAGCAATTCCCCGAGCACGCTCTCTCGAGCCCATGCAGATTGACCAGACCAAGATGGGCAAGTCTCGCCAAGAGACGAGCCGAGGGGAGCTGTTTCTACTGTGGCAGTAAGAAGCATCTGATCCGTTCCTGTCCGGTGAAGCCGGGAAACTCCAGTGTCTAGGACCGCTCGGAGAGGTCATCCTAGGCAAGAGTAAATCCTCTCCGTCCTTGACTTTATCCGTTTCTATCTCCAGTGGTGTGACCCGCTTCTTTGAGACCCCCCACCTGGATTCCGGAGCCGCTGGGAATCTCATTTCTCAGTCCCTTGTGGAGCAGTATCAGATTCCCACCAAATGTCTGGCCGTACCAATGGCAGTCGATTCCATGGATGGGAGACTCCTTCCGGTGACCATCTTGCTCGTCACAGAGCCTGTAACCCTTCAGGTGGGAATGCTGCACTCGGAGAGGATCTCCTTCCATGTGCTATCCGGTCTCTCTCACTCCCTTTTGCTAGGTCTACCCTGGCTACAGAAACATGAACCCGTCCTGAATTGGTGATCTGGTGAGGTGCTCCATTGGGGGCAGGATTGCCATGAGACCTGTCTGGTTCCGGTACGCTCGGCTCGACCTCCGTCTACTCCGGCTAATCTACCTGGTCTGCCGGCACCCTACTGGTCCTATGCAGACGTCTTCGACAAGAAGGAGGCTGAGACACTACCACCTCATAGGCCATATGATTGCCCCATCGACCTGGTACCTGGTGCTTCTCCTCCCGGGGGGCATATCTACCCCTTGTCGCTGGCTGAGACCCGGGCCATGTCTGAGTACATCGAGGAGAATCTTGCTAGGGGATTCATTCAGAAATCTACTTCCGCGGCTGGAGCAGGATTCTTCTTTGTTAAAAAGAAAGACTGCTCGCTACGGCCATGTATTGATTACAGGGGGCTTAACCAAATTACTATCAAGAATAAGTACCCCCTGCCTCTCATCTCGGAGCTGTTTGACCTCCTTAAAGGCGCGATGGTCTTCACAAAGCTCGATCTACGTGGGGCGTACAATTTGGTCCGGATCCGCCAAGGAGACGAGTGGAAGACGGCATTCAATACCAGGGACAGACACTATGAATACCGCATCATGCCCTTTGGTCTCTGTAATGCCCCAGCCGTCTTTCAGGAGCTAGTTAACGACATTTTCCGTGACCTCTTGTATTCTTGCATAGTGGTATACCTGGACGATATCTTGGTCTTCTCTCCGGATCTGCCCTCACACCGGAGGAATGTTCGTCAGGTTCTGCTAAGGCTCCAGCAGAATCGCCTATACGCAAAATTTGAAAAATGTCTCTTCGAGCAGACTTCCCTTCCATTCCTGGGATATATTATCTCCGAGACTGGTCTTCGGATGGATCCCGAGAAGGTTTCTACCATCTTAAAATGGCCCCGACCGGAGGGGTTGAAGGCGATTCAGCGATTCCTGGGCTTTGCAAATGATTACCGCCTCTTCATTCCTCATTTCTCCTCTCGGACCGCTCCCATCTCCGCGTTCACCCGTAAGGGAGCAAATCCCAAGGAATGGACTTCCGAAGCGGAGGAGGCCTTCGTCTCCCTAAAACAAGCTTTCTCTTCCGCCCCTGTGCTGCACCGTCCGGATGGCAACAAACAGTTCTTCCTGGAGGTTGATGCTTCCTCCTCCGGAGTCGGAGCGGTGCTCACCCAGAAATCCCCATCCAGGAGAATGGTAACCTGCGGCTTCTTCTCCAAGCTCTTCTCCTCGTCCGAGCGCAACTACTCCATAGGAGATCGTGAGCTGCTTGCCATCAAATTGGTGCTGGAGGATTGGCGCTACCTGCTGGAAGGGGCTCTGCACCCAGTGATCATCTACACAGATCACAAAAACCTGGCCTATCTACAAAATGCCCAGAGACTCAATCCGCGTCAGACCCGGTGGTCTCTGCTCTTTGCCCGATTCTGCTTTTCTCTACATTACCGCCCTGCGGACAAGAACTTTCAAGCCGATGCTCTATCCCGCTCTTTCCTGTCCTCCGACCAAGAGGAGGAGCCTCTGCATATCATCGACCGTTCCAGAGTAATGACTGTGGCCCCGTTGGACCTATCTCGCCTTCCACCCGATAAGACTTTTGCAGCTGTTCCGGATCGTAAGAAGGTTCTTTGGGGTCTTCGTCCAAACTAGCCGGCCATGCTGGCCAGAAGAAGACCTTCTTGCTCATCGCCCGGCATTACTGGTGGCCTTCTCTACGCAAGGATGTTGCAGATTTCGTCTTGGCTTGTTCCTCCTGTGCCTGTAACAAAGTTCCCAGGCATCTTCCCGCTGGCCGTCTCCTGCCTCTACCCATACCTTCCGCTCCGTGGCAACACATTGCTATGGACTTTATTATGGATCTCCCTGTTTCTGCCAGTTGTACGGTCATTTGGGTGGTCGCTGACCACTTTTCTAAAATGGACCACTTCATCCCACTGCCTGGTCTCCCGTCCGCATCTGTGTTGGCTAAGGACTTCATCTTTCACATCTTTCGTCTCCTACCCCTCCACATTGTGTTTGATCGCGGGGTCCAGTTCACTTTGCACTTCTGGAGAGCTATGTGTAAGCTGCTGGATGTCACCCTGGATTTCTCCTCTGCTTATCATCCTCAGTCAAATGGTCAAGTGGAACATATCAACCAGGTCCTTACCAGCTTTCTCCGGCATTTCGTCAATGCTCACCATAACGATTGGGTTGAGCTCCTACCATGGGCCGAGTTCTCCTATAACAACGATGAGAGTGAGTCTTCTTCCAAATCCTCGTTCTTTGTGGTCTACGGTCAACACCCCCGGATCCTGTTTCCCGTCTCTGCTTCTGTGGACAATCCTGCCACGGAGTCTCTTGTCAGCGAATTTTCTACTTTTTGGGAAGACACTAGATCTGCACTTCTTCAGTCCTCTGAACAGATGAAGAAACATGGCGATAAGAGACGTCTGGATCCGCCTCTATTCCGTCTGGAAGACAGGGTCTGGCTCTCCTCCAAACATGTTCGGTAGAGATGAGCATTGTTCTACTCGAACTGTTCGCCAATCTCAAATTCGAGCTGTTTTGGGCGGTGTTCGAGCCGTTCGGCGAACACGAACAATTTGAGAAAAATTCGGCTGTTCGAGGTTATGTTCGATAACTGTTCGTGCACCAAAATCATAACTGGATTTTTTCTCAGTAATGATGAAAATTAATGTTAATACGCAGTTTGAGTGTACAGCGGGGTGGGGGGAGGGGCAGGGGATGGATCTCTGCAGGAATAATGAAGATCTCCATTTTTTTTCTCTTTCCCGCATTTACAGTGGGGAGGTGCAATCTGTCAGCCTATCAGCAGCGCACACACGGAGCGAAGTGCTTTTTTTCACACAAGCAAGGGCATGTGTCATTGGCAGTGTATGTCACATGTCCTTGCCCTATAAGACCAAGCCATTTTCCCCGTCGCCACCATTTTCTCACTGCTGCAGCTGCGTGTTAGACGGCACCGCTGTTGCTGTGTGCGCTATACCTTGTTAATTTCAAGCCAATTTTCGCACAAATCTACAGATAGCTTGGGAGTAGGGAATAGTTGTGATTGCAGTCCTTTTAAGGACTAGGTTACAGCATTTCCTACGACTTTTATCAGGCATGTCTGTGCTCTTAAATAGATAGGTTGTGGGAGTAAAGACTAATTGTAATTGGAGTCCTTTTCAGGACTAGGTTACATCAGTTCCTATCAGTTTTTGCCAGGCAGGTCTGTGCCAGTGCTGTGCAAGTTTTTTTCACAGCATTTGGCTGAATCTAGCAAAGCTAATCCTTTTTGGCCTATTGCAGAGTGTGTTATTCAGTGGAGTAGCCTATCTGTGTTGCAAGATATACCACCTGTGTATAGAATACCAATTTTTTTACTGCACCTAGTGAAGTAAAATCTTTTGGGCATAGCATCATTCTATTAGTCCATCTATACTGACCTCCATCAGGTTGCAAATTGAATATATTTTTTTTCTGCATCTAGCTCTGAAAAAATATTTGGCCTTCTAGCAGTGTGTGGGACTTTCTCTATTAGTCCATCTATACTGACCTCCATCAGGTTGCAAATTGAATATAATTTTTTTCTGCATCTACCTCTGAAAAAATATTGGGCTTGTAGCTGTGTGTGGGACTTGTTCTATTAATCCATCTATACAGACCTCCATCAGGTTGCAAACTGAATATAATTTTTTTCTGCATCTACCTCTGAAAAAATATTTGGGCTTCTAGCTGTGTGTGGGACTTGTTCTATTAATCCATCTATACAGACCTCCATCAGGTTGCAAACTGAATATAATTTTTTTCTGCATCTACCTCTGAAAAAATATTTGGCCGTCTAGCAGTGTGTGGGACTTGTTCTATTACTCCATCTATACTGACCTCCATCAGGTTGCAAATTGAATATAATTTTTTTCTGCATCTAGCTCTGAAAAAATATTGGGCTTCTAGCTGTGTGTGGGACTTGTTGTATTAGTCCATCTATACTGACCTCCATCAGGTTGCAAATTGAATATAATTTTTTTATGCATCTAGCTCTGAAAAAATATTGGGCTTCTAGCTATGTGTGGGACTTGTTGTATTAGTCCATCTATACTGACCTCCATCAGGTTGCAAACTGAATATATTTTTTTCTGCATCGACCTCTGAAAAAATATTGGGCTTGTAGCTGTGTGTGGGACTTGTTCTATTAATCCATCTATACAGACCTCCATCAGGTTGCAAACTGAATATAATTTTTTTCTGCATCTAGCTCTGAAAAAATATTTGGTCTTCTAGCAGTGTGTGGGACTTTCTCTATTAGTCCATCTATACTGACCTCCATCAGGTTGCAAATTAAAAATAATTTTTATCTGCATCTACCTCTGAAAAAATATTTGGCCTTCTAGCAGTGTGTGGGACTTGTTCTATTAGTCCATCTATACTGACCTCCATCAGGTTGCAAATTGAATATAATTTTTTTCTGCATCTAGCTCTGAAAAAATATTGGGCTTCTAGCTGTGTGTGGGACTTGTTGTATTAGTCCATCTATACTGACCTCCATCAGGTTGCAAACTGAATATATTTTTTTCTGTATCTACCTCTGAAAAAATATTGGGCTTCTAGCTGTGTGTGGGACTTGTTCTATTAATCCATCTATACAGACCTCCATCAGGTTGCAAACTGAATATAATTTTTTTCTGCATCTAGCTCTGAAAAAATATTGGGCTTCTAGCTGTGTGTGGGACTTGTTCTATTAATCCATCTATACAGACCTCCATCAGGTTGCAAACTGAATATAAATTTTTTCTGCATCTAGCTCTGAAAAAATATTTGGCCTTCTAGCAGTGTGTGGGACTTTCTCTATTAGTCCATCTATACTGACCTCCATCAGGTTGCAAATTAAAAATAATTTTTATCTGCATCTACCTCTGAAAAAATATTTGGGCTTCTAGCTGTGTGTGGGACTTGTTCTATTAGTCCATCTATACTGACCTCCATCACGCTGCAAATTCAAAATAATTTTTTGTCTGCATCTAGCTCTGAAAAAATATTTGGCCTTCTAGCAGTGTGTGGGACTTTCTCTATTAGTCCATCTATACTGACCTCCATCAGGTTGCAAATTAAATATAATTTTTATCTGCATCTAGCTCTGAAAAAATATTTGGGCTTCTAGCTGTGTGTGGGACTTGTTCTATTACTCCATCTATACTGACCTCCATCAGGTTGCAAACTGAATATATTTTTTTCTGCATCTACCTCTGAAAAAATATTGGGCTTCGAGCTGTGTGTGGGACTTGTTCTATTAATCCATCTATACAGACCTCCATCAGGTTGCAAACTGAATATAATTTTTTTCTGCATCTAGCTCTGAAAAAATATTTGGCCTTCTAGCAGTGTGTGGGACTTTCTCTATTAGTCCATCTATACTGACCTCCATCAGGTTGCAAACTGAATATAATTTTTTTCTGCATCTAGCTCTGAAAAAATATTTGGCCTTCTAGCAGTGTGTGGGACTTTCTCTATTAGTCCATCTATACTGACCTCCATCAGGTTGCAAACTGAATATAATTTTTTTCTGCATCTAGCTCTGAAAAAATATTTGGCCTTCTAGCAGTGTGTGGGACTTGTTCTATTAGTCCACCTATACTGACCTCCATCAGATTGCAAATTCAAAATAATTTTTTGTCTGCATCTAGCTCTGAAAAAATATTTGGCCTTCTAGCAGTGTGTGGGACTTTCTCTATTAGTCCATCTATACTGACCTCCATCAGGTTGCAAATTGAATATAATTTTTTTCTGCATCTAACCCAGCCAATAGTTTTGGCCTAATACCACAGTTTGGCCACTCAGCTCTGCTCGGTTCCCATCCATTGTTTTTTTGTGCAAACAACTCCAGAGTTGTGAATTAGTTAACCACCAAAATGAGTGGAAAAAGGCCTGCTGCTGGTGGAAAGGGGAATAGGCGTGTTGGGAAGGGGAAAAAAGGTTGTGTCCGTGGGGTAGGTGTTAAAGCAACAGTAACATCTGCAGAAGAAAGACCATCTTCCAGCCAAACTAAAATGTCTACTTCTTTTAGCGGACAATGTGATAAGATCCCTTTCTTATGGCCACGCCAATCACTACAAATTCCAGATGAGGCACAAAAACAGCAGGTGCTTCAACGGATATCAAGTGCTCCTTTAAGTGGGCTCTCCTCCACATCAACTTCAACATCACAAATACTCCAGTCCTCAAAGGTGTCACCCCAATCGCACTTGCTTCCTCACAGCTCCCAAATCTCCAGCTGCCCGTCTGAGTATGAGGTAGAACAGATGGTTGAGTCTGCAGAGCTGTTTACTCATACTATAGCCTGGGAATCAGAGGTCGACTCCAGCGCTTCTGTGAATCCAGACGAGGAAATGATCTGCACTGATGCCCAGAATCTTTATGAGTCGGATCCAGGACCAGACGCAGAAGGTTCTGACCATAATGTAGACCCTCATTCCCAAACTGTAACTCCTGTTGGTGGAGACAATGAGGAAGACGATGATGAGACTCAAATACCTGATTGGAGCGACAACTTTAGTTTTTTGTCAGGGCAGGAACAGGTTGGCTCTGAGGACGACGGGTGTGATAACGCACAGGGTGATGATGATGAGGTTGGAGATCCCACTTACTGTCAACCCACAGTCAGCCAAGAGATGAGGTCAGCAGAGGAGGTGGAGGAAGATGCTAGTGACGACGAGGTCAGGTTGCGCCTTCCTGGACAGAGACGTAGTACTGGAAGCACGTCAACAACTGCATCCTCAAACACAACTCTGCCTCTCACCACAAGTCGTGGTGGCTCTTCAGGTCGCATGGGTGCTAAGCCTTGCATAGCCTGGGCATTTTTGCAGATCGATAAAGATGACCCAACTCATGTTATCTGTAACATTTGTCAGCAAAAGCTAAGTAGAGGCCAAAAAATACATAGTTTGAGTACTTCATGCATGAACCGACACATGGACATGAAGCATAAGTTGCAGTGGGAAGCTCAGTGTGCTACAATGCGGTCTAGCCGGCCGGGCCAACCACCGTCTGCCATATCTTGTGCATCCGCGGCCTCTTCATCCTCTGTGACTGGGGGGACAGCAGTCACACCTGTTTTGGGGCGCAGACCTGCCACCTCTTTACCCGCAACAGCCAGCGTGATTGGCAGGTCATCATTTTCTTTGGAGGTGGTAACACCAGCTGGTGTTGAGCGCTGTCCGACATCGATAGCACCACCTTTGGATCAAGGCAACCTAACATGTCCGCCTGCATCTTCCTCACAGACCGGCAGTTTGCCGGGGACACCCTTATCAACCCCGTCTAAGCACAATAGCCAGCCCTCGGTCCCTCAGATGTGGACAAGTAAAAGACCATTTCCTCCTAGCCATGAGAAAGCTAAGAGGTTGAATTTCACCATCTGCAAGCTCTTGGCTACAGAAATGCTGCCTTTCCGCCTGGTGGACACAGAGGATTTTCGAGACCTTATGTCCGTCGCAGTGCCCCAGTACCAGATGCCCAGTCGGCACTACTTCTCAAAGAAAGGTGTGCCTGCGCTCCACCAGCATGTTGCACACAACATCACCGCTTCTTTGAGAAACTCTGTGTGTGACAGGGTGCATTTCACCACAGACACTTGGACGAGTAGGCATGGACAGGGGCGTTACATGTCGCTGACTGGGCACTGGGTAACTATGGTGACAGCAGGACAAGGGGCTGCTGTCCAAGTCTTGCCGTTCCCACGAGTTGTGCGTCAATCCTCTTTATGTCAAAGTTCCTCCACTGCTTCTGCCTCCTCAACCTCCTCTCGGTCTTCCACCTGCACCCAAAGCCTGTCTGGTCATGCCACAAGCTTTCTAACTTCGCAGAAGGGATCCTGCACACCTCCTTACTATGCTGGCAGTAGGGCTCAACGTCATCAGGCGGTTTTTACTTTGAAATGTCTGGGAAATGTGAGTCACACAGCTGAGGAGTTGTGGTCAGCTCTGGAGAACCAATTTCATGAATGGTTGTCTCCACTGGACCTGAAACCAGGGAAGGCCGTGTGCGACAATGCTGCAAACCTGGGTGCGGCCCTTCGCCGGGGCAATGTCACACACGTGCCTTGTATGGCTCACCTGTTGAACCTGGTTGTCCAGCAATTTTTAGCCCACTATCCCAGACTAGATGGCCTTCTGCAGAGGGCACGGTCGCTGTGTGCTCACTTCCGCCGTTCGCATCCCGCAGCTCAGCGACTTACATCTCTACAGAAGTCGTTGGGCCTGCCACTTCACCAGCTAAAATGCGATGTGCCTACCCGGTGGAATTCAACTCTGCACATGTTGCAGCGACTGTGGCAGCACCGACAAGCCCTGGTGCAATACGTTCTGACGTATAGCCTGGGCCAACGAGATCCAGACGTGGGGCAAATCACGCTGGAGGAGTGGTCTCAGATCAGGGACCTATGCACCCTTCTGCACAGTTTTGAAATGGCGACCAAGATGTTTAGTGCTGACGATGCCATTATCAACATGACTATTCCGGTGATTTACATGCTGGAGCACATGTTAAACAGAATTCGGAGTCAGGTGGTGGCACAAGAGGAGGTGGAGGAAGTAGAGGAGGAGGAGTTGTATGCGGAAGGGCTAACATCTGCAAGGTCCAGACGGTCGGCAGCACCAAGGCGGCAGGCATGTGAGGGTGGGGGAGATGGTTTTACCAGGGCGCATGGTAGCAGCCAAACTAGTGAGGAAGGTGCAGGAGCCCAGGAAGAAGTGGAGGACGAACTGATGGAAGACTCATCAGATGAGGGAGACCTTGATCACATTTCTGTTGTGCGAGGTTGGGGGGAGAGGACAGAGGAAGGAAGCATGATTGTTACCTCGCCACCAACACAACAGGGACTTGGTGCTCCTGGATGCGCAACACACATGAGTGTCTTCTTGCTGCACTACCTGCAACATGACTCTCGAATTGTGAGAATTAGAAATAATCCTGACTACTGGGTTGCCACACTGTTAGATCCCCGGTACAAAAGTAAATTTGCAGAAATTATTTCTGCCATAGAAAGGGATGCACGCATGCAGGAGTATCAGCAGAGACTGTTGCAGAATCTTACATGTGCTTTTCCACAAAACACCAGTGGTGCACGTAGTGAATCTCACAGTTCCAACTTGCCAACCGTGGGACTGTCAAGTGTTCAGCACTCAAACCATAACAGAACCACAGTATCTGCTGGTAACATCAATTTTGCGCAATCATTTCACCACTTTTTTAGCCCATCCTTTGCAAGGCCACAGGAGACAAGAAGTCTGACACATAGTCAACGCCTAGAGACGATGGTACAGGAGTATCTCCAAGTAAACATTGAAGCCATGACTGTGTCACTGGACCCTTGCTCTTTTTGGGCTTCCAATCTGGATAAATGGCCGGAGCTAGCCACTTATGCCTTGGAGATTTTGTCATGCCCCGCAGCCAGCGTTCTGTCTGAACGTGTGTTCAGCGCTGCTGGTGGTGTGCTGACAGATAAGCGCACGCGGCTCTCCACTGATAATGTAGACAGACTCATGTTCATAAAGATGAACAAATCATGGATCCGAAACGACTTTTCTACCCCTGTGTCATCCTGGGGAGAGTAAAAGATGGATGATTGGTTAAAATCACCCTACCAACTGTTTTAAGCTTTCAAATTACTAATCATGTTTATCTGTATCTTGGCTGGAAAATAATTTGGGCTTTGTAGCAGTGTGCAGCACTGATTCTATTAGGCCATCTGAAATAAGCTCCACCAGATTTAAAATTACTAATCATGTTTATCTGTATCTTGGCTGGAAAATAATTTGGGCTTTGTAGCAGTGTGCAGCACTGATCCTATTAGGCCATCTATACTAAGCTCCACCAGATTTAAAATTAATAATAATTTTTAGCTGCATCTAGCCCGGAAAATAATTTTGGGGCTCCGAGATGCGCAAGACACATAAGTGCCTTCTTGCTGCACTACCTGCAACATGACCCTCATATTGTCAGAATTCGAAGTAATCATGACTACTGGGTTGCCACACTCTTAGATCCCCCAAACTTTTCGATCAACCTTTTCATTTTAATAAAGACCAAAAAAAGGGTCATTTTTGAAATTATAAGCATTAGCAGGTTATTAGAAACTGAAATCAAACAGTTTTCAACTCAAAACTTTATTCTAGGTGATGTTACATTTTCACATAGGACCCCTTGTTCGAAAGGAGCTTCTGAACTCTCTCGTCCATTGAATTTGTCAGGTTTTGGATGGTTTCTGCTTCAATTGTTTTGCATGAGGACAGAATACCCTCCCAGAGCTGTTGCTTAGATGTGAACTGCCTCCTGCCATCATAGACACTCCTTTTGATGATGCTCCAGAGGTTCTGAATGGGGTAGAGGTCAGGGGAGCATGGGGGTCACACCATAAGTTTGTCCCCTTTTATGCCCATATCAGCCAGAGATGCAGATGTTTTATGTGCAGCATGAGATGGTGCATTATCATGCAAAAAAATGATCTTGCTGTGAAATACACGGTTCTTCTTCTTGAACCATGGCAGGAAGTGCTGTTTGAGAAAATCCACATACATTATGGAGTTCATCTTTAGCGCCTTCAGGGATCCTAAAGGGGCCGACAATCTCTCTCCCCATGATTCCAGCCCAAAACATTACTCCACCTCCTCCTTGTTGGCGCTGTAGCCGTGTTTTCGTGGGGTGTCCATCAACCAGCCATCCTCCACTCCATCCATCTGGACCATCGAGCGCTGCACGGCACTCATCCGTGAACAAAACAGTTTTGAAATCAGTCTTCATGTAATGTTTGGCCCACTGGAGCCGTTTCTGCTTGTGTGAAGTGGATAGAGGAGGTCGACAGGATGGCGTACGCACAGCTGCAAACCTCTGAAGGACCCTGCATCTTGTTGTTCGGGGGACGTTGGAGGCACCAGCAGCTTCAAAAACTTGTCTGCAAAACTAATTAGCACAGGTGTCTGCAATTGCTTACAGTGATATAAAGAGCCCTGAAACACATCACCATCAATGAGTTTAACTGACAAACAAACAAATTCTTCCCTTATCACTCCTAAAACACTTTTTGCATAATAATTTGGAACACAGTGTACATGTGCTATTCCACAAAACACCAGTGGTTCACGTAGTGAATCTTACAGTTCTAACTTACCAACCGTGGTCTGTATGGAGTTGTTCAATAAAGGGCCCAAAATTAAGATAACATAGATGGGAGAGGTCTCTATGAATAGGAATTCCTAAGTATTTGATACCCTGTGAGGGCCAGGCAAAGGGAAAGTTGGACTGGATGGAATCCTATATGGATTTGGGGAGGGAGACATCGAGGGCCTCAGACTTCGCTGCATTGATTTTAAAATTTGACCATGTAACAAAGTGATCTATTTCAGCCATAACAGCATGGATGGATATATGTGATTGAGTGATATATACTAGGACATCATCAGCAAATAGAGAGCACTTGTACTCGGTGCCTCCCACCTCAATCTACCTAATATTGGGGTTATGGCGAATTGATGAGAGCAGGTGCTCCGTCACTAGGATGTATAAGAGAGGGGACAGAGAACATCCCTGCCTTGTCCCATTGGTGATTGTGAAAGGTGATGAAAATGTTCTGACGCGCCCCCTGGGCCTTGGGACACCCGGAGCCGGAACCTTTTTGGTGGATGCTGGTGGTTGTAGTCTCCGTGGCGGCGACCCGGTTCCGTGGCTCAGGGCGGTCAAACCAGTGGCCGAACTATTTATGTGGTTTTGATGTTTAAATGTCCGACTACGCCACCCGTGGATTGCGGTCAGAGTGAACCGCCGCTCCAGGGCAGACCGCTGAGGCTGGTGTTGAGGGTGCAGCAGAGCGTAGCATAACTCCCCACGGGAGGAGTATAGCCTCAGGGCAGTGTATGCGGAGGATGGGGGTGATGGTGCAGGGCAGCAGCAGTAACGACACGGAGTCAGTGATGCAGTCCAGGGCCTTTACTCACAGTTCTTATTATCCAGACCACGTCTGCAGGTAACGGCTGCCCACGTCGTACTGTGCTCACCAGGTGAGGGGCTCAGACAACTCCCAGATAACTTTGGAGCGCTTCACAGGACCCCCTTTGTGTGTCCTTTGTCTGGCCTTTCTTACCAACCCTTCTGTCCGGCTGCCTCGGGCCTCCTCTTGGTAAACTTGGCGCCAGTTTCCCTGACCCTATGTGGTGCCTTCCTAGCGGGTGTAGCGAGGGGCTGCGCCACATAAAATGTCACAGCCTCCTGTTTCTAGCTGAGGGTCGTTTCCTGCCTCCACTAGTTTCGGGGACCGGTCTCCCCCTTTGGCCTGACCCCTCCACGCAGGTGGATTCGGGCGTGCGGTGGCGACTCGCCCGTCCGCACCCCTGGGATCCCTTCGTTCCTCGTTCCTGGAGCCTTCTCCGCTCCTTTTCCTTCCTTCTCCCTCTTCCAGGCCTGGGCCTCTGTTACTAGGCCCGCCTCCGGAGCAGAGCTCATGCAGACCCCCTGCTCCCTGCCACTTCTGCTCAGACTTCTCTGCACTGAACTAAGATGGTGCCCACATTTTATACTCCCTTCTCAATGCACCCAGGAACTGCTTCCTCCCTGCTCCTGCACTACAGGGTTCCCCTTCCTCAGTGTTCCCTCCCCCCACTCCAGCCAGGGACAGGGACTGTCGTGCCCATCTCAGGGGCATATTGGTCGCCCTGCCCCACGGCAATGTGGTGTAATGCATGCAGGTGTCGGGTCCTGATACACACTCCATCCTTACCTGAGAGTGAGATATCACACCTCTGGGTGAGGTGCAATACCTCTGTAGCAACCGAGCCCTCAGGGTAATACAGTTCCATTTATCTTCAGCCTAGGTGACGTATTGCGAACAGGGCTGTGATTTTGGCTATAAAAGGGTCCCCTAGACCCCTACCCCAAGCTTTTTAAGAGAATCATATATGGCGTGCCAGGAGACTCTATGGAATGCTTTCTCAGCATCCAACGAGAGTATCTAATTACAAATTTTTAACTGCATCTAGCCCAGGAAATACTTTGTGCCTAGTAGCAGTGTCTGCTAGTCAGCGGATTATCCCGGCTGTTAAGCAAGCTACACCACCTGTAGTTTTGACACTTAATTTTTTCAAAGGAAATGCTTCGGGACTACGGGATACTCAGTGAAGAGCATCAGGAGGCACCCCAAGGCATAGGGGCTGGGACTGGCAGTAGGATGCCTTGAGGTGGACAGCCGAGCTCGATCCTTATAAAAGCTTTTTAACTGCAGCAGCTTTAGTGGACGCTACTGGAGCTGGAATTACGCGGCTGCTGGCATGAGACTTGCCCTCCAATAGATCCTTGTAAATGGATTTAAAGTGTATTCATTCAAATTAGAGAGACAATTTAAATTAAAAAGCTTAGAGCTGCCTCCACCACAGGGGGGCTCGCTCGACCCACCAGCGGACAGGCACCAGTATTGGGAGAGGGGGGCTGGCCGACAGGGTTCACCGCGGCTCTGGCACAAACCCGGCGACACGGAGGTGGCACGGGCAGGAGCGGACTGAACGTGTCGGCTTCTCACTTTTTGGATTTTAGAAGGGCATGACATGCCTATATCTGTGTCTCCCCCTCCTTTTACTCCTCCACCTCTTTTCTTTTCGCATGACTATATGTACTTGTCACTTTTCCATGTGTTAGTTGTGTCTTCAGAGCAGTTTGTCAGCTTTTGGACACCTTTGAAGGTGTTTTCTATGTGTTTCTATGTGTTTTTGTTTGCCTGCCATTGGTTTTAACGGTGTTCGAAGGTGTTCGACGAACAGTTCGGCGAACACACGGGTTTTCGACGAACCGAACCGAACTCGAACACTACGGGGGTGGCTCAACACTAATGTTCGGCTCAAAATACCATCGTATAAGTTGGGTCCGCGGTTCATCGGCCCGTTTGAGGTTCTCAAGCAAATCAATCCCGTGGCTTACAAGCTAAAACTCCCAGCCACCTTACGGATTCCCAACTCCTTCCACGTGTAATGCACACGCCCGGACTGACTGGCGTGTGCGTGATTAGTGATTCCACTGTGCCATGAACCGGAGAGTGCCTGGAGGGGTGTAACTAACTATCTGCCCGATCCAACCAAGGTCGCACGACGGCATACGACGCCAGTGTACCAGGGAGGCACCGAGCAGAGGGACCAGGTGCCACTCCAGCTCAGACCCCGGACACGGCTGTTGACCCACACCGGGGAATACAGGAACAGGCAGGCTAGAGCGCAGGCTGGGTAGGGTCCAGTACAGACTGGGAGACGGGTTCAGAGCCGCAGATGCGGTAATCAAGCAGAGCAAAGCGAAACCGCAGGTGCGGTAGACAAGGCCGAGCAGAGCGAAACCGCAGACGCGGTAGACAAAGCTGAGAAGAGCGAAACCGCAGACGCGGTAGACAAGGCTGAGCAGAGCGAAACCACAGACGCGGTAGACAAGGCTGAGCAGAGCGAAACCGCAGCGCGGTAGACAAGGCTGAGCAGAGCGAAACCGCAGACGCGGTAGACAAGGCTGAGAAGAGCGAAACCGCAGATGCGGTGGACAAGGCCGAGCAGAGCAAAACCGCAGACGCGGTGGACAAGGCCGAGCAGAGCAAAACCGCAGACGCGGTGGACAGGGCCGAGCAGAGCAAAACCGCAGACGCGGTGAACAGGGCAGAGCAGAGCAAAACCGCAGGCGCGGTAGACAAGGCTGAGCAGAGCGAAACCACAGACGCGGTAGACAAGGCTGAGCAGAGCGAAACCGCAGCGCGGTAGACAAGGCTGAGCAGAGCGAAACCGCAGACGCGGTAGACAAGGCTGAGAAGAGCGAAACCGCAGATGCGGTGGACAAGGCCGAGCAGAGCAAAACCGCAGACGCGGTGGACAAGGCCGAGCAGAGCAAAACCGCAGACGCGGTGGACAGGGCCGAGCAGAGCAAAACCGCAGACGCGGTGAACAGGGCAGAGCAGAGCAAAACCGCAGGCGCGGTAGACAAGGCTGAGCAGAGCGAAACCGCAGACGCGGTAGACAAGTCTGAGCAGAGCGAAACCGCAGACGCGGTAGACAAGGCTGAGCAGAGCAAAACCGCAGACGCGGTAGACAAGGCTGAGCAGAGCGAAACCGCAGACGCGGTGGACAAGGCCGAGCAGAGCAAAACCGCAGACGCGGTGGACAAGGCTGAGCAGAGCAAAACCGCAGACGCGGTGGACAGGGCCGAGCGGAGCAAAACCGCAGACGCGGTAGACAGGGCTGAGTAGAGCAAAACCGCAGACGCGGTGGACAGGGCTGAGCAGAGCAAAACCGCAAGTGCGGTGGACAAGGCTGAGCGGGCAGGAACCGCCGAAGCGGTAAGTAAAACAGGACAGAGATAAATCGCCGAAGCGGTAAACAAAGACTAAGCAAAAGGGACAGGGCTCTGTTCACACGGAACAGACTGGAAAAGAAAGGCAGAACCAGATACACACAAGGTACTTGCAAAGAAGTAGCGAAAGGACTCCAACTCACAAACGGAAGTACAATGACAACGAGTAGAAGTTAGGTGCAGGTTCAGACTCTACAGAAAAAAGGAGCAAACGGACATAAAGACAAAACAGGTAAGAAGCTAGGAGACAGTTCAGACAAGAACAGTTACTGCAACAAAATGCAGGAACGAGCCTAGGTAAAGCCAAGAGCTGGTTCAGACACTGCAGAAAAAGGGAACAAACGGACATAAAGACAAAACAGGTAGGAAGCTAGGAGACAGTTCAGACAGGAACTGTACTGTAACAAATACAGGAGCGAGTCTGGGTATGCGGCCCCCAGAAGGCGGGACGAACAGGCTAGGAGCGTGTTCAGACAGGCCTGGAAATACAGCCTCCAGGAAGGCAGACAGACAGCTGGCTAGAGCGCACAGACAGGACACAGTTCAGACACGGGAACTGATACCGTAAGGCAGGAAACATAGACAGGACCTGGCACATCAGTGACAAGAAGCCAACTGACAGAACAAGATGCTCAGGCAAGGATTCCTGGTTTAAATACCAGGTGACAGACAGCAATAGGCTGAGGACGCATTAGGGGTGTGTCTGCAGCAGGTACAAGAAACAGGAAGTTCAGCGGGCGTCGCCCTAAGCAGCCAGAGCAGAGCAAAGCAGACAGTATGGAAAGAAGCCAGAGTAGCAGTCTGGACTGGAAATCAAGTGCGCGCTCTTGCACAGTGGGAGATGGACCACTATGCAAGGACGCCGCCAGGTATGTTACACCACGTATCTCTCCTCAAACCAGTTGTTCTTAATTCTTTTTCTGACAATCCAGGTACCACTCCAGCTCCAGTCTCCGCTGAGGATGTCTATGAGGTAGAAAACATTTTGGCCACCAAAAGGGTAAGAGGAAAAACCTTTTTTCTGGTGGATTGGAAGGGGTTTGGCCCGGAGGAGAGGTCTTGGGAACCCAGGGAGAACATCCATGCCCCTCTTCTTCTTAAAGAATTTCTTGCTGGCCTGAAAAAGAGGGGGCATAAAGGGGGGGTACTGTAGCATCGGCGTCTCTGCCCTCTGCTAGGCAGAGACGCCGTCCCCCTTACCGCCGCGGTTCTGCTCCGGCGTCTTCCGGCCTCCCTGCAGCTGCCTGTTACCTGCCGTGCCCGCCAGCCTGCTTTACCTGGAAGCACCTGCCTGTTACCTGCCTGTTGCCTGCCGTGTCCGCCAGCCTGCTTTACCTGGAAGCACCTGCCTGTTACCTGTCTGTTGCCTGCCGTGTCCGCCAGCCTGCTTACCTGGAAGCACCTGCCTGTTACCTGCCGTGCCCCCCTGCCTGCTTACCTGGGAGCACCTGCCAGCTACCTGTTGTGCCCGCCAGCCTGCCTACCCGGAGCACTCGCATATCAGTCTAATCAGCCTGCTTGTCTACCCGGACCACCCGTCAGCCTGCCTGCCGAGCTCATCCGCTGTACCGGTCAGTTCCTGCCTTCTGACCCGTGGGAGTCACCTGCTCTCATACAGTCAATCAGATCCCGTTTAGCCTCCCACGCACCAACCGGCCCCCTCCCAGCCTGAAGTCCTAAGCCCAACTGTCCCCGATACCGTGGGTGAAAGTTGGAAGTGACGGCCCTGTTCACTTGCGCGATTGCTCCGCTACTGCTGGCGCGTCTCTCCTGTCTCAGTCTTCCCTCAGCTCTTCTCGGCTTGACTGTCAACAGTAGTCTCTCATGCTTGGGATGCGGGAATCCAGACCTCGGCTCTTGACAGGCGACGTCGGGTTCCGGGATCTTACTCAGTGTAGAGCTCAGGTCCTGACTCTGACTAACATGCACAGGACTAGAGGCACTTTTGTGAGGAGTCCGGAGTTTATCAGGCGGTGTCCAGTTCTTATGTGACACAGGCCTCCGGCGTGCTCTGCGATACCTCTGGAGCACGCCTGCTCCACTCTGCAGCCTGGCGCCAAATCTCCTTGTGGCTTGGTGCACTGGACTTTCATATCCAGGAATTCCTTCCTGGAGGTCACCGGGTCAGGTCCGGCATCTGAATTTGCTCTCCCTTCCGCTTGATTTTGCCTGGCCAGCAGATGGCAGTCTCTCCTCATCACTGGCACATCCTGCAAGAATTCTCCTGATGGTTCATTGCTTTCTACTACATTTACACAACAGCTACTCAGCAGGTGTAAGTAGCTCCCTTCTGTGACCCATGAGGCAGAACCACTCCTTATTTAATCTCCCAGCAGTATGCTGGGAGGTGCCAGTTATAAGTGTATAATGACCTTGGTTTGATTCCCTATGAATCTTTGCTACCTAACCCTGCTTAATTGATACCTGTTGTTAATCTTGGATTAACTTAACCTGCTGCCTCTCAGGAAATTTTGTCTCTGATTCAGTCCTCCTCGTTCTGAACTCGGATACTTCCCTTGTCTTTGTCTCTTGGTTTGTCTTATACCTGCCCCTTTTTGGTTTTGACTCAGCTAATCCTTTATCCTATGCCAGATCGCTCCACCGGGCAGTACTTCCTCCATGGCAACAACCGTGTTGTAAGTCCAGATGCTTGTATAGGGGTTACGGGGGAATGTCAGAGTATCTCTGAGACCTTGTAAACAGAGTTGTTTGTGCAAAGTGTGTCCATGGAAGCCCTTTTAAAGAAAATCTGTCGACAGGTTTTTGCTACCCTATCTGAGAGCAGCATGATGAAGGGGCAGAGACCCTGATTCCAGTGATGTGTCACTTACTGTATTGGGTGCTGCAGTTTTTATTAAAAACTGTTTTATCTGTTGCACATTTACCAGTTTTCTAAATGCTGCGATCTATATAACACAGCAAACACCATTGCTTGCCTGCTTTTTGTGTACACTGTTCATAAGCAGTAAGCTACCGATCAGTGATGGAGGTTTAGTTGGACTACCTAGCAGCAGGTTTACTAGTCCTCTAGTAATAATCTCCTGCTGATAAAACAATGATTTTATAAAAACAACAGCAAGCAGCTCAGAATATGATACATCACTGGAATCAGGTTCTCTGTCCCTGCCTACATTATGCCGCTCTCAGATTACATATCAAAAACCGGGGGACAGATTCCCTTTAAAAGCTGCCAGGTTTCCACTTACAAAATGAATAAATACCCTGCAGCAAGTAATTAATAATTTAGCTTATATTTTAGGTTATGTTTGTTAATGGCCACAGTGTGAATGTGTACCTACATATTACACTCATATCAACATGTGTTCCAGCTAATTTCTTTGGTATGTTTAGTTTTTTGTACTTTGTGGTGTCGCTCCCCCTTTTTTTGGCTGCACATTTAGTTTATATAGCTTTCCACAAGCAAGGTCTCTAAACAGTCAGACCTAGGTCCTGCTCTACCCGCATTTTCTGAGACCAGATGGCACAAAGATAGGAATATCCTGAGTGGGTACACCTTGTCGGCGTGGGATAGCTTATACACTTTTTTTATCAAAACAGTGTCAAATAAGTACCCCATGTCATTTACATGTACTATTATTAATTACTTACTGCAGGGTATTTATTCAATTTGTTTTTATCCTAGGTTATGTTTGTTAATGGCCACAGTGTGAATGTGTACCTACACTTTAAACTTATATCAACATGTGTTCCAGCAAATTTTTTTAATGTTACTTCATGTATGTCACATATCCACCAGAACCTGCTCTTGCGACTTCTGCTTCTGTCTCGTGTGCCACCGTATTCACTCTGCGGGTGGCGCTGGTGATAGAGTTGTCAGAACCAGAAACTCTGGAAGGCATGCTCTGTCCAGCCACTAAGGTTAGAGTGGCTGGGACCTGTAGTGGTGTCCAGTCTGACAGTATGGATGTGTGTGCTTTCCAGCTAAAGTTATCAGCTCCCTGCTCCAGCCAACTGAAGAGCACCACACCCTACTTAAGCTTCCAGATATAGCTTAGTGTTCTCCTGAGTAGGTGTGTGGTTTCTGCTTCTGTTTTGTTTAGTGTATTCCCGTTTTGACTCCAGCGTGTTTCTGAGTATTCTTATGGATCCTGATTTTGTCCTTGACGTGACTTCTCGACCCTGCTTAGTGACCATTTCTATCCCTGGATGGCAGCCCTTCCATGGTAGCATTGCACTGGGTCCTGTTGTAAAACCAGATCCCTCTACAGGGGTTAAAGGGTACTGCAATTTCTCTGGAGTCTGCCAGATGGAGTGGCTTGTGCCAAGTCTGTCCATGGCAGCCATTTGAACCTGTGGCCTCGGTCAGACTTTACAATATATAAGCAGCATAGCTCGAATACTTTACCTATTTTCTCATCATGTGCTTTCCTGCTTTTCTGCAGCCTGAAACTCTGTACAAGCACCTCTCCCTCCCTGCTACTATTTCTAACACAGAGCAAAGGGAGTGGAGAGCAAAGACAACTGTCAGAACCTGGAACACGGCCTAACGGATTTGTATCAATTTTGCAAAGCACTCAGATGATAAACTTATATACAATCCACAGCAAAAAATGGTAGAAAAGTTTTAATGAAGACTATTCAGAAAGTTTGCTTAACCCAGCATTAAGGAAGCAAACAAAGAAATTCTGTGAAGGTGTGCATAGGCTTGAATTTTCTTGTCAAATGAATATTTAGGAAATATGCTACTGTCAATGTTTAAGACAAGACAATTTGCCATTTATAACTAAATTAAATTAGAATTTACCAATTTATGTTCTGGCTCATTTATTTGGTTTTGCTGTAGTTTCTTGTACTTTGTACAAAGAGGGGTGTGAACCCCCTTTTTGAGCTAGGCATTTCATCTATATAGTTTCCAATGGAAAAGTGCCTGAACAGTCAGGCCTGGGTCCTGCTGTGCCCCATCTATATTGAGGTCGGCTGACACAAGGTGAGGATTTAATACTAGAGATAGAATAGGACCATCCCTGTTGGGTACACCTTGTCGTGGTGGGATGGCTTTTATGCTTCTTTGATCAAAATATTAACTAAGTGCCCTATGTTATTTACATATACTATTACTATTTACTTACTACAGAGTATATGCTCATTTTGTCTTTGTCTTGGGTTTTAACTGATTAGACAGTGTTAGCTTGTGTAGGGTTACACACATTGACAATAACACCCAGTTGTCAAATAATTAACACATTTACATGAGGAATAACAGGGGAATTCATTTTTTTTATTGACTTTACAGACATGTCAGGAATACTTCTTTCGGATAACTCCACATCCTTTCTAGTGGGACATAATGAAATAATAGATTAAAAGACATTATGCAGTAAACTATTTTGCTATTTACTTATGTAAATTTTCTTTAAATCATTTACTGCCATCTACTGGATGACACCATGTGTGCAAAAGGCAACAGAAACAGAAAATTGCTAATTTATACACAGAAAAAATAACAACTCTGGTCACTTTTATGAAATAAGTCTTATCCACAATCAACTATTAAGCCTTGAATGTGCAGCCTTGTATAAGGCAGCCAAGGCAAGATCTTCCCAGCACAATGTAAGCAATTATTTGGGACACCGTTGGTAGTACTCTAAATAAGATTAAAGGAAGCCCGAGGCTTTTCCAGCATATTTGTCATACTCTGTGCATACGCAGTGACCTGTGGGTTTATGAAGTCTAAAGCTAGGGAGGATATTAGTAGATGACAAGATTGGAAATACAAATATATTTCACAAAATAATATCTATGAATTTGCTATTGAGAACTGTCAGTACATTTTCCTTATGTGCAATATTGGGATTGCACTGTGCAATATATTATAGGGATTGGGTATAAGTGTTAAAGTGAACCTGACATCTGATACATTGTGGCTTCTCCCGGCCCATTGCCAGTGACTGCTTATACGTGCACATAGGCAGAGTCCTATCAATCCGGGGTAGTGGGTGGGGAGAAGCCACTGGGGAAATGCCTGTCCGACTTGTCAGCCGCACGGCTCGGTGCCAGGCGGCTATTAAAAGTATGTCTTTCTTTGAAATGACACAGCGTTTCAGAGTCAAACATACCTGGTTGAGCTCATACAGACAGTGTCTGATACATGCAACCCACAAATTGGGCAGCATGTATCAGCTGTCAGGTTCACTTTAACCCCTTAATAACATCTGACGTACTAATACGCGTCTGTGCCCTGGGACTTAAGAGCCAGACCCGTATTAGTACGTCATGGCGATCGCGCGCGCACACAGGCTGTGCGGGCGCGATCGCCGCCGGGTGTCAGCTGATTGTCATAGCTGACACCCGGTACTATGTGCAGGGAGCGGTCACGCACCGCTCCCAGCACATTAACCCCCGCGATGCCGCGATCGAAGTCGATCGCGGCATTGCGGGGGCAAGGGGAGGTGATCGCCGATACTCACCTCCTCTTCCGGCTTCCAGCGCAGTCTGCAAAGGCTTCCCGGGTGTTGCCATGACGACCCGATGTCGTCATGACAACATCCGGGTCACCAGAGAGCAGGAAGATTGCTTGGACATGCGCAGTGCATCTCCAAGCAATCTTCACACTGTGCACTTCTGACAGCCTTCATGGCATAGGGATGGTGCTCCATTCCTGTGCCATGCAGGCGATCAGAAAAAAAAAAGTGAAAGTCCCAGAGTGGGACAAAGTAATAAAGTGTATAAACTGTGTGAAAGTGGAAAAAAAAAAAAAAAAAAAATGTGCAAAAATATTATAAAAAAATAAAAAAAATAATACACCAAAAATAAAAATATAATGTACCCATCAATAAATATTATTATAAAAAAAAAACAATAAAAGTACACATATTTGGTATCGCCGCGTCCGGAACAACCTGACCTATAAAACTGTCCCACTAGTTAACCCCTTCAGTGAACACGATAAAAAAAAAAAAAAAAAAACAAGCAAAAAACAATGCTTTATCACCATACTGCCAAACAAAAAGTGGAATAACACGCGATCAAAAAGACGCATATAAATAAAAATGATACCGCTGAAAACGTCATCTCGTCCCGCAAAAAACAAGCCGCCATATAGCTCCATCAGCCGAAAAATAAAAAAGTTATAGCTCTCAGAATAAAGCGATACTAAAAAATATTTTTTTCTATAAAATAGCTTTTATTGTGTATAAGCGCCAAAACATAGAAAAATTATACAAATGTGGTACCGCTGTAAACGTACTGACCCGAAGAGTAAAGCTGCCTCATCAATTTTACCACACGCGGAACAGAATAAAAAAAAAAAAAAAAAAACAATTCCTGAATTGTTGGTTTTTGTTTATTCTGCCTCCCAAAAATCGGAATAGAAAGCGATCAAAAAATGTCACGTGCCTGAAAATGGCACCAATAACAACGTCAAGTCATCCCGCAAAAAACGAGCCGTCACATGACTGTCTGCCAAAATTTGGAAAAATTATAGCTCTCAAAATATGGCGATGCAAAAACTAGATTTTACAAAAAATGCGTCTTTTAGTGTGTGACAGCTGTCAGTCATAAAAACCCCATATGATTCTGGCATTGCTGTAATCACACCGACCCGAAGAATAAAGTCGTCTAATCACTTATACCGCACAAGGAACGGCGTCAAAAATAAACTCTTGAGTTAGGATTGGGCTAGGGTTAGGGCTGGGTTTGGGGCTAGGGTTGTGCTGGGGCTAGGGTTGTGCTGGGGCTAGGGTTGTGCTGGGGCTAGGGTTGTGCTGGGGCTAGGGTTGTGCTAGGGTTAGGGCTGGGGTTGGGATTTTTTTCAAAAGTAAGAAAAAAAGATGACGATATGGCGACTAGTGTTGAGAGCAAGTGCTCGCTACTTGAGTTTGCATCGGGTGCTCTGGTATGCATTTAGTATCGTGGGTATTTGAGTGACATGCTCGAGTCTCTGCCCCATATGCTTCGCGGCCAAAAAACTTTACGGGGATTGCCTGCCATGCACGAGCGATCCCCGCATGTTTTTTTTTGGGTGTCTAATAACCGTGAAACATGCGGAGCAGGGACTCGAGCATGTCACTCGAGCACACGCTGTACATGGTGCATACCTGAGTACCCGATGCAAACTCAAGTAGCGAGCACTTGCGCTCAAGAATAATGAAAACTTATTCAATATGATGACCTAATGTAAACAAATAATGTGCCGTACCTCTGGGTTCAAAATGTTCACTATACACCTTAATAAAATCTTTGAGGGGTATAGTTTCCAAAATGGGGACACTTGTGGGGGAGCTCCACTGTTTAGGCACATCACGGGCTCTCCAAACGCGACATGGTGTCCGCTAACAAATTGAATGGAAAATCGGCTCAAATTGTTAGCGGACACCACATTGCGTTTGGAGAGCCCCTCTGTGCCCAAACTTTGGAGCTCCCCCACAAGTGACCCCATTTTGGAAACTAGACCCCCCAAGGCACCTTTCTAGATGCATAGTGAGCACTTGGAACCCCCAGGTGCTTCACAAATTGATTCGTAATAATGAAAAAGTGAAAAAAAAAACACTTTTTCATTTTTATGAATCAATTTGTGAAGCACCTGGGGTTCCAAGTGCTCACTATGAATCTAGATAGGTGCCTTGGGGGGTCTAGTTTCCAAAATGGGGTCACTTGTGGGGGAGCTCCAATGTTTGGGCACACAGGGACTCTCTAAATGCAACATGGTATCCGCTAACAAATTAAGTGGAAAATCGGCTCAAATTGTTAGCGGACACCACATTGCGTTTGGAGAGCCCCTCTGTGCCCAAACTTTGGAGCTCCCCCACAAGTGACCCCATTTTGGAAACTAGACCCCCCAAGGCACCTTTCTAGATGCATAGTGAGCACTTGGAACCCCCAGGTGCTTCACAAATTGATTCGTAACAATGAAAAAGTGAAAAAAAAAACACTTTTTCATTTTTATGAATCAATTTGTGAAGCACCTGGGGTTCCAAGTGCTCACTATGAATCTAGATAGGTGCCTTGGGGGGTCTAGTTTCCAAAATGGGGTCACTTGTGGGGGAGCTCCAATGTTTGGGCACACAGGGACTCTCCAAATGCAACATGATATCCGCTAACAAATTGTCGGCTCAAATTGTTAGCGGATATCATGTTGCATTTGGAGAGTCCCTGTGTGCCCAAACATTGGAGCTCCTCCACAAGTGACCCCATTTTGGAAACTAGACCCCCCAAGGCACCTATCTAGATGCATAGTGAGCACTTGGAACCCCTAGGTGCTTCACAAATTAATTCGTAAAAATGAAAAAGTGTTTTTTTTTTCACTTTTTCATTATTACGAATCAATTTGTGAAGCACCTGGGGGTTCCAAGTGCTCACTATGCATCTAGAAAGGTGCCTTGGGGGGTCTAGTTTCCAAAATGGGGTCACTTGTGGGGGAGCTCCAAAGTTTGGGCACAGAGGGGCTCTCCAAACGCAATGTGGCGTCCGCTAACAATTTGAGCCGATTTTCCATTCAATTTGTTAGCGGATACCATGTTGCATTTAGAGAGTCCCTGTGTGGCCAAACATTGGAGCTCCCCCACAAGTGACCCCATTTTGGAAACTAGACCCCCCAAGGCACCTATCTAGATGCATAGTGAGCACTTGGAACCCCTAGGTGCTTCACAAATTAATTCGTAAAAATGAAAAAGTGTTTTTTTTTTCACTTTTTCATTATTACGAATCAATTTGTGAAGCACCTGGGGGTTCCAAGTGCTCACTATGCATCTAGAAAGGTGCCTTGGGGGGTCTAGTTTCCAAAATGGGGTCACTTGTGGGGGAGCTCCAAAGTTTGGGCACAGAGGGGCTCTCCAAATGCAATGTGGCGTCCGCTAACAATTTGAGCCGATTTTCCATTCAATTTGTTAGCGGATACCATGTTGCATTTAGAGAGTCCCTGTGTGCCCAAACATTGGAGCTCCCCCACAAGTGACCCCATTTTGGAAACTAGACCCCCCAAGGCACCTATCTAGATGCATAGTGAGCACTTGGAACCCCTAGGTGCTTCACAAATTGATTCGTAAAAATGAAAAAGTGTTTTTTTTTTCACTTTTTCATTATTACGAATCAATTTGTGAAGCACCTGGGGGTTCCAAGTGCTCACTATGCATCTAGAAAGGTGCCTTGGGGGGTCTAGTTTCCAAAATGGGGTCACTTGTGGGGGAGCTCCAAAGTTTGGGCACAGAGAAGCTCTCCAAACGCAATGTGGTGTCCGCTAACAATTTGAGCCGATTTTCCATTCAATTTGTTAGCGGATACCATGTTGCATTTAGAGAGTCCCTGTGTGCCCAAACATTGGAGCTCTCCCACAAGTGACCCCATTTTGGAAACTAGACCCCCCAAGGCACCTATCTAGATGCATAGTGAGCAGTTGGAACCCCCAGGTGCTTCACAAATTGATTCATAAAAATGAAAAAGTGTTTTTTTTTTCACTTTTTCATTGTTACGAATCAATTTGTGAAGCACCTGGGGGTTCCAAGTGCTCACTATGCATCTAGATAGGTGCCTTGGGGGGTCTAGTTTCCAAAATGGGGTCACTTGTGGGGGAGCTCCAATGTTTGGGCACACAGCAGCTCTCCAAACGCAACATGGTGTCGCTAACAATTTGAGCCAATTTTGCGTTAAATTTGTTAGCGGACACCATGTTGCATTTAGAGAGCCGCTGTGTGCCCAAATATTGGAGCTCCGCCACAAGTGACCCCATTTTGGAAACTAGACCACCCAAGGCACCTATCTAGATGCATAGTGAGCACTTGGAACCCTCAGGTGCTTCACAAATTGATTCATACAAATGAAAAAGTGTTTTTTTTTTCACTTTTTCATTGTTACGAATCAATTTGTGAAGCACCTGGGGGTTCCAAGTGCTCACTATGCATCTAGATAGGTGCCTTGGGGGGTCTAGTTTCCAAAATGGGGTCACTTGTGGGGGAGCTCCAATGTTTGGGCACACAGGGACTCTCTAAATGCAACATGGTGTCCTCTAACAAATTTAACGGAAAATCGGCTCAAATTGTTAGCGACACCATGTTGCGTTTGGAGAGCCGCTGTGTGCCCAAACATTGGAGCTCCCCCACAAGTGACCCCATTTTGGAAACTAGACCCCCCAAGGCACCTATCTAGATGCATTGTGAGCACTTGGAACACTCAGGTGCTTCACAAATTGATTCATAAAAATGAAAAAGTGTTTTTTTTTTCACTTTTTCATTGTTACGAATCAATTTGTGAAGCACCTGGGGGTTCCAAGTGCTCACTATGCATCTAGAAAGGTGCCTTGGGGGGTCTAGTTTCCAAAATGGGGTCACTTGTGGGGGAGCTCCAAAGTTTGGGCACACATGGGCTCTCCAAACACAACATGGCGTCCACTAATTATTCAAGCAAATTTTACAATCAAAAAGTCAAATAGCGCTCCTTCCCTTCCGAGCCCTGCCGTGCGCCCAAACAGTATTTTTTCCCCAAATATTGGGTATCTGCGTGCCCAGGGGAAATTGCACAACAAATTTTGGGGTCCATTTTTTCTTGTTACCCCTGTGAAAATAAAAAAAATTGGGTCTAAATTAACATTTTTGTGAAAAAAGTTAAATGTTCATTTTTTTCTTCCACATTCAAAAAATTCCTGTGAAGCACCTGAAGGGTTAATAAAGTTCTTGAATGTGGTTTTGAGCACCTTGAGGGGTGCAGTTTTTAGAATGGTGTCACTTTTGGGTATTTTCTGTCATAAAGACCTCTCAAAGTGACTTCAAATGTGATGTGGTCCCTAAAAAAATGGTTTTGTAAATTTTGTTGGAAAAATGAGAAATCGCTGGTCAACTTTTAACCCTTATAGCTCCCTAACAAAAAAAAATTTTGGTTCCAAAATTGTGCTGATGTAAAGTAGACATGTGGGAAATGTTATTTATTAACTCTTTTGTGTGACATATCGCTCTGATTTCAGGGCTTAAAAATTAAAATTTTGAAAATTGCAAAATTTTCAAAATTTTCACCAAATTTCTGTTTTTTTCACAAATAAACGCAAGTGATATCGAAGAAATTTTTCCACAATCATGAAGTACAATATGTCACGAAAAAACATTCTCAGAATCAGGGGGATCCGTTGAAGCGTTCGAGAGTAATTACCTCATAAAGTGACAGTGGTCAGAATTGTAAAAATTGGCCCGGTCATTAACGTGCAAACCACCCGCGGGGCTTAAGGGGTTAAACACAAGGTAACTTGTAGTATTAAATGCATATTACATGTAACTCTTACAGCATTGCTGCTCCACCATGCACCAATGGTTTTCATTCTGAAGTTGCAGTGTGGAGGTTTCAGTACTTTAAAGGGAACCTATCAGCTGATTCATGCTGCCCAAACCCCGGGCAGCATGACTCAGAGACTGGCCGCACGATTGCAGTAAGGCATAAGTTTCAGAGAAAATATTGTATGATGATCTGGCCAGGATTAGCGCCACATTAGTCTCGTCTCTGCCTATGGAACACACCACTCCAGGTGATTGTCTGGTCTCTCACTATGTACACACATGGGAAAGACCTGTCAATCAACTAGAGTTGTTCTCGGAGAGCCCGGCGAAGGCGACGCAGGAATAGTCTTGTCTCTGGCTAGTTCACTGGCCAGATCTTCAAACAATATTTTCTCTAAAATGTGGGAGCGTTTCAGAGAACAATATACCTGGCTCTGATTGTGCTGCCAGGCTCTGATTTATGCTGCCCGTGGTTTGGGCAGCATGAAACAGGTGACAGATCCCCTTTAATCTACTGTCTATATAAACTACATTTCCCAGCTGCATTCCTCTAATAGGTGTCTCCCATGCCATTGATTTTGCCCATGGCAGGAACACACAGAACCACTCAAAATGTATGATAAACTTTTTTTCTCCTCCACATTGCGTACCCCTTTCTGCCTTTGCAGGTTTGCTAGCCGAGGCCTCCTCACATGTCCTGTCCTATCTGTATTGCAAAACAGGGCAAATATGACGTCTGGAGCCAGAAAAACTGTGCTAGGTCTCTGCAGCCACAAACTTAACAGCTGAAATCACTACCACAAAATGGCACATCTTTCATGACATTATTCCGTCTCTTGTGCTTCAGGTGGACAGGAGCTTGTGACATGTCAAGGTGACCACCACGGAAAGCTCAAAGCTATTTTAGTACTAAAAGATTGAAAGCTAAAAATGTTCTTCTTGCAGGATTTTTTTTTCTTTTCGCACACTTTCCAGCTGCTATTTTATTTAACTAATCAGATTTTTATTAAATATCAGAAAGGAGAAAACATTTGTGGGGTTAACTTTATTACATATCATTCTACATGTAAAACAGGAAAAAAAAATCCATGTCCTTTACTGACAATGTTTCATTCAGCTGAGCCACATTATTCCCCATGGATGCACAATACAGACAGCTATAAGTGGTAGATATTTTCCACTTTAGACTAAAGGATGGAAGAACATTAGTGTAAGGAATGAAATGACAGAGCAGCAGTTACAGTAAATGCAAAACCATATTCATCCTACTAAAATTCTCTCCGCTGCTATGTTCCCCTCTATCTCCTTCATGTCTTTTATAATGAACAGGAAATAACACAATACATTATATGCTTACAAATAAAGAGGCCGGCTCCAGGCTGCGTTCTACAACATACTGTGAAATGAGCTGGGAACTGGATGACACCTTCAGATACATAAGGTTTGTCATCAATTCTGCAACACAGGAAATGCTGATACCTGATTATCTGAGCTAAGAAGAAATCAAAGCTGTGTTAGACCTCCTTCACATGTCCTGGTGATTCCTGTTCAGGAAAAACAGTACCGGTGTGATCCGTGTCTGTGTGCCATCCATGTGTATGTGACGCGCCCCTGGGCCTGAGTCGCGCTGCGTTGCGCACGCGGGAGCCTACCCGGAGCCGGATCAGATGGGGGTAGTAGTCTCGTGGCGATGACCCGGTCCGTGCCCAGGGAGTCAGACTAAGTGGCAGTCTATTAGCAGTAGATGGTGGATGACTACGCCACCCGTTGAATGCAGCTATGGAGCTGCCGCTGCAGGGCAGACCGCTGAGGCCGGTGGAAAGATGGTGCAGCGTGGATGGTATAACCCCCAACGGGAGGGGTATGGCCTCAGGGCAGCCGACGTGGATGATGGGGGTAGCAGGAACCACTCAGAAACGATGCGGTGTAGTTCAGGGTCTTTACTGGTGACAAAGATAGACCCTCCCGGAGTACTTGCTAGCAATCGGGGCCTGGTCAGTCCTTGAGCAGATGGGATCTCCCCTGGCCAGGCGGAGTTGTAGGCCTTCCCAACTAACTGTACTCTTCTGGCTACCTTGCTAGAGGCGGGTAAAAGTAGCCCACGTCCCTCAGTGTACCGTGTGGTGCTCACCCGTATGGCCGGTGACTCGGGGCCTTCTAATGGCTTCCGCTCCACGATGGCGGTGCTGGTCCCACGCATGTGACCGTGCCTTCGGGTTTCTGGGCCAGGGGACCTGCAATCCCCTGCCGGTCGGTTTCTGCTGCTGGGTAGAGATTAGTCCCCACAGCCTCGGACTCCGGGTCCGGTAAGAAATCTTCTCAGTCAGGGCGAGCTCTGCAGCTGCCAGCCCCTGACTCCTTGTAACACTGCTCCCACAGAGCTCCTGATGTTCTGTTCCTATATTTGCTTCTTTTCTCTGTCTCTACTTCTTCTCTACTCACTAACCCTGCCTCAGCCCTAGGTTTATATAGGGGAAGTTCTTCCCCTCCCAGGACTGGGCAGGATGTGTGGCATGCATAGGATTCCTGACCAAGAGACCTCCCACCTGCTCTCAGACGTAATATCTCTATCACTGTGGCAACCAGACCCCTGGGGTGTCACATTTGTATGTGACATCCGTGTGTCCGTTTGCTGTCCGTATCCGTGTGTCTGTGTGCTGTCAGTGCGACACGTATGGAATGATATGCAGCATAGAACTTAAAGAGTGTAAGGTATTAAAGATGTTCAAATATATAGATAGCGATGAGAAACATGATAGGTAGATAGATAGATAGATTTAAATATGTCAGTGTGCTATATAATCAGTGCTTTGGGTGTTTTTTTCCAGTACTTGTATATATTTCTTGTAAATAAATTAATTAATTAAAAAAAATAACGGTGTGGGGTCCCCTGTAATTTTCTTAACCAGCTGAGAAAAAGCTGACTGCTGGGGGCTGATGTTACTATTTTGGGAAAGGGGCCAATAGCCCTAAAGGTTCCCAGGCTATTAATAACAGCTCACAGTTGTTTGCTTAGCCTTTTCTGGTTAGTTTACAGAGGGATCCCAGAAAAAAAATGACGTAGGGTCTCCCTATTATTACTAACCAGCAAAGGCTAAACAGACAGCTGTGAGCTGATAATAATAGCCAGGGAAGGGGTGATGGATATTAGCCCCCTCCCAGACTAAGAACATCAGCCCTCAGCTGCTCTAGAAATAGCACATCCATAAGATGCGCCAAATCTGGAGCTTAGCCTCCGCTCTTCCCACTTGCCTTGGTGCGGTGGCAAGTGGGGCAATAGTAGTGGGGTTGATGTCAGCTGTTTTATGGCCGCTGACATCAAGCCTAGGTGTTAACAATGGAGAGGCATCTATAAGACACCCCCATTACTAATGTAGCGCCCCGAGGGTTCGGCCGCTACAGGGGTATTGCACCTCAGTCCAGAGGTGTGATATTCCACTCCCGGGTAAGGATGGAGTATGGACCAGGGCTCAGTTAGCTGCATACAGCACACACACCCCATTTCCCAGGGACAGCTCAACGGTGCTCCCACTAGACATAAGTGCAGGCACGACCGACCATGTCCCTGCTGGAGTGGGGAGGGAGGGGTGGAACACCCAGTGCTGTAGGGGCAGATAGGGGGCGGTTCCTGAGCATAGGTAGGAGCCCATTGGTTGCTGGTCACCTGGGCTCATGGCTAGAGGGAGGTATAAAAGGTGGGCACCATCTTAGATCGAGGTTCGTTCAGCCAGAGGAGAAGATAGGGAGTAGAGGCTCTGTAGGAGCTCTACTCCAGAAGGGCCTAGTGAGAGGCCGAGGAGGAGGTGAAGGGGAGCTGAGATTCTAGCTCATCTCAGCTCCAAGAGAAAGGAACAGAAAGGAACAGAACAGGAAAGAAAGAGAAGAAGAGACAGAGAAACAGAAGGGCTCAGGAACAAGAAGGTGGAAGGGACCCTAAGAACCCACGAGAATCCAGGGTGCAGGGTCAGGCAGATTAAGGGTACCGGATCCCAAGTTGGTGGAGGAGAAACAACCCTCAGCCAAAGACCGGTCGTCGTGATCATCTATTGGTGCGACACCTCATCAAACCTGCTAGGAAGGCACCATATAGGACAGCGGAGGACGGGGCCCACGTTTAACCGCACAAGTCCGCGGCAGCCGGACAAAAGTGGGTCACTGGTGAGGCAGGCCAGAGAAAGGATTAAAGGGGGTCCTGTGCCATGCTCCTGAACTGCCTGGGAGTTGACCGAGCCCCTCACCCGGTGGACGCAGCACGGCTCGGGCGGTCACTGCCGACGGAAGTGACCCGGAACAAATGAACTGTGAGTAAAGACCCTGGACTGTAACTTGTTGTCCGTGTGCTCCTTCGCTCCTCCGGCACTACTGGTACTGGGACTCTCACCACCATCACTTCCACCAGCCACTACACTGCCCTGGGGCCGCACTCTTCCCGTGGGGAGTCACACTACCCTAGCTGCACACTTCATCAGCCCCAGCGGTCTGCATGCAGCGGCGGTTCCTAATAACCGCAATCCACGGGTGGCGTAGTCGGACATTATCTCAAGTACGTAGCAGACTACCAATGGTCTGACCACCCTGAGCCGCGGGACCGGGCCGCCACTACTACTACCCCCGTCGTTCCCCTATCGCCCGGATCCGCGTGCCCCACGGCCCAGGGGGCGAGTCAGCTTTGGCGTAGTCGGCAGGATCATTACCAACCCGCCACAAGCGGGTATTGCGTGCCTGAAGAAAACTGCACATGTACCTTAAAAAGAAGTTTCCCGCCGTCCGGAGTCGTTTCCCGCCGTCCGGAGCCGATTCCCGCCATCAGACGCCATCTTGGACCATTTCCCGCCATCTTCATCCGTCTTTCCCGCCCTGGCAGAGCGGATGCCATTATGTGTGCACCAAAAGACAGCCGGAAGCCACCTCCCATCGTGGGCCAGATCCCAGAATGGCGCCAAAGAAGGGGCCCGCCCCCACCAGCCATGAATGCAGCAGTGGAGATGTCTATCAACATGGGGGGGCTGCCCCTGAAAGTGATTGTCACCAAGTTGCCCCGGGGCCGCCCCCAATGGGGGTGGGAAGAGAAGAAAACTGCGGGGCAGGGGGTGGTCTGGATCAGTCCAGACAGACCGCACCCGGGAATGGACGCCCTGAGCCTGCTGCAGGCCGAACCGCTCTGCAGCCTAGCAGAAGTCCTGGCGCAGCTCCCCAGAGATCCAGAGCGTGCGCAAGCTGCACTGGAGGACCTGGAGCGGAGGATGGTCCGGGCGCAGCAAGATGCACTCACAGAGTGGAGAAAAGAACTGGCCCGGCAGGCCGAGACCCACCAGCGACAGACTTCAGCCGCACCCCGCGGTTTGCCTGCCTCGGAGGACGGCGCAAGAGGAGAGAGGACCGGAGGCGACGCCGCGGAGGGAGCCGCGAGGACTGAGGCAAGTGAAGGGGACGTCACCACCCCAAGCCCAGCAACCGCAAGCCTGCCCCAGCCCCCAGTCGCGGCACCCGAAGCCCCACTCACCGTGCCTGTTGCTGCGCCGCCACTACTTCCAGCTAGGCCTCAAGCGGTGAGCGCCGCGGCCACGCCCCGCCCGTCGCCACGCCCCTTGACCCCAGGCGCCGTAAAACGAGAAGCGTCATCGGCCCGGTCGCAAGGCCTGGATGACCCGGGCGCCATCGCTGAGCCTGCGCCCCTGTCCCGGACGGGACTGCCACCTAGCGCGACCGAGAGACCCCTGGCCTGGTCGCAAGGCCGAGTGCCCCCGGGCGCTGCCCCTAGATCAAGTCCCTCTACCATACCACGACTGGGTGTGGACTTGATTGCCCATCATACCGGTCCGGATGGACTGCCCCTGGAGTGGCCGGCCGAAGTCATCAGCAATCAGCCATGGAAGACCCAGCCCCCGCGCGAGCCTCTGTTACCGGCTCCAGAACCCGTGGAGGTCCCCCTACCCCCACTGGAGGACATCCAATTTGCGTGGGACCCCACCGGCGAGAACTTGATGGGCTTGTCTCTCAGGGCCAGAAAGATTACGCAGTCTGGACTTCGGTAGTTTAGCTCCGGGGGTCAGGTTACAGTCATATGCACGATGAGGAGGCAAATCCTGATACCCTCTCTCAGAAAAAACGTCCTCAAAACCAGACAAAAATGTAGGAAAGGTCTCTGTAGAGACTGTAGAAAGGGAAATGTTTAAACAGTTCTCACGGCAGTAGTCTCCCCACTCAATGATCTCTCTAGATTGCCAATCCACCAATGGATTATGTTTAACCAACCAGGGTAGACCAAGTACAATTGGAGTGGGAAGACCACCCAGGACATAGCAAGGATTTATCTCACAATGAGCTGATGCCACCCTCAGTCTTACATTATGTACAATCAGAGTTAGAGCTTTCTGTGCAAGTGGCACTGAGTCGATGGCAAAGATGGGAATGGGCTTAGCTAAAGTACAACAAGCAAGATCATGAGTTCTCACAAACTCAGCATCAACCATGCTGACTCCAGCAACACTGTCAACAAACACAGAAATTTTCTCAGTCTTGCTCTCTAGCACCACCTCTGCTGTCAGAACAAAACGAGAACTGCAGGTTGATGATAAATGCACCCCTTGATTATCCAAATCCAGACTACCAAGGGTTAATCGGGTCTCCTTTTGCTTAGGAATCAAGGGACAGGCCCCAATAAAATGTCCCTTTTTCCACAAAAAAAAAACGCCCTTTTTTTGCGGATCTCAGGAGAAATGTACGATGCAGAGGCACCCCTTAACTGCATGGGTTCTTCCACCTCTCCAGTACTGGTTCACCCCCAGGCCGCTCCCAAGGCAAAGGGGCATTACCCCGAAAAGAGGGCTCTGGAGATGGTGGTCTCTCCCACCTATCCCGAAGGCGTCTATCAACACGTATGGCCAAAGACATGGCAGCTTCCAAGAACTCTGGGGTTTCATACACTGCCAAAGCATCTTTCAATGTAAAAAATGGAGCATGGACCGCACCTCCAAATCATACATTTGATCTAATGCCTCTCGGAAAAAATATATATAACTGAACATGAGGTTCTTAGTTTAACATTCTGATCAGACTGTATGAAGCCCACTGCCATGTCATGGCAAACCTCGTAGTGGGTCCTAACATTTCCTGCCTGAACGGGGGAGCGGAGCTGTGCGCCAAACACCGCCGCAGCGACAATGCACCAGCAGGGCAGGAGGCCTGGTGCCTCACAGCACCCATGCTGCAAGACCGAGTCCCCATGACTCCAGGCCACGCCGCCCCACAAGCACAAAACCACAGCAACAATGGCCGACACACTGCACCAACACCACATGAAAGGAGCATTGTGACTCACCTTCCTCAAGCTCTCAAGTGAGAGCAAAAATAGGCTAGACCCTCTTTGCAGTCTCCTGCTAATTAAAATCGCCTGTGTCAAATGGGAGGAGTGCTGGTCCAAGAAAGCATCTTTCAACCCTTTCAGTAAGGCCCTGACAAAATTTTTCTTCTGAGAGCCGGGTTATTCCATTTTGTATCAGTTGCCCATCTGCGGAATTTGGAGCTACACATCTCTACTGACCGATTCACCTGCTGAAGGCGACACAGCCTGGACTCAGCCAAGGAGATTCGGTCAGGGTCATCAGAGATGAGGGCTAGAGCCCTGAAAAACCCCTCCACAGAATGGAGACAAACTGAACCCTGTGTCAAAGAGAAAGCCCAGGATTGAGGGTCTCCTTGCAGTAGTGAGATCACAATCCCCACTTGTTACTCCTCACCACCAGAGGAATAAAGACGAAGTTTAAAATACAGTTTGCAAGCTTCCTTGAACACAGAAATCTTGTCCACACCTCCTGAAAACCTGTCCGGGAGGGCAACCTTGGGTCAAGTTGGACCGGCCTACCTGCAGAAACCCCAACATTAGGGACCTGCAGCCGCTGTTGCTGCTGCAGAACCTCATAGCGGACAAGTGACATGTACCGGCGCCTGGGAAAAGCTGTACAGTTCACGCTGTTCCCAGGCTCCGGTGTCACGCAACGTGTGGGAAAGACTAAGTGCAACATGAAGGGTAGAGGGGAAGGAAGCCCAAACACTAGGGAAAGGGGGAGTGGAGACCCCTAGGCAGATTTAATAACACCCTGCCTACCCTACCATCCTTATGTTGGTTCCACACCAATCGCCGAGCTGGACCCTAAACCCTGCATATCCCTATAGTTTGGCCCTATATAGGGAAGGACAGGGGTGAGCACTGGTCAGGTCACACTACAAACTAAAGACAACAAGGTAGGGGCTTAACTTAGCTTGAGCAGACACCAGAGGAGTAACGCCAACTGTCCTCCAATGGCACCAGAGAAGAAGCCAGCCAACAGCTAGTGCTCCAAGCATGCACGAAAGAACATAGAAGTATCACCGGCGATTGCCTGAAGCAAACTGAGGGTTTTTAACTTTAACTTAACTCCCATGCAAGGATGTGTCAATCAGCAGCAGGAGGGAGGTCACCGCTGGGTGTTAAAGGAAGAAGAATTAAGAAGGTGTCGGCAATGCCAAGCGCAGTGACCTTCTGCAGCTAGATCCAGAGCGACTGTCTATTACACCTGACACACCCGTGACAGCCGGGTGCTGAAGGCAGCTCTTATCATTGTCGCCTGATCCCCCAGAGATCAGCGCAACCAGGTGACGCTGATGGAAGTTGTATTCAGTACCGTGTTTGTACATCGTGTATCAATAAATAACACAAAAAAAATGGCATGTGGTCTCCCGTAATTTTCATAAACAGCAGAGGGAAAGCCAACCTCTGGGGGCTGATGCTAATAATCTGGGAAAGGGACCAATAACCCTAAAGGTTCCCAGGCTATTAATGGCGTCACTGTGAGAAATTTCTCAAGGTGCAAGTGGTGATGTCAGGAAGGTTTCCACAGTTCATCAGCTGGCTCACACTGAGCTGCCCGTGGCAACCGCAGCCTGTGACAGGCGGTAACCTCAATGATGTCCCCACTGGTCACTGAAGCTGCACCCTCACGCTTAGCTCAGTATCTCCTGGATGCATGACTGAGCGGTCGCATCATGCCACCGCTCAGCTATGCATCCAGATGTAGCTGAGTTGGGCTTTTCATTTGACAAATTATCTGCGGACGATGAGGAATATGGTGTTTTATTATTTTAAATTTTATATTAATAAATGAGTAAAAGAGGATGAAGAGTGTTTATTTCAAATAAAGGACTCTGTGTGTTTATTTCAGTTAAAGGACTTTACTCCATCTGTGTCTTTATTACATTTGAGTATAATGTTAGTGACTCGCCCCCTGGGCCGTGGGGCACGCGGATCCGGGCGATAGGGGAACGACGGGGGTAGTAGTAGTGGCGGCCCGGTCCCGCGGCTCAGGGTGGTCAGACCATTGGTAGTCTGCTACGTACTTGAGATAATGTCCGACTACGCCACCCGTGGATTGCGGTTATTAGGAACCGCCGCTGCATGCAGACCGCTGGGGCTGATGAAGTGTGCAGCTAGGGTAGTGTGACTCCCCACGGGAAGAGTGCGGCCCCAGGGCAGTGTAGTGGCTGGTGGAAGTGATGGCGGTGAGAGTCCCAGTACCAGTAGTGCCGGAGGAGCGAAGGAGCACACGGACAACAAGTTACAGTCCAGGGTCTTTACTCACAGTTCGTTTGTTCCGGGTCACTTCCGTCGGCAGTGACCGCCCGAGCCGTGCTGCGTCCACCAGGTGAGGGGCTCGGTCAACTCCCAGGCAGTTCAGGAGCATGGCACAGGACCCCCTTTAATCCTTTCTCTGGCCTGCCTCACCAGTGACCCACTTTTGTCCGGCTGCCGCGGACTTGTGCGGTTAAACGTGGGCCCCGTCCTCCGCTGTCCTATATGGTGCCTTCCTAGCAGGTTTGATGAGGTGTCGCACCAATAGATGATCACGACGACCGGTCTTTGGCTGAGGGTTGTTTCTCCTCCACCAACTTGGGATCCGGTACCCTTAATCTGCCTGACCCTGCACCCTGGATTCTCGTGGGTTCTTAGGGTCCCTTCCACCTTCTTGTTCCTGAGCCCTTCTGTTTCTCTGTCTCTTCTTCTCTTTCTTTCCTGTTCTGTTCCTTTCTGTTCCTTTCTCTTGGAGCTGAGATGAGCTAGAATCTCAGCTCCCCTTCACCTCCTCCTCGGCCTCTCACTAGGCCCTTCTGGAGTAGAGCTCCTACAGAGCCTCTACTCCCTATCTTCTCCTCTGGCTGAACGAACCTCGATCTAAGATGGTGCCCACCTTTTATACCTCCCTCTAGCCATGAGCCCAGGTGACCAGCAACCAATGGGCTCCTACCTACGCTCAGGAACCGCCCCCTATCTGCCCCTACAGCACTGGGTGTTCCACCCCTCCCTCCCCACTCCAGCAGGGACATGGTCGGTCGTGCCTGCACTTATGTCTAGTGGGAGCACCGTTGAGCTGTCCCTGGGAAATGGGGTGTGTGTGCTGTATGCAGCTAACTGAGCTCTGGTCCATACTCCATCCTTACCCGGGAGTGGAATATCACACCTCTGGACTGAGGTGCAATACCCCTGTAGCGGCCGAACCCTCGGGGCGCTACATTCCCCCCTGGTAAAGCACAGCACGTCCTCGGGCTGGAAAAGAGCAAAAACAGTTGATTACAGGACATGCAAAACTTTTTCAATAACTTTTTACATTTAGAAACAGACATTACGGTTCAACTCCCTTTATGGGACACACTTTTCTTTTCACTAGGCATTATAGAAAACTTTTTCAATACTTCCGGAACTCTTTTGACATTTCACACTATAGAAAACATTCACATCAATATCTAGCAGCATATAAAAACTTTTCATATATAAAACATTTTTAATTAAAGCACATTCTTGGGTTCTTGGCTGCGGTGCAACTTGCAACCAGGTGCTCTTCCTTTTTAAAGGTGCAACAGTCCTTTTTAAGTTTGAGGTAGACGTTGCGGTTCTTGTATAAAACCAGTAGGGGGCGCTTTAAGAAGCGCAACTACATACATGGGATTGGCCGTTCCCAGTCCTCGGCCGGTGGGGATAGGGGAATGGCTGCTCACAGTCCTCAGCCTGATTACTTAGGGGATAGGGGCACACAGGTAACAGTTCGATACTTGTCCCAACGGGGACCACACTTTCAAGACGGGAACAGTCCCAAAAACGATTCGGATGTCCTGACGGGTAACTATGTACACAGGTACTTTGCTACTTACTAGTAGCGGTGTCCTCCATATGCTCCTTCTTCCTCCTCATATGGCTCCTCAGACCCGTCCGGGTCCTCTTGGCTCTCCTCATAGCCACGGTATTGTAGCTCCTCCTCGGTGAGCCAGTGGACATGTAGGGCATATGGTCCTTTTGCACCTACGTGGCGGGTGAAGGTGACCACATCACCAGGGTACAGGTCACGGCCACGATGCCCCTCAGGTAGATGACTTTCGACGTCCCTGCGGGTCACAAAGACGTCGCCTGCTGTTTCTGGGCCCCTGATGAAGCCCCAGCCATTCTCCATGTGGAACTTGACTATGGTCCCGGTGATTCGGGGACCACGGGCAGCTTTGGGGTCTTGTCGGGCCTTACGTTTTTGTTCAGCACTCTGGGCTTGGAGCCGTTCCTCTCTGACGCGTCTCTCTCGTCGCTCCCGCTCAAAGGTCGCCAGTTGCTGATGACAGGCCTCCAGACGACGGACCGCGTCTGCCCGAGTCTCTTGGGAGAACCCATAAAGGATTTCTTTGCGGAAAGTCTGGAGAAGGGACATATCAGACCCTCATCTTCGCCCGTGGTGGCAGGGTTCTTCTTCGTGAAGAAAAAAGATGGCAGTCTATGTCTCTGTTTAGATTTCCGGGAATTAAATCAAATTACTATCCGAGATCCATACCCTCTTCCTCTGATTCCAGATTTGTTCAGCCAGGTTGTGGGAGCTAAGGTGTTCTTGAAGTTGGATTTAAGGGGAGCCTACAATCTGGTTAGAATCAGATAGGGGGATGAATGGAAAACAGTGTTCAATACCCCTGAAGGGCATTTCGAGAGTCTGGCTATGCCTTTCGGTTTGACCAATGCACCTGCGGTGTTCCAACATTTCATTAGTATTTTCCATCATTTGGTGGGCAGGTTTATTGTGGTCTATCTGGATGATATTTTGGTTTACTCACCTGATTTTGAGACACATCAGGGACATGTTAAACAGGTGCTTCAGATATTAAGGGATAACAAACTATATACTAAACTAGAAAAGTGTGTTTTCGCCATCCAAGAGGTGCAGTTTTTGGGGTACCTGTTGTTATCTTCGGGGTTTTGGATGGATCTGGAGAAGATCCGTGCTGTCCTTCGAACCGTCCTGAGAACCTGAAGGCTTTACAGCATTTTCTGGGCTTTACTAATTTTTACCGGAAATGTATCCAAAATCATTCAGTAATTGTGAAACCCCTCACTGACATGACAAGGAAGGAATCTGATCTTTCTAAATGGTCGGATGCCACCCTGCAGGCTTTTTCCTCCCTAAAGAGCCTTTTTTGCCACTGCACCAATACTCAAGTCAGCCAGATGTTTCCCAATCCTTTATTGTGGAAGTTGTTGCATTGGAGGTGGGGGTTGGGGTTGAGTTGTCTCAGGGTATGTTCCTTGGTAAATGGCGTCCATGCGCTTTCTTTTCTAAGAAATTATCTTCGGCTGAAAGAAATTATGACATGGCTAATAGGGAATTTTTGGCGATTAAATTGGCATTCGAAGAATGGCGACATTGGTTGGAGGGGGCTGTCCATCCTATTACTGTTATCACAGACCATAAAGACCTGTCATATCTTCAATCGGTTAAACGTCTCAACCCTAGGCAAGCTAGATGCTCCCTGTTTTTTACTAGGTTCAATTTTGTTGTCACTTTCCGTCCAGGGGTGAAAAACGTCAAGGCTGATGCTTTGTCACGGAGCTTCCCTGGTGGTGGTGACCAAGAGAACCCTGCCCCAATTTTGCAGACGGGGGTAGTCATTTCAGCATTGTACCCTAAACTGGAGGTTGAGGTGTTGGAGGCTCAGGGGGACGCCCCTGCCTCCTTCCACTCAGTAAGGTTATTTATACCGCCACAAAGTAATTAAGGAAGATATTATTAAGGAACATCACAACTCTGTGCTTGCTGGTCATCCAGGTGGTAAGGCAACTGCGGACCTCCTTTCTCGTCGTTTTTGGTGGCCGGGGTGACATCGGGATGTGATTGAACACGTGTTTGCTTGTAGTATTTGCGCTTGTTCTAAACTATGGTACTCCGTCTGGTACTCTTCTTCACCTACCTATTCCTAGCAGGTCATGGACATGTGGCGCCCCTGCAGGTTCAGTCGCCACAGAGGTACTGCATCTCACCCACAGGTGTGGTATCTCACTCTCAGGTAAGGATAGAGTGCTGCCCGGAACCCTAACACCTGCATCCAACACATTCCACTTCAGTGGGGGCAGGGCGAGATTGTTCCTGAGGGAGAGCACAGTCCCTGGTCCCTAGCTAAAGGGTGGAACTATGTAGTGGGTGTGGGTGGAGGACGTAGTTCAGGGGAGCACAGGAAAGGAAGTGATATAAAAGAGGGAACCATCTTGGACAGACAGGTCAGTCAGAGGAGGAGAGTGTGTGGAGCAGGAGCTCAGCAGGAGCTCTGCTCAGGAGCAGGGCCTAGTGAGAGAGGCCCAGGACAGACTGAAGAGAGGAGAGGAGCAGGAAGAAAGGCTCCAGGAGGAACAAGGAAATCCTAGGGGTACTGGCAGTGCTGGAGGCCACCCGTACGCCCGAATCTGCAGGAACGTGGAGGGATCAGGCCGCAGAGAGGGGACCGGCCCCTAAACTAGTGGAGAACTACAAGGCTCAGCTAGAAACAGGAGGCTTCTGTACTTATAGGGTGCAGTTGCCACAGCTACAATTACATCACCGAAAAGGTGGTCACAGAGGGTCCAGGGGACTGCAGGTCGCCCGAAAAGACCCGAGGCTACCGGCTTGGGACACTGATTGTGAGGCGCAGGGCAGGAGGGTGAGAGCCAGTGCAGGAAGATGACTGAGAAAGGCACACAGAAGGGGGTGCCGTTAAGTGCTCTGGAACTACCTGAGGGATTGCTGAACCCCTTGCCTGGTGAACGCAGCGCGACGTGGGAAGTTACACCGGTATCTGTAACGTGGATTGCAACAACTGTGAGTAAACCCTGAAGACTGCACCCCACTGTCTCCGTGAATTACTGCTGCGCCATCACCCCCCTGCACTACACCGCAACATCCATAATAACTCAGCACGGCCCTGGAGCTAAGCTCTACCTGTGGAGAGCTAAACCAACTCTGCTGCATTTACACCAGCTCCAGAGGACCTGCTCCGCAGCGGCGGCTCCCTTTAGCCGCATACCACAGGTGGCGTTGTGTCACCCAGGGGGGATATAGGGGACTCGGTACCCGGGCCTTTTACCTTGCTTAGGATGTCACGGCAGTCGGCTCCCGGGCCCGTACTCTGGGGTCTCTCTTGAAAAAGGGGTTTTTAGTGTATAGTTTGTTTCGTGGCGCCACCTGTGGTTTCCGGTAATGGTTACCGGCGCTGCTTTAGACCTCTGGGGCGGTTGGTAGGGCAGCTGAGTTGGAACGGCTCCCCACAGGTGGAGCGGGCCCCAGGGCAGTGTAGTAGAAATGGTGGTGATACTGGGGCTTGTGGTGCAGGAGAGATGGTGCAGCGGAAATAACTGACGGAGGCAGTGGAGTGCAGTCATCCAAGTTTACTCACAGTTCTGTTCAAGTTCCTCAGGTACACTGTAAGGGTGTCAGCCTCTCGCGTCGCACTGCGTCTACCAGATAAGGGGTCCAGCACTTTCTCAAGTAGATCAGGAGGGCTTGACGGAACCCCGCTTTCTTTATATTCCTTACTAGACCGACTTCTCGCGCCGGGTCTTCTCCCTCCTGCCCTGCGCTTTCCCACACACAGTCCCGTTTGGGTACGGGACTGGGAGGGAGCCGAGCAGGAGGTCCACAGAGTCAGCGCCCGGGGGTGGAGGTTCCGGGCTTAGCAGCTGCTCCAGGGTGTACGTGGCTGGGGACGGAGGGTGCTGTAGGAGGCTCAGGAGCAGATCGGCACTTGCAGCGCCGGGGACAGGGGAACTTCTCCTACCTGCTCCCGTGCTGGACGTGGCCTCCTGACGCTCGTCATGCTCCGCCGGGGCTGGAGTGCTGCAGGTGGCACGCAGCTCTGACTGGCGCCGGGCAGTGAATTTTGCCAGCAGCTCTGTTTTCCGCCTGGCGATCGTCACTTGCTGTGCTTTTTCCAACTGCTGGCTCAGCTCCATTACTTCGCCCTGGAGGAATTCGGTCTCCTCCGGGGACAGCTTCACTATTGCCTCCTCCAGGCAGAGGGGGTTCCTGACCTCCTTCTATTCTGGCTGCCGGGTGCGGTCTGTCTAGACTGGTTAAGACCACACCCAGTCTCCATTCCTTCTCTCCTCCTCCCCTCACTTTTCGGGGGCAGTTCCATGGCAGCCTGCTGTCGGTCATTCCCTGGGACGTCCTCCCCGCCTTGATGGACACATCTATGCGGACAGTCACAGTTGCAAGGGGCGGGTTGTGCTTTTGGCGCCATTCTGAGACCTGGACCACGATGGGAGGTTCCATATTGTTGTCTTTGATCACGCACATAATGGCGCCTGTTCTTCTGGGGCGGATGCCACATCCAGTGAAAATATACAGTTCTAATAAGGCACACAGTACCCGGTGGCAACGGGCACGAAATCCTGTTCGTGACGCCAAGTAGAGAGATGTGTCACCCAGGGGGGATATAGGGGACTCGGTACTCGGGCCTTTTACCTTGCTTAGGATGTCACGGCAGTCGGCTCCCGGGCCCGTACTCTGGGGTCTCTCTTGAAAAAGGGGTTTTTAGTGTATAGTTTGTTTCGTGACGCCACCTGTGGTTTCCGGTAATGGTTACCGGCGCTGCTTTAGACCTCTGGGGCGGTTGCTAGGGCAGCTGAGTTGGAACGGCTCCCCACAGGTGGAGCGGGCCCCAGGGCAGTGTAGTAGAAATGGTGGTGATGCTGGGGCTTGTGGTGCAGGAGAGATGGCGCAGCGGAAATAACTGACAGAGGCAGTGGAGTGCAGTCATCCAAGTTTACTCACAGTTCTGTTCAAGTTCCTCAGGTACACTGTACGGGTGTCAGCCTCCCGCGTCGCACTGCGTCTACCAGATAAGGGGTCCAGCACTTTCTCAAGTAGATCAGGAACGCTTGATGGAACCCCACTTTCTTTATGTTCCTTACTAGACCGACTTCTCGCGCCGGGTCTTCTCCCTCCTGCCCTGCGCTTTCCCACACACAGTCCCGTTTGGGTGCTCTGAAGTCCCTCTGGGCAACCTGGAGTTCCCGGACCTACTTGATGCCCTTCACGGTGACTAGGGTGAGACTGTGGCAACTGCACCATGGAAGTGCAAAAGCCTCCGGTTTTCCAGCCGAGACCTGGAGTAACATGACTGGTCCAGGGACCGGTTCCCCTCTTGCGACCTGATCCCTCTGACACTTGGCAGACACGGGCGTACGGGTGGCTTCCTGCACCTTCCATACCCCTGGGATCCCTTATGTTACGGGAGCCTTTCTCCTCTGCTCCCCTCCTGGGCCTCTATTACTAGGCCCCAGTCATGGAGCAGAGCTCCTGAAGAGCCTCTGCTCCCCTCCTCTCCTTGCTACTCACTCTCTGTCCTCTGCACTACTCTGCTCTGCCACCCTAAGATGGCTTCCCTTATATAGACCTATAATGGTGCTCCCCTACTCTACATCCTCCACCCACACCCACTACTGGTTCCCCCTCTCTTTGGTTCCCCCCACTCCAGCCAGTGACAGGGCTCAGCAGGAACACAGTGCATCTTGCCCTTCCAGCCGGCCTGGAGCAGTGTAGTGTTGAATGCGGGTGTTGGGGTTCCGGGCAGCACTCCCTCCTTACCTGAGAAAAGGAGACACCACACCTCTGGGTGAGGTGCAGTACCTCTGTGGCGACTGAACCCTCAGGGGCGCCACAGCGTCACGAACTGTATATAAAAACTATAAATCCCCTGTAAATATCTCCTTTTATTGACCGCCCTGGGTCACGGACCGGGTCACCGCAACTGTGACATCTCCCCTAGCAACGACCTGCCCAGCACCGAGTACCCCACGGCCCAGGGGGCGCGTCAGACACACTTGTCCAAGGATTTTATTACTGACCTACCGGTATCTGCAGGCAAAACTGTGGTTTTGGTGGTTGTCATCTGTGTGTCATCCGTGTGTCATCAGTGTGCACTGAGCAGCACGCATTTCGTCCATGGTGTTGGTAAAATCAAGATATGTCTGCGAGTTTTTCACACGGACATACCGTTCGGGTGAAAAAACTGACATATGTGCCACCACCATTGAATACAATGGGTGTGCATGTGTCCATATTTGCAGTCCTTAAAAAAACGGACCGCATACGGAAATGAAAAACGAACGTGTGAAGAGGGCCTTAGGGTAAGTGCACACAGATTTTTTATTGGAGCTTGTTTGTTAAAAAAAAAACTGAAAAATCACTCAAAGAAACTCTTGAAAGACTCTTCATATTCATTTCTATTCTTTGCTGTTCATGTGATCTGTCTTTTGAGCGTTTCTTTTCAAAAACTCCCGGTGGGAAAAAATTAAGTGCATGTCACTTCTATGAAGTGGCTCCTGATAGAATGAGCTCAAAACTAGTCACTATCCAATCAAAAGGTTGCAAAAAATAAAACACATCAGGAAAAAAACACTTCCAAAACGCTTCAAAAAAATCTTCAAAATCACATCAGGAAATGCTTCAAGAAGCAAAAAACATCTTCCAAAAACTCTACAAACATTCCTGAATTGGTCCCACCAGAAAATTCATAGTTTTTGACAGCTCAAAAAAACAGGTCACGTGCCCTTGGCCATATTCACACACGCTTTTACACTTTTGTTCAGAATACTGATGCGCATACATTAGTAACCTTTACCGTGGTATGTGAAACAATAATTACAATAAAATTAACCTGTACAAGCTTCTCCAGCTTCAAAAGAGTCATCGAGTCATCAATTTATTTATCCTTTTGCATACAGTAGAAAAGTGTCCTATTTTTAGGGACTGTCCAGGAATTTCAGGATGGTTGGCTACCTTAACCCCAATATATTGCCAGCTTTAATGTCTACTCAGTACATACCAAAATGATCTCCTATATTCCACCACTAATGACCCTTTCTGTGGCAACCAACTCAATTTTCCTCTGGCACCATAAATACTTACCTCTTCTAAGTTCTACTAGTTCTGAAGCCCTCGACTTTCACATGTGAGTGGCCTATTAGCATCTGGAGGAATGAATAGATAGATACTAGCAGAAGAGCAATGAGCACTACTTATGTCTGTAATTTTTGTGTTTTGACAGAGCAAAACAGCTAACAAATACTATTCACAGAAACATCTATGGAAAATTCCCATGCTTTAGCAGATATTACAGTGGTGGCCAAAAGAATTGGCACCCCTGCAATTCTGTCAGATAATACTCAGCTTCTTCCTGAAAATGATTGCAATGACAAATTCTTTGGTATTATTATCTTCATTTAATTTGTCTTCAATGAAAAAGCACAAAAAGAATTGTCCTAAAGCCAAATTGGATATAATTCCACACCAAACCTAAAAAAGGGGGTGGACAAAAGTATTGGCACTGTTTGAAAAATCATGTGATGCTTCTCTAATTCGTGTAATTAACAGCACCTGTAACTTACCTGTGGCACCTAACAGGTGTTGGCAATAACTAAATCACACTTGCAGCCAGTTTACATGGATTAAAGTTGACTCAACCTCTGTCCTGTGTCCTTGTGTGTACCACATTGAGCATGGAGAAAAGAAAGAAGACCAAAGAACTGTCTGAGGACTTGAGAAACCAAATTGTGAGGAAGCATGAGCAATCTCAAGGCTACAAGTCCATCTCCAAAGACCTGAATGTTCCTGTGTCTTCCGTGCGCAGTGTCATCAAGAAGTTTAACCCCTTTACAACCCAAGGTGGTTTGCACGTTAATGACCAGGCCAATTTTTACAATTCTGACCACTGTCACTTTATGAGGTAATTACTCTGGAACGCTTCAACGGATCACCCTGATTCTGAGAATGTTTTTTCGTGACATATTGTACTTCATGATTGTGGTAAAATTTCTTTGATATCACTTGCGTTTATTTGTGAAAAAAATGGAAATTTGGCGAAAATTTTGAAAATTTTGCAATTTTCAAAATTTGAATTTTTATGCCCTTAAATCAGAGAGATATGTTACACAAAATACTTAATAAATAACATTTCCCACATGTCTACTTTACATCAGCAAAATTTTGGAACCAAAATTTTTTTTTATTGGGAGCTATAAGGGTTAAAATTTGACCAGCGATTTCTCATTTTTCCAACAAAATTTACAAAACCATTTTTTTAGGGACCACATCATATTTAAAGTCACTTTGAGGGGTCTTTATGACAGAAAATACCCAAAAGTGACACCATTCTAAAAACTGCACCTCTAAAGGTGCTCAAAACCACATTCAAGAACTTTATTAACCCTTCAGGTGCTTCACAGGAATTTTTGGAATGTGGAAGAAAAAAATTAACATTTAACTTTTTTCACAAAATTGTTACTTTAGACCCAATTTTTTTTATTTTTGCAGGGGTAACAGGAAAAAATGGACCCCAAAATTTGTTGTACAATTTCTCCTGAGTAAGCAGATACCCCATATGTGGGGGAAAACCACTGTTTGGGCGCACAGCAGGGTTCGGAAGGGAAGGAGCGCCATTTGACTTTTTGAATGTAAAATTTGCTTGAATAATTAGCGGACGCCATGTTGCATTTGGGGAGCCCCTGATGTGCCTAAACAGTGGAAACCCCCCACAAGTGACACCATTTTGGAAACTAGACCCCTCAGGGAACTTATCTAGATGTGTGGTGAGCACCTTGAACCCCCAGGTGCTTCACAGAAGTTTATAACATTGAGCCGTAAAAATAAAATTTTCACATTTTTCCCACAAAAATGTTTTTCAGCCCCCACTTTTGCATTTTCATAAGGGTAACAGGAGCAATTGCACCATGCAGTTTGTTGTTCAATTTCTCCTGAGTAAGCAGATACCCTATATGTGGGGGAAAACCACTGTTTGGGCGCGCGGCAGGGTTCGGAAGGGAAGGAGCGCCGTTTGACTTTTTCATTGTAAAATTTGCTTGAATAATTAGCGGATGTGCCCCTGATGTGCCTAAACAGTGGAAACCCCCCACAAGTGACACCATTTTGGAAACTAGACCCCTCAGGGAACTTATCTAGATGTGTGGTGAGCACCCTGAACCCCCAAGTCCTTTACAGAAGTTTATAACATGGAGCCGTGAAAATAAAAAAATCAAACTTTTTCCACAACAATGATGTTTTAGCCCCAATTTTTTTATTTTCACAAGGGTAAGAGGAGAAAATGGACCCCAAAAACTTTTGTAAAATTTCTACTGAGTACGCCAATACCCCATATGTGGGGAAAATACAGTGTTTGGGCGCACAGCAGAGTTCAGAAGGGAAGGAGCACTGTGTGACTTTTTGAACGCAAAATTGGCTGGAATCGAGAGCGGACGCCATGTCGCGATTGAAGAGCCCCTGATGTGCCTAAATAGTTGAAACCCCCCACAAGTGACCCCATTTTTGAAACTACACCCCTCAAGGATTTTATCAAGGGGTATAGTGAACATTTTGAACCCAGAGGTACGACACAGAATTTGATGACATTAGGTCATCATATTGAATAAGTTGTCATTAGTCTTGAGCACTAGTGCTCGCTACTTGAGTTTGCATCGGGTACTCAGGTATGCACCATGTATGACGGGTGCTTAAGTGAAATGCTCGAGTCCCCGCCCGCATGTTTCACGGTTATTAGACACCCCAAAAAAAACATGCGGGGATCGCTCGAGCATGGCAGGCAATCCCCGTGAGTTTTTTTTGGCCGTGAAGCATATGGGGCGGAGACTCGAGCACCCGCGATACTCAATGCATACCCAAGCACCCGATGCAAACTCAAGTAGCGAGCACTTGCGTTCAACACTAGTTGCCATATCGTCATTTTTTTATTTTTTTTATAAAAAAAGCAACAACCCTAACCCCAACCCTAACCCTACCCTGACCCCAACCCTGACCCCAACCCTAACATTAGCACAACCCTAACCCCAACCCCAGCCCTAGCGTTTATTTTTTACGCCGTTCCTCGTGCGGTATAAGTGATTAGACGACCTTATTCTTCGGGTCGGTGCGACTACAGAGATACCAGAATCATATTGGGTTTTTATGACTGACAGCTGTCACACACTAAAAGACACATATTTTGTAAAATCTAGTTTTTGCATCGCCATATTTTGAGAGCTATAATTTTTCCATATTTTGGCCGACAGAGTCATGTGATGGCTTGTTTTTTGCAGGACAAGTTGACGTTTTTATTGGTGCCATTTTCAGGCACGTGACATTTTTTGATCACTTTCTATTCCAGCTTTTGGGAGGCAGAATAAACAAAAACCAACAATTCAGGAATTGTTTTTTTTTTATTCTACTCCGCGTGTGGTAAAATTGATAAGGTAGCTTAATTCTTCGGGTCAGTACGTTAACAGCGGTACCACATTTATATCGTTTTTCTATGTTTTGGCGCTTTTACACAATAAAAGCCATTTTATAGAAAAAATTATTTTTTTGCATCGCTTTATTCTGAGAGCTATAACTTTTTGATTTTTCGGATGATAGAGTGGAAGGCAGCTTTTTTTTGCAGGACAAGATGACGTTTTCAGCGGTACTATTTTTATTTATATTCGTCTTTTTGATCGTGTGTTATTCCATTTTTTGTTTGGCGGTATGATGATAAAGCATTGTTTTTTGCTTTGTTTTTTATTTTATTTTTTTACCGTGTTCACTGAAGGGGTTAACTAGAGGGACAGTTTTATAGGTCGGGTTGTTCCGGACGCGGCGATACCAAATATGTGTACTTTTATTGTTTTTGTTGGTTTTTTTTCAGCATTGCGGGGGTTAATGTGCCGGGAGCGGTGCGGGACCGCTCCCTGCACATAGTACCGGCTGTCAGCTGTGACAATCAGCTGACACCCAGCGGCGATCGCGCCCACACAGCCTGTGTGCACGCGCGATCGCCATGACGTACTAATACGGGTCAGGCTCTTAAGTCCCAGGGCACAGACGCGTATTAATACGTCATGGGCTGTAAAGGGGTTAAAGCCCATGGCACTGTGGTTAACCTCCCTAGATGTGGACGGAAAAGAAAAATTGACGAGAGATTTCAACGCAAGATTGTGCGGATGGTGGATAAAGAACCTCGACAAACATCCAAACAAGTTCAAGCTGCCCTGCAGTCCGAGGGTACAACAGTGTCAACCCGTACTATCCATCGGCGTCTGAATGAAAAGGGACTGTATGGTAGGATACCCAGGAAGACCCCACTTCTTACCCCGAGACATAAAAAAGCCAGGCTGGAGTTTGCAAAACTTACCTGAGAAAGCCTAAAACGTTTTGGAAGAATGTTCTCTGGTCAGATGAGACAAAAGTAGAGCTTTTTGGGAAAAACCATCAACATAGAGTGTACAGGAAAAAAAAAGAGGCATTCAAAGAAAAGAACACGGTCCCTACAGTCAAACATGGTGGAGGTTCCCTGATGTTTTGGGGTTGCTTTGCTGCCTCTGGCACTGGACTGCTTGACCGTGTGTATGGCATTATGAAGTCTGAAGACTACCAACAAATTTTGCAGCATAATGTAGGGCCCAGTGTGAGAAAGCTGGGTCTCCCTCAGAGGTCATGGGTCTTCCAGCAGGATAATGACCCAAAACACTCTTCCAAAAACACTATAAAATGGTTTGAGAGAAAGCACTGGAGACTTCTAAGGTGGCCAGCAATGAGTCCAGACCTGAATCCCATAGAACACCTGTGGAGAGATCTCAAAATGGTAGTTTGGAGAAGGCACCCTTCAAATATCAGGGACCTGGAGCAGTTTGCCAAAGAAGAATGGTCTACAATTCCAGCAGAGCATTGTAAGAAACTCATTGATGGTTACCGGAAGCGGTTGTTCGCAGTTATTTTGGCTAAAGGTTGTGCAACCAAGTATTAGGCTGAGGGTGCCAATACTTTTGTCTGACCGATTTTTGGAGTTTTGTGTGAAATGATCAATGATTTGATTTTTGCTTCATTCTCTTTTGTGTTTTTTCCTTGCAAGCAAATTAAATGAAGATAATAAGACCAAAGAATTTGTGATTGCAATCATTTTCAGGAAGAAACTGAGTATTATCTGACAAAATTGCAGGGGTGCCAATACTTTTGGCCACCACTGTAGATGTTCTTTTCAGTTTGTGGCTCAACAATCCTGAGGCCTAAAGCCATCAAGGAAATGCATAAGTGCATATAACTTAGAACTGTATATAGAGATATAATTTCCAGTTAAAAAATGGCACATGGCCCATCTCTTTAGCACTATCCTTTATGTAGGAAAACAGGCACAACTGAGCAGACAGAAAGAAGTAGACAAGGGCTCCTAAACTGACTATATACCTTCCCAAAATAGTTTCCCATGCACATTTGGTTAGGCATCTACTGTATGTGTTCTCAAAAGAGGGGAATAAGTCATTGTGAAAAATACGTAGAAGATGACTGTGAAGACCCGGAGTCTTCCATGGGTGTAATGCTACTCAGACAACACAAGGTGAGGGTAAAACAGTGTGGCAATACTTTAGTGAACCACAAAGCGACCAATAAACACAAAGAACAGTGCCAGCAAATACCCAAGATGGTACATTGCACAGTCTCTCCCTTCCGCTCCGCCCGCCTGGGATAGAACAGCTGCGACTTTAGGACTTCCAGGGCCAAGTACCTCAACCAGTGGCCCCCCGCTTCTGGCGGACCCCCATCCACAGAGAGTAAGTAGCGACAACTTAGGAAGCTAGCAGTCCATTGAGATACAAGGCTAGGAGACCCGAGGGTCCCACCCTGGTCTCTCCGAGAGTTTCCATGGGGCCAGATGACTGGCTGGTCCCACTCTGACTTCTCCCAATGTCTCCATGCATTCTAGGCGACCGGATAGTTCCTCCTGGCAACCCCGAACAACATATCCATGTGGCCAGGTGACTTCATCGTCCCAACCTGGTCTCCCCAAACATATCCATGGGCTCTCTGATAGTCAGTGGAGCAGATCCGTATCTTTCCAGACAGGGTCATACCCTTAGGCCGGAATCATGTAGAATCCAAATCTGTGTCTCTTTGGATGGAGCCACCATGTAATCCAACTACTGTCCTGAAGGATGTCTCTCATTCTCCTTGTAAAGTCTTTCTGATGTGCCTTGTTTCTGCTTCAAGTCTCTCTTCTAAAGAAGCACATGACCTTTTTAAGAACACATCCACAGGTTGGGGGGAAAGGGCAGCCTCATGTCTCATTGTTTGAGCATTTAATGAATTTGCTTAGTTTGTCCTCCTCCTCCTGTCTTGTGAGTCAATAAGTCACAAGGTCCACAAAGGTTAATCAACATAATTAGCAAACATTCATTGTTCCACAGACCAATACACTGTGTTCCAAATTATTATGCAAATAATATTTTCTCAGATTTTCCAAAATTACCTATATGAATTGCAGTCATTGTAATTTTCCAGTCAAATAACTATTAGAGTACAATTGAAAGGTTTTTGTACAAACTGCCTATGATAACAGTATATTTTTAAAAAAATAAAAAACTCAAACTGCACTCAAAATGCATGTTCCAAATTATTATGCACAGCAGAGTTTTCAACCTTTTCATTTTAATAAAGAACAAAAAAATGGTCATTTTTGAAATTATAAGCATTAGCAGGTTAGTACAAACTGAAATCAAACAGTTTTCAACTCAAAACTTTATTCTAGGTGATGTTACATTTGCACATAGGACCGCTTGTTCGAAAGGCGCTTCTGAACTCTCTCGTCCATTGAATTTGTCAGGTTTGGATGGTTTCTGCTCTAATTGTTTTGCATGAGGACAGAATACCCTCCCAGAGCTGTGGCTTAGATGTGAACTGACTCCCGCCATCATAGACACTCCTTTTGATGATGCTCCAGAGGTTCTCAATGGGGTTGAGGTCAGGGGAGCATGGGTGCCACACCATAAGTTTGTCCCCTTTTATGCCCATAGCAGCCAGAGAAGCAGATGTTTTTCAGCTGTGACATGAGACCATACCCCTTGTCCTCTCCACTCCACCAATCTGAGAGCTAAAAACACAGACCCTGTTTATATCCTACCCTACAGCTTGTACTTGATTTTTGTCTCTATTTGTTTGCTTGTTACTGATTACACCATTTGGATTATTTTCTGTTCTGCAAATTCTATTACCAAAACCTGGATTTCTTGACTTGTCCTATACTGCAAACTCAACTCTACAACATCCCTGTTCAATTTTAAAGAAAGGTTACAGGACTAAGCAGTGAGACTTTCCACATTAAGATGAAGCACATTCTAATGTTTATGTCATATAATCTGTACATTCTAATATGTTTGTGTATAAAGAGTATTATAAAGTGTATAGGTTGGTTCCTAAGGAACATAAATAGAAATAATATAAAAAAATGTACAAAATGTATACAGTAGAATTCAATAGAACTGCATAATAGTGAACACTTGGTCTCCAAAGATGATAAAGAGATTACAAAAGCCTTGTCGATCCACCAAGGGTCAGGACCTCCTTTCATAATCCCTTGGATTACTTATCAGCACTCTTCTTGTTAATGCTGCTGCTCGACTGACCATTTTCAGAAAGGCTGCTCCCACTATTTCATCCTGAAAAAAAGGGATTATTTAAGAGACACTAAAGGACAACAAAGCACCTAATAATTCAAGGCTGGAAATGGCAACCTTACCAGTTGAAGAACAACAAGCGGCTTTATAAACCCTAAAACCTATCGGAGACTTCTGAAGAGCATTGAGCAGCGATGCCTATACAAAGTAACAAGGTGGCCAGTGAAGGGCAGGCGAACTTCCAGAAAGTGAAGGATGAATGTAATGTTGTACTGGATGCATTGCACAAGGTATATCATTGTCATATTCTTATACTGCATGCTGTTTCTTATAATGCTAACATGAGTGTTTTTGTATGTTGTGGCATTTAATTGTTCTTCTCAGGGCTGGCACTTTGCAGTCTTTCATAAATCAATCTTTTTACGTCAAATTCATTTTTAAATTGCTCTGTGCCTTTGTATCACAGTGTATTTGTTGTGTGGCGGACATTTGCTCAATGTCAATGCAAGGATAAGTGCTGCCTACTGAATGAGATGAGACAGATGACCGGGCAGTGTAGCCGGACAAGAATAGATACGTTGTAGGATTATGTCTCATATGTCATGCTGCTGGTGAAAGCAAAGCTGCGCTAGTTTATATACACGAGGAAGAAGCAAGCTACAGTATATTTCTTCAGATAGAAGACAGAATAAATTAAAAGTATACGATAAAAAGTTACTATAAAAATACTATATGTTACTTTAAAAGGGGGAAATATATTAAACCTGTTGGTCAGTTGGAGTAAGTAAATTCATTAGGTGTCGTTCGCCTCTTAATGAATTTGGTTGGATATGAGTGACTTAGGCAAAATTCCAATATGCCTGTTCATGTGGATTAAATGACCCTTATTATGCTCTGAGGTCTCTCCAGACCCCAGACCATAATAAGTGTAAGATGTAAAAAAAAAAAACTCCATATACTCACCTTACTGCTCACCTCCATGGCTCCTCGCAGTCACAAATGCTGAATCTCCAGGCCTCCTCACACTAGGCCATGACTGGCTCTGATGGGACCTGGGACGGTTCTGCACAAGTTTGCAGAAGGTCATGACGTGCACCATGAACCTGTGTGCACATGCACCGAACCATTTCGGGCCTAGTCAGCACCAGAAATCTCAGCCTAGCGTGACAGGCCTGGGGATTTCAGTGATCACGGCGGCGATCAGAACATGCAATGAGGACCATACGGATGACGCTGAACAGCAGAAGGGCCAGAGAGGAGACGAGTAATGTGAGTATAAGGATTATTTTTCCACATTTTACGTTTATTATGCTCTCGAGTCTCAAATATATTTGCTCATCTCTAAATTTGGTGCATCTTTTGGCTACCCATGCACCAGCATCATAAAATGTGCTCCAGACTAGAGTAAATTTCTACTATAACCTATGCCATTTGTGATGTATATTTCAGTGAATTTGCTGGGCCTTGCTATGCCATTCCTCCTTCTCCTAAGATCCACCCACTTTTTAAAAAGTTGTCAGATGTAGCGTAAAAAAACAAACACACTTTTTTGCAAAATTGCACAAAAATTTGCTACTTTTTAAAATTGAAAGAAAATACTTGATGAATCGGCTCCTAGATGTACATAAGGTGAAAAATTATCAGCAAAGCAACCAATCACAATCCAGCTTACATTCTTTCATTGCAAGATAAAAATGAAATGAGTGATTAAAGGGCCAGTCCAGTATAACTCCTTCGTGACAGCTAAATAGTCCATCGTAACAGTTATAAATCATATACTTACCTCCCAGACAGATGCCACTGTTCATGTGTGTATTGTTATGTATAGTGACCACTGCAGCCAATCAGCGGCTGCTTATCAGCTTTAGCCTTTACTATTCCATCAGAATAGGAGTCTGCGCTGGCAAAGTGTTGAAGGACGCATTATCCAATCTAAATACTGAAGGCTGCTGTGGTCACCTAACAATGTCACATGACCACTTGTAGGTACAGTGTCGGTTCGGGAGGTAAGTATTTTGTATATGTTTTTTATTTTATGAAGGACAATTTAGCTGTTAAGAAGGGGTGGTTCAGTAGTGAATAATTAGTAGGTAGATAAATGGTAGGTATAATCTGCTATAATTAGAAAACCAGAATAGAAGTAGTCACACCACCAACCACACTGGTGCTATATTTATTATGCTGCTGCTGCATTCCCGAGTAATTAGTGTTTTAATCCTCATGCAAATGAAGATAGGCAATACATTTCTTATCACCATCCTTAAATCAGAGCTCTGAAATGTGCTATAAGGATGGAACAAAAGCTGTGCATGCACGCCATCATCCCACCCCTTCTCTATGAGATAGCTGCATTTATCTGAGCTCTAGTTTTTCCAGCAGCAGTTGCGCCCCCCACCTTTCTGTTTGTTGTTGCTCTAGTTTTACTCCCAAAAAATGGCTTACAAGAAATGTTACTCATTTTTGTCTACTGTCATAAAGTATCTTCATGGCTACATACAGGTCCGGCTCCAGGTTTTCGTGGGCCCTGGGCGAAAGAGTCTCAGTGGGCCCCTTTAACACATACCACGATTCATGATGCACAGATACCGCAGAGAAATATAGGTATATATAATACAGTGCCGAAGATTTGACTTACTTCTTACATTACTTGAGTGATATCTATTGTAAATTCTACAATAGCTCAGAAACCGGCGAATCCTCGCAGCGTACAGTGCAGACCGGACAGTATAGTCCTCCATACAGTATTATGGGCCCCATATATTGTTCCATACAGAATAATGGACCCCATATAATGCTCCATACAGAATAATGGACCTCATATAATGCTCCATACAGAATAATGGACCTCATATAATGCTCCATACAGGATACTGGCCCACATAAAATTCTCCATGGAGAATACTGGCCCCCATATAACGCTCCATACAGAATACTGGCCCCCATATAACGCTCTTTACAGTATACTGGCCCCCATATGACACTCCATACAGAATACTGGCCCCAATATGACGCTTGATACAGAATACTGGCCCCCATATAACGCTCCATACAGAATACTGGCCCCCATATAACGCTCCATACAGTATACTGGCCCCCATATGACGCTGCATACAGAATACTGGCCCCCATATGACGCTACATACAGAATACTGGCCCCCATATAACACTCCATACATAATACTGGCCCCCTTATAATGCTCCATACAGAATACTGGCCCCCTTATAATGCTCCATACAGAATACTGGCCCCCTTATAACGCTCCATACAGAATACTGGCCCCCTTATAACGCTCCATACAGAATATTGGCCACCTTATAATGCTCCATACAGAATACTGCCCCCCTTATAATGCTCCATACAGAATACTGGCCCCCATATAATGCCCCATGCAGGCTGGGCCTCCATATAATGCCCCATGCCTCCTGGGCCCCCATATAATGACCCATGCCTCCTGGGCCCCCATGTAATGACCCATGCCTCCTGGGCCCCATGTAACGACCCATGCATCCTGGGCCCCCATATAATGCCCCATGCTGGTGCCCCATATAACACCCCATGCCTCCATACATAAAAACAAAATAAAAAAAATCAAGTACTTACCTCACCTCTCCTCGCCTGCTGCCGCTGCTCTCATTGCTGCTGCTCCTCCAGATTCCTCAGCTGCTTATCGTCTTCCCGCTCTGCGCTGTGACTGCTCAGGAGAGGGAGCAATGGAAAGATGTCATCGTGCCCTCTGACCTGAGACGTCACAGTGCAGCAGCCACGGAAGATACAGGACCTGCTGCGGAGGCATGGGGAGAGGTAGGTATTGAGCAAGCAGGAGGGAGCGGGAGCTGGCACCGCTCTCCTCCGCTCACGGGTCCCATAGCGCTGGGTGCCCGACGGCGAGTGCCCCCCCAGGCACTTGCCCAGGTACGCCGGGTGCTGATGCCGGGCCTGGCTACATATTACAAACAAATCCTGCATGTCATCTGATTCTACAGTCAAGGGCTAACAATCAAGAGGCCAACTTTGGCCCCAATTCCGAAAGGTGTTTATGCTGCCAGAATTCTGGTCTAAGACATTGTCCAAAGTATCAAAGTGTTGTCACAAATTGAAATTGCGTCAAATCTTTGCAACTTTTAGTGTTTTTATGCCAGTCCTGGCCACCTCCACCAAAACAGGAAAATCATGGGCAAAATGGGGCAAGTCTAAGGCCGTGTATCTAATTCTTCAAAATTCAAGCCCCTGATTAGAGTAAAATTTCTGCCAGTAGCACAGAGAGGTCCGGATCATCAAGACTAGCATGTACAACGCCAGTCTTAATGACCCGGGGCCTTTGTGTTTACTAGCTAACAACAATGTATGTAGTATGTGTGATTTAGTAAGGCTCAACGGTACACATTCGTTATAATGCAAAAGAAGATATTTTCTTTATATTTACCATACTCTCTTTTTTATGGGAAGGTTGTGGCCTGCTACAGACACTTGGCAATCAATGTTGGCGGATCGTCAGACAGCAAACACTTGCGTGATGAATTGAGACGCACAAGGGAAAGGGCACAAGAGCTAGCAGTAAGCAACAGGAATGTAATAACTGATGCTCTTCGGGACAAGCAGTTGGGCAAGGAAGAGCGACAGGAATTGGAACGACTATGGGTGCAATTTTCCAGTTGCCTGGAGCTTCTGCACAATGATATGTGCAAAGTGTTTGACTTGGGCATGGCAGTTCCCCTCTCATCTACCAATCAACCAGCAATGCAGACTGGCGCCACAGGTAAGCAGTGGACTGTACATCAGCTAGGATTGGAAGTCTTCTTACTTATTCTGTATTCTTGGTCCATAATACACAGAAATTAAGAAAAAATGATATTATTAGTTAATATTTAACATTAGGCTTTTTCAAGTTCTTTTTTCTGTTTTATGCAGACTATGCATAGGCACCTGCAAACTGTATATCTGCATTTTTCCAAGTATTCAAATGCAAATAAATGAAACACTTAAAAAAAGTGTAAAGAGAAACAAAGAAGGTAAAACATAATATTTAATATTTTAAAATAATATATTAGATTTTTACTCTAACTCGCTTGTGAAAAAAATATTTCACTTGCAGTTTTCTCATTGCACATTATCAAGCAAATAGTTCATGTCACGGCCTTCTTTTTCCTATGTGTTCACACTGCCATTTGTCACTATTAGTATGGAGTGCTATGAAAACCTCAGTAGTGAAACCTATTACTAATCAACTGCATCCGTTCAGAGCAATCATGGCCTAAGGGTATGTTCACATGTTTTATTTTCACAGCATTTTGTTCACGATTTTTTCTTGAAAACTACACAAAAAGTATTTTATAAAATGACAATACTTTTGCTTTAGTGTCGGGCAGCATGTATCAGTCACTGAATGTATGCTTTCATTTTTGGACAAAAACATACTTTAAAAGCCGCCAGGGACTAAGCCGCATGGGTGACTAGTTGAAAAGGTAGGTCCGTAGTGCAGAAAGTATTCCTCACATCCATCACATCTCGTTGTTGGCACTGTAATTCTGGGGAATGAACTTGTGACGCCGAGCTGCGCTTGGTACCACAGATCCTAGAAGGGTGCATTAATGGAATCCTCCACAAGAGGCCCCCATAAACATTCACACATCTCCACCTTCCACCTCAGACAAGCAGAGGGAGCCCGTTAGGGATATAAATAGGGAAGGTGGAGCTAGGCAGTCAGTTCCTCTGGAGAGTTCAGCAAGTGCAGACCTGAATACAGAGCCGAGCTCAGTTAGTCTGGAGTGCACAGAGAGTGAAAAAGCTGTGTGTGCGGAGAAGCACGTGGGTTGCTGTGTAGGCAAGCTAGGCCTCCAGCTGTCCTGACGCCCAGTCTAGACTCAGGAGCTCAAGTAAGTGAGAACAAGGTGTGCCGATGCCTGTAAGAGCGGTGAAGAGCGGCAAGCTGCCATTAGTGTGAGTAGCCTAGTGAGGGCCCGAGCGTGGCCAAAGGCGAGTGGAAAGTGAGTAGCAGTGGGGGCAGAGGAGCTTACCCAGCTCACCCCGAAACATATACCGGACACCGGGTCCGAGCTTACCGGGATCTCTACGACCCAGTAAGGCATAACCGGAATCCCTGGAGAACTACAGGTCCCAGGTTCACCAGAGAGCTGATACGTAACAGAGCCAGGAGACACATAGGCCCTGTAAACTGGGAGCGTGCACTCCAAGAGAAGGCCCTACCACAACGTCAGCAGGTGCAGGACAGAGATAAAGTTAGGCCTAGCTTCAGGCAGGTCAGAAACTTACTACACAGAGGCAAGAAACAGGAGGCCCTACACCCGCTCACTGGGGAGAATCCGGACGTGCACCCCTCACCCTACAGTGCTCCGGGACGTGCCTGAATTTCCATCAGTAAAAGGTACTGAAGTGACTTTCGTGTGTGCTCCTATTCTTGCTCTGACCCGGCTGGGTCCCCTCTGTCCTGCATCCCCCTGCTATGCTGCCCTGAGGCCCTGCTCCACCTGTGGGGAGTGATACCACCTAAGCTGCCACAACACCGGCCTCAGTGGACTGCTGCTGCGCTGGTGATCCTCACCAGACACCACAGGTGGCGTCACGAACATTTACAAACCTATTATCCCAATATACATTCCCCTCTTTTCAGTTGTGCGCCCTGGGCCACGGACCGGGCCAGCCACCGTGATATCCCCCAAGCATCTAAGGGCCCGGCTGCCGAGTACCCAACGGCCCCAGGGGCGCGACAAACTCTACTCTGCACATTTTGGTCCGGCCTCTTAGGGCGCAGTCAGATGGTCATATAAATCGTAGCAAGATCAGAACACAGTGCACGGACTAGCCGGTGGCCATCCCAACCCAAGCGTCACACCTGCACAGGAATACATGAAGCTGACACGCTTGGGTTGGGAGAGCCGCCGGCCAGTCCGTGCACTGTGTTTTGATCTCGTTCCGACTTAAATTCCCATCTGAGTACACCATTACTCTCAGACTATTTGATAGAAGTGCCCAGCATTTCATCTGAGCTATCAGGAAGGAGACTTCCGGAGAATCTGGCCTTATCCCTCCTCCATCACAGCAACATTCCTATTAAAGTTACCTCCATTCTTTATTACAATATTTACTTAATGGAGCCAAGACCTGTATCCCAGTGTTATGGAAATCTACTACCCCTCCCACTATCCCAAACTGGTTTGCTTTGGTGAATGAGACTTATTGTGTGGAGCAATTAACCTTATTAAACAAGAAAAATCCCTCACTTTTGAGCAAAACATGGTTTTATTGGGATACATTCTTGTAGGAATACAGATGACTTATGGATACCCCACCCACTGTTTCTCACTGTTGAGGAAATGCAAAATGATTTTTTTTTTGTTCTCTTGCATGTTTACTTCACTCCTGACACCTTACCCTTCCCTCATTCATTCTTATTCCCATTTCTTTTTTCAATTTATAAGAGGTTTATAGATGGGGTGTAAGTACATTCTCAGTTTTGTTTGCCACCAGCACTGATTGACTAGGATTTCTCCGACAAGGTTTTGAGAGCTTGGGGGAATACCTTTTCCTCACATCAATTGCTTCAATCATTTATAAATTTATAAAATTATAAATGATTATAATTAAAATGATAGATTTTAACATGTCATAGATGTCTGACTCATTATATGCCCGTTGTTATTGTTGTTTATCTGGTTTTGTATGTTCTGAGATAACAATAAATATATTTCATTCAAAAGAAAAGGCGAGTCTCCGGCAGGTTCTCCCTGCCCGCTGCCAATGACTGACAGGTCTCTTCCTAAATACAGTCAGGAGAGCTGGCTTGGTTCTCGATGACTCTTAAAGTATACTTTTCTATGAAATGCCAAAGCGTTTCAGAGTCAAACATACATGGCTGAAATCATGCAGCTGGTATCTGATACATGCCAGCAAATTGGGCAGCATGTATCCGCTGTCAGGTTCACTTTAAGTTTTTTACAAATATTTCCATCAGGGATCATGCATTGTTTACCAAGTCCATTGATATTGCAATAGCATAATGATTTACTGTGCCTGTGGTATACAAATCTAGTATATTGAGCGAATGCATAGTTATTGATTTAGGCATTGCAAAGTACAAGCCTAGTTACAGGAGTATGACTAAATGACTAATGTGTCCATTGTAAATCTGACAACATTCTAAATATCTGTAAACATTCATAATGTCAGCAAAGCGCTATGGAATTAATGGCGCTATATAAATAAATAAAAATAAAAAATAAATGTCTACTAATGCAATAAAATGCTGTAACAATATATTTTTTTACAATGTTCTATGATGCTAAATTTGTTGTCTCAGCTTTTAAAATCAGTGAAATTACAAAATGTTTTTAAAAATAAGCAACTGTGACATTAACCTCTTAAAAATGTAAAATCCTCTCCATTTTTAAGAATAGAGATATTTTTTATTTTATAGCTTACTGCTCGTTGCATAGTTTACCAGTCACCCCTGCTCTGCTATGAAGCAGGCTGGATTGGTGGATCTGGCCAACTTCACTGCCACTGAGATCTTCCGAAGCTGAAGAGGCCTCATATAGCAGATTTGAAGAGATCAGTTGAGTTCAGACCAGTGGTGTAGCCATGCTGCTGGTCTAAAGCATTAATCTTCAGGAGCACACCTCTCTCTCTCCTGTTTTCCAGAGAGCGCTGCACTCCTGAACAATTAAGATTAGACAAACCATTTAATTTAGATACTTATATTCTTAAAATAAAGCTAAACCTGGAAATGAATAGCAAATATTAAAGGGAAGCTGCCATCAGAAAATTACCTATTGATTAAATCAGGTTATTGTTCAAACTTGTTTTTTGATTTTTGGCAATATCACAATCTGTATTAAAAATAAAAATCTTGTAATTTCACTCTGGCCACTAGAGCTTTTTAAGGCTCTAACTTCCTTTTGTTTCAGGAAATAACATATGTACATAGCCATAATTGTCAGACCCTCACCCTCTATTTTGTACTGAAGCATCTAACAAACATGTGCAAAGGTCGTTGTAAAGGGAGAGAGAGCAGGGTCAACTGTGACATTAGCTAATGTGATTGACGGATCCTGTGTTATCAGCTGTGTATAGAGGTGTCCATGTCATTGGAATCCTCCTGCCTTTACTGATAACAGGATGTCTCTAAATTCTTCCAGAAAGACAAGAAGTATGAGTCTAAATAAAAATCCCCAGTGACCAGTGTGAAAATTGCAAGATTACTAATTTTATTTTTTAATAAAGATTGTTATATGAAAAAAAACATTATAAAAGTAAAAAAAAAATACATGTAACGCAAAAATCTGATTTACACAATGGTCATTTTCTGATAATTGCCTCTCTTTAATAGGAAATAAATTTGTAGATAGTTGGTGATACAGTGTTTTCACATTGCGCTTAGTACATAATCGTGGGTCCCATCAGGACATACATCTGAAATCACCTGCAAAACGGGATTCGGACGTATGAGCCGATGGGGCCACAGGCTATAATAATGCCGACAGATCGAATGTGTGCTCTGACATGGATCATTTTCGAGTGTGCATGCCTACTGGATGCGGACATTCAGACGTAGTAGACTGTGTCCGGTTGTCCGCCTCCAGTAAGCGTATATGCCCAAAAATGATTCACGGCAGAGCGCACGTTGCTGGCACCATTATAGCCTATGGCCCCATTGACGCATACGTCCATTTTGCAGGGGAAGATTTGGACATACACACGTGGTCAAAATTGTTGGTACCCCTCGTTTAATGAAAGAAAAAACCCCAATGGTCACACAAATAACTTAAATCTGACAAAAGTAATAATAAATTAAAAATCTATGAAAATGAACAAATTAAATTCAGACATTGCTTTTCAACCCTGCTTCCACAGAATTAAAAAAAAAAATTAAACTCATGAAATAGGCCTGGACAGAAATGATGATACCCCTGAAAATAATGTGACAAAAGGGACATGTTTAATCAAGTTGTGTCCACTAATTAGCATTACAGGTTTCTACAATCTTGTAATCAGTCAGTGGGCCTGTATATAGGGCTACAGATACTCACTATGCTGTTTGGTGACATGGTGTGTACCACACTCAACATGGACCAGAGGAAGCAAAGGAAAGAGTCTCAGGAGATTAGAAAGAAAATTATAGACAAGCATGTTAAAGGTAAAGGTTATAAGACCATCTCAAAGCAGCTTGATGTTCCTGTGGCTACAATTGCACATATTATTCAGAAATTTAAGATTCATGGGACTGTAGCCAACCTCCCTGGACGTGGGTGCAGGAGGAAAATTGATGACAAATCAAAGAGACGGATAATACGAATGGTAACAAAAGAGCCCAGGATAACTTCTAAAGAGATTAAAGGTGAACTTCAAGCTCAAGGAACTTCAGTGTCAGATCACACCATCCGTCATTGTTTGATCCAAAAGTGGACTTCATGGGAGACGACCAAGGAGAACACCATTGTTGAAAAAATCATAAAAAAGCCAGACTGGAATTTGCCAAACTACATGTTAACAAACCACAAAGCTTCTGGGAGAATGTCCTATGGACAGATGAGACAAAAATGGAAGTTTTTGGAAAGGCACATCAGCTCTTTGTTCACAGACGGAAAAATGAAGCATATCAAGAAAAGAACACTGTCCCTACTGTGAAACATGGAGGAGGCTCTGTTATGTTCTGGGGCTGCTTTGCTGCATGTGGCACAGGGTGTCTTGAATCTGTGCAGGGTACAATGAAATCTCAAGACTATCAAGGGATTCTAGAGAGAAATGTACTGCCCAGTGTCAGAAAGCTTGGTCTCAGTCGCAGGTCATGGGTCTTGCAACAGGATAATGACCCAAAACACGCAGCTAAAAACACCCAAGAATGGCTAAGAGGAAAACATTGGACTATTCTGTAGTGGCCTTCTATGAGCCCTGGCCTAAATCCTATTGAGCATCTTTGCAAAGAGCTGAAACATGCCGTCTGGAAAAGGCAACCTTCAAACACGAGGCAACTGGAGCAGTTTGCTCATGAAGAGTGGGCCAAAATACCTGTCGAGAGGTGCAGAAGTCTCATTGACAGTTACAGGAATCGTTTGATTGCAGTGATTGCCTCAAAAGGTTGTTCAACAAAATATTAAGTTAAGAGTACCATAATTTCTGTCCAGGCCTAGTTCATGAGTTAAATTTTTTTAAATATTCTGTAGAAGCAGGGTTGAAAAGCAAGTCCGACTTTCATTTGTTCATTTTCATAGATTTTTAATTTATTATTACTTTTGTCAGACTCAAGTTATTTCTGTGACCATTGTAGGTTTTTCTTTCATTAAACGAGGGGTACCAACAATTTTGACCACGTGTGTACGTTTCGACGTAGCCACCGAGCGTGTCCAAACACAATGGGAAAGTACCCTCAGTCAGCAAGATTTTCTGCATATTCCTGAAATAAACAGTCTTGTAAAATTCATGCAATACAAGAGTTAAAGGTGGTCGACACCCGACCACCCCTCCGATCAGCTGACTGCGGATGGACAGAAGTAAATAGAGTGTAGAATATGGAGCTGGGACACCACAGCTCTGTACACTGTATAGTGGCCATTCTTGGGTATTGCAGCTTAGCTTCCATTTGCTCCAATAGGAGCCACCGCTGGACCTACAAACGGCTCATTGATAGAGATGTAATATTGATTACTTATACTAAGGAATAGCCATCAATATTAAAATTCTAGAGAAAAATTTAATAGCTAGTAGTCATACAGCCAGTGATAGTGAGAAGGAGGAGACAGGACATGGCTATGTTCCTGGGACACCTGGAGAAGATTCCTTTATAGATTTATCAGTTTTAATTTTTTATATTAGACAAAGTAGGGTCAAAGGAAAAGAGATAAATAAGGGCTTGTTCACTTGTGGATTTGCTGCAGATTTTCCATCCATATTTAGCAACAGGAAAATCCACAATGGATTACAGCAGCAAAAAAGTATAAAAGATTTAAAAAATCTCAGCAACCTCTTCAAATAATTTCCCTGTGAAAATTGAACTGCTCTGCGTTTTTAAATCTATAGCATGTCAGTTCTTTCTGTGGATTCGCCCAGTGGATTTTACTCATTGCAATTCCCTTCTGGGATATTTTTTCTGTATTTAGTGTTCCTCTAAATCTTTTGGTGTTTAAGCTATTACATGATCCTGAGACATTGGGGCTGATTTACTAATCCTGTCTAATACGTAGAGAGTATAAACTTGGATTAGACAGTCTGAAGATGTGCCAAATTTATTTCAGTGGCTAATGCCAGATGATGAACTTGACGCATCTTTAAACACTCTTGTCTACCTTTATACCACCTCTTGTTTGGCTTACTTAGACCATTTTTTGCTGTGGTGCAACTTTAGCGTAGCCCCATTCCAGCAAAGTCACATCTACTTTTCAGTAAGCTAAACTCCCTTGTCGAGCAAAATGCAAAAAGTGTCTAAAATACCTAAATGTGGAGCATGCCACGTGTGCCAAAATGTTGGCTTCTTTTGTACATATGATCATGTGCAACATACAGTGGGGAAAATAAGTATTTGATACTCTGCCAATTTTGCAAGTTTTCCCACCTACAAAGAATGAAGAGGTCTGTAATTTTTATCATAGGTACACTTCAACTATGAGAGACAGAATCTAAAAATAAAAGCCAGAAAATCACATTGTATGATTTTTAAATAATTAAATTGCATTTTATTGCATGAAATAACTATTTGATCACCTACCAACCAGCAAGAATTCAGCTCTCACGGACCTGTTGGTTTTTCATTAAGCAGCCCTCCTACTCTGCACTCATTACCTCTATTATTACACCTGTTTGAACTTGTTACCTGTATAAAAGACACCTGTCCACAATCTCAATCAATCACACTCCAACCTCTCCACCATGGCCAAGACCAAAGAGCTTTCTAATGACACAAAGGACAAAATTGTAGACCTGTGTAACACAGGTACTTTAGATGCAGTGACAAAGAAGCACAGAGCAGCCAATACACGGTTAATAAACAGGGAAAGTTTATGATAACAAGATGAATCTCCCCCAGGGGGTAACAGGGGAAAATATGGGGAAAAACAAGGGAAATAGCAGGTATTAGTCTGTAACTGACAGTTTACAGTTTAACTAGATGTAGCAGAGTCAAACCGGTAACAAACGACAGTTTTTTCACTTAGCTGACTTGTATCCTCTACAAGGCAGCTGCCAGCTGGTGCTGGTGACGCTGTCTTCAGGCTTCCCCGCCCAAACAATGCTCCGTCTTCTGGCGGCAGCGGGCGGTCTCCGGTTTTACCCGCTGAGCCCCTAGTCCATAACACGGCACCTCATGTGCTCAGCTCCACGGACCCTGCGTCTCTTCTCCCTACAGTCAGCTTGACTCCTCCGGTCCACTGCACCCTGATCCCTTTCTCCAAGTCCTGTAGCCAAGAGCCTGGACCCTCTCACACTGCTCTGCTCCGCAGGACTCAGCTCCGCTTTCCCACGCAAGCGTCCTCGTCTCTCCCTCTCTCTCGTCACACCAGGAGTCCTTCTGTCACCTGACCTCCCAGCTCTCTCTCTCGACACAACCCCTGCTTCCCTGTCACATGACTCCTCTGCTTGCAGTCTGTCTTCCCCCGGCAACAAGAGGTACGGCCCCGGCAGTTCCGGATCCCTTGCTCTGAAAGTACTTAAACCCCGGTCTTCCCCCTTACACCTGCACAGAGTGGGAGGGGCTACAGGACAATAGGCAAGCAGCTTGTTGAGAAGGCAAAAACTGTTGGCACAATTATTAGAAAATGGAAGAAACACAAGATAACTGTCAGTCTTTGTCGGTTTGGGGCTCCAAGCAAGATCTCGCCTCGTGGGGTAAGGATGATTCTGAGTAAGGTCAAGAATCAACCCAGAACTACACGGGAAGACCTGGTCAATAACCTGAAGACAGCTGGGACCACAGTCTCAAACATTACCATTAATAACACACTACGTCGTCATGGATTAAAATCTTGCTGGGTATGCAAGGTCCCCCTGCTCACACCAGCACATGTCTAGGCCCGTTTGAAGTTCGTCAATGACCATCTGATCCAGAGGAGGTATGGGAGAAGATCATGTGGTCAGATGAGACCAAAATAGAACTTTTCGCTATCAACTCCACTCACCGTGTTTGGAGGAAAAAGAAGGATGAGTTCAACCCCAAGAACACCATCCCAACCGTGAAGCATTGTGGGGGAAACATCATACTTTGGAGGTGCTTTTCTGCAAAGGGGACAAGACGACTGCACCGTATTGAAGGGAGGATGGATGTGGTCACGTATAGTGAGATTTTGGCCAACAACCTCTTTCCCTCAGTAAGAGCATTGAAGTTTGGTCTTTCAGAATGAAAATGATCCAAAACACACAGCCAGGGCAACTAAGGAGTGGTTCTGTAAGAAGCAATTCAAGGTCCTGGAGTGGCCTAGCCAGTCTCCATACCTGAACCCAATAGTAAATGTTTGGAGGGAGCTGAAACTCAATGTTGCCCAGTGACAGCCCGGAAACCTGACAGATCTAGAGAAGATCTGTATGGAGGAGAGGGCAAAATCCCTGCTGCAGTGTGCACAAACTTGGTCAATAACTACAGGAAACGTCTGAACTCTCTAATTGCAAACAAAGGTTTCTGTACCAAATATTAAGTTCTGTTTTTCTGTTGTATCAAATACTTATTTCATGCAATAAAATGTAAATTAATTATGTAAAATTCATACAATGTGATTTTCTGGATTTTTTTTAGATTCTGTCTCTCACAGGTTAAGTGTAACTACGATAAAAATTACAGACATTTCCATTCTTTGTAGGTGGGAAAACGTAGCTGTCTAACAGCCATGAGACTTGTAGGCCCGGCGACAATGAATGAAATGCCGAGCATGCCAAAATACTCGGCGAGCACCGAGAATGCTCGCCAAAGGGTTAATGATGCATACTCGATCATCACTATGTGTAACTTCTTTCAGCTGCTTCACGGCCTTCAAAGCCTAACACTACAAAAGACAGAACAGCAGGTCGTTTTTACATTGCTGTGCATATGTTCATTATTTTTAGCGTTTTTTAAAGCACCATTTCAGATTTGTATCAGGTGGAATCCGACTGAAAAAGAGTCACACCTTAATTTTTCAGGGATTTTTTTTTCTTTTATTATGTATAGGAGAGCACATCCTTAAATCCTTATTAAAGTACCACTCCAAGGTTTTTGCTTTTTTTCATTTCACCACCAGATATATATCAGTAACATATATCCCTGTGTAAATTAAAATACTTACTGGTGGTTGTCTTCTATTGTGTCTGGCGCCTCTCCAGTCCTTCTTTGCCATATTGTGACCGCACCTCTGACCGGCCGGAAGTTACTGCTAATGGTCAACATCTCTCTCAGGCCACGTTCACATGTTCAGTATTGTACATCAGTATTTGTAAACCAAAACCAGGAGAGGAATAATCAGAGGAAAAGTATGCTATAAAAACGTCACCACTTCTGTATTTTTACCCCACTCCTGATTTTGGCTTACAAATACTGATGTAAAATACTGACCAAATACCGAACATGTGAACATAGCCATAATGTAAGTCTGAGAGCCTTGCTCTGAGTCTCATAGACTTACATTGAGAAGTGACTTCCGTTCATCCCAGCAAACACTGGCATGATCAGCCAGTCACAACTCCGGTCACCTGGTGCAGAAGAGGAACAGAGCGGTGCCAGGAACAGCAAAAGACAGCGTCCGGTAAGTACTTTACTATGCACAGGAATCATACAAGACTGACACCAATCAAGTGGTCAAAAAAATCAAAGTTTAACTTTCAGGATAAAGAATTGGTTAATCATTATCATGCAATGATATGTAATAAATATTCTGTAATTATTATATGTCATAATTATGACACCGCCCACGTAGCCCAACAGACGTATAGCTGGTTATGTGACACTATGATTGATTGTATTATAAAACAGTTAACTGTGGTGATACAATCTGACAGACATATTTTTTAATTGTGCAATAATATTAATAAAAATGATGTAACCATGCCCACTCCTCCCTCCAGTGTCATCAATCGTAGCACTGGTTATACCAGCTCTATTAATTATGTGTTATTCCACCCATAACTCCCTCTAGCACCATTTTATACCTCTCAGTCATTTGTGCGGCACAACAAAAAGTTATTGTTCATTTCTATAAAAAAAGTATGGCTCATTTTCATAGAGCCCCAGACGCTGCTTAGAAATGTCCCATCATAATATTGGTGGACGCCGATTAGTTGCTGGTCTGTGGCGCATGCATAGAGATGGAAGGCAAGTCTTCACTGCCTAATGCACGAGTGCTGTGTAAAAACAGAACAGTGCATGTGTGAAGGGTGAAGTCCGTCTCCTCAGAGCCCCCCAGTGCTTGTGTAATTGATGTCAGTGGTGGCGTCCCATGTATATACAAGTGTGGAAGACAGGGCAGAGGTCTGTCTATATGGAATGTCACAGAAAGTGGAGAAATCAGTGACGGGACAGTCATGTTACATGCACTAGATTTCTATAAGAAAGATACAATTTACCGTCTTTTTGCCATAGAAAATTTCAGTCAAATAATCCTGGACAACTTTTTCAAGGGAATAAAATCTTTGAATTGGTTAGGATTTTATCACAGGTTGGCAGTGTGCGGGACCTTAGGTGTTTAATGTCACTCCCTTGTCTTCAACAGCTTTCAAGAATGGGTAGATAGACATGAGCTTTGTGATATAACTTGTGCTTCCCCTTTATCAACTAACTGTTGTAAGGCGGCGGTGTTCACACCGTGTAGTAACTGAGGCAGTGACCCAAGCAAGTCCAACAAAAACAGCTTTTATTTCAGCGACTCACGGGTTAACAGAAAGTCCTCCGGTTCGCAACCGGGTTAACAGAAAGTCCATGCACAATGGTTGCCGTGGGCAACGGCCGTGCCGGCCGCTCAGAGCCTGACAGGTGCAGAGGGTTCCCAGGCAGGGGTTCAGCCACACTCAATCCTGCTGAGGTTTCCTGCTGTGCTCCTAGCAGGTTCCAACATAGAACAACACTAATCCTTAGAGCATGGGTTTTAAAGGACCTGTGGCAAGAGCCACTGGAAAACCCGGGTTGGAGGGAGGAGGCCGCCCCACTGCCTCCTGTGACCTCCTTCCAGAAATGAAGGCCCTGCCAGGTTTTTACTAATCTGCCTTAGCCAGATAGCCTGACCAGGACAATGCTCACCTTCATTCCTGCATTGCAGCCACAGGTGTGTCTGTGACTGCAATGCACTCCAATGGTTTTAATAGGTCTCTGTACACATTCTGGGGGAGGTATAACGTCCCTCGTACACGATCCCGGTCACTGCCTCACATATCCCCCCCTTGTGGGGTTGAACATTTGCCATCATACAGGGTGCCCGGGACAGGGCATCCGCGTTTGCCTGCGACTTCCCAGGGCGATGTTCTACAGAGAAACTGAAATTTTGCAGAGACAGGAACCACCTGGTGACTCGCACATTCCTCTCCTTGGCATTTCTCATCCATACCAAGGGTGAGTGGTCCGTCACCAAGCGGAACTGACGCCCAAGTAAATAATAACGTAGCGATTCCAATGCCCACTTAATAGCCAAACACTCCTTCTCTACCACGCTATAGTTTTTCTCTGTCGGGACAAGTTTTCTACTCAAGTAGGTGACCGGGTGCTCTTCACCATTCACTTTTTGTGACAATACCGCTCCTAGGCCTACCTCCGAGGCATCTGTCTGTACAATGAAGGTTTCCTTGAAGTTGGGGCTAATGAGGACCGGCTGTCCACACAGGGCCAACTTCATGGACTGAAAAGCTTCTTCTGCCTTAGGGCTCCACAGAACCATTACCGATTTTTTTCCTTTCAAGAGATCAGTCAGGGCCGCCGTTCTCCTAGCAAAATTAGGTATAAACCGGCGGTAATACCCAAGGATGCCAAGGAATGCCCTCACCTGCTTTGTACTTAATGGTTTAGGCCAATTTTTTATGGCCTCAACTTTATTGATTTGGGACTTAATAGCTCCTCGGCCTATCACATACCCCAAATATCGGGCTTCCTCTAGCCCTATCGCACATTTTTTTGGATTTGCCGTTAACCCCGCAGCTCTGAGAGAATCCAGAACCCCTTGTACCTGGGATAGGTGCGTATGCCAGTCAGTGCTAAAGATGATAATGTCATCTAAATACGCGGACGCGTACTCCTGATGAGGCTTGAGCACTATGTCCATCAACCTCTGGAATGTAGCCGGGGCCCCATGTAACCCAAAAGGTAAGACCACATAGTGGTATAGACCCTCCGGAGTTACAAAGGCGGTGTTTTTCCTTTGCCGAATCTGTGAGAGGTACCTGCCAGTAACCCTTGGTGAGATCGAGCGTGGTAAAGTATTGGGCCTGCCCCAGTCTCTCAATCAGCTCGTCCACCCTGGGCATTGGATAAAGGTCAAACTTTGACACTTCATTCAATTTCCGGAAATTGTTACAGAAGCGTAACGATCCGTCTGGTTTTGGAATCAGTATGATGGGGCTAGCCCACTCACTCCGTGACTCCTCTATGACGCCTAACTGAAGCATTTGTTTTACCTCAGCCGTGATGGCCTGCCTCCGGGCTTTGGGTACCCGGTACGGTCTCATTCGCACCCTTACCCCAGGTTCGGTGACAATGTTATGTTGGATAACCGTAGTCCTACCCGGTAGCTCTGAGAACACGTCGGTATTGCGCTGCACCAGCGAGCGAGCCTCCCGTCGCTGCTGTTTAGTGAGAGCATCACTTATCCTGACATCCCCCTCGGGCGCTTTCCTGGCTGAAGGTAGAGAACTCTATGGCGATATGCCCGGGGTGACGTCTGTAACTAAACACTCTCTGTCTTTCCAAGGTTTTAGCAGGGTTACATGGTAAAGCTGCTCAGGTTTCCTCCTTCCGGGCTGATACACCTAGTAATTTACCTCCCCCACTTTTTCTCGAACCTCATATGGCCCTTGCCACTTGGCCATGAGTTTACTCTCAGTTGTGGGTACCAGAACTAACACCCGATCGCCCTTGTTAAAAGACCTGACTCTGGCCCTTTTATTATATGTGCGCCTCTGGGCTGCCTGGGCATCTAACAGATGTTCTATCACAATGGGCATAACTGCCGCGATCCGGTCCTGCATACTAGCCACGTGTTCAATTATACTCCTAAGTGGAGTCGGCTCTTGTTCCCATGTCTCTTTGGCTACGTCCAACAGACCCCTAGGGTGTCTGCAGTACAATAACTCAAAGGGAGAGAACCCTGTGGAAGCTTGGGGTACCTCACGGACGGCGAACATCAAATAGGGTAGCAACATGTCACAATCCCTTCCGTCCTTAGAAACCACCTTTTTAACATGGACTTGAGGGTTTTATTGAACCGTTCTACTAGCCCGTCGGTTTGAGGGTGGTACACCGAGGTGCGCAATTGTTTAATTTTTAGCAATTTGCAGTTCCCTTGTCACTTTGGACATAAAAGGGGTCCCTTGATCCGTCAGGATCTCCTTAGGTAGTCCAAGGCGACAGAACATGGCAAACAGCTCCCGTGCAATCAGTTTTGCTGAGGTGTGGCGTAGTAGTATAGCCTCCGGGTACTGGGTGGCATAGTCGACGACCACCAGTATATGTTGGTGGCCACGGGCGGATTTTACAATGGGCCCTACCAAGTCCATTACAATCCGTTCAAAAGGTACCTCTATCACTGGCAGGGGTACCAATGGGCTACGGAAACTTGCGGTGGGTGTGGTCAACTGACATTCGGGGCAGGATTCACAGTACTTTTTGACCTCCGCGTAAACCCCAGGCCAAAAGAACCACTGTAAGATACGTTCTAGCGTCTTTTTTACCCCTAAGTGTCCACCCAGCAGGTGTGTGTGTGCCAAATCTAGAACCACCCGACGGTACAACTGAGGTGCCACTAACTGTTCCACAACCTCGTCCCTGATTTTATCTATCCTATAGAGCAACTCACCGTTGATTGCCATGCGTGGAAATACAGTATCTGCACCGGGCTGTTGAGCTACGCCATTTACCTCTAACACCCTTTCCCGCGCCTTAGCCAGGGTGGGATCCTGTAGCTGAGCCGTCCCAAACGTTTCCCGGGACACTTCCAGCTCGGGGATCGATGGGGTCTCCTCGACCTCTCCTGCCAGTACCTCTAAGGGAAACCTATCGGGGTCACACTCTGTCCCTAGGTTGGACACCCCTACGGTAGGTTCCTCTGACTCAGGTTCGTCGGGTACAACACCTGTAATACATTTTACCGGGGGAGAGTGGATTTTGTTTTTCCACAAAGTCCAGAACAGGGGCAAGTCTCTTCCCAACACAGTCCCATAGGGAAGAGTTTTTACCACCCCTACCACATGTTTTATTTCTCCACATGGCGTGGACAAGACTACCTCCGCAGTTGGGTACTCTCGGAGGTCCCCATGGATACACACAACCCCGACTGGCCGTCCACTGGGGTTGTCTCCTGCCACCAGCGACCCATGTACCAAAGTCACAAGGCTCCTTGAGTCCAAGAGGGCCTCCGTGGGGTACCCATTAACCAGTACCTGGCATAGTTGGAGTTCACTGTCTCGGGGGTCGGCGCTCGCCGTGCAGACGGTCTGGGCATACATTGAGACCCGGCGGCTATATCCGCAGTCCATGGGTTCCGTAGTCAGGGGACAATTAGCAACCACATGTCCCGGCCCCTGACACCGCCAGCACCTAAGGGTGGAGGTACTGTTAGGTCTTATGACAGTTTGGGAGGGAACCGGTCTCCTGCCACTCTCACTCCGGGGTTCCCCTTTAGCACGTGTACGGTGCTGACTGTCCCCAGCAGAGGGACGCAACCCCTTTCCTGACTCCTGGGTTGGCAGGGATCGGCGTGACAGCCGCGAGGGGGCAGAGTCCCGGATAAAGTCCTGAGTGGCCGAGTAGCGCTCAATCAGGCTGACCACCTGGTCGAGTGTGCCAGGGTCCCCTTGCCCCACCCAACGTTGGATAGCGGCTGGCAGAGTCCTCACCAGCCGGTCAATCACCACCCTCTCCACCATCTGGGCTGGAGTCAAAGTCTCAGGCTGAAGCCACTTCTTTACCAGCTGCAGGAGGTCATAAGCCTGAGACCGGGCAGGTCGGGTCACCACATAGGCCCATGAAAACACACGCTGAACCCTCACATACGTATTGACCCCCAGACGGGCAAGGATCTCACCTTTGAGCCTCTGGTAGTCCTGGGCGTCCTCTCGACTGAGGTTGAATCAGGCCTTTTGGGCATCGCCGATCAAAAACGGAGCCACCACTTCTGCCCACTGGCCAGCTGGTAGGTTTTCCCGCTCTGCCGTGCGCTCATAAATGGTCAGGAAAGCTTCCACGTCGTCCTCCGGTCCCATCTTCCTCAATGCTGAGCGAACCTTGTCCCGGGCCTTGCGACGTTCTGGCCGGATTCTGGTCATGCAGCTGCCGGTTGGGGTATGCCTCAGTCACTATGCCCGCATTCTCCACCAGCTGTAAGGCGGCGGTGTTCACACTGTGCAGTAACTGAGGCAGTGACCCAAGCAAGTCCAATAAAAACAGCTTTTATTTCAGCGACTCACGGGTTAACAGAAAGTCCTCCGGTTCGCAACCGGGTTAACAGAAAGTCCATACGCAATGGTTGCCGTGGGCAACGGCCGTGCCGGCCGCTCAGAGCCTGACAGGTGCAGAGGGTTCCCAGGCGTAGGTTCAGCCACACTCAATCCTGCTGAGGTTTCCTGCTGTGCTTCTAGCAGGTTCCAACATAGAACAACACTAATCCTTAGTGCAGGGTTTTAAAGGATCTGTGGCAAGAGCCACTGGAAAACCCGGGTTGGAGTGAGGAGCCTGCCCCACTGCCTCCTGTGACCTCCTCCCAGAAATGAAGGACCTGCTAGGTTTTTACTAATCTGCCTTAGCCAGATAGCCTGACTAGGTGCACGCTCACCTTCATTCCTGCATTGCAACCACAGGTGTGTCTGTGACTGCAATGCACTCCAATGGTTTTAATAGGTCTCTGTACACATTCTGGGGGAGATATACCGCCCCTCGTACACGATCCCGGTCACTGCCTCACACTGTCCAGTCATAAACAACATTTCCCTAATGAAATGGTAGGTGGCTTTGGAAACCAGAGCCAAGGACTAAGGGTCTGTTTACACAACTCACCAGCGGCACAAAATACAGCTATATGAAAAAGTTTGGGCACCCCTATTAATCTTAAGCTTAATGTTTTATAAAAATTGGTGTTTTTGCAACAGCTATTTCAGTTTGATATATGTAATAACTGTTGGACAGAGTAATGTTTCTGCCTTGAAATGAGGTTTATTGTACTAACAGAAAATGTGCAATCTGCATTCAAACAAAATTTGACAGGTGCATAAGTATGGGCACCTCACCAGAAAAGTGACATTAATATTTAGTAGATCCTCCTTTTGCAAAAATAACAGCCTCTAGTCGCTTCCTGTAGCTTTTAATGAGTTCCTGGATCCTGGATAAAGGTATTTTTGACCATTCCTCTTTACAAAACAATTCCAGTTGTTAAGTTTGATGGTCGCCGAGCATGGACAGCCCTCTTCAAATGATCCCACAGATGTTCAATGATATTCAGGTCTGGGGACTGGGATGGCCATTCCAGAACATTGTAAGATTAATAGGGGTGCCCAAACTTTTTCATATAACTGTAACTGGCAATCAGCTACTTGCTGGCTGATCATCAGTCATTCATCAGCACAGTCAGACGGTTCTTTTGATGCACTATGAACAATCCATATCCTTAACAAATCGTTCAATGTGACTTGGCTGTCATTGCTCTCGATAGCATGAGTCATTTTTACACCGGATGATCTCTTCTGAGAACGATGATCTTTAGTGTAGTACAACAGATCATTTCACCTTAAGAATGAAGCTTGTTTAGGCTGTAAGAGTAATGTGAAACGAGCATTCCAAGGAATTATTTGGACATGAAAGGTTGATTCACGTGTTTGGGGTTAGATGCATCTAAGTGCGTATCCATTGTTTCTCCAGCCTCAAGGAAACAGAAGAGATTCAACTCATTGTATTAGGCTACATTCACATGAATATGTCCAATTTTTCATGTACAAAAAGTGGATGTGTGAAGAAGAGAAAGCACAAGGATGTCTTTACTTTTCCTTTTTACTCACTTCCAAAAGCTTAAATGGCATAGTCAGATCCACAAAAAGATCAAAATAAAACAGTGAGATTTTCGCACAACTGCCAAAAAAGGGCAAACGGTGCAATGGAACCAGGCCTTATGCTAAGTTTGCAACCTGAGTGAAAAGTGTAAGTGCAAGATTAAGTGAGTGGAAATAGAGTGGAAATAGATTACCTCTTCAGTCGCATCAACATCATGTGCAGGGACAGTGCATACGTGACAAAGAGTAATTCTGTCTTAATCTCCTTTCACCTCTGTAGTGACCGATTATGTGAAGACACTACATTGTTCACAGATATCCAACCTCTATAGTCAATGTCTTTGTCTGTGAACAGACACAATTACAAGACTAATTGATCATATTTAAAAAGTGGGTAGAGAAAGGTACAGTGGCATGTAAAGGTTTGTGCACCCCTGGTCAAAATTACTGCTGTTGTGAACAGTTAATCAAGTTGAAGATGAAATGATCTAAAAAAAAAAGGCCTAAAGTTAAAGATGACACATCTCCTTTGTATTCTTTGTAAATTGTCACTTTTTACATTTTAAAAATTATAAATAGGAAAATGGGCAGATGCAAATGTTTGGGTACCCTTGGACATTTTTGTGCTCAGATAACTTTCACTAAGGTTTCAGACGTTAATTAGCCTGTTGGGGTTATTTCTTGTCCGTTATCATCGTTTGGAAAGGCTAGGTGATGCAAATTTCCCAGCTTTATAAAAACCCAGCCTCCTCTAACCTTGTGCCAAAAAACAGCTGCCATGAATTCTTCGAAACCGCTGCCTAGCACTCTGAAAATGAAAATGGTAGAGGCCTACAAGGCAGGAGAAGGGTATAAGAAAGTAGCAAAGTGTTTTCAAGTTGCCTTTTCCTCAGTTCGAAATGTAATTAAGGAACAGTGGTCAAGATAAGGTCTGGAAGACCAAGCAAAATTTCAGTGGTAGCTGCTTGTAGGATTGCAAGAAAGGCAAATCAGAACCCCCGCTTGACTGCAAAAGACCTTCAGAAAGATTTAGCAGACTCTGGAGTTGTGGTACATTGTTCTACTGTTCAGAGACACCTGCACAAATATGGCCTTCATGGAAGAGCCATCAGAAGAAAACCTCTCCTGCGTTTTCACCATAAAAGTTAGCGTCAGAAGTGTGCAAAAGAACATCTAAACAAGCCTGATGCATTTTGGAAACAAGGCCTGTGGACCGATGAGGTTAAAATAGAACTCTTTGGCCACAATGATGAAAGGTATGTGTGGAGAAAAAAAGGGCACGGAATTTCAGGAAAAGAACATCTCACCAACCATTAATCATGGGGGTGGATCGATCATGCTTTAGGGTTGTGTTGCAGCTAATGGCACAGAGAATATTTCACGGGTAGAGGGAAAAATGGATTCAATGAAATTTCAACAAATTTTTGATGCAAACATAATATCATCTGTAAAAAATCTGAAATTGAAAAGAGGATGCCTTATAGAAATGGATAATGATCCTAAACACATATCAAAATCCACAATAGACTACTTCAAAAGGAGCAAGCTGAATGTTTTACAATGGCCCTCACAGTCCCCTGATCTGAAAATCATTTGAAATCTGTGGCTAGGCCTCAAAATAGCAGTGCATGTAAGATGACCAAGGCATTTCACAGAACTGGAAGAATTTTCCAAGGAAGAATGGATGAAAATCCCTCAAACAAGAATTGAAAGACTCTTGGTTATCTACAGAAAGCGTTTGCAAGCTGTGATACTTTCAAAAGGGTACTAACCATACAGGGTGCCATAACGTTTGCATCTGACCATTTTACTTTTTGTAATTTTTAAAATGTAAAAGATGAAAATATATATATATATATATATATATATATTTTTTTTTTTTTTTTTTTTTTCCCCTAAAATACAAAAGAAATGTGTAATCTTTAACTTTAGACGTTTGGCTGTGTGCCCACGATGCATTTTTTAAGCGTTTCCACAGCGGCAAAAACGCTGCAGAAACGCTTAAAAAACGCATGGTAGAAGGCCTGCCATGTCCCCCAATGATAATCCGCATGTGCTGTGCACATGCTGCGTAAATTTCCGCTGCGGATTATCATTGCGGAAAAAAACGCAGTACTACCAATTATTTTGCGGAAGTGCTGCGTTTTCGCCACCATTGACTTGCATTAGAACGCGCCAATTCCGCAAGACTGCATCTGTACTTGCGTAATTGGCGCGTTCTAATGTACGGATGGTACCCGGGTGTAGAGGAGAGGAGAGTCTCACCCACACCCAGGTACTATTAAAAAAGCTGTAAAAAAAGAATAAAATAAAAAAAAAATGTATACTTACCTTCTGGCAGCCCGCGCTGCGCTCCTCCTTGCTTCCCGGCACTTCGCGATGGAATGAAGGACCTGCGCTAACGTCTAAGTCATGTGAGGGGTCACACAACGCTGACGTCGGCAGGTCCTTCACTCTACCGCTGCTGGCAGCCGGGACCGAGCGAAGCAAGCCAGCGCGGGCCATCGGAGGGTAAGTATATATTTATTTTTTTATTTTTTGACATTCTCTCGGGTCACACTATATAAATCCATGCTGTTTGCATGGATTTATATAGTGTGACCAAGTTGACAAGCACTTTCCAAGTGATGCTAAAATTGCTTGGAAAGCGCTTGTCAACCCGCATATGGAAATGCAAGTGAAGAACGCTTCACTTCCGCATGTCCCTGGCAGGAAAACGCATGTACAATTCGCATGTACAATCCACATGTACAATCCGCATGCGTTTTTTTCTGCCAGGGAGATGCAGAAACGCTCAGGAAAAAATCCTGAGCATTTCTGCATCGTGGGCACATAGCCTTACAGAGATCATTTTATCTTCAACTTGATTAACTGTTCACAATAACAGTAATTTTGACCAGGGGTCCCCAAACTTTTACATTCCACTGTAAAATCCTAACACCTTAAGTGTCTTCTCAAGACAACATTTATTCAGATATTTAGTTTTAGAATATAAAGAAAATAGATTGCAATACTATTAGGGTATGTGCACATGGTGCGGATTTGTTGCAGTTTTGACGCTGTAGAATTTCTACACCATTTCCGCACCTAATATGCAAATTAGGTTACTTGCGGTTTTAGGTACGGTTTTTACATGCGATTTTGCCGCATGTGTTTTCCATGTCTTCATGTTGAAATTAGGGAATAGCTTTTTTTTAAACAAACTTTATTGATCATCTAGTAGCGTTTTTGTGTGCGTTTCCGCTGCAGAAACGCACACAAAACACACATGCGTTTTTTACGCATGCGGATTTTCCTCATCTAATGCAAGTCTATGGGGAAAATCCGCATGCGTTTCCGCGAGAGAAATAGACATGCTGCGGATATGAAAAACGCACCTCATGTCAGTTTCTGCAGGTGATCCGCAGGTGCACAAAAACGCATAGTGGGCATGGGATTTCTAGAAATCCCATCCACTAAGCTGTAACATCTGGCCTCTGCGGTTTTGACTCTGCATAAAAACGCAGCGTCAAAACCGCAGCAAATCTGCACCGTGGGCACATACCCTCAGCCTTTCCATTACAGCAAATGACCCATAACTAATTTTGAACATATAGATAACATTAAAAGGAATCTGTCAGCAGGATTTCACACCCCGAATTATTTATATATAGTTCTTTCAAAGACAAGTCCAGTAATACCTTTACATGGCTAGTCTGTTCCTCCGCTACTAAGAAATCAAAGTTTGAATTGATATACTAATAAGGCTGAAGATCTAAAGGCTTTGTCACTCCAGGTCTATTCCTTAGCCAGCACCGCCTCTTCCTGCTTGACTGAAGGCTTCTTTGCCTGAAGTCATACAGCATAGAGGCAGTCAAGCAAGAAGAGGTGGTGCTGGGTGGGGAATAGAGCTGGAGTGACAGAGGCTTCATATCGTCAGCCTTATTTGAAAATTCCCTTTGAGGTATATATAACTTACAATTTAATTTTAAAGGGGATATCCGGGACTTTGTGAAAAGCAAAAAATGTACCTAAGCACTAAAAGGCAGGTAGTTGCTACCTACATGCCTGTTGTGCCTGGTGCCATTCATTGCCGGCACAGAGCGGTCATAGACCATTCCTGCCTGGGATTCAGCTGCCTCTGTTGATGTCACGATGACAGACCGGCGGCTTATTTTCCACCCTGCTCTGTTGACAGGGTGTGGCTTTCGACATAATTTTGATTGGCCCCCCAGTTAGGCAGCAGGAATCCGGCTGTCAATCAAAATGACGTTGAAGTCCCGCCCTGTCAACAAAGCGTAGCGGAAAAGAAGTGGCCTCTCTGTCAATGTGATGTCAGCACAGGTAGCTGAATCGCCGGCAGGTGCGCTCTGTACCGGTAATGAATGGCGCTGGGCACAACAGGCAGGTAGGTAGCTACTACCTGCCTGTCAATGCTTAGGCACATTTTTTTGCTTTTCACAAAGTCCTGGATATCCCCGTTAAATAATTACACAGTAAGGTGGACACTAAGAAATGGGAAAGTTCAACTAAGGAGGCAGTTATGGCAGACAACATCATGAAATATAGGTCTTTCTATATTTACACCAATCTCCACGTTAGCAACATTAATGACCACATTGTGCTTGCTTTTAAGTTGTCTTGATTTTGACATGTACTATGACCAATATTAAGGCTCCTATTTTATGTTCCCCCTGTTAAGACCCTAGTAGAAAAACACTAAGAATCTATGTTCTGGACCACTTGTCATGAAAAAATTTGTGTTCCTTTGTTATGTAATTTTATTATGTAAAATAAGAAAATCATAAAATGTGGAGAAGAGACAAATGTAAGTCGTACCTAGCCAAATCATATTGGAAGTAAGAAAACACCTGCATCAGGGGCGAACACAAATAGAAGAGGGCCACTGTGCAAGAACAGTATATGGGCCCCTCTTTGTGTCTATGACAAAAGCTGCTTGCTGCTTTGAAGGTGGAGGTGGGCCCCCTTGCCTCTTGGGCCCCTGTGGCTACACAGGTTTTTCCCAATGGCCACCCCTGATTCGCATGTATCAGATATTGCTCTTTACATGCTAGGATTAAAATAGCTACTTCTAAGGATAAATGTATTAAATGTTCTAACAGCATGATAGTTGTTATTAGTTAGGATGACCTACTTTTTCTTTTCTTTACCTTTTCTTTTATTATTGAGTGGTTATTTCGCCATGAGCATCCGGTCTGTTCCTTTCTAATCTACTATAAATAACGGCTCTAATGACGTGTACTAGGCATCCTTATTGACCTGTTATACAGCTTCAGACTTCTAAAGTACCTTTTATGTTCCAGGGAACACTTCAGCTATTGCCTCCAGGGCACTGAGCGTCCAGAACATCAACTACAGCAATTCACCAACTAACAAAGAGAAATTGGAGCACAGTGAACTAGAAAGTGAAATTCTGAAGGTGGACGAGATGATCACTGACATGGAGTTGAAGGTCAATGTGTTAAGGTGGACTGTGGAAGCCGCAGCAAACATGAATGATGAGCTTGATGGCACTGATGCCTCCTCAACAGCATTTCTTTCAGTAGATGATGGAGGAGGAGACAGGCGTCAGTGCTGCAGTGAAGGACAATTTATTGCGTCAATAATGCTATGTGGTGTCACACTTATAGCTGTTACCCTTTCTTCTATTCTCTAAATATGGTATACATTGCTGGATAACAGTAATGAGTAAATATTAACACAGTACTTCACTAATAAAATGTGTTTTATTACACTTATATATAGAAAATATGTAGATTTATATGCAGTGCGGTTAGGGTTTTGGATAAAAAATAAATAAATAAATATAGGTGATTTTTCAACTTTTGTAAATCTTTCTCTCGCTATTTCTTCCTAGACTCCTTTAGACTATATGGGTGCTACTAATGTTTATATATATATATATATATATATATATATATATATATATATATATATAAAATGATACTTTTAAACAGAAAAGTCATGGTTAGTAAAATAAAAAGTAACTTCCAATTCTAATCTATACATCAGCATTAAAATGCAAAAAGAAAAATAATTTGGCAGTAGTTTAACTTAAAATGAACATTTCACGTGAGATGACAATTACCTGTGATTATTAGCCACATACAGGACTAGAGTGTGAAGAAACTGAAATACAGCCAGGAAATCAGATTATGATAATACCAGACTTTTTAAGAACTAAAGCCATCGATGTGATTATGAGGCCAACTGAGGCAGCGGGACTTGTTTACAAGACATGTACAAGACATGGAATTTATATCTCCTTAAAGGATTTCCAGGAATATAGTATCTGTGTGTATATATATATATATATATATATATATATATATATATATATATATACAGTACAGACCAAAAGTTTGGACACACTTCATTTAAAGATTTTTCTGTATTTTCATGACGATGAAAATTGTACATTCACACTGAAGGCATCAAAACTATGAATTAACACATGTGGAATTATATACTTAACAAAAAAGTGTGAAACAACTGAAAATATGTCTTATATTCTAGGTTCTTCAAAGTAGCCACCTTTTGCTTTGATGACTGCTTTGCACACCCTTGGCATTCTCTTGATGAGCTTCAAGAGGTTGTCACCGGAAATGGTCTTCCAACAATCTTGAAGGAGTTCCCAGAGATGCTTAGCACTTGTTGGCCCTTTTGCCTTCACTCTGCGGTCCAGCTCACCCCAAACCATCTCAATTGGGTTCAGGTCTGGTGACTGTGGAGGCCAGGTCATCTGGCGTAGCACCCCATCACTCTCCTTCTTGGTCAAATAGCCCTTACACAGCCTGGAGGTGTGTTTGGGGTCATTGTCCTGTTGAAAAATAAATGATGGTCCAACTAAACGCAAACCGGATGGAATAGCATGCCGCTGCAAGATGCTGTGGTAGCCATGCTGGTTCAGTATGCCTTCAATTTTGAATAAATCCCCAACAGTGTCACCAGCAAATCACCCCCACACCATCACACCTCCTCCTGCATGTGTGACGCCCTGCTGTGCATGGAGCCACAGATCCTGGAGGGGTGCATTTCAGGTTTTCTCCACAAGAGGCCCTCAGAGCATACACACACCTCCATCTTCCACCCCAGACCACCAGAGGGAGCCTGGATAGGGATATAAATAGGGAAGGTGGAGTGATTCAGCGGTTTTAGTTTCTGCTCAGACACAGAAGGAGAGAGAGTCTGTGAGTGAGTTCTCCTCAGGAAGAGAGTGGAGACAGAACAGTCTGGAGTCCATAGCCAGTTCCTGCAGAGTGAGACACAGAGAAACAGGTCAGTCTGCAGTGGAGCTCAGTCAGACTCAAGCAACTCGAGTTAAGTGAGCTAGGAGCGTTGCTGATGCTCAGAGAACAGCAGAAGAGGCCGCCACCTAACTGCCAGTGTGTATAGCCTTGTGAGGGCCCTAGTAGGCCGAAGGCTAGAGGAGTGAGTAGCATTGGGGGCAGAGGAGCTTTACCTGCTCACCCCAGAAACCATATACCAGACACAGGGTCCGAGTCTGCAGGGATTCTTTACACCCAGCAGAAGACAACCAGAACCCCTGGCGAACTACATGTCCCAGGAATACCAAACGCTGACTGTTATACCAGGTTCAGAAGTTACCGAGCCCCCATATACCAGGGAGTGTGTACTCCAACAGAAGGCCCTACCACAGGATCAGCCGGTGCAGAACAGAGACTAAGTTAGGCCTAGCTCCAGGCAGGCAAGAGACTAACACTAAGCGGCGAAGAAACAGGAGGCCCTACACCTGCTCACTGGGGAGAGTCCTGCAGTGCACCCCTCACCCTACAGTGCTCCGGACGGTACCTGCATTCCCACCAGTAAAAGGTACAGAAGCAAACCATGTGTGTGTGTCCCCTGTTCTTCCTTGGACCTGGCTGGGTCACCGCCATATCGTGCACCTCGTTAAACATCGCTGCCCTGAGGCCTAGCTCCACCTGTGGGGAGCTACACCATCAAAGCTGCCGTAACACCGGCCTCAGTGGACCGCCGCAGCGCTGGTGATCCTCACCAGACACCACAGGTGGCGTCACGAAATTTGACATTTTATTTTCCCCTTTTTTAAGAGAGACCCCAGGGTACGGGCCCGGGAGCCGACCACCGCGACGTCCCCCAAGACCAGGCATTAAGGCCCGGGCGCCGAGTCGTCCCCATCCCCTGGGCGCCACACATGCTTCACGGTGGGAACCAGACATGTAGAGTCTATCCGTTCACCTTTTCTGCGTCGCACAAAGACACGGTGGTTGGAACCAAAGATCTCAAATTTGGACTTATCAGACCAAAGCACAGATTTCCACTGGTCTAATGTCCATTCCTTGTGTTCTTTAGCCCAAACAAGTCTCTTCTGCTTCTGGCCTGTCCTTAGCAGTGGTTTCCTAGCAGCTATTTTACCATGAAGGCCTGCTGCACAAAGTCTCCTCTTAACAGTTGTTGAAGAGATGTGTCTGCTGCTAGAACTCTGTGTGGCATTGACCTGGTCTCTAATCTGAGCTGCTGTTAACCTGCGATTTCTGAGGCTGGTGACTCGGATAAACTTATCCTCAGAAGCAGAGGTGACTCTTGGTCTTCCTTTCCTGGGGCGGTCCTCATGTGAGCCAGTTTCTTTGTAGCGCTTGATGTTTTTTGCAACTGCACTTTGGGACACTTTCAAAGTTTTCCCAATTTTTCGCACTGACTGACCTTCATTCCTTAAAGTAATGATGGCCACTCATTTTTCTTTACTTAGCTGCTTTTTTCTTGCCATATTACAAATTCTAACAGTCTATTCAGTAGGACTATCAGCTGTGTATCCACCAGACTTCTGCACAACACAACTGATGGTCCCAACCCCATTTATAAGGCAAGAAATCCCACTTATTAAACCTGACAGGGCATACCTGTGAAGTGAAAACCATTTCTCGTGACTACCTCTTGAAGCTCATCAAGAGAATGCCAAGAGTGTGCAAAGCAGTCATCAAAGCAAAAGGTGGCTACTTTGAAGAACCTAGAATATAAGACATATTTTCAGTTGTTTCACACTTTTTTGTTAAGTATATAATTCCACATGTGTTAATTCATAGTTGTTATGCCTTCAGTGTGAATGTACAATTTTCATAGTCATGAAAATACAGAAAAATCTTTAAATGAGAAGGTGTGTCCAAACTTTTGGTCTGTACTGTATATTTATATATATACAGTAAATATATATATATATGTATAAATATACACATATACATTGGACATAAACTCTACACACCCTCATTAAAATGATTCTTCATATAAAAAAATCATACCAAGTAGAATCATTTCATAGATTTTTCTACCTTTAATGTCCCCTATAATCAGTACAATTCAGTTGAAAAACAAACTGAAATCCTTGCACACCCTTTTATTTATTATGCTTTGCTGATATAGTACCAATTAACAAACAGAGAATTACCTAACAAAGGAGATCAGAGGTAGACAACTTCATTAAAAAACCTTTAATAAATCATGGTTCGGTCAATAGATGGCACTGCACAGAGAGACGCTCACACAACAATGATGTGCATTAGGGGAAATACATTATCCCTATATAGTATGAACATAACATATATATCGATACAATTACCAGCAACGTGATACATGATCATCTAGACACTATAAAACATTGATCATATCTTTCACAGCACTGATGGAACAGCACAACATTTAATTTGATTAAGGCTATAATAACTAGAAGTTGAAAAAGTGCCTAGTGCAATAAATACTGAATCAAAATATTATCATTTCATAGCATAAATACAAAAGCACAAACAATTAATTGGTCAGAACCATAATATCCATGAGTTGAAAAAGTGCCTTAGTGCAATATATACTGGATCAATAAAGTGCCATGCAGATTCATAAAAAGCAGTCCAGGATAGAAGTAAGTCAATATGTCTATATGTATATGATATAATATCCTGTACTGTTTATATATTAACAAAATAAGGGGGCAAGTAATATAGCACGTAATTATCCAGAGGACATACGAAATATGGATATTATATCACATAGTACATGCGAAAAGATGCAAATAATTGCCCAATCAAACCCACAATTAGATTAAGCAAAAGTGGCATAGTGTAATCAATAGTTCTTCAATGAAATGCCGTGCAGAGTTATACATATCAGACTACAGGTCTTAGCTAAAGTAGGACCAACGTGCCAGTTTTTCTATATATTGTAAACTGTACTGCCTTCCGCAGGCATGTTCATACCTATATACTTTACCAGAGCTGTGTGGCGCCTACCCCAACAAGGCAATTAAGCCAGAGCACAAGCGAAACAACACTGATGTCCAGCGGGGAATGGGAGACAGGTGCTGAGTAATAAAGAGTGAAGAGATCATGTGACCAAGACACCCAGCACCAGAGTAAAAGACTAGAAGCCAGCAAAACACAACAAGATGGCCGATACTAAAACAACATAGATTCTAACACTACATCCCCTTTTACGAGGATCCTCCTGATCGTCTAGGTCGAGCCTTACCAGGAAATCTCCTATGAAAAGCCTTAATTAGCCTTGAGGCGAGACGTCCTCGGCCTTCACCCAGGAATTATCCTCGGTGCCGAAACCTCTCCAGGACACAGGATACTGTAATCTCCCTCTATGCCACCTGGAATCCAAAATGCGAGAAATTTCAAATTCACCGTCCTTATCAACAGGAGGAACAGTAGGCTTCACCTGCTTATCATGCGTGTCCGCCTTCCTAAGTAACGACACATGAAACACAGAATTAATCCTCCAGGACGAGGGAATGCCCAACCTCACCACTACCGAGTTGACAATCTGAAGCACTTTGAAAGGACCCACAAATTTAGACCCCAGTTTTTTAGAAGGAATTTTCAAACGAAGATTCCTAGAGGACAACCAAACCATGTCCCCAACAGCAAACAAGGACTCCTTTCTTCTTTTGTCAAAATACTTTTTTGATCTCCTGTTAGCCTCTTTAAGATTCAGGCGTATACTGTTCCAAACCCTCTCCAAATCACCAGAAAAATTGTCCTCCTCCGATACAGCAGCCCCTACTTTGGAAAATGGACCAAGAGATGGATGCCTGCCAGTTCAACAAAAAAAAGGAGAACACCCAGCCGAGGAAGAAGTATGATTATTAAGGGCAAACTCCGCAAGTGGTAGAAATTCTGACCACATTTCATGATTGTCTGCCACAAAACATCTCAAAAACTGCTCGACATCCTGGTTGTTCCTTTCAGTCTCTCCATTGGACTCTGGATGATACCCCGACGAGAATGACCAATGAATTTTCAATCTGTCACAAAAAGCACGCCAAAAGCGAGCCACAAACTGTGGTCCTCTATCGGAAACTATGTCCGTGGGAACACCATGGAGCCTGACAATCTCCTTCACAAAAGCCTTAGCAAGAGTCTTGGCGCAAGGCAACTTGTTGAACGGAACCAGATGACACATTTTACTAAACCAGTCCACAACCACCCAGATGACAGAAAAACCCTCTGATAGAGGCAGATCAGTGATAAAATCCATGGCAAGTTGCGTCCATGGTGAACTAGGAACTTTCAAGGGGCACAGCAACCCCGCAGCCAGAGCGTGAGAGGCCTTCGACCTAGCACACACAGAACACTGACGCACCCACTTGATGACTTCCCTTTGCCACCCTGGCCACCAGAAACTCCGACCGATAGACTTCCTACTTTCTGAAATCCCTGCGTCACCCACCAACCGAGACTCATGACATTCAACAAACAACGCTCTCCTCAAGGCTTTAGGCACAAACAATCTACCACACAGAGTGTTAGTTGGTGCCGCACTCTGAGCTCCTAGGATGCTATTCTCCAACTCTGAATCCAATGCGGCCACCACCACCCCTCTCTGCTAAATACACTTCTTCCTCTCAGAATTCACCGCTGGAGAGAAACCACGAGACAAAGCGTCAGCTTTAACATTCTTTGTCCCTTGGACAAAGGTTAAGGAAAAATTGAACTGGGCAAAAAACAGTGCCCACCTAGCCTGACGGGAATTTAAACGTTTAGCTGCGTCCAGATAAATCAAATTCTTATGATCAGAGAAAACCTGTATAGGACGTCGAGCCCACTTCAAAAAATGTCGCCAATGCTGGAACGCGAGTTTAATAGCCAATAACTCACGATTCCCAACATCATAGTTGAGCTCTGTCTCAGAAAATTTTTTTGAAAAGAAAGCACAGGGATGCACTCCATCCTCACCCTCCTGGGACAGAACAGCCCCTACGCCTATAGATGAGGCATCCACCTCAACCAGAAATGGCTTGGTCTCATCCGTCTGGATAAGAACAGGAGCAGAGCTGAACCTCTCCTTGAGATACTCAAAAGCTACGATAGCCTCAGTGGACTATTGGACTGTATTAGCACCCTTCTTGGTGAGATCAGTAATGGGTTTAGCGATGACAGAGAAATTCTTTATGAATTTCCTGTAACAATTGGTAAACCCCAAAAACCTCTGTACGGACTTCAAACCCTCAGGCCTCGGCCACTCCAGCACAGCATGAACTTTCACCGGGTCCATCTCAAAACCATCACAAGAGACAAAGTAACCCAAAAAAACTAATTTTCTTGACAGCAAACTGACACTTCTCCAATTTAGCAATGAGTGTGTTATCTCTCAGTATCTGAAGAACTTCGCAGACTCTCTGCCAATGAGACTCAAGATCTGATGAATAAATCAAAATGTCATGCAGATAAACAATAACACTCCTACCAATCAAGGGTCTCAAAATGTCATTGATGAAATCTTGAAAAAATGCAGGAGCGTTAGTAAGCCCAAAAGGCATCACCAAACACTCAAAATGACCTTCCGGGGTGTTAAAAGCTGTCTTCCATTCATCTCCGTCCTTCACCTGCAGCAAATTATATGCCCCACGAAGGTCAATCTTAGAAAACCATTTAGCTCCGGTCAATTGGTTAAACAAATCCGGAATAAGTGGTAAAGGGTAAGGATTGCGCACAGTGATCTTATTAATCTCCAGAAAATCCAGACATCGCCTAAGACCCCCATCCTTCTTTTTGACAAAAAAGAACCCTACCGCCACAGGAGACTTAGAGGGTCTTATGTGACCTGCAGCTAAACTAGTCTGAAGGTATTCTTTCAAAGCCTCCCTCTCGGGAATTGTCAGATTAAACAACCGACTCTTAGGGAGCTTAGCATCAGGGACGAACTCAATAGCGCAATCGTAATCTCTATGAGGTGGTAAAGCTTTGACTCCACCTCCGAAAAAACCCTCCAAAAATCCTGAATTGGTTCAGGTAACTCCCCCTTCACAACAGCCGCAATGTGAACATTATAACACTTACCATAACACCCCTGACCCCAGGATCTTATGGAACCAGAGGAATAGTCCAGCAAAGGATTATGCACTTTTAACCAGGGCAACCCCAGGACAACCGGGGAAGGCAACTTAGCAAGTACAAATAAGTCCATCTGCTCCTGATGTTCCATATTCATAGTAAGGGAAAACCCAGTGACCTTTCGAAGAATGCTCCCATGCTCCAGGGGAGTATTATCAATTGCCACCACAGGAAAAGGAGACCACAAAGGTTCAGAACCAAACTTATACCTTTCAAGAAATTGTTGATCAATCAAATTAAGTGCAGAACCACAATCCACCATAACCTGAAACTCAATCGAACGACCCTGACAGGTGGTATTACCAGGAAAAAACACCCAGCAGAACGTAAAAACGCAATGCGAACGGGAGTGTTATTTCTACTAAACATTTTTTTTCTTTCCTTAAGCGAACCTTGCATTGCTTTAAAAAATGATCAGCCTTACCGCAATACAAGCAAAGTCCCTAAGAGAACCTCCTGTCCCTCTCCTTGGAACGGGATGACATTGCCCCCACCTTCATAGGTTCCCCAGTGTCAACAGGAATATCGTGAGAAACAGAATCCAGCAATACAGGAAACTTCTCCTCATTCTGTCTGGCCCTCAACCTTCTATCCACACGGATAGCTAACTGCATGACAACTTGCAGAGTATCAGGTGCAGGGAATGCAATGAGCAAATCTTTAACTCTTTCACTCAAGCCTGCCAGAAACTGAAACTTGAGCGCACGGTCATTCCACCTGACCTCTGCAGACCATCGTCTGAACAGGGTGCAATAATTCTCAACAACCAGAGAACCCTGTTTGAGACAACTGAGCTCTGCCTCAGCTGATTTAACCCGATCAGGATCATCATACAGCAAACCCATGGCATCAAAAAATGCCTCCACAGACCTCAAACAATGATCATCAGGAGACAAGGAAAACGTCCAGATTTGAGGTTCTTTACGCAATAGAGACATAATAATCCCTACACGCTGTAGTTCACTCCCAGAAGATCTAGGTCTGAGCCGAAAATACAACAAACAAGCATTTTTAAATGAAAAAAAATCCTGTTGCTTCCCCGATAAACACTCAGGTAATCCTACCTTAGGTTCTTCATAGCGTTCTGCAGGGTATTTACTCACGTACTGCTAAAGACCGGCAACCTCCAGAGTCAATCCTTGCAAACGTTGAGCAAGCTCCTGGATGGTACTCATACTGAAGAAAACCCAGGAAGAGGAGAGGAGAAAAAAAAAAGAAAAAAAAAACTTTTTTTTTTTTAAACGGGGCTGGACATACTGTTATATACTGCAACTTAGAACTAAGGAATAGGAGGGAAAAGCTGTCCCTGCACTGAGACTCAGCTTAACCCTACTCTGGGGTGGGTGCCCTATTCCTTGTGAATAGCCCCACCGAAACTCCTGCACTGAACTTAAACGAAGACCTGAAAGAAGAGGAAAGGGTGTCCTTATAAGATCTAAGGACTGGGAGCAAAAACAGGAGACCTCCTAAAAGAAAAGTAAGTTGCAGAAACAAAGATAAAAGGAAACAAAACTGTTGGAACAAGAAGTCCCAGGATATCAATTGTCCTAAGCACAAAAAACTAACAAGGCAACTAAGCCAGAGCACAAGCGAAACAACTCTGATGTCCAGCGGGGAATGGGAGACAGGTGCTGAGTAATAAAGAGTGAAGAGATCACGTGACCAAGACACCCAGCACCAGAGGAAAAGACTAGAAGCCAGCAAACCACAACAAGATGGCCGATAATAAAACAACATAGACTCTAACACTGACCCTATGCATCCTAAAAAATATGCAATGACACCCCCACTCGACATCGGCTTACCCTGAATGTCCTTAGCAGCTCTTAGAATCACTAAAGTAGCAATTGCCTAAGGAATAAAGGAATCACACGGAATGGCTGCAACCAACATAAACTACAGCAAAGTGAATGAATCCAGCAAAGACTATCACCAGCAGGAAACACCTGCAGAGGAAAGTATATAAAACTGCACCCGAAAGGTGATAGGCCAGACAAACAGAGTAAATTAAAAACACCTGTTACCCAAAACCGACAGAAACAAAGGTAACAGAGCTAAAAGACCCAAATAAAAGGTATATCTGCTGTGGCTCAGCGGAAAGAGACGCCAACCACAGAACACAGGAGGAAGGGTTTGAATCCAGATGCATGACAGTAGGTATTGGCAAAACATAGCTGGGCTTGGATGTTTTCCTTTGTAAGAAAAGGCTTCCATCTGGTCACGCTACCCCACAAGCCAGACATATGAAAGATATGAGAGATTGCTGTCACATGAAGTACACAACCAGTATTTGCCCGAAATACTTGCAGCCACTTTAATGTTGCTGTAGGCCTCATAACAACCTCCTAGACTAATTTTATTCTTGTCTTTTCAACAATTTTTGAGGGAAATCCAGGTCTAGGTAATGTCAGTGCCAAATTTAAACCACTTATTGATAACCATCTTCAAAGTGTTCCATTGTATTTCTAATGCGATGGAAACAATTTTGTACCCTTCTCCTGTATGATAACTTTCAACAATGAGATCCCTTTGCTGTGTTGTACTTTGGTTATGGACCATGGCTTTTTCTGTAAAATGCAACTAAGAAAATGTCAGTAAAAGCCTACTTGAAGAGCAAAACTTTGTATGGAGTTACTCAGAATTACTTTAAATTATGGCCGCTGTATACTGACTACTATTAAACATGTGATTAGCTAATTCTGTAATGTAATAAGAGGATGCCATGAAATTTCTTCCCTCCTAAATATTCCACAATCAACTGTGAGTGATATTATTAAATAGTAAAAGCGTTTCAGAACCACAGCAACAGAGTGGAGACCATTTAAAGAGCTTGTTAGCTGAGTACTGAGGTGCATAGTGCATAAACGTCAACAACACTCTGCTGACTCACTAACTGGAGAGTTCTAAACCTCTCCTGGCATTAACCTCAGCACAAAAACTGTGAGCTGTGAGCTTCATGGCATCAGTTTCCATAGCCGGCAAGCTTTACATCACCAAACACAATACCAAGCTTCGGATGGTGAGGTGTAAAGCACACCACCACTGAACTATGAAGCAGTGGAAACATATTCTGTGGAGTGATGAATCACGCTTCTCTAACTGGCAACCCGATGAGAGGAAATAGACCCATTTAGTTTATTCTATAACTGGCAGACTAATTGTTGAGTCTGGGGTTGGCAAATGCCATGAGAAAGTTATCTGATTGATTGCTTTGTGCCAACTGTAACATTTTGTGGAGGCGGGGATGGGGTTGTTTTTCAGGAATTGGCCTAGGCTCCTTAGTTTACCAAGACATTTTGGACAACTGTATGCTTCCAAGTTTGTGGGAACAGATTGGGGAAGGCTCTTTTCTGTTCCAGCAAGACTGTGCCCTAGGCCACAAAGCAATGTCCATAAAAGTATGGTTGGTTAAGTTTGGTGTGGAAGAACTTGACACAACCTCACAAAACCCTGACCTGAACCCCATTTAACACTTTTGGGATGAAATAAAGAAGAGATTACTAGCTTGACTCTCTCGTCTAACATAAGTGTCTGTCCTCACAAATGCTCTTCTGGATGAAGTTCCCATAGACAAACTCCAACATCTTGTAGAAAGGTTTTCCAGAACAGTGGACAGTGTTATAGCTGCAAAGGGGAGAGCAACACTATATTAATGCCGATGGATTTACAATGGGACATCATAAAAGCTCCTGTAGGTGTAATGTACCTAATGTATTATGGCTTTCTTTGATGAAAGTAGAACTGTGAAATAAAATGCTATCAAGTTAGCTACTGCCCCAATATAATTAATTTGTTTGGTTTGATTGGTGATGACCAATTAGCAATGAATGTTGATTACTTCAAAATTAAATGGGAAGAATAACTCTAGACTGATGTTTAATGGTCTGAAAAATATACTAGTTGAAGAAAGCAATTAGACTACTTACTTTTGAAAATATGAAATGAAGAAACAATGATAATTGAACACTGTTTTTTTTTATTTTAAGATTTTTCCTTTTTTTTATTTGCCCAAATAAAAACAGTAGACATATGAGCACAAAAAGACAACACAATCATTTTTCCTTTTTTTCTGCCAAACCTGTCTTCAACCCCACACCCATCCATACAGAGGATAGAGAGAGGAGGAGAGGATAAAAAAGAAAAATCAATCAATAATCTACCCATATTTCCAAAACTGTTTTAATATACTTATCATTCTGGCTTTAAATATATCGAAACCTGCAACTTAGCCAAAACAGTTGCTTCCATGTATAAAACAGAGTATGTATAGAAGTTATCCAGTTCTTAAAGGTGTTCCCCAATAATGTAATAAAATCCTGGTCAAGTAATTCAAATGGTAGCCCTTCCTAATCTTGAGTCAGGACAAGCAGCAGTCTGAAGAAACAGAGTTCCCAAGACCTGTGTCTCAAAGTGAGAAGACCAGTATTATAAGCACACATAATGAAACTGCCAGAGAAGTGTGTGACAGGAGAAAAAATAAATCTACTCGTCTGACTGAGCACAGAGGACTGAGGCTGGAGGGAAAATACTGTGTGCTCAGTCAGCCAAGGAAAAGTTTTATTTATTTTCCTGTCACATAGTTTTACAGCTGCTTCAGTATGTGTTCTAAGGCTACAGCTCCTCTACTAGTTAAGACAGAGGCCTCGGGAGCTGTGTTTCTTCAGACTGCAGCCCGGTGATGACACGTGACTGGGATGGGCTGCTGTTTGAAACATGTGATGGGGGCAATTTTATTACATTCAACTTTGTATAATAACTAGCCTTGCAAATAATAACAGTAAAGTAATTTGATCCTTAGTCTTAGGATCTATCTTGACCTCTATAGAGTGATCAAATAAACAAAAAAGAGACTCAACAGACAAAACAATATTCAGCCTCTCAGTAACAAATGAGACAACCTTTTCGAAAAATTCCCTAACGGACATGGAGTCTCAACACATATGGAGTAGATCTGCTGCTTCTGAGTTGCACTTAGGACATTTAGAATTTTAATATATACTACTAGCTATTGAACCCGTTCTATGCCCGGGTGGCGAGCATTTTTATTAGTATATGCTCAGCCATCCTGTTACGTGCCGCCCCCATCCTGTTACGTGCTGCCGCCATCATGTTACGTGCAGCCCCCATCCTGTTACGTGCAGCCCCCATCCTGCTATGTGAAGCCCCCATCCTGCTATGCGCAGCCCCCATCCTGCGCCCCCATCCTGTTACGTGCAGCCCCCATCCTGCTACGTGCAGCCCCCATCCTGTTATGTGCAGCCCCCATTCTTCGCCCCTATCCTGTTATGTGCAGCCCCCATCCTGCTATGTGCAGCCCCCATCCTTCGATGTGCAGCCCCCATCCTGCGCCCCCATCCTGTTATGTGCTGCCCCCATCCTGTTATGTGCTGTCCCCATCCAGAGGCTGGGGTAGGAGTGTGCCGCCAGAGTGCGCGTGTGCCCATACCGTGCTGTCTGGTGGCAATGTGTCTTCACTAAAATGGCACTAGATAGTGCACAATGCGCATGCGCCGATTCTGACACCGCACTCCTCCCACAGACTCTGGCCAAAACAGAGGTGCCGCAGCAACATTCCTTTGGGTCAGGTATGTACCCATGGCGCCGGAGCTCACAGTATGTATTGTGTCTACGCATACCGCGATCTCTGGCGCCATATACTTCTCTTACCTGTAACGGCTGGACGCGTTCTTCAGTCTGGAGCCAGACTGCGCAAGCGCATCGCGCCTGTGCAGTCTATAGAGGCTTCGGACAGAAGGACACATCCCTGGTTATATTATAGATGTCTCCCAATTCTGTTAATATCCCCCATCCTGGTATACGGCACCCCTCTGGCGCCTCTCTGTTTTTTGTATTATATCCTGGTATATGGCACCCCTCCATCCCAGTATGCATGGCACACCTCCATCCCGGTATGCATGGCACCCCTGATCCCCATCCTGGTATGCAAGGCACCCTTCATCCTTATATGCAAGGGCCCCATCATCCTTATCTTGGTATGCATGGCACAACTCATCCCCAATCCTGGTATGCATGGCACCCCTTTTCCTGGTATGCATGGCACCCCTCATCCCTATCCTGGTATGCTTGGCACCCCTCATCCCTATCCTGGTATGCATGGCACCCCTCATCCCTATCTTTGTATGCATGGCACCCCTCATCCCTATCCTCGTATGCATGGCACCCCTCATCCTTATCCTGGTATGTATTGCGCCCCTCATCCCCAATCCTGGTATGCATGGCACCCCTCATCCTTATACTTGTATGCATGGCACCCCTCATCCCTATCCTGGTATGCATAGCACCCCTTTTCCTGGTATGCATTTCACCCCTCATCCCCAATCCTGATATGCATGGCACCCCTCATCCCCAAGCCTGGTATGCCTGGCACCCCTCATCACCTATCCTGGTATGCATGGCACCCTTCATCCCCTATCCTGGTATGCATGGCACTCCTCATTCCCTGTCATGGTATGCATGACACCCCTCATCCCCATCCTGGTATGCATGGCATCCCTCATCCTTATCCTGGTATGCATGGCATCCCTCATCCTTATCCTGGTATGCATGGCACAACTCATCCCCAATCCTGGTATGCATGGCACCCCTTTTCCTGGTATGCATGGCACCCCTCATCCCTATCCTGGTATGCATGGCATCCCTCATACCTATCCTGGTATGCATGGCACCCCTCATCCCTATCTTTGTATGCATGACACCCCTCATCCCTATCATCGTATGCATGACACCCCTCATCCTTATCCTGGTATGTATTGCGCCCCTCATCCCCAATGCGGGTATGTATGGCACTCCTCATCCTTATCCTGGTATGCATGGCACCCCTAATTCCTATCCTGCTATGCATGGTATCCCCTCATCCCTATCCTGGTATGCATGATGCCCCTTATCCCCAATCCTGGTATGCATGGCCCCTCATCCCTATCCAGGTATGTATGGCACCTCTCACCCCTATCCTGGTATGTCTGGCCTCCACATCGCCCAATCCTGGTATGCATGGCACCCCTTGTCCCCAATCCTGGTACGCATGGCCCCTCATCCGTATCCTGGTATGCATGGCCCCTTATCCCTATCCTGGTATGTATGGCCCCCCTCATCCCTTTCCTGGTATGTATGGCCCCTCATTCGTATCCTGGTATGAATGGTACCCCTGATCCCTATCCTGGTAAGCATGGTACCCCTCATCGCTATCCTGGTAAGCATGGTACCCCCTCATCCCCAATCCCAGTATGCATGGTACCCCCTCATGCCCAATCCTGGTATGCATGGTACCCCCTCAGCCCCAATCCTGGTATGCATGGTACCCCCTCATCCCCAATCCTGATATGCATGGTACCCCCTCATCCCCAATCCTGGTATGTATGGCCCCCCTCATCCCCAATCCTGGTATGCATGGCCCCCCTTCATCCCCAATCCCGGTATGCATTATACTGCCTCATCCCTATTCTGGTATGTATGGCCCCTCATCCATATCCTGGTATGCATGGCCCCTCATCCGTATCCTGGTATGTATGGCTCCCCATCCCAATACTGATATGTATGGCCCCCCTCATTCCCAATCCTGGTATGCATGGTACCCCTCATCCCCAATCCTGGTATGTATGGACCCTCATCCATATCCTGGTATATATGGCCTCCTCATCCCCAATCCTGGTATGTATGGCCCCCTCATCCCCAATCTTGGTATGCATGGCCCCTCATCCGTATCCTGGTATGCATGGCCCCTCATCCCTATCCTGGTATGTATGGTACCCCTCATCCCTATCCTGGTATGTATGGCCTGTCATCCGTATCCTGGTATGCATTGTACCCCTCATCACTATCCTGGTAAGCAAAGTACCCCTCATCACCAATTCGCCCCACAGCAACACTCCTCCGGGTCAGGTAAGTATGTCCTTATGGCGCCGGAGATCGCGGTAAGCGTTCAGTGACTACGCATACCGCGATCTCCAGCGCCATACACTCCTCTTACCTGTAACGGCTGGATGCGGTCTTCTGTCTGAAGTCAAACTGCGCAGGCGCGCTGCGTCTGCGCAGTCTATAGAGGCTTCGGACAGAGGGATGCATCTAGCATTGTATTATAGATAATATGCATAAAAGAAGGGGAACGGTGTAATCGGTCAATAATCATGAATTGAACCATTCTCTTATTTGCCGTAGAGAAGAGAACATAAGCAGAATTTGTGATTTCCCATTGTTTTGTTAGGACTAAATGCTGAGGTTGTGATGCAAAGTAGGAAATTGGTTATGCATTTTCAGGGATTTAAACAAAGTTTTAAAAAAATTTTTTTTTCTGCTAGGTCAATCAGTAACTATTGCTTAAGCAAATCAATAATAAGTAAGTAATGGATGTCAAAGAAAAGCTTATTACTTTAATTGGAGCAGTGCTTAAAAAAAGCAATTCCTTCATTACCCATAATCCCCTATCAGAAAATCCTTTTGATCCCTAGTCACTAATGATATTGTAAAACATACAGGACCTTGAAAAAGTATTCATACCCCGTGAACTTTTCCACATTTTTTTATGTTACACCCACAAACTTAAATGTATTTTATTGGGATTTTATGTGATATACCAACACTAAGTAGCAAGTATCTGTGAAGTGCAAAGGAAATGATTAGTGTTGAGCGAGCACTAAAATGCTCGGGTGCTCGAAGCTCAGGCCGAGCTCACCGTGATACTTGGGTGCTCGACCCAAGCAATGAGCCCAATATTAGTCTGTAGAAAGCCTAAAAAGTGCCCAAAACGATAGTCTCAGTGCTCAAAAGATATGGGGACAGCATGGGCATTGCCCCAGGAAGCATTTCTGACCCCCAGGTCACTGCTGTCAACAACGTGGTCAGAGGTATTAAGCCACTTTTAAGGGCTCACAATAAAACATTCAAAAACGAAACTGAAACGGTTTTCCTGTGAAATATGTTAAGGAACTTCCTTTCCAGGGTAAAGACTTGTGTATAAGGTCAAATAAATAACCAAAAACAAAAATACTCCTCCACACCTTGGGCTATGTTCACAAGTAGCATTTTTTATGCGTTTTTGCACTTTTGTATTGCTTTCAATCGTGACAAATGCATTCATCTGGAAATGTCATTTTAACATTTTACAATCTTATCTGGCCATGTGCTGTGTGACACATGCATACAGTGCTGAAAAGACATGGGAACAGCATGGGGAAGACCCCTGGAAGCATCTCTGACACCCAGGTCACTGCCTAAAAGTGTGCCCATCAGTAGTGATCCTTTCCGCATCAGAAGATGCAGACTTGCAACTATCCCCGTGCAAGTCCTTGTCCCAGTGCAGTGTTCAATTGTACCTCCCCCAATGCAAGCGCAAGTATGCAGCCTGCCACCCACCCACCCCCAGGCTGCAATACCATACTGCTAGCTTGCTTGCACTTGAAATGGGGTCTTTTAGTTTGGAGGAGGCCGAAGCTGGCCACTACCTCATGGCTGCTTCGGCAGCGAGGTATCCATACTCAGTCCCCAGCCGCCCGGTGGCCGGGTGTCCACACTCGGTCCCCAGCCACACTTTTCTTAGCCTGGCCTTCTTTAGGGCAACATTGGACGAGCCCACCAGAGAACCAGACTCCTCCGGTGGGCCCTGGCTTCTCCATCAGGGGAGTTGAGAGTGCCAAGGTGAGGAGCATGATGATGATAGAAGTTAGCATCTGCTTTGTTTTCTTGGAATGCAAGCGTAAGCGTGCAACCAAACACCCACCCCCAGGCTGCAATACCATGCTGCTAGCTTGCACTTGAAATGGGGCCTTTTAGTTTGGAGAAGGCCCGAAGCTGGCCACTACCTCTTGGCTGCTTCGGCAACGAGGTATCCAAACTCAGTCCCCAGCCGCCCGGCGGCCAGGTGTCCACGCTCGGTCCCCAGCTGCCAGGGGGTGGCCGGGTGTCCATGCTCGGTCCCCAGCCGCCCCGCTGCTGGGTGTCCACACACGGTCCCCAGCTGCCTGGGGGCGGCCGGGTGTCCATAAACGGTCCCCAGCCACCCCTATTTCTCCTTCAAACTTCACCCACATTTTTCTTAGCCTGGCCTGCTTTAGGGAACCATTGGATGAGCCCACCAGAGAACCAGACTCCTCCCGTGGGCCCTGGCTTCTCCATCAGGGGAGTTGAGAGTGCCAAGGTGAGGAGCATGATGATGATGACAGAAGTTAGCGTCTGCTTTGTTTTCTTGGAATACAAGCGCATGTATATAGTAGCGGCTAGGCCTGAGGTGGTCAGCGTTTTGGCGTATATCCTACCTCCTCCGAGGATTGCTGGATGTTTTCCTGCTACTATCCCAGTTCTATGACTCCCGTTAAAACAAAGCTTCAGGTTATGAATGATGGATGAGGTGGTGGCAAAGGAGAAAGAGCAGGAGGAACAGGGACCATTCACATCAATTTCAGGCCAGTCAACCACACATGTCTTGTAGGATATGTTTCTGTACCAAAAGGAGCGGTTCGGCTACACAGTTATAGGGCATGCAGTGAGTGCAATGTCTAACAAAAATTTCGAGGCACTCCAATGCCCCTTGGAAGTGACATAGAGGTCAGAGGGCCTTAACTAAACCGTTTTTTCCATTTATAGCAACTGGGTCTCCTGTGCACTGTTGGCCTAAGCAGTGAATGGAAGGCTTTCCAAAAATTATGAGGAACTGCAATGCCTCTTGAAACAGACGTGGATTACAGCATACTAAAAACCTTCTATACCCATTATTGGGGAGTGGGTCTCCCTTAGTGTTCGCCTATGCATTGAAAAGCAAAAGCTGGCTAAAATTAGTAGGAAATGCAATGCCCATTGGAAGAATGGTGGAGGTCGCAGTGGTATAAAAAGACAATATCAATGCCCCTTGGAAAAATGGTGGAGGTCGCAGTAGCTTAACAAGACGGTTTTAATGCCCCTTGGAAGAGACGTGGAGGTCGCAGTGGAATAAAAAGACAATATCAATGCCCCTTGAAAAAGTGGTGGAGGTCGCAGTAGCTTAACAAGATGGTTTTAATGCCCCTGGGAATAGTGGTGGAGGTTGCAGTAGCTTAACAAGACGGTTTTAATGCCTCTTACAAGAGCCATGCAGTACAGCATATTAAAAACATTATTCCCATTATTGGGGAGTGGGTCTCCCATAGTCTTTGCCTATGCATTCCAAGCAAAAGCTGCCAAAAATTAGGACGGAGGAACTTGCAATGCTGGCAACACGGACCACGGTCACCCTGGTGGCATAGTGGTGGTGGAGGCTGAGGATAAGGAGAAGAGTAAAATACAGCCGAAATGAAGAATAGTATACCCATGTGTGGGTGTGAAGTGATGCATGGGAATACACCTCCCGAAATAACACAGTGGATTTGACTTTATGCTACTCTGCTGTCATTTGGTGGTGATGAGAAGTCTGGCCCAATCCAGCCCTTGTTCATTTTGATAAGGGTCAGCTTGTCAGCATTGTCATTGTTCCGGGTGGTGGAACCTCTGTGCCGCGGTGCAAGGAGGGACCCAGAGGGGCGTAACTAAGTATCAACTCAGACCGACCCTGGTCGTACGGCGGCTAACGACTCCGTGACCAGGGAGGGACTGAGCAGAGGGACCAGGTGCTACTCTGGGGATGACCTTGTAAGAGAGCAGGTGGCTCCCATGGGTCAGATGACTGGGACTGACCGGTATAGCGGATGGGCACAACAAGCAGGCTGAAGTCTCTTGGTTAGCTCACAGGTGGTCACGGCACGTGACGGCAGAGCAGGCAGAAGTCTCTAGGCTAGCAGACAGGTGGTCACGGCAAGTGACAGCAGAGCAGGCAGAAGTCTCTTGGTTAGCAGACAGGTGGTCACGGCAAGTGACAGCGGGAGCCTCCAGGTAGGCTATCAGGTGGTCACGGCAAGTGACGGCCGAGCCTCCAGGTAGGCTAGCAGGTAACAAGCAGGTAACAGGCGAGTGCTCCCAGGTGAGCGGGCTAGCAGGCACGGCAGATAGCAGGCAGGTAACAGGCGAGTGCTCCCAGGTGAGCAGGCTAGCAGGCACGGCAGATAGCAGGCAGGTAACAGGCGCATGCTCCCAGGTGAGCGGGCTAGCAGGCTCGGCAGGTAACAGGCGGGTAACTGGCAGGTGCTTCCTGGTAAGCAGACGGACTTGCCCATAGACAGACTGGCGGGTAGAACGGAAGACAGACTGTCGGGCTGGAGAGTAGTCAGGCTGGTGGACTGGAACAGAAGTCAGGCTGGCAACTGGACCTGAGGGCTGATGCAGAGGTAAGTATACTGTGCAACAACTTTTGCTCGGGCACCTCCATTTTGGAGGAGGGGCCTTATATATGAGAGGTCCTCCGGCTATTGGCCAGGGACTCCTTAGGACGGCGCGCGCGGCCCCTTTAAGAGAGAGGGAGCGCGCGCACCCTAAGCACAGTGCCCGGGAAGCAGCATGCTCCGACAGCAGCAGCAGGAAGAGGAGCGCTGGAGGAAGCCGCGCAGGGAGCGAGGAGGTGAGAGGGACGGCGTCTCTGCCTGGCAGGGGGCAGAGACGCCGATGCTACAGTACCCCCCCCCACCCCTTTACGCACCTTTTTTAGGCCAGCAAGAAATCTTTCAAGGAGAAGAGGGGCGTGGATGTTCTCCTTGGGTTCCCAAGTTCTCTCCTCTGGGCCAAACCCCTTCCAATCCACCAGAAAAAAGGTTTTTCCTCTTACCCTCTTGGTGGCCAGAATATTCTCTACCTCAAAAACGTCCTCAGCAGAAACCGGGGCAGGGGAAGTACCTGGATTGTTGGAAAAAGAATTAAAGACAACTGGTTTGAGGAGAGATACGTGGAAGGAGTTGGGAATCCGTAAGGTGGCTGGAAGCTTTAACTTGTAGGCCACTGGATTGATTTGTTTAAGGACTTCAAATGGACCGATGAACCGAGGGTCCAACTTGTAGGAGGGTATTTTGAGCTGAACATGTTTGGAGGAGAGCCAAACCTTGTCTCCCGGACGGAATTGAGGCGGATCCAGACGTCTTTTGTCAGCAAATCTCTTCATCCGCTCGGAGGACTGAAGAAGTGCGGACCTAGTATTCTCCCAAATGGTGGAAAATTCGCTGACCAGAGACTCCACGGCAGGGTTGTCCACAGAAGCAGAGACGGGAAACGGAATCCGGGGATGTTGACCATAGACTATAAAGAATGGGGACTTGGAAATCGATTCACCCTCATGGTTGTTGTAGGAGAATTCAGCCCATGATAGGAGGTCCACCCAATCAGTATGGTGAGCATTAACAAAGTGCCGGAGGTAGCCGGTAAGGATCTGGTTGATCCGCTCCACTTGACCATTGGACTGTGGATGGTAAGCGGAGGAGAAATCCAGGGTGACATCCAGCAGCTTACACGTAGCTCTCCAGAAACGTGAGGTGAACTGAACCCCTCGATCCGACACGATGTGGAGGGGTAGACCATGGAGACGGAAAATATGAAGGAAGAAGTCCTTAGCTAGCTCTGATGCAGACGGGAGACCAGGCAGAGGAATGAAGTGGGCCATTTTAGAAAAGCGGTCGGCGACCACCCAAATGGCTGTACAACCGGCAGAGACAGGGAGATCTGTAATAAAGTCCATAGCAATGTGTTGCCACGGGGCATCAGGTACGGGAAGAGGTAGGAGATGACCGGGTGGTAGATGTCTGGGAACTTTGTTGCGGGCACAAGACGAACAGGCTGAGACGAAGTCTACCACATCCTTGCGCAGGGTAGGCCACCAGTAATGTCGGGTAATGAGCAGGAAGGTCTTTTTCTGGCCAGCATGGCTGGCTAGTTTAGATGAATGACCCCAGTGAAGAACCTTCTTCCGATCTGGTACTGCTACAAACGTCTTACCGGGTGGAAGACGAGTCAGATCCAAGGGGGCCACATTCATAACCTTGGAGGGATCGATGATGTGCATAGGCTCCTTCTCTTGGTCGGAGGACAGGAAGGATCGGGACAAGGCGTCGGCTTTGACATTTTTGTCCGCCGGGCGGAAATATAGGAAGAAGTCGAAGCAGGCAAAGAACAAAGACCACTGGGCCTGACGAGGATTGAGTCTTTGGGAATTTTGGAGATATGCCAGTTTTTTGTGATCTGTATAGATGATCACTGGGTATGGAGCCCCTTGAAGCAGGTAACGCCACTCCTCCAGTGCCAACTTGATGGCTAACAATTCTCGGTCTCCAATGGAGTAGTTGCGCTCAGACGAGGAGAAGAGTTTGGAGAAGAAGCCGCAGGTTACCATTCTCCCGGATGAAGATTTTTGGGTGAGCACCGCTCCGGCTCCGGAGGAGGAAGCATCAACCTCCAGGAAGAACTGTTTGTTGCAGTACGGACGGTGCAGTACTGGGGCAGAGGAGAAGGCTTGCTTTAAGGAAAGGAAGGCCTCCTCAGCTTCGGGCGACCATACCTTGGGATTTGCTCCCTTACAGGTGAGCGCAGATATGGGAGCAGTCCGGGAAGAGAAGTGCGCAATGAAGAGACGATAATAGTTGGCGAAGCCCAGGAACCGCTGAATCGCCTTCAACCCCTCCGGACGGGGCCACTTTAGGACCGCAGAGAGCTTCTCAGGATCCATTCGTAAGCCTGTCTGGGACATGACATAGCCCATAAATGGAAGAGAGGTCTGCTCGAAGAGGCACTTCTCATATTTTGCATAGAGGTGGTTCTGCCTGAGCCTAAGCAGGACCTGACGAACATCCCTCCGGTGTGTGGGAAGATCCGGAGAGAAGACCAAGATATAGTCCAGGTATACCACCACGCAGGAGTAGAGAAGATCACGGAAGATGTCATTGACCAATTCTTGGAAGACAGCGTGAGCATTGCAGAGACCGAAGGGCATCACACGGTATTCATAGTGACCGTCCCGGGTATTGAATGCCGTCTTCCACTCGTCTCCTTGACGGATACGGACCAGGTTATACGCTCCACGTAGATCCAACTTGGAAAAGATCCTGGCGCCTTTAAGGCGATCAAACAACTCGGAGATGAGCGGCAGGGGGCATTTATTTTTTACCGTGATCTGATTGAGTCCTCTATAATCAATACAGGGGCGTAGCGAGCCATCCTTCTTCTTGACAAAGAAGAATCCGGCTCCAGCCGGGGAGGTAGATTTCCGGATGAATCCCCTAGCCAGATTCTCCCCAATGTATTCTGACATGGCCCGGGTTTCGGCCGCCGACAACGGATAAATACGCCCATGGGGTGGAGTGGCGCCAGGTACCAGGTCGATCGGGCAATCATATGGCCTATGGGGTGGCAGTGTCTCTGCTTCCTTTTTACCGAAGACATCCGCATAGGATCAGTAAGGAGCCGGAAGACCGGGTAAATTAGCTGGGGTAGGTGGTGGACGAGCCGGGCGAACCGGCACCAGGCAGGTCCTGTGGCAGTCCTGACCCTACCGGAGTACTTCACCGGATTGCCAGTTCAGCACGGGTTCATGTGTCTGGAGCCAGGGTAGACCTAGCAATAGGGAGTGGGAGAGTCCGGGTAGCACATGGAAGGAGATTTTCTCAGAGTGCAGCATTCCCACCTGCAGGGTTATGGGTTCAGTGACGAGCAGGATGGTCATCGAAAGGAGTCTTCCATCCATGGAGGTGACAGACAATGGTTCAGCCAGAGGTTTGTTGGGAATCCGGTATCTCTCTATCAGGGACTAGGAAGTGAGGTTTCCAGCAGCTCCAGAATCCAGGTAAGCAATTTCAAAATGACGGTTTTCACCCCAGGAGATAGAGACGGACAAAGTCAGGGTTGGAAAGGGCTTACTTTTGCCTAGGACGACCTCTCCGAGCAGTCCTAGACACTGGAGTTTCCCGGCTTCTCCGGGCAGGAACGGATGAAGTGCTCCTTACAGCTTCCCTCGGCTCGGCATGACTCTTGGCGAGATTTGACCATCTTGGTCTGGTCGATCTGCATAGGTTCGGGCGAGTACGCCCGGGGAGTGACTGGTTGAGAGGCAGATCTCTGGAAAGTAGGAGCAAGGCGGGAAAACTCTCTGTCCCGAGTAGTCTCTTTGGTACGTTCTTGGAACCCGATGTCGATCCAGGTAGCTAGTGACACCAGGTCATCCAGGGTGGTAGGAATGTCCCGACCGGCTAACTCGTCCTTAATCCGACCGGAAAGACCCTCCCAGAAGACAGACACCAGAGCCTCGTTCTCCCAGGCAAGCTCAAAAGCGAGGGTACGGATCCGTATGGCATATTGGCCCACGGTGAGATTCTCTTGGCAGAGACATAGCAGAGAGGAGGCAGAAGAGGTTTTCCGTCCTGGTTCATCAAAGACTTTCCAGAAAGCAGCGAGGAAAGATGACAGGTCGGACACCAGGGGATCCCCTCTCTCCCACAGGGGATTTAGCCATGCCAGTGCCTCCCCAGTGAGATGGGACATGATGAAGACCACTTTGGCCCGGTCGGAGATGAACTGGTATGCCAAGAGTTCAAAGTGCAGGGTGCACTGGTTTATGAAACCCCGGGCTAAAGCGGCGTCACCAGCAAAACGTGGAGGTGCCAGGAGCCGAGGTCCATAGCCGGGTGCCATAATGGGACTGGATTGCAGTGCCGCAGGAACAGGCACCACTGGACCGGAGGTAGAAACAGACGAGTCAGACAATGCGCCTAGGCGAGAGTTAACAGACCGTAGAAAGGACAGGACCGATTCCTGTTGAACTCTCTGACGTAAAACTTCTTGGTGCAGGTCGAAGATTGTGGGGGTCTGGGGGCCACCGTGTTCCATGGCCCGAGCAAACTGTTACGGGTCCGGGTGGTGGAACCTCTGTGCCGCGGTGCAAGGAGGGACCCAGAAGGGCGTAACTAAGTATCAACTCAGACCGACCCTGGTCGAACGGCGGCTAACGACTCCGTGACCAGGGAGGGACCGAGCAGAGGGACCAGGTGCTACTCTGGAGACAACCTTGTAAGAGAGCAGGTGGTTCCCATGGGTCAGATGACTGGGACTGACCGGTATAGCGGATGGGCACAGCAAGCAGGCAGAAGTCTCTGGGTTAGCTGACAGGTGGTCACGGCACGTGACGGCAGAGCAGGCAGAAGTCTCTAGGTTAGCAGACAGGTGGTCACGGCAAGTGACAGCAGAGCAGGCAGAAGTCCTAGGTTAGTAGACAGGTAGTCACGGCAAGTGACAGCGGGAGCCTCCAGGTAGGCTATCAGGTGGTCATGGCAAGTGACGGCCGAGCCTCCAGGTAGGCTAGCAGGTAACAAGCAAGTAACAGGCGAGTGCTCCCAGGGGAGCGGGCTAGCAGGCACAGCAGATAGCAGGCAGGTAACAGGCGAGTGCTCCCAGGTGAGCGGGCTAGCAGGCACGGCAGATAGCAGGCAGGTAACAGGCGAGTGCTCCCAGGTGAGCGGGCTAGCAGGCTCGGCAGGTAACAGGCGGGTAACTGGCAGGTGCTTCCTGGTAAGCAGGCGGACTTGCCCATAGACAGAATGGCGGGTAGAACGAAAGACAGACTGTCAGGCTGGAGAGTAGTCAGGCTGGTGGACAGGAACAGAAGTCAGGCTGGCAACTGGACCTGAGGGCTGAAGCAGAGGTAAGTATACTGTGCAACAACTATTGCTCGGGCACCTCCATTTTGGAGGAGGTGCCTTATATATGGGAGGTCCTCCGGCTATTGGCCGGAGACTCCTTAGGACGGCGCGCGCAGCCCCTTCATGTGAGAGGGAGCGCGCGCGCACGCCCTAAGCACAGTGCCCGGGAAGCAGCGCGCGCTGACAGCAGCAGCAGGAAGAGGAGCACTGGAGGACGCCGAGCGGGGAGCGAGGAGGTGAGAGGGACGGAGTCTCTGCCTGGCAGGGGGCAGAGACGCCGATGCTACACAGGCGAGTGCGCTTATTAGTTATAATTCCTCCAGCAGCACTAAAAACACTATCCGATAACACGCTAGCGGCAGGGCAGGCCAGGACCTCCAAGGTGTACAGAGCGAGTTCATTCCAAGTGTCCAGCTTGGATACCCAATAATTAAAAGGCACTGAGGAATCAAGGAGGACGCTGGTACGGTCGGCAAGGTACTCCCTCATCATCTTTTGAAACTTTCCATTCCTTGTGAGAGTACCCCGTGCCTCAGGGCCTGTAAGCTGGGCGGGTCTCAGAAAACTGTCCCAGAATGTTGGCAGTGTTCCCCTGCCTCTGCTGGATTGGAGTTGCGTCTCTCTTGCCTGTACGCCTTGGTTAGTCAACGAATTGTGACCTCTGCCGCTAGCGTGTTCAGATGGGAATTTTTTTAACAGTTCTGCAGCAAGGGCCTTCTGGTACTGCCCCATTTTTGTAGAACTCTCCACCTCAGGAATAAGTGAGTGAAAGTTGTCCTTGTAGCGGAGGTCTAAAAGTGTCACCAACCAGTAATCACTGTCACTCAACATTTTGACAACGTGAGGGTCACGGTTAAGGCAGCGTAACATTAAGTCAGCCATGCGTGCCAGACTGGTAATGGGCAAGACTTCCGTGTCCTCACCAAGATGACGACTGACCATGCTCTCCTCCTCCTCCTCCTCCCCCTGTCCTCAGGCCACCCACGCTGAACCGACTATATGACAGTTGTACAGGTACTACCATCTACAGCGCATGATACCAGCTCCTGTTCTTCCTCCTCCTCCTCCTCTCCCTCATTGTCCCCCAATGCATGTTGGGATGAGATGAGGCTGGGCTGTGTGTAATCGCCCGTTACGGGTTCTTGATCCATCTCATCATTCTCTAGCTGCAATGCCTCCTCCTTAATTCTCTGCAGAGAGCGTTGCAAAAGACAGACAAGTGGGATGCTGACGCTAATGATGGCGTCATCGCCACTCACCATCTTAGTGGACTCCTCAAAGTTTGACAGGATGGTACATATGTCAGACATCCAGGTCCACTCCTGAGGTCTTATGTGTGGAGTCCGACATGAATATCGACGGCCTTGTGGCAGCTGGCACTCCACAACTGCTCTCTTCTGCTCACAAATCCTTTGCAACATGTGGAAGGTAGAGCTCCAACGTGTGGGGACATCACACACCAGTCGTTGTGCCGGAAGCTGCAAACGCTGCTGCAACATAGCAAGGGCGGCGGAAGCTGTAGCCGACTTGCGAAAATGAGCTGACAGGCGGCGTACTTTGATGAGCAGATCTGGCAACTCGGGGTACGATTTAAGAAACCGCTGAACCACGAGGTTAAGCACATGAGCCAGGCATGGTACGTGTGTGATTTTGCCTCGCCTGAGAGCTGCCACCAGGTTATGGCCATTGTCACACACGACCATGCCTGGATGTTGTTTCAGCGGTCTCAACCACAGATCTGCCTGCTCTTTCACAGCTGTCCACAACTCACAAGCAGTGTGAGGTTTATCACCTAAGCTTATGAGTTTCAGCACAGCCTGTTGCCACTTGGCTGAGGCAGTACTGCAGTGCTTCCAGCTTGTAACTGATGTGGTGATATCTGAGATGGAGGCTGAACATGAGGAGGAGGAGGAGGATGATGCGGAGGAGCTGTACACTGTGGGGGCAACTCTGACTGACATAGGGCCCGCAATCCTCGGTGTGGGGAGGATGTGTTCCGTCCCAAGGTCCGACTGGGTCCCGGCTTCCACTATGTTTACCCAGTGTGCCGTCAGGGAGATGTACCGTCCCTGGCCACAAGCACTTGTCCACGTGTCCGTTGTCAGGTGGACTCTCCCAGTAACTGCATTGTTGAGGGCATGGCAGATGTTTTGGGACACGTGCTTGTGTAGTGCGGGGATGGCACACCGGGCAAAATAGTGTCGGCTGGGGACCGAGTACCGAGGGACTGCCACCGCCATAAGGTTGCGGAAGGATTCCGTCTCCACCAGCCTAAAAGGCAGCATTTCCAACGCAAGCAGTCGTGAAATGTGCGAATTTAGGACTGTGGCCTGTGGGGCATTGGCTGCGAATTTGCGCTTTCGTTCAAAGCTCTGGGATATGGACAATTGAACGCTGCGGTGGGACGTGGACGTGGACGTTGATGCTGTTTCTTGAGAAACTGCCATAACAGATGAAGACTGAGAGGAGGGAGCATCTTTGCATGCAGTATGGACAGGGGGTTGCCTTGCACGCACAACAGGGGGTTCTATTACACGCACAACAGTGGAAGAAGCAGTGGTGACACCCGCTGACACTGGTCGTGGACCCTGGGGTGCGCCCTGCAAAGTCGGGTGCTTTGCTGCCATGTGCCTGATCATGCTGGTGGTGGTCAGGCAGGTAGTTTTGTCACCCCTGCCGATGCTGGCATGGCAGGTGGTACAAACGGCCTTTTTGGGGTTATCAGCAGAGTCTTTAAAAAAATTCCAGACTCTGGAAGACCTACCGGTTGAACTGGCAACACCCCTCGTGTTGGTGTTACGGGGAACTGTTGCCCGCCTTCTGTGTGAGGCCACCACACTGCTTGTTCCTGCCTGTTGGGGTACTGTGCCTTCCTCCCCTTGTGTGCTGCTGGCCTCGCTCTGCTTGTCCTCCTGCCTCCTCACTTCCTGGCAATTGTGTCTCGTCATCGTCCACCTCTTGTGACAAATTGCCAGTGTTGACTTCCTCTGGCCGTGGCTGTTCAAATATTTGGGCATCGCTACATGGGATCTCCTCTTCCATCACTTCAAGCGGAGCAGGCGAGGGGCACAAATATGGAAATGGACCAGTGAACAGCTCTTCAGAGTGTCCAAGTGTGGGATCAGTTGCTGTCTGACGACACTCGGCATGGTGGGAGGAAGGAGCATCAGGGTGAGGAGGAGTATGCGGTCGAGACTCACAGCTTCTAAAACTTGACTGTGTGGAAGACAGACCGGAGGTGGTGGTGCCCAGGTAACTGGAAGTATTATCTGCTATCCAATTAATAACCTGTTCACACTGATCAGTTCGCAATACTGGTGTTGTAGTGTGCTTCCCTAGTAATTTGGTCAAGAAGTGGGAGCGAGAAGATGTGGCTGTTGGTTGTGGCACATTTTCACCTTGGCCACGGCCCCATCCTCTACACGCACCATCACCAGAACGTCCAGTTCCACGTCCCTTGCCACGCACCTTGCCTATAGTAAATGAAGTAAAATAGCTGACACTCGCAATGGAAAAAGGGTAATAAAAAGGGGATTAGAACCATGGAAGAGGAAAACCACAGTTCTATCTGTCTGGCCTACACCAGAATCTTTTAAACAGATATATTTGTGACTGAACAGACAGGGAGACACTATTACTGTTTGTTTTTACGTAAAACAGGCCAAAAGCAGGATAATACAGAGATTTGAACCATGGAACTGCAAATCCACAGTTCTAATTTACTGGCGTATACAAGACTTTTTTAAATAGATATATTTGGGGCTGAACAGTCAGCGACACACTCAAACAGTTTTTTTCATGTAAAAAAGACCCAAAAGTGGATAATACAGAGATTTAACCTGTGGAACTGCAACACCACAGTTATAGTTATGTGGCGTACACCAGACTCTTTTAAACAGATATATTGGTGTCTGACCACTCAGGGAGACACTATTGCAGTTTTTTATGGCAAAAAAGGCCAAAACCAGGACAATACAGAGATTTGACCCGTGGAACTGCAAAACCACAGTTCTATTTTTCTGGCCTACACCAGACTCTTTTAAACAGATATATTGGTGTCTGAACAGTCACAGACACACTACAAATTTTTTTTTTTGGAGGGGGGGGGGATACCAAAACGTTAATAAGACGTGTATTTGTACAGTCTGACTGAGGAAAAAAAAAATACAGGATTTAGATGAAAAAAAAAAAAAATTTTCCTGGCCCCTGAGACCGGGGTGATAAGTCTAGCAATTTGACCAACAGGAGCACACAGGACTGTAATGCAGCGTTTGCTGGTATAACCACTGCGTCTCCTATACAGCCTGCCTGCCTGATATCTGAGATGGATATTAGTCCTGAGAAGGACTGTTTGTTTGATTTGGCAGGCTTTAGAGACCCTACACTACCTATTTCGCACTATATATCTCTCCCTAACTCAGCAGCACTGACCCTACACTGGCTGATCCGGAGCGACTATGTCCAAGATGGCGGCGCCCGGTTTTAAATACTCGAGGTGACGCTGTGCGGCCAGCCAATCGCTGTAATGCCCACAAACAACATGGCTGCGGCATTACAGTGACTGGCTGGCAATCCCTGCATGTTCATTGGCTCTGTAAAGAGCGCCAAACTTTCAGGGCGGAGACCCGAGCTCCCGCCCGAGTAACCCAGAAATACTCAGTGCTCGCCGAACATCCCGAGTAGCGTGATACTCGGGCGAGTAACGAGCAGTGTTGAACATGCTCGCTCAACACTTGAAATGATACATCGTTTTCTAATTATTTTAAAAAAAGCCATGTAGGGGACACAGCTAGCATGTGCTCTAGTCAGATGAGCCCAAAGTAGAACATTTTGGGCTAAATGGAAACGCTATGTGTGGTGGAAAATTAACACGGCACATAACCTAGAAAACACAATTCCCACCCTCAAACATGGTGGTGGCAGTATCATGCTGTGGGGATGCTTTTTTTTCACCAGGGACAGGGCAACTGAAAGAGGTTGATGAGAAGATGGATGGAGCTAAATACAGGGCAATCCTGGACGAAAACCTGTTAGAAGCTAAAATAAGACTTGAGACTGGAAAGTAGGTGCACCTTCCAGCAGGACAATGACCCTAAATATACTGTCAAAGCTACAATGGAATGGTGTCACGGGTGTGTTGGAGGTGACAGACAGTCACCCTGCAGTGGCTTGTAAGAGATTTTCACGTTTGGCATTGCAGACAGCTTCCTAGATAGGACGCTGTCTTTAGGACCCAGCGACTACCTCCCTCTGGCCTGGGTGTATATATACCTGGTCTCTCCAGGTGGGCATCGCCAGTTATACTCATTCCTTCCTGGATCTTGGCTGTAGCAGCACTAGATCCTCTCTGTGTTAGAACCCTCCTGTTTGTTTATTCCATCTTGTGTTTTCCGGTCACATCACCATCTGCCTTTATATTCCAGCTCTGCCTTTTTGGCTGTGCTGGACTTCAGTGTTGTTTGACTGTTTTGCTAGCCAGGTGCTTCTGTGCCTATCTCTGTCAGTTTGCTTGGTCCTTTTGGGACCTCTAGTACCTTTTTGTCAGTTTATCTTTTTGTGTTCTGCAACAACTTTCTCTTTTCAGGAGGTGTCCCATTTTTGCTCCAGTCCTTAGTTCTTTTAGGGACCCCTTCCTTTTATTCTATAGGTCTTCGTTCAGACTAGTCTAGGACTAAGGCGGGTCCGTTCACTAGGAACAAGCAGCCCGGTACATCGTAGGGATTCAGCTTAGTCTTACTGTAGGGAAAGCTTTCCCCTTCTTTCCTTAGTACTTGTTGCAGATCATAACCGTAAGTCCAGCCTTAAAAATATTTATACGGGTATCAGTATGGCTTCCAGGATTTGGCTCGACGCTTGCAGGGGTTGACTCTGGAGATGGCCAAGCTCCAGCAACACGTGAGTAGCTGTTCCGGAGCGCATTTTGTGGAACCCAAGGTAGGACTGCTGGATGTTTTTTATGGTAAACAGCAAGATTTTTTTCCTTTAAAAATGCTTGTTTGTTATATTTTCGTTTGAGACCAAGGTCCTCTGGGAATGAATCACAGCGCAATGAGCCACAAGGGAGGGCCTTTTCTCTTCAACCTAATGATCCATGCTTGAGGCCGGTAGATGAGTTTTTTTCTGCTATGGGTCTATTATATGACGATCCTGATTGAATCTAATCTGCTGAGGCAGAACTCAGGCATTTGAATCAGGGGTCAGATGATGCTGAGATTTATTGCACACACTTTAGAAGGTGGGCTTCTGAAGTCAGATGGAATGATCCTGCTCTGAAATGTCTATTTCTTGCTGGTATGAGTGAAAGGGTTAAGGATTTGCTAATTGCATTCCCCACACCTGGGACTCTGCAGGATGCCATGCAATTAGCTGTTCGTGTGGATAGGAGGCTGAGATCTAGGCAGAATGAGGTAAAGACTCCTGTAATGCCAGGTCCTAGCCCCCAGAAAATCTGCTCAGATGGCGGAGAACCGATGGAGGTTGGGGCGATGTCGCTCAGCTCTCAGGAAAGAGACCGGAGGTTCGCCGAGGGATTGTGTCTTTATTGTGGTAAAGCTGACCATTTGATTAAGTAAAGAAAAAAAAAAGGTCAGGTACGCCCGTATAGCTTGTTTACGCTCTGCAGGAATATTTCTTTCAGGGAGTACTACTTTGCAGGAAAATTTGATTGAATTTGAGGTATTTGTGGATTGTGGTTCAACACTTAATGTGATTGATAAATGGTTTTTGGAAAAACTTACCTTGAAATCCAAACCTTTGTCATCACCTATTTCTGTGATTGCAATTGATAACACTCCCTTGAGATGTATTACTCACAAGGTTGCTGCATTTCCCCTCACTATCAATGGACTTCACCAAGAAATTTTGGACTTGGTTGTATTAGATAATTTACCCTCTCCGGTCGTTCTAGGATTGCCTTGGTTAAAACTGCACAATCCTTTGCTGGACTGGTCTACTAATATGATAAAGTCATGGAGTCCGAAATGCTATGATAAATGTTGTAATGGTCGCATTGCAGCTGTGGGAAAAAGGGGAATTACCTGTACCTATTCAAGATTTTTGGAGGGTTTTTTCAGAGGAGGAGTCGCAAGTTTTACCTCCTCATAGGGATTATGATTGCGCCATTGATTTTATTCCGGGAGCTACTCTTCCCAAGAGTCGCTTGTTTAATCTAACTATCCCTGAAAGAAAGGCCTTGGAGGAGTACATACAGACTAGCCGGGCTGCTGGTCACATTAGACCTTCTAAGTCGCCTGTGGCAGTTGGATTTTCGTGAAATGAATAAGATTACTGTATGCAATTCCTACCCATTGCCATTAATTCCTGACTTGTTTAACCAGTTAGAGGGGGCCAAGTGGTTCTCTAAGATTGATCTCCGGGGGGCATACAATTTGTTAAGAGTGATGGAGGTTGATGAATGGAAAACTGCTTTTAACACTCCGGTAGGTCATTTTGAGAATCTGGTGATGCCTTTTGGTCTTACCAATGCACCTGCATTTTTTCAGAACCTTATTAATGAAATCCTGAGACCTTTGATTGGTAAGAATGTGGCTGTGTATTTGGATGACATTTTGATTTATTCGCCAGATCTGGAGTCCCATTGGCAGAGTGTACGTGAAGTGTTGCAGTTATTGAGTGATAATTCACTCTTTGCTAAGCTGGAGAAATGTGAGTTTGCTGTGCAGAAAATTAGTTTTTTGGGCTACATTGTCTCCAGCGAGGGCTTTGAGATGGATCAGGTGAAGGTTCAGGCTGTGCAGGAATGGCCTAGGCCTATTGGTTTGAAATCTATACAGAGATTTTTGGGTTTTGACAATTATTACAGGAAATTCATTACGAATTTTTCTGTGATTGTTAAGCCTCTAACCGACCTCACCAGGAAAGGTGAGAATATGGTCCAATGGACTACTGGGGCCATTGAAGCGTTTAAGTATCTCAAAGAAAGGTTCAGTTCAGCCCCTATCCTTATGCAGCCTGATGAGACCAAGCCTTTTTTGGTCGAGGTCAATGCTTCATCTGTGGGAGTCGGAGCAGTTTTGTCTCAGGAGAACAAGGGTGGAGTACATCCTTGTGCCTTCTTTTCGAAAAAAAATTTCGGAAACCGAATTGAATTATGATGTTGGAAATCGGGAGTTGCTGGCTATTAACCCCTTTCTGACCCAGGGCGTATTAGTACGTATCTGTGCCCTGGGCCTTATGGGCATGATACGTATTAATACGCCCTGGCGATTTCGCCCGTACACAAGCGGTGCCGACGAGATCACCGCCGGGTGTTAGCTGATTGTCACAGCTGACACCCGGTGCTATGTGCAGGGAGCGGTCCTGCACGGCTCCCGGCACATTAACCCCCGAAATGCTGCGATCGAAATCGATCACAGCATTCCGGTGGCAAGAGGAGGTAAGCGCTATACTTACCTTCTCTGCCGGCGTCCAGCGGCGTCTGAGTCCGGTCCCGGATGTTGCCATGGTAACCCATCGTCATCATGACAACATCCGGGACACCAGGAGGCAGGAAGTTGCTTTGGTCATGCGCAGTGCATGACCAAAGCAACTTCTCCCTGTGCAGCGCTGACAGGCGGCATGGCATAGGGAGTAGAGATGAGCGGTGTTCGACTAGAACTGTTCGCCAATCTCAAATTCGAGCTGTTTTGGGCGGTGTTCGAGTTGTTCGACGAACCCGAACGATTTGCAAAAAATTCGGCTGTTCGAGGTTATGTTCGATAACTGTTCGTGCACCAAAAGCGTGTCCTGCATGTCTGGTGCTATTTAGAGCACCAATCATGCAGGGATTGTCTGCCACTCACTGTAATGCCACAGCCATGGTGGTTGTGGCATTACAGTGATTGCCCAAATCGATGGGAACAGTGCCAACAGTGAAACATGAAAAGCCGGCAATTCAGCAGCGGCATACACCTGTACCCGACAATTTAGAACCGAAAGAATAGAGCTTCACACATAGATTAGATAGATATAAACATGTCAGCCACATATATACGAAGTACAGTGAAAGTGCTGCTTACTGTACTTGTCATTTAGCGTAAAGGATTTATCAAAAAAAATAATAGTGTTTTCGTGCACCGTCTCTTTAAAAAAGCCGGCCGGCAATTCAGCAGCGGTACCCGACAATTTAGAATAGAAAGAATAGAGAATCACACATAGATTAGATAGATAGAAACATGTCAGTCACATATATATGAAGTACAGTGACAGTGCTGCTTACTGTACTTGTCATTTAGCGTAAAGGATTTATCAAAAAAAATAATAGTGTTTTCATGCACCGTCTCTTTAAAAAAGCCGGCCGGCAATTCAGCAGCGGTACCCGACAATTTATAACAGACAGAATAGAGCTTCACACATAGATTAGAAAGATAGAAACATGTCAGTCACATATATATGAAGTACAGTGATAGTGTTGGTTACTGTACTTGTCATTTAGTATTAAAATAAAGGATTTATTATTAAAAAAATTGGCGTGGGGTTCCCCTTAATTTTAGGCTCTAGCGGAGGTTAAGCAGACGGCTGGGGCAGATGTTTGAAGCCTGGGAAGGGGGTAATACCCACGGAGCTTCCCAGGCTACTAATATCAGCCCCCAGCTGAATACATAGCCTTTACTAGCTATTAAAATGGGGGACCCCCCAAAAAAAATGACGTGGGGTCCCCCCTAATTTAATAGCTAGCAAAGGCTAGGCAGACAGCTGGGGGCTGATATTAATAGCCCAGGAAGGGAGCCATGAATATTGGCCCCCTCCCAGGCTAGAAACACCAGCCGTCAGCCGCCCCAGAAATGGCGCATTCATAGGATGCGCCAATTCTGGCACTTAGCCTCGCTCTTCCACGCTGCCCTGGTGCGGTGGCAGGGGGTAATAGGGTTGGGGTTGATGTCAGCTTATAATGCCAGCTGACATCAAGCCCAGGTTAGTAATGGAGAGGCGTCTATAAGACACCCCCATTACTAACCCCATAGTCAAAGTTAAAAAAAACACAAACACCCAGAATAAAGTCCTTTAATTGAAATAAAGACACAATCCTTTATTGTTCTAAATTAAACCATACTTACCGTCACGCCCATTCCAGCTGAAGCCAACGATCTCCTGCAATAAAAGAAAAATAATAAAGCAACCTCATCCTTACCTTTCCATGGTTCCCACGACAGCTTCAGCTCTGCTACATCGAGATGACAGGCTGGACCGCAGCAGAACGCTGCCATCCAGCCTCTCATCCCGCAGACACTGAGAAGCGCAGGCTTGCTTGCGCTGCTCAGCGTCTCTCTGTGACGACATCCAGATGAGCCGAGTTCATGTCCAATGAACTCGGCTCACCTCATGCACGTCACTGACAGCGTGGGAAAATTCTCACGCTGAAGCGGTGAGTGCAGGAGAATTCTCCCACGCTGTCAGTGACGTGCATAAGGTGAGCTCATGTCCAATGAACTCAGCTCACCTCCTGCACGTCACTGACAGCGTGGGAGAATTCTCCGGCACTCAGCGCTTCAGTGTGAGAATTCTCCCACGCTGAAGCGCTGAGTGCAGGAGAATTTTCCCACGCTGTCAGTGACGTGCATGAGGTGAGCCGAGTTCATTGGACAATAACTCGGCTCATCTGGATGCCCTCACAGAGAGACACTGTGGAGCGCAAGCAAGCCTGCGCTTCTCAGTGTCTGCGGGATGACAGGCTGGATGGTAGCGTTCTGCTGCGGTCCAGCCTGTCATCTCGATGTAGCAGAGCTGAAGCTGTCATGGGAACCATGGAAAGGTAAGGATGATGTTGCTTTATTATTTTTCTTTTATTTCAGGAGATCGTTGGCTTCAGCTGGAATGGGCGTGATGGTAAGTATGGTTTAATTTAGAACAATAAAGAATTGTGTGTTTATTTCAATTAAAGGACTTTTTTCTGGGTGTTGTGTTTTTTTTAAATACTTTACTAGAAATTCATGGTGGTCATGTCTAATATTGGCGTGACCCCATGAATTTCGGGCTTAGGGCCAGCTGATAATGCCAAGCTGGCCCTAACCCCTTTATTACCCAGTGAGCCACCGCATCAGGGCCCTGGATGAGTTGGGTACAGCGCCAGAAGATGGCGCTTCTATGAACGCGCCATTTTCCGGGGTGGCTGCGGACTGCAATTTGCAGCGGGGGTGGCCCAGAAAGCTTGGGCCTCCCTGCGCTGCGGATTCCAGCCCCCAGCTGCCTAGTTGTACCTGGCTGGACACAAAAACAGGGCGAAGCCCCACGTCAATTTTCTTTAAATTATTTCATGAAATAATTAAGAAAAAAAGGGCTTCCCTATATTGTTGTGTCCGGCCAGGTACAAATAGGCAGCTGGTGGTTGGGGGCAGCCCGTTCCTGCCTGCTGTACCTGGCTGGACACAAATATAGTGCGAAGCCCCACGTCAATTTTCTTTAAATTATTTCATGAAATAATTAAGAAAAAAAGGGCTTCCCTATATTGTTGTGTCCGGCCAGGTACAAATAGGCAGCTGGTGGTTGGGGGCAGCCCGTTCCTGCCTGCTGTACCTGGCTGGACACAAATATAGTGCGAAGCCCCACGTCAATTTTTTTTAAATTATTTCATGAATTTCCTGAAATAATTTAAAAAAATTGAAGTGGGGCTTCGCACTATATTAGTGTCCAGCCAGGTACAGCAGGCAGGAACGGGCTGCCCCCATCCACCAGCTGCCTATTTGTACCTGGCCGGACACAACAATATAGGGAAGCCCTTTTTTTCTTAATTATTTCATGAATTTCATGAAATAATTAAAAAAAATTGAAGTGGGGCTTCGCACTATATTTGTGTCCAGCCAGGTACAGCAGGCAGGAACGGGCTGCCCCCAACCACCAGCTGCCTATTTGTACTTGGCCGGACACAACAATATAGGGAAGGCCTTTTTTTCTTAATTATTTCATGAATTTCATGAAATAATTTAAAAAAAAGTACGTGGGGCTTCGCCCTATTTTTGTGTCCAGCCAGGTACAACTAGGTAGCTGGGGGCTGGAATCTGCAGCGCAGGGAGGCCCAAGCTTTCTGGGCCCCCCCCCGCTACAAATTGCAGTCCGCAGCCACCCCGGAAAATGGCGCGTTCATAGAAGCGCCATCTTCTGGCGCTGTACCCAACTCATCCAGGGCCCTGGTGCGGTGGCTCACTGGGTAATAAAGGGGTTAGGGCCAGCTTGGTATTATCAGCTGGCCCCAAGCCCAAAATTCATGGGGTCACGCCAGTATTAGACATGACCGCCATGAATTTCTAGTAAAGTATTTAAAAAAAACACAACACCCAGAATAAAGTCCTTTAATTGAAATAAAGACACAATTCTTTATTGTTCTAAATTAAACCATACTTACCATCACACCCATTCCAGCTGAAGCCAACGATCTCCTGCAATAAAAGAAAAATAATAAACCAACCTCATCCTTACCTTTCCATGGTTCCCACGACAGCTTCAGCTCTGCTACATCGAGATGACTGGCTGGACCGCAGCAGAACGCTGCCATCCAGTCTGTCATCCCGCAGACACTGAGAAGCGCAGGCATGCTTGCGCTCCTCACTGTCTCGCTGTGACGGCATCCAGATGAGCCGAGGTCATGTCCAATGAACTCGGCTCACCTCATGCACGTCACTGACAGCGTGGGAAAATTCTCACGCTGAAGCGCTGAGTGCAGGAGAATTCTCCCACGCTGTCAGTGACGTGCAGGAGGTGAGCTGAGTTCATTGGACATGAGCTCACCTTATGCACGTCACTGACAGCGTGGGAGAATTCTCCTGCACTCACCGCTTCAGCGTGAGAATTTTCCCACGCTGTCAGTGACGTGCATGAGGTGAGCCGAGTTCATTGGACATGAACTCGGCTCATCTGGATGTCGTCACAGAGAGACGCTGAGCAGCGCAAGCATGCCTGCGCTTCTCAGTGTCTGCGGGATGACAGGCTGGATGGCAGCGTTCTGCTGCGGTCCAGCCTGTCATCTCGATGTAGCAGAGCTGAAGCTGTCGTGGGAACCATGGAAAGGTAAGGATGAGGTTGCTTTATTATTTTTCTTTTATTGCAGGAGATCGTTGGCTTCAGCTGGAATGGGCGTGATGGTAAGTATGGTTTAATTTAGAACAATAAAGGATTGTGTCTTTATTTCAATTAAAGGACTTTATTCTGGGTGTTTGTGTTTTTTTTAACTTTGACTATGGGGTTAGTAATGGGGGTGTCTTATAGACGCCTCTCCATTACTAACCTGGGCTTGATGTCAGCTGGCATTATAAGCTGACATCAACCCCAACCCTATTACCCCCTGCCACCGCACCAGGGCAGCGTGGAAGAGCGAGGCTAAGTGCCAGAATTGGCGCATCCTATGAATGCGCCATTTCTGGGGCGGCTGACGGCTGGTGTTTCTAGCCTGGGAGGGGGCCAATATTCATGGCTCCCTTCCTGGGCTATTAATATCAGCCCCCAGCTGTCTGCCTAGCCTTTGCTAGCTATTAAATTAGGGGGGACCCCACGTCATTTTTTTGGGGGGGTCCCCCATTTTAATAGCTAGTAAAGGCTATGTATTCAGCTGGGGGCTGATATTAGTAGCCTGGGAAGCTCCGTGGGTATTACCCCCTTCCCAGGCTTCAAACATCTGCCCCAGCCGTCTGCTTAACCTCCGCTAGAGCCTAAAATTAAGGGGAACCCCACGCCAATTTTTTTAATAATAAATCCTTTATTTTAATACTAAATGACAAGTACAGTAACCAACACTATCACTGTACTTCATATATATGTGACTGACATGTTTCTATCTATCTAATCTATGTGTGATGCTCTATCTTTCTGTTCTAAATTGTCGGGTACCGCTGCTGAATTGCCGGCCGGCTTTTTTAAAGAGACAGTGCATGAAAACACTATTATTTTTTTAAATAAATCCTTTACACTAAATGACAAGTACAGTAAGCAACACTATCACTGTACTTCATATATATGTGACTGACATGTTTCTATCTATCTAATCTATGTGTGAAGCTCTATTCTTTCTGTTCTAAATTGTCGGGTACAGATGCTGAATTGCGGCCGGCTTTTTTAAAGAGACGGTGCATGAAAACACTAATATTTTTTTTAATAAATCCTTTACACTAAATGACAAGTGCAGTAACCAACACTGTCACTGTGCTTCTTATATGTGTGACTGACATGTTTCTATCTATCTAATCTATGTGTGATGCTCTATTCCTTCTTGTCTAAATTGTCGGGTACCGGTGTATGCCGCTGCTGAATTTGCCGGCCGGCTTTTTTAAAGAGAGTGTCTTCTGAGCAGTTTGTCAGCTTTTGGACACCTTTGCAGGTGTTTTCTATGTGTTTCTATGTGTTTTTGTTTGCCTGCCATTGGTTTTAACGGTGTTCGACGGTGTTCTAAGGTGTTCGACGAACAGTTCGACGAACAGTTCCTCGAACATCCCGGTGTTCGACGAACCGAACCGAACCCGAACACTACGGGGGTGGCTCAACACTAATAGGGAGCTGCTGCTCTCTATGCCATGCAGCCGATCAGGCTGCAAAAAGTGAAAGTCCCATAGTGGTACAATGTGAACAAGTAATAAAAATGTCAGGAAGTGAAAAAAAAAAAATTGTAAAAATATAAAAAAAAAAAGAAAAAAAATAATAAAAAAATTATATATATTGTACCAATAAATAAATAATCTTATGAAAAAAAAAATAAACCAATAAAAGTACATGTATTTGGCATTGCCGGGTCCAGAACGACCTGACCTATAAAACTATCCTGCTAGTTAACCCCTTTAGTGAACACGATAAAAAAATAAATAAAAAACGAAACATAAAACTATGTTTTATCATCATATCGCCAAACAAAATATGGAATAAAACGCAATCAAAAAGACGAATGTAAATAAAAATGGTACCACTGAAAACGTCATCTTGTCCCGCAAAAAACAAGCTTCCATGCAGCTCCAACGGCCGAAAAATAAAAAAGTTATAGTTCTCAGAACAAAGCGATGCAAAAACAATTCTTTTTTCTATAAAATAGTTTTATTGTGTAAAAGTGCCAAAATATAAAAAAATATATAAATGTAGTACCGCTATAAACGTACTGACCCAAAGAATAAAGCTACCTTATCAATTTTACCACACACAGAATGGCATAAAAAAAACTCAAAAAAACAATTCCTGAATTGTTGGTTTTTGTTTATTCTGCCTTCTAAAAATCAGAATAGAAAGCGATCAAAAAATGTCACGTGCCTGAAATGGTACCAATAAAAACATCAACTTGACCCGCAAAAAACAAGCTGCAACATGACTCTGTCGGCCGAAATATGGAAAAATTATAGCTCTCAAAATATGGCGATGTAAAAACTAGTCTGCAAAAAAATGCGTCTTTTAGTGTGTGACAGCTGTCAATCATAAAAATCCATTATGAATCTGGCATCGCTGTAATCACACCGACCCGAATCATTAAAACGTCTAATCACTTATAACGCACGAGGAACAGCGTAAAAAATAAACTTTAGGGTTAGGGTTGTGCTAGGGTTAGGGTTGTGCTAGGGTTTGGGTTAGGGTTGTGTTAGGGTTAGGGTTGGGGTTGGGCTAGGGTTGGGGTTGGGCTAGGGTTAGGGTTGGGCTAGGGTTAGGATTGTGCTAGGGTTAGGGTTGTGCTAGGGTTAGGGTTGTGCTAGGGTTTGGGCTAGGGTTGTGCTAGGGTCAGGGTTGGGGTTGGGCTAGGGTTAGGGTTGGGCTAGTGTTAGGGTTGGGCTAGGGTTAGGGTTGGCCTAGGGTTAGGGTTGCGCTAGGGTTAGGCTAGGGTTAGGGTTAGGCTAGGGTTAGGGTTAGGTTAAGGTTAGGGTTAGGCTAGGGTTAGAGTTGGACAAGGGTTGGGATATGGTTAGGGTTGGGCTAAGGTTAGGGTTGGGGTTGGGATTTTTTCAGAAGTAAAGAAAAAAAAATGACGACGATATGGCGACTAATGTTGAGCGCAAGTGCTCGCTCCTTGAGTTTGCATCGCGTGCTCAGGTATGCACCAAGTATAGAGGATGCTCGAGTGACATGCTCGAGTCTCCTCCATAAATGTTTTGCAGCTGTTATACAGCCAAAAAAACCTTGCAGGGATTTCCTGCCATGCACGAGCGATCCCCGCATATTTTTTTTGGGGTGTTTAATTACCGTGAAACATGCGGGCAGGGAGTCGAGCATGTCACTCGAGCACCCGCGATACTTGGTGCATACCTGAGCACCCGATGCAAACTCAAATAGCGAGCACTTGCACTCAAGACTAATGACAACTTATTCAATATGATGACCTAATGATATCAAATTCTGTGTCGTACCTCTGGGTTCAAAATGTTCACTATACCCCTTGATAAAATCCTTGAGGGGTGTAGTTTACAAAATCGGGTCACTTGTGGGGGGTTCCCACTATTTAGGCACATCAGGGGCTCTCCAAAGGCGACATGGCATCCGCTCTCGATTCCAGACAATTTTGCGTTCAAAAAGTCAAATAGTGCTCCTTCCCTTCTGAACTCTGCCGTGCGCCCAAGCAGTGGTTTTCCCGCACATATGGGGTATCGGCTTACTCAGGAGAAATTTCACAACAAACTGCATGGTGCAATTTCTCCTGTTACCCTTATGAAAATGCAAAATTGGGGGCTGAAAAACATTTTTGTGGGAAAAATGTGAAAATTTTATTTTTACGGCTCAATGTTATAAACTTCTGTGAAGCACCTGGGGGTTCAGGGTGCTCACCACACATCTAGATAAGTTCCCTAAGGGGTCTAGTTTCCAAAATGGGGTCATTTGTGGGGGTTTTCCACTGTTTAGGCACATCAGGGGCTCTCCAAATGCAATATGGCGTCCGCTAATTATTCAAGCAAATTTTGCATTCAAAAAGTCAAATAGCGCTCCTTCCCTTCCAAACCCTGCCGTGCGCCCAAACAGTGGTTTTCCCGCACATATGGGGTATCAGCTTACTCAGGAGAAATTGCACAACAAACTGCATGGAGCAATTTCTCATGTTACCCTTATGTGTATTGCTAATAAAAATATGGATATCTTATAGCCTACATATTGTAACATATTGTTTATATGCTTTGATAAAGTATGGTCATTAGACCAAGTGTGGAATGTATTGCAAATATGGTAGTCTGAATCCAAGCACTATAATATTGCAATATACTGCAGTGTAATATTGATATACTCTGATACGGAGAAACTAGTTCTTTCACATGAACTGTCCTTGATGCATGCTATCCACAAAGTGTTTACTATGTGTCAATGCAGTAAGACAATGTTAATTGTTCTATGGTCTATAAAGTTGTGTCATATTCATTATGCTGATTTGTACACAAGTGACCACTGTGATATTTGCTTTGACAAATAGTGTTATTGTAACCAAAATACTGATTCAAATAATGTGTGTACACTTACCATTATGTTCCATAAGAAATACACAGATCTATTGTCTAAAACAATGTTTATAGGTAAACTTCTCGAGATTGCAGAACCTGGCCAATTCTGTATTATCAACGACTCATACTTATAAACATTAACCAGTTTTATGCTTCCATTGTCTAAGCCTTATAAAAGTCGCTGGAATCATGATACAGACAGAAGCTTTCTTGTGTAGATTTCTCAGGGGTTCTCTGTCAATTAGACAGATGATGCTCATAAACTCCTAGATGAAAAAGCTTTGGATTTCTATTTGCTTATATGATTTTCAGTGCAAACTTGTCTATAACTCATTGGGACTTATGCACAGACTGCAAGCAAGCAAAATTCAAATGATGTTTGATTTTGATGTGTGAGTCTGATGTGTGACTTTCTTCAAACATCAGAATCACAATGACTTTTAGTCACCCTGAGTATTTTCATGGTTAAAATCACTCGTCAAAATCACTCATCAAAATCATTTGTCAAAATCACTTGACATAATCACTCGTCAGAATCACACGTCAAAATCACTCGTCAGAATCACTCGTCAAAATCACTCGTCAAAATCACTCGTCAAAATCACTAGGCAGAATCACTTGTCAAAATCACCTGTCAAAATCATTTGTCAAAATCACTTGTCAGAATCACTCGTCAGAATCACTCATCAAAATCACTCGTCAAAATCACTTGTCAAAATCACTCGTCAGAATCACTCATCAGAATCACTCGTCAAAATCACTCGTCAGAATCACTCGTCAAAATCACTTGTCAGAATCACTCATCAGAATCACTCGACAAAATCACTCGTCAGAATCACTCGTCAAAATCACTTGTCAAAATCATTTGTCAAAATCACTTGGCAGAATCACTTGTCAAAATCACTTGTCAAAATCATTTGTCAAAATCACTTGTCAGAATCACTCGTCAGAATCACTTATCAAAATCACTAGTCAAATTCACTCATCAAAATCACTCGTTAAAATCACTCGTCAGAATCACTCGTCAGAATCACTCGTCAAAATCACTAGTCAGAATCACTCGTCAAAATCACTCGTCAAAATCATTTGTCAAAATCACTCGTCAAAATCACTCGTCAGAATCACTCGTCAAAATCACTCGTCAGAATCACTTGTCAAAATCACTCGTCAGAATCACTCGTCAGAATCACTCGTCAGAATCACTCGTCAGAATCACTCGTCAAAATCACTTGTCAGGATCACTTGTCAGAATCACTTGTCAGACAGGGTATTTAGCCTCAAACTGACATCATTCTGATGCTTGATTTTGATATCTGATCATGTCCTAAAATGGACACTGTACCCCACCTGGTCCAGCGTTCATGGACATGGAAAATGAATGATCTCTTTCTAAAAGACAAAATTTGTATGGCAGAATTAAAGGATTCTATTGATTCTTTTTTGCAGATTCATAAAGCAGATCAGACCTCAATACCTCTGCAATGGGAAACTTTAAAATGTGTCATGAAAGGCGTGCTGATTAAGCATGGTTCAAAACTCAAAAAGGAGAGAACTCTAAAGGTAAATGACCTTTTGAGACAGATACACACACTTGAGGTCTCGCATAAACATACGTTGTCGCCTAACACTCTTGCAGAATTATCAAAAAAAAGGAATGATCTCAAGATCTTGATAGACAAAAAATATTTAAGGCACAGGGAGCTAATTAAAAACTTTTTTTATGAATCGTCAGATAAATGTGTAGACGGGCACTCTCAAGGTTGCTTCACCCTTGCTCTGTGGCGCCATACGTTCCATATATCAAAAAACAAAATGGGGAGGATGCTCATAATCCTACAGAAATCATTCACATATTTTGCTCATACTATGAGAAGTTGTACAATATAAAAGGGCAATACTCTGATCTCTCTCCTTCTGACCTATCTATCCGAATTAAGGAGTACATACAAGATACTTCTTTACCCCTTTAGATAGTCAGGTTTCTGAGGCACTGGAAAAGGACGTTACAGAGGAGGAGGTCAATCTTGCAATTCAATCTACACCATCTGGTAAAAGCCCTGGCCCAGACGGATTTACTCCAGCATTCTATAAGTCCCTTAAAACTCAGCTATCCCCTGTTATGAACAAAACCTTTAATTCATTAAATGATAAGACATGTTTTGTCCCCCAATCATTGGAAGCTCATATTAACGTTCTCCCTAAACCAGGTAAGGATCTTACAATCACAGTTAATTATAGATCCATATCATTAATAAATGTGGACATTAAAATACTCTCAAAAATACTAACAGAAAGACTTGCCCCATTGTTGCCCTCTCTTATAAATACTGATCAAGTAGGATCAAGTAGGATTTATTCAGGGCCGAGAGGCAAGAGACAACACTATTATAACCATGTTGCTAATCTCTAAAGCTAAAAGTAGCTCCATATCTATGGGCCTTTTATCTGTTGATGCAGAGAAGGCCTTTGACAGGGTAAATTGGGGGTTTATGAAGGAGGCATTATGTCAAATAGGCATTGGACCACAATTTTTACTCTTAATTTTTTCCCTGTACTATGGCCATACTGCTAGAGTTAGGGTCAATGGAACCTTGTCCTCACCTTTTGCGATACGAAACGGGACTAGACAAGGGTGCCCTCTGTCCCCCCTTCTGTACGTGATAGTGATGGAACTCTTGGCCAATGCAATAAGGAAAAACAGCAATATTCATGGGGTTAAAATAGGTACCAGGACATATAAGACAGCATTATATGCAGATGACCTTCTCCTCTATGTGTCTCAGCCTCAGACATCTCTTCCTGCTTTAATGAAGGAGTTTGATAGATCCTGAGTAATTTTAAAGTTAATTATTCAAAATCGGAGGCATTAAATGTATCACTGTCACAGAGAGAAGTTGAACATGTAATGGATAACTTCCCTTTTAAATGGAAGTCAGAAGCGATAAAATACTTAGGCGTGCTCATTTCTCCTGACTTTTCAAAACTTTTTGCACTAAATTAACAATCGCTTTTGGATCGTACATATAAAGACCTACTGAATTACAGTAAACTGAGACTATCCTGGTTTGGTAAAATGAACGCAGTAAAAATCGATATATTGCCCCGCTTTTTATACATTTTTCAAACTGTTCCCATTTCTCGCCATGCAGCTTCTTCAGCAAACTACGTACAGCATTAATCAGATTTGTGTGGGGTAAATATAGACCCAGGATAAGTATGCAGACATTAAACCGCCCTAAAATAGCCGGTGAAGCTGGATTTCCGAATTTTAAAATATACTTTCAAGATTCTGTTTTAGGTCACTTTATAGACTGGCATGTCAACTCTCTGACAAAACAATGGGTCACTATTGAGCAGGAAGGGGTGGGTGTTCCTTTGAAGCACCTTCCTTGGCTTTTTGCCTCTGATGTTTTCTCGATAGGAGGCTTGACAGAATTGACTAGGGGAACAATTAAAATTTGGCATGCAACTATGAAAAAATACCATCCCTCTAGAACATTCAGCCCTCTTACGCCACTTTTCTCTAATCTTTCCTTTCCTCCTGGATATCTGAGAGAATCTTTCTTGGGATGGAGAGCTATGGAGGACACTCGCCTCCTACAGATATTAGAAAATGATAAAATACCGTCATTCAATACATTACAGGATAGGTCTCTGTCTAGAAAATTGCTGTGGATGGAATACTTACAGTTGCAATCATTCTTGTTTTCTCAGAGGATGGCACCCCCATTCCAGTGTATACCATCTTCTTTTAAGAGGTTATTCTTACAGGAATCTCCCCCCAATCATATAATATCCCTGCTTTATAATTATTTGATTGGGGAAAGTATCTCAAGAAAGTTACAATTTCAACACATGTGAGAAGAAGAATTGGGGGTAGTCATATCTTCAACAGATTGGGAAAAAGGATTCTTATTTACACACAAAATGTCGGTCACATATTATGCGCAGGAGAAAAAATTCAAAATTATGGCAAGATGGTACCAGTATCCAGTAAAACTACACACCATATTTCCGGCAGCCTCAGACTTATGTTGGCGATGTAAAGTGGAAAAAGGATCTATGCTTCACATATGGTGGGAGTGTAGTAAGATCAAACCTTTGTGGGAAAAAATATTTTCCAATTATAATCTAATTACCGGAAGTAGGGTCGAAAATCGTCCTGAGAAAGCTCGGCTTTCTATTCTGCCCTCATCAATAGGAACTCAAAAAATGAAATGGTTAATATCTGCAGAATGGAGGAACTTTCTGCTGACTTTAATGTATGTGCTGATAAATTCAGGAAGATCTGGAGTATCCGGATTCTGTTTCAGGACTCATCGGAGTTTCACAGGCTGCTTGAGTGAGAGACTGATAAATTTGTGAATTGGATCTGGGTTGGTGCTGGGAACTAATTAGAGAGTCTAAAAATGAGCCTTAGTTTATGTTCTCCTTCTCTTCAATTTCCTAATCCTACCCTCCTTTCTTATCTTTCTTTCTCTTTTTCCTCTTCCCCCCTCACCTCCCCTTCTTTTTTTTCTATTTTCTCTTTTTGTTTTTGGACTGTTGTATTGTTGATTTATGTAGTGGTCTGCACTGTTGGATATGATTAAAAGTAATGTTTACATTATTAGATAAGAGGTGTAGGAGTCTTATCAGAGAAGTGATGGAGAATATGTAATTTTGATCGCCATGATGACTAAACACCGGCATTTATTAATGTATGTTATATATGTTAATGTCTATTTCTATTTCAATAAAAAGAGATTATACTGAAATTTCATTGAATCCATTCTTCTGTCTACCCGTTAAATGTTCCCCGTGCCATTGGCTGCAACACAACCCCAAAGCATTGATTGATCCACCCCCATGCTTAATGGTTGGCGAGATATTATTTTCATGAAATTCTGTGCCCTTTTTCTCAACACATACCTATGATCATTTTGGCCAAAGAGTTCTATTTTAACCTCATCAGTCCACAGTACTTATTTCCAAAATGCATCCGACTTGTTTAGATGTTCTTTTGCATACTTCTGATGCTGATTTTTATGGTGAGGATGCAGGAGAGGTTTTCTTCTCCTGACTCTTCCATGAAGGCCATATTTGTGCACGTGTCTCCGAACAGTAGAACAATGTACCACAAATCCAGGGTCTGATAAATCTTTCTGAAGGTCTTTTGCAGTCAATCGAGTGTTCTGATTTGCCTCTCTAGCAATCCTCAGGAAGTCTGTGTTTCTCATGATGTCATCTGTGTGACAGTGTGAGAAACACTGGCGGCTCTGATCGGCGGTAACATCGTTACCACCAGTTAGAGCACTGCAGGATCTTGCTGTCAGATGTCAGTGAGCCCGCAGCTGTGACTATGACCCACGGTAAAAAGCTTACCGCGGGTCACAGGCGTTGGCTGATGAGTGTACTACTCCCATCAGATCAGCCTATGCCTGCTTTTCACTAATAACGGCGAGAGCAGGCGCCGCTGATGGAAGTAGTCATCAGCCAGGGCCTGTTCTCAAAGTAAAATAAATAAATATATATTGAATAAAAAATAAAAAATAAAGATATAGTCATCTATCATCTAACGCCTTGTCTCCCTGAGATGATCATAATCAGGCGACAATGATGGGAGTTTTAGTCAGCACTCGCAGTGTACATTATGTGTAAAATACATAATTAAGTAAAAAATCATCGTGGGCTACTGCCTATTATTCATAATCAGCAGAAGGAAATTCGCCCACTGTAGGCTGATATTACTAATCCAGTTAAAGTGGTCATTAGGCCGAAATGTTCCCTGGTTTCACTGTTGGGATTGTATTGGGCAGGTGATGAGCAGTGCCTGGTTTTCTCCACACATACCGCTTAGAATTATCACCAAAAAGTTTTATCTTCGTCTCATCAGACCAGAGAATCTTATTTCTCATAGTCTGGGAGTCCTTCATGTGTTTTTGAGCAAACTCGATGCAGGCTTTCATATGTCTTGCACTGAGGACAGGCTTCCGTTGGGCCACTCTGCCATAAAGGCCTGACTGGTGGAAGGCTGCAGTGATAGTTGACTTTGTGGAACTTTCTCCCATCTCCCTACTGCATCTCTGGAGCTCAGCCACAGTGATCTTGAGGTTCTTCTTTACCTTTCTCACCAAGGCTTTTCTCCCACAATTGCTCAGTTTGGCTGGACGGCCAGGTCTAGGAAGACTTCTGGTGGTCCCAAACTTCTTCTATTTAAGGATTATGGAGGCCACTGTGCTCTTAGGAACCTTGAGTACTGCAGAAATTCTTTTGTAACATTGGCCAGATCTGTGCCTTGCCACAACTCTGTCTCTGAGCTCCTTGGGCAGTTCCTTTGAGTTCATGATTCTTATTTGGTCTGACATGCACTGTGAGCTATGAGGTCTTATATAGACAGGTGTGTGCCTTTCCAAATAAAGTCCTATCAGTTTAATTAAACACAGCTGGACTCCAATGAAGGAGTAGAACCATCTCAAGGAGGATCACAAGGAAATGGACAGCATGTGACTTAAATATGACTGTCTGAGCAAAGGGTCTGAATACTTGTTACCACGTGATATTTCAGTTTTTCTTTTTTGATAAATTTGCAAAAATTTCTACATTTCTGTTTTTTTCAGTCAAGATGGGGTGCAGAGTGTACATTAATGAGAAAAAAATTATGAACTTTTTAGAATTTACCAAATGGCTGCAATGAAACAAAGAGTGAAAAATTTAAAGGGTTCTGAATACCTACTTTCCATACCCGCTGTATCTAATTTTGTTCGCATATTATGCAGTCATAGCAGCTTGCACCTGTTCACACTTGCTGTACATTCTGGTTGAAGGTGCCGATAAGTTTACCAGTTACATACAGTATATACACATATATATATATATATATATATATATATATATATATATATACAGTACAGACCAAAAGTTGGGACACACTTTCTCATTTAAAGATTTTTCTGTATTTTCATGACTATGGAAATTGTACATTCACACTGAAGGCATCAAAACTATGAATTAACACATGTGGAATTATATACTTAACAAAAAAGTGTGAAACAACTGAAAATATGTCTTATATTCTAGGTTCTTCAAAGTAGCCACCTTTTGCTTTGATGACTGCTTTGCACACTCTTGGCATTCTCTTGATGAGCTTCAAGAGGTAGTCACCGGAAATGGTTTTCACTTCACAGGTGTGCCCTGTCAGGTTTAATAAGTGGGATTTCTTGCCTTATAAATGGGGTTGGGACCATCCGTTGTGTTGTGCAGAAGTTATGTGGATACACAGCTGATAGTTCTACTGAATAGACTATTAGAATTTGTATTATGGCAAGAAAAAAGCAGCTAAGTAAAGAAAAACAAGTGGCCATCATTACTTTAAGAAATGAAGGTCAGTCAGTGCGAAAATTGGGAAAACTTTGAAAGTGTCCCCAAGTGTAGTTTCAAAAACCATCAAGAGCTACAAAGAAACTGGATCACATGAGGACCGCCCCAGGAAAGGAAGACCAAGAGTCACCTCTGCTTCTGAGGATAAGTTTATCCGAGTCACCAGCCTCAGAAATCGCAGGTTAACAGCAGCTCAGATTAGAGACCAGGTCAATGCCACACAGAGTTCTATCAGCAGACACATCTCTTCAACAACAGTGGAGACTTTGTGCAGCAGGCCTTCATGGTAAAATAGCTGCTAGGAAACCAATGCTAAGGACAGGCAACAAGCAGAAGAGACTTGTTTGGGCTAAAGAACACAATGAATGGACATTAGACCAGTGGAAATCTGTGCTTTGGTCTGATGAGTCCAAATTTGAGATCTTTGGCCACTGTGTCTTTGTGCGACGCAGAAAAGGTGGACTCTACATGCCTGATTACCACGGTGAAGCATGGAGGAGGAGGTGTCATGGTGTGGAGGTGCTTTGCTGGTGACACTGTTGGGGATTTATTCAAAATTGAAGGCATACTGAACCAGCATGGCTACCACAGCAGCTTGCAGCGGCATGCTATTCCATCGGTTTGCTTTTAGTTGGATCATCATTTATTTTTCAACAGGACAATGACCCCAAAGACACCTCCGGGCTGTGTAAGGGCTATTTGACCAAGAAGGAAAGTGATGGGGTGCTACGCCAGATGACCTGGCCTCCACAGTCACCAAACCTGAACCCAATCGAGATGGTTTGGGGTGAGCTGGACCGCAGAGTAAAGGCAAAAGGGCCAACAAGTGCTAAGCATCTAAGGTAACTCCTTCAAGATTGTTGGAAGACCATTTCCGGTGACTACCTCTTGAAGCTCATCAAGAGAAAGCCAAGAGTGTGCAAAGCAGTTATCAAAGCAAAAGGTGGCTACTTTGAAGAACCTAGAATATAAGACATATTTTCAGTTGTTTCACATTTTTTTGTTAAGTATATAATTCCACATGTGTTAATTCATAGTTTTGATGAATTCAGTGTGAATGTACAATTTTCATAGTCATGAAAATAAAGAAAAAACTTTAAATGAGAAGTTGTCCAAACTTTTGGTCTGTACTCTGTATATATATATATATATATATATATATATATATATATATATATATATATATACACACTGCTCAAAAAAATAAAGGGAACACTTAAACAACAGAATATAACTCCAAGTAAATCAAACTTCTGTGAAATCAAACTGTCCACTTAGGAAGCAACACTGATTGACAATCAATTTCACATGCTAGTGTGCAAATGGAATATACAATAGATGGAAATTATTAGCAATTATCAACACACAATCAATAAAGGAGTGGTTCTGCAGGTGGGGACCACAGACCACATCTCAGTACCAATGCTTTCTGGCTGTTGTTTTGGTCACTTTTGAATGTTGGTTGTGCTTTCACACTCGTGGTAGCATGAGACGGACTCTACAACCCACAGAAGTTGCTCAGGTAGTGCAGCTCATCCAGGATGGCACATCAATGCGAGCTGTGGCAAGAAGGTTTGCTGTGTCTGTCAGCATAGTGTCCAGAGGCTGGAGGCTACCAGGAGACAGGCCAGTACACCAGGAGAGGTTTATATATATATATATAAAGATCATTGTGGTTTGGTCCTGATGAAGAGGTTTGGAGACCTTGAAACGCATTGACACAATAAACCACATTCATGCTTAATCCTTGTGTGTGACTACACCTTTTGAACTTTGGGTAGTGTGGACTCTGAACCACCGTATTCCTCTCATTTTCTTCATGTCAATTTATTGGTGGTCCTGTGTCAAGGGTGTGACAGGTGTAATAGACCTGGCTGTAGAAGGTCACTGCGCTTGGCATTACAGATGCCTTCTTAATCCTTCTGCCTTTACGACCCAGTGGCAATCTCCCTCCTGCTGCTGATTGACACACCCTTGCCTGGGAGTTAAAAACAATCAGTTTGCTCCAGGGAATCGCCGGTGATACTTCTAAGTACAGGCTTGGAGCATTAGCAGTCGGCTAGCGTCTTCTCTGGTGCCCTTGGAGGACAGTTGGCATTACTCCTCTGGTGTCTGCTTAAGCTAAGTTAATCCCCTTTGTCTATGCCTGGAGTTCTAGTACCAGCTAGTTCATTCTTGGACTTCACTTGGAGGACAGTTGGCGCTACCTCTCTGGTGTCTTCTCAAGCTAAATGTATCCCCTTTGTTTGTTTACCTTGTTTTCTTTAGTTACAGTGGGGCCTGACTAGTGTTCAGTTAAACACCTTAGCAAAAAATATGTAAACAGGGCCTAATTTAGCATGAAAAACTTATAGAAGATTAGACCCCTAAAATTTAACTTTTAATAAATTATCTGAAAAGGACTATAACAATCCACAATAGACAAAACAACAAAAATACAAAATAAAGTATTAGGGAATATCCAAATTAGGTTACACACTGATCAGGAGAGAGTGCAGGCTAAACCTGTCCCTACTTATCCCTAATGTCTCTACCTTCCTGGCAGAGGAGGTTGGCACCCTAATTTGTGTTAAGTGGCGCCCCTGCTCAACGACGGTGTCCCTTATGTCCCTAAAAATTCTCCTATACTAATAAATACATTTATCCTAATAAATACAAAACTACAGTCATGAAAAAAGATAGGAAGAAGTGAACGTATAGATTCAGAGGCCGACCATTTCAATAAACATTAAAAGACGACAACTGTTCAATACAGTAAAATGACAGCTCTAGGGAAATTTAGAGACAATACATAACTACAAATAACTGGGCTAGTAGGACTTATAAATTCATGAATAAGTTCTATCAATCATTACCCGAACCCAGTATATAACCCTATCACATGCAGTGGTTAATCTTTTTTTTCTTATATTGTTAAGAGAATCCCTAAGGCTGTGTGCCCACGTAGCATTTTTCAAGCGTATATGCTGCGGAATTTCCGCAGCGTAAACGCTTGAAAAACGCATGTATATCCGCACCCCATGGTCCCCAATGGGATTCCGCAAGTTCTATGCACATGCTGCGGATTTTTCCGCAGCATTTATGCCGCGTTCAAAAATCCGCAGCATGTCATTTAATTTTGCGTTTCCGCAAGCGGAATTGCCTTTGTCCAATGCATAAAAAACGCAAGGCAATTCCGCATGTGGAAAACGCGTGATAAACGCGCGAAAAATGCGCGATAAACGCGTGCGGAATTCCGCATGCGTTTTTCCGGGAGAGGACTTGCATTTATGCAGCAGAAATTTTCTGCTTCATAAATGCAACGTGGGCACATAGCCTAAAGCTGATTCTCCACAGAGAGGTATCATATATACAGCAAACTTCTGAATCATCAGAGCAAGAATATAATAGGGGCTGTTCACACAAGTCTATGAAGAACATCAGCCCACAATAGCACCATCAATCTGGCATCATGTAAAGAAAAGAGAAGTAACACTTATCATTAGCTGCCCCTCATATAGTGTCCCTCCCTACCTAGGGCTTAGCTCTACGGACATTCAGGGATTAAGTTTCCTGCTCTGCGATTGGAGATGAACCTATATAAGGATGATAGGGTAGTCAGGGTGATATTAGATCTGCCTAGGGGTCTCCATTCCCCCTTTCTCTAGATTTTGGGCTCCCATCCCCTTCCCCCTATTCCTGTCCTTGTACACTGTTCCTTCCCTCACCTTGCATGACAATAAGACACTATTTTACCAGTGCCTCCAGCCACAGAGCAGCTTGTAAAGTATTGATTTACTCCCATGTCTTATTGGGGAGCTAAGGTATCAGAACACAGATGTGACTGCTATCACTGTTCTGTTGTTTGTAAAGATAAATGTGCTCTTATGAGTAGTGATGGGCGAGCACTAAAATTCTCGGGTGCTCGATGGTTGGGCCGAGCACATTGGAATACTCGGGTGCTCGACCCGAGCAACGAGCCCAATGTAAGTCTATGGGAAACTTGAGCATTTTTCAGACGCCTCCCCCCAGTGGTCTGCAGATTGCAAATTGCCCAAATCGATGGGAACAGTGCTCAAATGACATGGGGATAGTATGTGAAAGACCCCTGGAAGCATTTCTGACTCCCAGGTCACTTCTGTCAACAATGTTCATCAGGCGGCCTTTACTATTCTTAAAGGGCCAGCAATCGGCCCTCACTATTCTTAGAGAGCCATCAGCCGGCTATGTTTTATTGTTCCCATTACTAAAGAGTAGATCTCCTATACTGTTATTGCGTATGCAGTGAGTGGCAGGGATGCCCAAAATTTGGATGCACCCCAATACCACTTTGAAAATTTGGACGCACCCCAATACCCCTTTGAAGAGACTTAGAGGAGGGCCTCCTGAAAACAAATTTCCCATTATTAGGAAGTAGGTCTCCCATTGTGTTTGCCTATGCAGTGAATGCAAGGGTTGCCAAAATTTGGAGGCACTCCAATGCCCCTTGGAAGAGACGTGGAGGTCAGAGGGCCTCCTGAAAACAATGTTCCCATTATTAGAAAGTGGGTCTCCCATTATGTTTGTCTATGCAGTGAATGCAAGGGTTGCCAAAAATTTGGAGGCACTCCAATGCCCCTTGGAAGAGACGTGGAGGTCAGAGGGCCTCCTGAAAACGATGTTCCCATTATTAGGAAGTGGGTCTCCCATTGTGTTTGCTATGCAGTGAATGCAAGGGCTGCCAAAAATTGGGAGTAACTCCAATGCCCCGTGGAAGAGACGTAGAGGAGGGCCTCATAAAAAAATGTTCCCATTAGAAAGGAGCGGGTCTCCTATACTTGTAATGCCCATGGGCCCATAATCAGCTGTTTTTTTAACACATTGTACCTTCAGGTGAAGAATAAAGATTAAGGATTGTGGGTGGCTTAAAAATGGGTCAATCACTCCCCTAAACTAATTAAAGAAGTTATGCAGGTGTTTGATAATTGGTGGAATATCTTTAGAATAGGTCATCAATATCAGATCAGTGAGGGTCCAGCACCGTGCACATCCGCTGATCAGCTGTTTCACCGTTCGAGACGATAATGTAGAGATACCCCTTATGAATGCCCTAGAAAAATTTATGACGTTTGAGGTGCCACATTAGGATGGAAAGTTGAGCTGTGCCTTTTAAAGCATTAATGCTTAATGCACTATGTTGCTGATGACATAACTGAATCAGAGAGCAGCATAGGGTCAGCATTAGAAATCGCGAGCATGCTCGTGGACACGTGACGAAGCGCATTGATGACATTATTTCATCCTCTATCGATAGCATATGTCATAAATGTTTGATAGATGCAGGTCCCATTGCTGAGATCAGGGACCCACATGTACGTCAAGAATGACCCCGTTACACACTGTCATAAATGGAAAGGTGGCTGCGCATGTGTGGCTATCACCATTCATTTCTCTGGGAGCTCTGAAACTTGATGATTTTGCTTGGCTTGATGTGTGTGAGTCGTTGTGGGTGTATACGCTGTATATTACCAGTGTAAGCCTGTCCTTCCTGTCCATGTAGGTGTTAGCACCCGCATGCCTGTCCCTGGCCATCGGTATGGCGGAATCCGTGTTCTCACCTCCAGACGTCCCACTATAGGACATAACTTTTTTGTAAATAATCTGTGTATGAAATGACTGACACAAGGCAACATTACAATAATAAGTTTGTTTAAAGCATTTGTATTTAATGATGAATTTGATTCCCCTCGATAATATAGCGCTGACATAGTCTGTAGCGCTGTACAGGGACAACCATCATTCATGTTAGGGACAATTTGGAATAAGCCAATTAACCTATCAGTATATTTTTGGAGTGTGGGAGGAAACCGGAGAACCCGGAGGAAACCCACGCAGACACGGGGAGGACATACAAACTCCATGCAGATGTCCGTGGTCGGATTTGTTTCCACCACCTGAGTGCTGCAGACACCAGTGCTAACCACTGAGTCACCGTGCCGCCCGAGAAATGGTGGAAGACTGAGATGTGACTTTCCACTAGTCTTCTGGATGACTTCATCTGTGTGCTGCTATCTTGGCCGAGCCGATGATCGGACTATTGATGGAGCTGGATGGTCACTGATGGATCTTCTCTGGTTGGGGTTACTAGAACCAACTTGTTCTCACAGTAGCCGCACCCAAACTTCTCGGTGTCGAGAGAATCCGTCCAACGTCCGACTCTGGAGTGGGAGATAAAGCTTATTAAAGATATTAAAGACTGATCCTAAAGGTATACACACATCCAACATCAATGACAGAGCCCCTTCATATTGATTGCAGAAGTCATGAAGCAAGCAGTGGTAGTAGCACATACACCCACGACCAGTATCCGACGCCCGTCTGTCCATAGTTTATTTGAGTCGTATCTTACCTGTACTGGCACCCTGAGCATTGGTACACCACCGGGTAGTGGTACTCCCAACTGTGGAATACAGTAATGGGTGGAAGGTCAGGGTGGATCTGTGCGACCTTCTCACAATACTGCTCCCATAGTTGGTGATGGGCAAGTTCTCCATTGCCATCGATGACCCAGCAGGCAGCATGACACATCTCATGGATCAATGTGTCTCGGAGTCGTTCTAAGGACAAAGCAGCATATAATAACAATCAGGAGTAAAGATGTGGGGAAGATTTCACCACAGCTAATCTATAAATTGTGCCGGACGTGATGACTACCTGCTGAATCGCAGACTTTATCCGATAACTGGATGATGGCGTAGCGGTCCCCGTTGTTCTCCCGGAATCCAGTGCGGCCAGCTGTTTTACGCAGCCTTTTATTCCAGCTGATGTCCATATATGCAGGAAGCTACAGAGGAAGTAGAAATACAGAATATAGAGGTATATACTGTATATAGTGGATACACTAACCCTAGCTCTAACCCTCTATTCACTATCCCCCACATCACCCCATACCTACAGAATATAGAGGTATATACTATATACACTGGATACACTAACCCTTGCTCTAACCCTCCATTCACTATCTTCAATATCACCCCATACCTACAGAATATAGAGGTATATACTATATACACTGGATATACTAACCCTAGCTCTAACCCTTCATCCCCTATCAACCTATACATACAGAATGTAGAGGTATATGCTATATACACTGGATACACTATCCCTAGCTCTAATCCTTTGCCTCGTATCACCCTATACATACAGAATATAGAGGCATATACTATATACACTGGATACACTATCCCTAGCTCTAACCCTTCATCCCCTATCAACCTATACATACAGAATGTAGAGGTATATACTATATACACTGGATACACTATCTCTAGCTCTAACCCTTTGCCTCGTATCACCCTATACATACAGAATATAGAGGTATATACTATATACAATGGATACTCTATCCCTAGCTCTAAACCTTCATCCCCTATAACCCTATTCCAAGCTGTGTGTTATAACTGAATACCTGGTTCTCAAAGACGGTCCTGTTATAAAACTTGTACAGACGTCGTACCAGCTCCTGTTTGTTCTTACGGAAGTCGGTGACATATTTGGACGTGGGTGAAGACAGATTTCTCAGGAAACAGTAATTGATGGGACGCTCCTGTCTCCTGGTAACAAAGCATCAAAGAGGATCACACATCACTACTGGATTTATACTAAGACCATACACGACCTGCAGACACACAGCTGACACCTTATCTGAAAATATGCTAATAATAGCGCCATCTAGCGACCAGATAACATGAACATGACCCAGATAAAATGGATATATAGGAATACATTACCTTGCTGTCTCCTCCTGCACAAAGCTGAATCGGGGAGAATTGGGCTCTGGAGAAAAGAAGAAACATCGTCATTTACTTCTGTGTCGTTCAGTTTTCCTAATCAATAAAAATCTAATTTTCTTATTTTAGAGGAAGGAATTTATGATCCTTCCAGATGCTTTATTACTTGCCTGACTCTATGTATAGCAGGTGGGGACCAGAGCCACCATCTTCATCTTCAAGGCTCCTTGGAGACCTTGAAATAAGTGGATGAGACTGAAATAAAGAAATATAAAGACCTTGAGAATGAAGGAGTAGCAGCGATACAGTGGCATAATCACAGAATGGGGAGTCCCCTGATCTCCAGTAGACCCCCAGAGCCGCAGACAGTGCTGGAGAGAAGTGAGCGCTCACCTGATGGAGATTCTCATCATCGCTGCTGTCCTCTGTGTCGGACGCAAAAACTCTGCGGCATTTTTTATTGACCAGTAACTGGGAAAAGGAAATAATAAAAAGTAAAACAAAGTCTTCAAATTTCCATAATTTCAAATAGACAACATACTTCAGAATCCGCCACTCACCTGGTCATCAATACCGCTGCTCTCTGTAATAGACTCAATAATAAAGCGACGTTTGCGCTTATACTCAGACATTTTGCTCACTCAATCAGAATTGCAAAAATATCCTCACTCCACAAATTCTATAACCCTCAGTGGAGGAGGCCGTGAGCAGAAGTTTTATCAGTTCTTCATATTGTGACTTCATGACTTGTGTGACATCAACATTCTAGAACTCTGATATTGTGACATCGCTAAGAGCAGTTGTTCTGATGGATGTACACATGTAGATAGAAATATTTATATATATATTTACAAAAACTTGTGACGCTGTGTAAATGTAAAGAGAACAGGAATGTAATGATTTGGAAATCTATTTTAGCCATATTATATTCACTGCAGAACATAGAAATCAGATCAGAAGATATTAACTGTTCTGAGGTCGGATGAATAAAAATGTGAAATTATTTATGGAAACTGTGGACGCCTTGTCCTGCAGACTGCAGAGCAGAGGGACCATCCAGCTTGTTATCAGCGCTTAGTTCCTGCATCTCTGATGGTCTGGGGCTGCGTTAGTGCCTCTGACAGGGCAGCTTACACATGAAAGGAGTGATCAATGATGAGCCTTATACAGAGGTGTTGCAAAAAGAGGGATCACCTAAAAATAGTCAATGTATATTAACATACAAGCCAAACAAGACATATTAAAAATATTTAAAAAGCACAAATGACAAATTTTCCAGACCGCAGCTCTATAATGCTAGGATCTACCCTGTCTGTCAATAAGGTAATTTAGGAAACCAAAAGTTGATACAACCTTAATAAAGGTATATTATAATATACCCCAAATCACAGCTATACCAATAATATGAAAATTGTTATATCTATGACCCAGGTGGCACAAACTCCACATTTACCTTCACTCTGTGTGGCTATTTGCTATTGTGCCGGCAGTAGGATTTTTCTGCAACTTTTCTGACTCTATCATGCAATTGTTGTATACACTCCTCTTTATCATCTTTTATTTTGTGCTTTTGTGCATTATTTATTGGGCGTGTATATCTTTAACCCACTATGCACTTTAATACTTGCCCTTATATTAGGGCCTGGGTCATTGATGTAACAATTTTCATATTATTGGTATATTATACAGTAATATGTCTGTATTAAGGTGGTATTAACTTTTGGGTTCCTAAATTACCTTATTGACCGACAGGGTAGATCCTAGCACTATAGTGCTGTGGTTTGGAAAATTTATGTTACAGGCTTACAGCCATTTGTGCTTTTTAAATATTTTTAATATGTCTTGCATGTTAATAAGCATTGACTATTTTCAGATTTTTAGGTTATCCCTCTTTTTGCATACTTTTTTTCTGTGTATTTGTTGGATCTTTTTTTGCATATTTTGGCAAGACAATGCTAAACCACATACTACATCCATCACAGCAGCATGGCATCGAAGAGGAAGAGTTCAGGTGAAGAACCGGCCGCCTGCAGTCCAGACCTTTCACCAGGAGAAAACATTTGATGCATTATAAAATAAAAAATCCAGCAGAATTCCCAGACTGTGGAGCAGCGAGAATCTGACATCAGACAAGAATGGGACATTTATCTTTTCATCCAGAAAAATGGATGATTTTCATCAGTTTAGTGGTCAGTTGTGGTCTGTATACCATCCTTCTTTTCCATCAACAGTTATTATCATTCACAAGACCAAATACAGTTTTCTAGGTTAACAATGGAAATGTATCCATAAAAAAATGGAAGCTATATGGATAATCTGTATGGAATCTGTTTTTTGTGGAACTTTGGACTTGAATGGATTACTCTCATCCATTTTAAGGAAGAATCTATGCGTGCTATGATTTTTTTCACTTGCTTTTTTTTAAACACTTATCTAAAGAGAGCAATGGACCTAGATCTGTCTGTGTCATGTTCTGTCAGTTTTTTCACGGAAAACACTGGGACCGACAATACAGTCATATGAACGTACCCTACAGATGATGTTGGAGGAGAGAAGGAGCCTTCATGTTGTATTTCCAATGGTAGCTCATTCTGTTTTCCAACAGATAAGCCGCTGCCAGTGGAATCTATTAGTCGCTCTCATAGAGAACACAGGAGCCAAGCTGAGCGTTCTTGTATATAAGGGGCTCAGAAGAGATGGATGTCAGTTGAACAATCTTTTGGCTGACAGCTACCTAATGTGTTATGAGTGGGGGGCTTTACCAGTGAAGATCTTGATTTTGACTTTTTTAGGATCATTATCCATTTGTAGAAGCCATCCTCTTTTCAACTTCAGCTTATTACAGATGGTGTTATGTTTACATCAGGGAAAATATATATTTTTGTACTGTGTTAGCCATGGAAAAATTATTAGAAAAATATTAAGATTTGAGAGTCCTCTGTGGCTGATACCTTTTAATGGTTAACTGAAAAGATGGTAACAAGTTGCATGCTTTCGAGACTACTCAGGTCTCTTCATCAGGCATAGTACGACACAAAATCTGAAGAGTCACATATTTATACACAATAGGACACAGAAATAATGCAATAGATGAGACAGGTAACGTAAAGCAGAGCTATTACTGTGGGAGAAAGGTAAACAGTTCTGGCTGTAAATATTGGATTAGTTCATAGATAAGGACTGTGAAAGTTTTATTGTCCAGTGATTGAGGTCTGGTCCAGGGTTATGACGACCCCAAAGCTCTGAGGAGCACATTCCTTAGTTGATGTAGAATGACATGAATCCATGCAACACATTCATTCCTGCTCTGAAGGTGTCAAAGGTCACCATTAGTTTATATTCCCAAATTTTTCTGTCTCCCTGAGATTTGAAATGACCTTTTAATACCAATAATTTCATGTCTGTGATGTTGTGAGCAGGGAAACAAAAATGCTTGGCCACAAGTAGATCTATTTTTTCTTCTTTTATTGTATGGCAATGAGAATCCTTCTCCTAAGTTTTTGCCCTGTTTCCCCTACATACAGACCCCCTGATGGACTTTTGGTGCATATAATTAAGTACACTACATTAGGTGTGATACAGCTGAAAGTACCTGGGATCTTGTAGTTCTGATGTGAGTTGGGTATCTTTATCTTGTCTGTGGTCATTATAAATGGATAGGTTTTACATTTTTTCTGGTAGCAGGGAAAGGTACCTGTAGCTGGTGGAGATGACAGGGAGCTTCTGACATTGATGCTTCTTAAATTTGGGGGCCGCCTGAAACACAGAACTGGAGGGTCTGGAAATATGGATTGTAATTGGGAATCTTTTTGTAGTAATGGTTGTAGTTTCCATGCAGCTCTCCTTAGCATCTCCAGATTTGGATTTTAGGTGACTACAAGAGGCACCCGGATGCTATCTTGTTTAGTTTTGTAATGTAGGAGATGATTCCTTGATATTCTGGTGGCTCTTGTAATCTGGTTCTCTATTGTTCTTGGATGGTACCCCTGATTCAAAAAGATCTTTCTGAGGCCACCAAGGTGTTTGTCTCTATCTATAGGGTTGGAACACAACATCACAGACATGAAATTATTGGTATTAAAAGGTAATTTCAAATCTCAGGGAGACAGAAAAATTTGGGAATATAAACTAATGGTGACCTTTGACACCTTTAGAGCAGGAATGAATGTGTCGCATGAATTTATGTCATTCTACATCAATTAAGTATACAGATGATAAAGGTGCCATTAATCACCGCGCTCCACCATGAAAAAATGTATATATATACCAGAGATGGATAATGTTCCCAGCATTCATTGGAGACTGTAAAAGCTATAAAAGACTACGCATTTCGTGGACGTCCCGTCCACTTCTTCAGGTACATAGCTGCTACTTGTTACAACATGGAAGGTATATGTACACACATGCTAGCACATGGAGTGAAGAAAAAAACTGCCAAAGCAGGAGCGAGAGGGAAAAAAAAAAAGTGGAAGGAAATCTTGGAAAAATATCTAAAATCATAATGCACATGAACATTTGCTCAAACAGAGAAAAGAAGTACAAAGTAATTTAAAATATGTAGAGAATTATTAAAAAATCTTTTCTTTTAAACATAATAAAATATGGGTCTAATATTAATCATGATGAACCATGGAGGGCTAAAACTTAAATACTTGCTCAAGTTGCTGTGTACAGTCACTCTAGGCACATAGCCCGCTACGCTAGGGCTCCTGATTTGTTTTGGTAGCTGAAAAACGGAGCTGTAAGAGTGGTGAGAGGTAACTGGAAGGCTATAATGTGGGTGGTGCTAACAGGATTGTGGGTTTGGGGAGAGGTGGCTATATGTTGGGTATTGAAAAAGAACTGAGGAGATGTAAAAAGTGACTGCTGGAATTCTCAAATTAAAACTTCTGTGATTTTGTTTAACCCCTGCGGTTTAAGGTCTTTAGTTTATAAATCCAGTAGATTTCTTTTAAACATTGCACCCTATTTGGAATGTCAATAGGAATGTGTTCAATAGGTAATACCCTTAATTCCCTAAGGTCCTGTTTGTGATGAAGGACCATATGTCGGGACAGCCCATGTTTAATAAATCCTGTGGTGATATTATGTCTATGTGAATTCAACCTATTATGTAGTGTGTGGGTGGTTCTGCCCACATACTGTTTGGGGCAACTGTACTCGATAACATATATCACATAATAAGTTCCACATGACATGGGATGAGAGATATTGAAATTCTCACTAGTAGCTACAGAAGTGAAATTGTCTATGGAATGCAAAATAGATTCACAGCACTTGCAACCTCTTTTACCACACTTGGTGACCATATTGTCCCTGACTTTTTCATTATTCTTATTAATCAATGTTCCATGTCCACGCAATCTACTGGGGCCCAAGATATTCCTAAGTGTCGGTGCCCTTCTAAAGATTTGAGAGGGTTTTTTTGGTAATGCCTGTTTTAATGTCTGGTCATTTAATGGAATATGCCAGTTTTTTTGAATAATTTCTCTAATTTTCTTGTGTTGTTGATTGTATGTGTGACGCCTCTACTCAGAAAGCCCGTGTTTTACCCTGGGTGTTGGTGGACTCGGTGTCGGGCCCTGCGTTGAAGAGATGGGATGCAGCCGTGGCCCGGGCCCGACCCGTGCTCAGGGCCGTCACATTAGAAAGAGATGGTGTGGGCTATTCCAGGTTAAGTGGCTGATTAACGACTAAGCCACCTGTGGTGTCTGGTGAAGGGCCACCAGCGCCGCTACAGTCCGCTGTGGCCTGGTGTCATGGCGGCTAAAGTTCGCACTGCTCCCCACAGGCGGAGCAAGGCCTCAAGGCAGGCAAGACAGGATGAAGGGGGTAGCAGTAGCGCGGGAGAGAGTACGGGCACCGCGTCGCGTGTTATGGGCCGTAATGAACAGTCCGGAGGCCATAGGGGTGATCTTCCAAAGCTTTACTCACTCAGAGATATTAGCGGGAAGGCGACTCCCTGCTCCTCGCGGAGTCCTGCGGCCACCAGGGACGGGGGTCCGACTACCTCCGAGGAAGTCCAGTGTTCGGTAGCGACCCTGCACCAGAGTGTTCCTGCACTACAGACTTCACCCATTCCCGTCTGTGCGTGTGTAGATAGGCCGGGTCTCCCTCTGAGCTCCTCTCAGGCGTAGGGGTCGGGTGGCAATTCCTCTCCATCCGATGCCCGGTGGGATCCTCAGGGCCTAACTGGGCTTTCCCATCCTGGACATAGAGTACAAGGTCGGGTGTTGGGGGTCGGTACCCCTCTTGCAGCCGGAATCCCTCTGAATAGATCAGGTAGGCGAGGACAGGTGGCGAGCTCCGCTCCGTCTGCATCCTCCCCGGGACCCATTTGCTAGGGAGCCACACTCTAAAGCTCCCGGGCCTTCTTGATCCTGGTCCTCGGCCGGGTTGAGACATTCCTTGTCTGCAACCTACCTCTCGTCCTGTAGATCGGGGTATGAGGGCTGTGTCCCATGCCGGTGCAGGCCCACACAGGATCTGCGCTCCCGGAGGGAAGTCACATTACACACAGTATTTTGACAGCACAGTGACAGCCGACAGACTAGCAAAGGCTAGACCAAAAAGAACCAGCAGAAGACAGGACCAAGATCAAAGATGGCATTCTATTAAATATGAAATCTAAAGTGTCACTATCTAGTTGTTCCTCCACCCACACCCACTAACTGGTTCCTACCACTTTGTGTTCCCCAGTCTCCCTGTAACCAGGGGAGCAGCACATAGTGAATACTAGCTCTCTCTGGTGGAAATGTGGTGTTGGATGCAAAAGGTTACGTCACTACCATCACACTGGACTTACCTCAGAGGAGGAACACCACACTCCATTGGAGAAGTGCAGCATTCCTGTGGCGGTCAAACCCTCAGGGGCGCCACATTCCCCCCTGGTAAAACACAGCATGTCCGCGGGCTGCAAAGGAAGTAACACCCAGGAAATTTTCTTTTTATAATAACAAAACTATCATCCCTTTATGGGAGGCACATTTCTTAAACGTTGCATAACAAGGTATAAAAGTGTAAAAGTACAAAATTATAAAAGTATAAAGCATAAATTAGGACAAGAGACTTTTGACAATGGCAGCAGACTGTTTAGAAGTAGCGACTGTCAGTTCAGTAGCAAGAGGGACCTGCCCTAAACCCTCTACGTGGGCCCTGGGGTGGCTGCAGGGCATGAAGATCCGGAGTTGGACCTCCACAAAAGCCACTCCAGACAGGTTTTGCTTCTGAGGTCTGAGGTAGAAGATAAGGCACGGTTTTGCATAAAACCAATAGGAAGCACCTAAATAGATGCATAACTATATACACATACAGTCCACCGCCTGCCATAGTCTGCAGGGACCAAAGTCTCTGTAATTAGGGAAAAACACAAAAATAGCAGCATAGAACTTAAACTTTAACAACAGCAGCAGCCGGGGGCTGCTTTAGACTTCGGTCTCTCGTCTAGGAAAAGGTTCATTCCTCCGGACGGAGGCTAGCCAGTCACCTGAGGCTGAGGGCGGGGTGGCGTCGCTCCCGGACACTTTGTGGACGTCCAGGGCGTACCACCCACGCTCCCCCTGGTGGCGTGAGAAAGTCACTGTGTCACCCGGGAGGAGGTTCCGACCGGGGTGTCCCATCTTGAGGCGCGGCTCGACGTCCCGCCAGCTGACGAACACATCGTCCTGGAACAGGGGACACCGGATGAGCCCCCACCCCGCCTCATGATGAAAGCGGACAACTTTGCCTTCGTACCGGGGATTGGGATGGGTGGCCTCCTCCTGACGCGCCCGAGTCTTTGCAGCCTTGGTCCTAACCTCGAGGCGCTCGAAGTGCTGCTCCCACCGACGTTGCTCCCTTGCGAGCTGAAAGATCTGGTCGCTGCACCATTGGCTCCTCCTTCGCGCTTCAGATCGGGTCTCCCGAGGGAAGCCCATTAGGTCGCCCCCCTGGTTTTCCCAGGCCCAATCCTCGGCCTCGGGCCAGGTTACTGCCAGTGCAGGTAGTGGGGTGAGGACGGGTTGCTGCGAGTCCTCTACTGATGCGGACCAGACCGGGTTGGAGCCGGTAGCCTCCTCCGCAGCTTCAGGCACATCCGTATCAGGGTTTGGGCGGCATCGCAGGTCCCCACGATGGCTGCCGATTGCAGCTCAGGAGCTAACGCTTGCTCCCAGGTGACCGCGTGGGGAACTATGTACTCCGCCATGAGGTCCAGAATAGTCTCTCTTGGCTCTGCAGCCGGGGCAGGGGTTGCACACTCACCCGCCGCGAGGTCACCCTCGACCTCTGTCACCGAGTTGACTGGTCCTGGAACCTCAGCTCCTTGGCGGCGGTACCGGATACGCAGCAGCATCTCCTCCCGCCACACAGCCGTCGCCGCCTCCTGGGCCTCTTTCTGCCTCCTTACGAGTTCCGGAGCTTCTCAATGGAGAAATTCAATATCTCCCTGGGTCAATACGCTGCCGCCTTGCTCTCTGCCGGGTGAAGGGCCTGAAACGGGTTCAGCAGACGCATGGTCTTGTTCCCCAGAGGCATCCATGTCTGCCTCCGTTGACTGCCAAGCTCCCACTACTATGGCCGCACCTTGCTGCTTTTCTTCTTCCTCCTCTTTCGGGGTGGTTCCTGGGCGGAATGCTGACAGGCCCGCCTTCGTTCAGCCCATCCTGTTTGACGGGCATTACCCCGCTGACAGTCTCTGATGGAAGGGGCAGTCCACATTTTTGGCGCCAAGCGGGAGCCCAGCCCACGATGGGAGGCGTTCAAAGACAGTATTTTTACAGCGTTATGGCGCCTGTCCTTCTTGGGTGGGCGCCATTTTAAGTGTAAAACAACAGTTCAAGGTGTAAGGCACACAGTACCCGATAGCAATGGGCACTCTTCTCCGTTGCTGCGGGCCCGATACCCTGCCGACTACGCCAGGTTGTGACGCCTCTACTCAGAAAGCCCGTGTTTTACCCTGGGTGTTGGGGGACTTGGTGTCGGGCCCTGCGTTGAAGAGATGGGATGCAGCTGTGGCCCGGGCCCGACCCGTGCTCAGGGCCGTCACATTAGAAAGAGATGGTGCGGGCTATTCCGGGTTGAGTGGCTGATTAACGACTACGCCACCTGTGGTGTCTGGTGAAGGGCCACCAGCGCCGCTACAGTCCGCTGAAGCCTGGTGTCATGGCGGCTAAAGTTCGCACTGCTCCCCACAGGCGGAGCAAGGCCTCAGGGCAGGCAAGACAGGATGAAGGGGGTAGCAGTAGCGCGGGAGAGAGTACGGGCACCGCGTCGCGTGGTATGGCGCGTAATGAACAGTCCGGAGGCCATAGGGGTGAACTTCCAAAGCTTTACTCACTCAGAGATATTAGCGGGAAGGCGACTCCCTGCTCCTCGCGGAGTCCTGCGGCCACCAGAGACGGGGGTCCGACTACCTCCGAGGAAGTCCAGTGTTCGGTAGCGACCCTGCACCAGAGTGTTCCTGCACTACAGACTTCACCCATTCCCGTCTGTGTGTGTGTAGATAGGCCGGGTCTCCCTCTGAGCTCCTCTCAGGTGTAGGGGTCGGGTGGCAATTCCTCTCCATACGACGCCCGGTGGGATCCTCAGGGCCTAACTGGGCTTTCCCGTCCTGGACATAGAGTACAAGGTCGGGTGTCGGGGGCCGGTACCCCTCTTACAGCCGGAATCCCTCTGAATAGATCAGGTAGGCGAGGACAGGTGGCGAGCTCCGCTCCGTCTGCATCCTCCCCGGGACCCATTTGCTAAGGAGCCACACTCTAAAGCTCCCGGGCCTTCTTGATCCTGGTCCTCGGCCGGGTTGAGACATTCCTTGTCTGCAACCTACCTCTCGTCCCATAGATCGGGGTATGAGGGCTGTGTCCCATGCCGGTGCAAGCCCATACAGGATCTGCACTCCCGGAGGGAAGTCACATTACACACAGTATTTTGACAGCACAGTGACAGCCGACAGACTAGCAAAGGCTAGACCAAAAAGAACCAGCAGAAGACAGGACCAAGATCAAAGATGGCATTCTATTAAATATGAAATCTAAAGTGTCACTATCTAGTTGTTCCTCCACCCACACCCACTAACTGGTTCCTACCACTTTGTGTTCCCCAGTCTCCCTGTAACCAGGGGAGCAGCACCTAGTGCATACTAGCTCCCTCTGGTGGAAATGTGGTGTTGGATGCAAAAGGTTAGGTCACTACCATCACACTGGCCTTACCTCAGAGGAGGAACACCACACTCCATTGGAGAAGTGCAGCATTCCTGTGGCGGTCGAACCCTCAGGGGCGCCACATATGTAGTAATGAATTTCTGTTCATGTTCAAAACCCACATCTTTTTTGTGTGTTGAACCCATAAGAAATGAGCCCTGGTCATATCTTTCTTTGACCTGTTTGCAAGATTCTACAACCAATGTCTCAGGATATTTCTGTTGGAACCTTTTTTTGAGAATCTCTGACTGTTTGTCTTATTCGATTTCTGTTGAGCAGCTCCTACGAAGTCTTTGAAACTGATAGCGGGGAATATTGGTGAGCCATTTTCTGTAGTGACCAATAGTGAAATGAATATAGCTATTAGTGTCCACTGATTTGAAGAAAGTTTTGCTAAGTATCCTGTCTTCCTCTACATATAAAATGAGATTTAAAAAAATTAATCGTGAGTTCATTACTGTCCTGATTGAAAGAGATGCCCCAATTATTTGTACTGAGGAAATTAAAGAACATGGTGGGATCAGTGATGTTCCTGTTAATGATGAAGATCAGATCGTCTATGTATCTTCTATAAAATACAACCCCCTTATGGAAGTCTCCCTGGTAAATAAACACTTTCTCAAATAATCCCATGAATTTAGAGCCCATTGCTACTCCCTTAATTTGATGGTAGGTCTTATCTAGAAAGGTAAAAAAATTGTTTTTTAGGATGAAAGATAAACCTGCTATATTAAAAGATCTCTGGTTGGAAGACAGCCGTATGTCTCTGGAAATTACATACTCTATGCATAATAGACCAACATCAACATCAATATTGGTATATAAAGAGTTAACATCTAAGCTAAGGAAAGTGTATGATTTTTTCCATTTGATGTCATAGGTTAATCTAAGAAGATGGCTGGAGTCTTGCAGGTAACTCTTTACATTTTTGACAGGTGGTTGTAGTAGTATATCAAAGTATTCAGCCAGATTTGATGTAAGGGAGCCTATCCCCGATATAATCGGTCTCCCTGGAGGTTTTTTTTCATCCTTATGAATTTTGGGAAGATGATAAAAGAAGGGCATACAAGGACTTTGGACAGTCAAGAACTTTCTTTCGTTGTCATTTAATATATTCTCATCTACTGCTTTAGATATCAGTTTCTTATATATAGGGATCATTTTCAAAATGGGATTATACAAAATCTCTTTGTAATAGTTATCATCACTCAATATCTGGAGTCCTTCTTTTGTATACAGATCATAATCCTGTATAACTATACCACCCCCCTTGTCCGCTGATCTGAGGACTATGTCCCTATTATTTCAAAGATTATTAAGTGCTAACTTCTCTTGTCGGTTTAGGTTATTATCTCTGTATGAGATTGGAGTCCTCATAACCTCCTTGAAATCTTGGAGAGTGATGTCGCAAAAAGTATCTATCTGGTGGCTTTTACTCTCCACAGGATAGAAGTTGGATTTTTTTCTTAATTTAGTGTGTAATGTTGTGTCATAAGGATTGACTGCTATACTATCATTATTCATCTCCTCCTGATGTTTATCCGGTTTAACCATGAAGTGCCTTTTAATGGTTAATTTCCTAATAAAAGATTGCAAGTCCAAAAAAATATCAAATTCCTTTGGCTTGTATGTGGGACAGAAAGATAAGCGCTTGGATAATAGGTTTTGCTCATCTTTACTCAAATTATAGCAAGATAGATTGTATATATTGGATTTCTCTTGTAACCTATTGTTTTTTCTCTTTTGTTGCTCTTTTTGTTTTTGATTCCTCCTTTAGTACCTCTGAAGGATTTTTTCTTTTTCCTAGTCTGTGAAAGAACCGATCTATCGTCTCTTGTCCCAGGGAAATGGCCTGGGGTAAAAAATTAGTGACACAGATGGACTTCTCGATCCCCGTGTTATCAACTACTACCCTCTGATTGATTCTAGGGCTGACAAAATCCGTAGCAAAATTCATTACCGTCTCCATGTTTTTTGATATAGACAATGTAACGGACACAGGGGTTCAATGAAGTGAGAGATTCAATAAATCCGGAATATCTGAGGGCATATGATTTTGGGATATATCATTATTAACCAGCGTGAGAGATCTTCTCCTCTCCTCATGTATCTGATTGATCTGTTGTTTTATATCCTCTAAATTCTTTTTAGCTTTGGCCAGCGTTTGATAAGCTATGAGAGAATTTAGGGATTTAAGTGGACTCTTGTCAGTGATAGGAGGTATTAAGGTTGATAAAGAGACAGGAACGGGGCTTATTACCTTAGGGAAACCCATTTCCCCAATAGGTATTGCACAGGAGGGTGAATTAGCCTGTGTAGGCATTACCAGCTTTTTAGGAACTGCACTACCCATAGTATTACAGGTGGGAGACATGATAGAGACCAGACTCTTAATACTGCTATTGCTCTGTGGAGAGTTAACAGTAGTAGATATGCGCATATTAATTACATCCTTCTGTCCGTCTTTCGTTCTATTGTTAGTATTTGACAACGTGAGTTGTTTTTTGCTATGTGTGAATACAGGTGTGCGGTTGTAAGTCTTATTGTGCTATTGTTCTTATTCTTATGGTAATAACTATTAGAGAACATCCTTCCTTTGTGGGGAGGAGGATAGGAACCCACTGTTCTCAAAGGATCAGATGACTGATCACTGGATATGACCGACGTTTTAGTACGTGAGGTAGTAATAGTTAGTCCTTTGTAATCATCCCTATCTCTCTGTAGTTTTTTTGCCTTTTTGATGATAATTTCATGCACATTCTGTAAAATACTTGTTGCAATATTGCTATCAATCTTTCCAAACACAGGATGGGTTTCAAATGGTAATAGGTTTTTAGCGATATCAAATATTCTATTAGTAATTGTTAGACATATTTCTGACCTTTTTGTATGTATGTGTAGCACCCTGAGGATTCGGCTGCTACAGGGGTATTACACCTCAAGCCAGAGGTGTGGTATTCCACTCCCGGGTAAGGATGGAGTGTGGAACTGAGCTTAGTAGGCTGCATGCACTACATACATCCCATTTCCGGGGGACAGAACAACGGTACTCCCACCAATATATGTGCAGGTACGACAGCGTCTGTCCCTGGCTGGAGTGGGAGGGGGGTGGAACATCCCAGTAGTGTAGGGGCAGATAGGGGGAGTAGTCTGGGTAAAGCTAGGAGCCCATTGGGTGCTGGTCACCTGGGTTCACACATAGAGGGAGTATATAAGGTGGGCACCATCTTAGGACAGGGTCTGTGGTCAGAGAGCCTGAGGAGAAGCAGAGCAGAGGAGCTCAGCCAGGAGGGCTGACAGGGAGCTGTGGCTCCGGCTGGGCCCAGCTCCAGAGCAAGGCCTGCAGAGAGAGGAGTAAGAAGGACCCAGAGAGAAAGACAGAGGGAACCCCAAGAACCCAGAAACAGACCAGAAAGGGTGAAGGGTTGGCGAACACGGGTACCGGAACCCGAACTGGTGGAGGCCACTTATCCTCAGCCAGGAACCGGAGGTTGTGGTCAAGATTTGCCACGACCCTCACCAAATCCACCAGAAAGGCGCACCAAGCATAGGGTCAGGGAGCCCAGAGGAGGTTTGACCACCAAGAGACCCGAGGGAGCCGGCCAAAGGTGGATCCCTGGTGGGAACGGCCAGGAGAAAGAGAGGGAGAAGGGAGCTCAGGACCACGCTCCAGAACTGCCTGGGGGTTAGCAGAGTCCAGGACCTGGTGGACGCAGCACGGCTCGGGTGGTCACTCAAGGCCAGAGTGACTGAGAGAACACTTGTGAGTAAAACCCCTGAAACTGCATCTCCTGACTCTGACTCTTCTTACTGCACCGTCACAACCCCTATCATCTTCATCTGCTGCCCTGAGGCCATACCCCTCCCGTTGGGGGTTATAACATCATCGCTGCAACCATACCACCGGCCTCAGCGGACTGTTCTGCAGCGGCGGCTTCAAAGCCGCACTCAACGGGTGGCGTAGTCGACACATATTCTAACATCTACTGCCATAGACTGCCGCTTAGTTTGACACCCTGGGCACGGACCGGGTCACCGCCACAAGGACTACTACCCCTATCCAGATCCGGCTCCGGGTAATCCCTCGAACATGGCCCAGGGGGCGCGTCAACTTTGGCGTAGTCGGCAGGATTACGTGCCTGCAACCACCGGGTACTGCGTGCCTGAAGAAAAGTTCGCATTTACCTCAAAAAGAAGTCTCCCGCCGGTTCCGGAGGGTCCCCGCCATCGGACGCCATCTCGGATCGGTTTTCGCCATTTGCCCGTCATCTGCAGTCTTTTCCCGCCATCTGCAGTGTTTCCCGCCACTGGGAAGCGATTCCCGCCATCTAAGAAGATTTCCCGCCCTGGCAGAGCGGACGCCATTATGGGCGTGCCAGAGGGTGGCAAGAGACCACCTCCCATCGTGGGCCAGGTCGAAGAATGGCGCCAAAAGCGGAGACCGCCCCCACCAGCAGAGACTGCAATGATTGAGATGTCCATCAGTGTGAGAGAACTGCCCCTGGAGCTGACAATCACCAAGTTGCCCCGGAACCACCCTGAATGGGGGCGGAGAGAGAACAAAAGAGAGAAGATGGGAGCAGCTTGGAGGAGTCTAGAGAGAACACACCCGGAGATGGAGGGAGAGTCAGGCAGCACTGACCCTGTGGTCAGGAGCCTGTTGCAGGCCGCCACTCCAGAAGGCCTGCTGGAGATTCTGGCGCAGCTCCCCGGAGATCGGGAGCGTGCACAGACCGCGCTGGAGGGCCTCGCACGGAAGATGGCCCGGGTACAGCAGGAAGCGCTGGCGGAGTGGAGCAAGGAGATGGCCCAGCAGGCTGGAACCCGCCAGCGAAGCACGCCACCCACGACAAGGAGCATGTCCGCCTCTGAGGAAGGTGCAGGAGGGACGACGGCCGGAGACGACGCCGCGGAGGGAGTTGAAGGAAAGGGAGCAGGTAATGGGGACGACAACACCCCGTGCCCGAGGGTCGCAAGCCTGCCCCAGCTCCCCGTCGCAGAGCCCGAGACCCCACTCACCACTCACGTTGCTGCATCGTCACCGCTCCGAGCTAGGCCTCAAGCGGCAGGAGCCGCGGCCACGCCCCCTGCTACGTCATGCGCCTCGACTCAGAGCGCGGCCAAGCAAGAAGCGCCCCCGGCCTGGTCGCAAGGCCAAGTACCCCCGGGCGCCGCCGTCTTCACAGCGCCCTCTACCTCCATCATGCCACCGGTCTGGTCGCAAGGCCTGGTAGACCCGGGCGCCGCAGCCTTTAAAGCGCCCTTTGTATTCAGACTACCTTCGGCCTGGACGCAAGGCCAGGAGCCCCTGGGCGCCGCAAACACCACAGCGCCCTCTGCCTCCACAGCACCCCGTCTGGGCGAAGACCGCTCTGCACAAAACACCACCCAGGACGGGCTGCTCTTCGTGTGGCCACCTGAATATATTCATCCTCGATTCCGGAGGGAACGGCCTCTGGATGAGCCTCTAATTCCGGCTCCTGCGCCCGCCAAACTCGATCCGCTTCCGTTGGAGGACGCCCAATTTGAGTGGGACCCTACCGGTGAGGACCTGATGGGATTCACCGAGGAGACCCGGGCAGCCGCAGCCCAGCGTACGGAGTGCTGCCGGCAACAATTGGAGGTTTTTGCTAAGGAGCGACGAGAGAGGCGGGTCCGCGAGGAGCGGCTCCAAGTCCAGAGCGCCGAGCAAAAGCGCCGGGCCCGCAGAAACCCCCGTACTGCCCACGGTCCCCGTGCCAGCGGGACTGTAATAAAATTCCAAATGGAGCACGGGTGGGGTTTTATACGGGACCACAGAACCCCCGGCGACGTCTTTGTCACCCGCAGAGACGTAGAAAGCCATCTGCCGGAGGGACACAGAGGTCGTGACCTTTACCTGGGAGATGAGGTCACCTTCACCCGGCACCAGTGTGCCAAAGGACCCTATGCCCTTCATGTACATCGCCTGACTGAGGAGGAGCTGCGGTGTGAGGAGGAACAAGAGGACCCGGACGGGTCTGAAGATTACCCTCAGGCAGGAGCAGGAGGACGTCGCCACTGATGTACAGTAGGAGCACTGTAAATAGTTACCCGTGAAGGTACAATAACTGTTGCCAGTAAGATATAGTCCCCGTTGGGACCAGTGAACTGTTCCAGTGTGTCCCATCTCCCCACAGGCTGAGGACTGTGAGCAGCCATCCCTTTTCCCCACTGGCCGAGGACTGAGAGCGGCCATATCCCTTGTAAATAGCTGCGCTTCTTAAAGCGCCCCCTACTGGTTTTATAGGAAACTGTTTTTTCTACCAGAGACTGTGGCACTTACCTGGTCACAATTTGCACAAGTGGCCAGAGGTCAAAAATGTTTTATATGAAAAGTTTTATTATGATGAAAGAGTTAATATTATTTTATGATGTGTCCATAACATTTTAAAAGAGAAGTACCTCCCATAAAGGGATGATTGAAGGTTACTGTTTATATATTTTATATGTAGTGCACTTTAAAAAGCTTGTATGTTTTATGTTTTTGCTCTTTTACAGCCCGAGGACGTGCTGTGATTTACCAGGGGGGAATGTAGCACCCTGAGGATTCGGCTGCTACAGGGGTATTACACCTCAAGCCAGAGGTGTGGTATTCCACTCCCGGGTAAGGATGGAGTGTGGAACTGAGCTTAGTAGGCTGCATGCACTACATACATCCCATTTCCGGGGGACAGAACAACGGTACTCCCACCAGTATATGTGCAGGTATGACAGCGTCTGTCCCTGGCTGCAGTGGGAGGGGGGTGGAACATCCCAGTAGTGTAGGGGCAGATAGGGGGAGTAGTCTGGGTAAAGCTAGGAGCCCATTGGGTGCTGGTCACCTGGGTTCACACATAGAGGGAGTATATAAGGTGGGCACCATCTTAGGACAGGGTCTGTGGTCAGAGAGCCTGAGGAGAAGCAGAGCAGAGGAGCTCAGCCAGGAGGGCTGACAGGGAGCTGTGGCTCCGGCTGGGCCCAGCTCCAGAGCAAGGCCTGCAGAGAGAGGAGTAAGAAGGACCCAGAGAGAAAGACAGAGGGAACCCCAAGAACCCAGAAACAGACCAGAAAGGGTGAAGGGTTGGCGAACACGGGTACCGGAACCCGAACTGGTGGAGGCCACTTATCCTCAGCCAGGAACCGGAGGTCGTGGTCAAGATTTGCCACGACCCTCACCAAATCCACCAGAAAGGCACACCAAGCATAGGGTCAGGGAGCCCAGAGGAGGTTTGACCACCAAGAGACCCGAGGGAGCCGGCCAAAGGTGGATCCCTGGTGGGAACGGCCAGGAGAAAGAGAGGGAGAAGGGAGCTCAGGACCACGCTCCAGAACTGCCTGGGGGTTAGCCGAGTCCAGGACCTGGTGGACGCAGCACGGCTCGGGTGGTCACTCAAGGCCAGAGTGACTGAGAGAACACTTGTGAGTAAAACCCCTGAAACTGCATCTCCTGACTCTGACTCTTCTTACTGCACCGTCACAACCCCTATCATCTTCATCTGCTGCCCTGAGGCCATACCCCTCCCGTTGGGGGTTATAACATCATCGCTGCACCCATACCACCGGCCTCAGCGGACTGTTCTGCAGCGGCGGCTTCAAAGCCGCACTCAACGGGTGGCGTAGTCGACACATATTCTAACATCTACTGCCATAGACTGCCGCTTAGTTTGACACCCTGGGCACGGACCGGGTCACCGCCACAAGGACTACTACCCCTATCCAGATCCGGCTCCGGGTAATCCCTTGAACATGGCCCAGGGGGCGCGTCATATGCTTTTTAGCAGATTGTGCATGCACGTGTCCAAAATAGTAGTCCATTCCTTATTAAATGGTTTGTCCTCAGGGAATGGTGAGGGAATTGTTATTCTCAAACCCCGAGGACATAGTTTCTCCTCCATATAAATCCTTAGAAAACGAATGTCCAGGTCGAGACGTAGCTCATCTTTAAGTGATTCCTCAAATTCATTAAATAAACTCTTCATCGTGTTGGTGTCCTCTTCATTGAAGTCCATTGAATTTAAGGTGAAAGATTCATCAGAGTATAGGATAGTGATTCCTATGGCTTATTTAATAAGCCGTTCTCTGGTTGACATGCGTCTGTTAAAATATTCCATGTTAACGGTATGGATTTGCTAATGCTGCTCCCAAATTAACCAAAGTGCGCTGCTGTCCCAAGCTCAGTTGGCAATAACTCAAATAAGTAAAGAAAGGAGCGCAAGTAGCGCTGTTATCCAATAGACAACAGTAAAGATAAAAGGGAAATTGCTCACCTTTGTGGATTGTGAAATGCACAACTCATGAGAAAGTATATGCTGAGGTGCTGCAGCAGGCACAGGTCCCTTGGGATCTTCGAGTAGTCTAGTATACAGATGATAAAGGTGCCATTAATCAGCGCGCTCCTCCATGAAAAAATGTATATATATGCCAGAGATGGATAATGTTCCCAGTATATATTGGAGACTGTAAAAGCTATAAAAGACTATGTGCTTCGTTGACATCCCGTCCACTTCTTCAGGTACATAGCTGCTACTTGTTGCAACATGGAAGGTATATATACACACATGCTAGCACATGGAGTGAAGAAAAAAACTGCCAAAGCACCCCTTGGCGCCAAAAAGAGGGAAAAAAAAAAAGGTGCGAGAGAGAGAGAAAAAAAAGGGGAAGGAAATCTTGGAAACGCATCTAAAATCATAATGCACATGAACATTTGCTCAAAAGGAGAAGAGAAGTACAAAGTAATTTAAAATATTTAGAGATGAATTAAAAAACTCTTTTCTTTTAAACATAATAAAATATGGGTCTAATATTAATCATGATGAACCATTGAGGGCTAGAACTTAAATACTTGCTCAAGTTGCTGTGTGCAGTCACTCTAGGCACATAGCCCACTATGCTAGGGCTCTTGATTTGTTTTGTCAGCTGAAAAACGGAGCTGTAAGAGTGGTGAGAGGTAACTGGAAGGCTATAATGTGGGTGGTGCTAACAGGAGTGTGGGTTTGGGGAGAGGTGGCTATATGTTGGGTATTGAAAAAGAACTGGGGAGATGTAAAAAGTGACTGCTGGAATTCTCAAAGAAAAACTTCTGTGATTTCGTTTAACCCCTGCGGTTTAAGGGTCTGCTGGAATTCTCACAGAGGTGAGCAATTTCCCTTTTATCTTTACTGCTGTCTATTGGATAACAGCGCTATTTGCGCTCCTTTCTTTGCTTTCTTTACTTACATCAACTAAGGAATGAGCTCCTCAGAGCTTTGGGGTCATCATAACACTGGAAATCTCAATCATTAGACAGTAAAATTTTCACAGTCCTTATCTATGAACCAATATTAACAGCCAGAACTGTTTACCTTTCTCCCACAGTAATAGCTCTGCTTTACATTACCTGTCTCATCTATTGCATTATTTCTGTGTCCTATTGTGTATGAATATGTAACTCTTCAGATTTTGTGTCATACTATGCCTGATGAAAAGACCTGAGTAGTCTCGAAAGCTTGCAACTTGTTACCATCTTTTCAGTTAACCATTAAAAGGTATCAGCCACTGAGGACTCTCAAATCTTAATGTTTACATCAAGAATTTGTTGAAATTTCTTTGAATGGGGGGGCGTGGCTTGGCTATGGAGGAGTGAAGTCGCATGGTTGTCTGCTCCCGTCCCTAGACCAGCTTCAGGGCATACCTATCACTTCAAATCAGGCCAAAACACTGCCAATGCCGGCAAAAAAGAAGAAGAATATAATGCAGACCAGTGTGAGTACTCAGAGGGCCCCTCCAGCAAATATTACCCGCTACCTAACAAATTGCAACATCTGCCTCTCCTGCAAGAGTGGGATCTAAGATGGCGTCGGCTGTCCCTGCCCAGCGCTCCTCATCTCCTGCATCGGAGGTCCAAAGCTCCTGGGGTAAATGCTCCCCTACATCAACATTAGCAGAGCGGACGATACCTTCATCGGCGGAGGAAGTGAACCTGGCTTCCCGGACTTGGGGAGACGCGGGAAGCCTCGTTGCACCTGCGGGGGATCTCCCTCTGTCCAAGATGGCGGATCCCGGCTTTGCGCCTTCGGAGCTCAGGTGCGTGGTAGAGGATCACTTGGTGCACCGGCCCCTGGACACACCAGATTGGGCAGTACTTATCTCTGCTGTGGGTCCAGTCCTGCAGAGGCCCCAGTCACACACTGATGCCCGGAGTTCCCCTGAGAGAGGCTCCTTCTCTGCATTATTACATTCTTCTTCCCCTGGCAGCTCAGAGGAGAGCCAACAGGATGACTCATTACAATGTGAGGCAGTGTGGAGAGACCTCAGAGATCGAATACGAGCTATTCCAACCAGAGGGACATGGAGAATTATATGTCTAGACTGGAGTCCTCTTACAGGGCTGAAGCAACTTCCATTAGAGGGGACATGCAAGAGTTAACAGAAAAAGTGTCTGCTGCTGAATCACAAACAGCATCCATCACTCAACAAGTAAATTCTCATGAACAAACTTTGTCTTCTCACTCATACCACTGTCGCACCCCTCCAGTCCATCCTCAACTCTGCTGCACGACTCGATCATCTCTCGCCTCGCTACTCCTCTGCTAAGCCCCTTTGCAAATCGCTTCATTGGCTCCCATTCCCCCAGCGTATCCAGTTCAAACTACTAACACTGACCTACAAAGCCATCCACAACCTCTCTCCTCCGTACATCTCTGAACTAATCTCCCGCTATATTCCTTCACGTAACCTCCGTTCTTCCCAAGACCTCCTTCTCTTCTCCACACTTATTCGTTCCTCACGCAATCGCCTCCAAGATTTCTCCCGAATATCCCCCATCCTATGGAATTCTGTGCCTCAACACGTCCGATTATCCACCACACCTGGATCCTTCAGACGGAACCTGAAAACCCATCTCTTCAAACAAGCTTACAGCCTGCCATGAACTTGATTGCTGCCACCTCAACCAACAACACAGGAACTACTGCAACCCCTCAACCTACTGTCTCCGCCCCTTTCCTGTAGAATGTAAGCCCGCAAGGGCAGGGTCCTCTTCCCTCCGTACCAGTCTATCATTGTTAGTTTGTTTACTGTAAGTGATATCTGTATTTGGTATGTAACCCTTCTTATGTACAGCGTCATGGAATCAATGGCGCTATATAAATTGTTAATAATAATAATACTAACTGGAATACCTAACAGATTTGATAGATGATATTGAAAACAGAAGAAGGCGCAACAATATTAGGATTAGAGGACTTCCAGAGACAACTGAACACCATGAACTGGATGAGACACTGCGTCATTTGTTTAACTCTATCTTGGGTCTGCCCTTAGAGAATGAGTTGGAGCTAGATAGGGCTTATAGATCCTTGGGCCCCAGATCCTCTGATGCGACAAAACCTCATGATGTGACTCTATTTTATATCAAGAATATCCTATACAACTCATGTCTGATCTGTCGCGCCACACTCTACAGAAGAGGAAGGCATTAAAGATTCTATTAGAGGTTCTGAGACAGCAGAGCATTCAATACTCTTGGGGCTTCCCTTTCTGTCTACAGGTCCGCCATTCAGGGGCTTTACATGTGATACATTGCCCTGGAGACATTCAGGCTTTTATTACAGGTTTGAGGATTCCCCACGTATCTATACCAACAGAGGATTGGCCGAGTCTCCTGGGAGGCCCCAAGTCGGATCTCAATCCACGACCATAAAGAGCGACAAGAAACAAATCCAGAGAAGAATTCAGGAGAGGGAACAATGGAAAATATATCCCTCACTCCCCAGATTGAATCATCTATTACAAATGCATCCTGTGGTCAATACGCTAGCCTTCAGCGCTATTCAATCTTGTGAAACATATTAGAGTGTTATGTTCCTCTAAAATGTTTTCAGCAATGAGTAGAGTTGATATTACGAATAATTCATTTATATGACTGGCTCTCAATAATAAGATTTGATTATATTATGTCAATAATATTCCGTTCTTGGACAGTATGGATATTATTCCATAAGGATATGTGATATACTAATTCGACGTTTAATATAATGATAAGTAGATGCTAATCTTTGACAGCTTTTGGCTGCTTTTCTATCATAGGTTTTAAGACAAAATGGTATGGCCTGATGTCTGGTTTGGGGGGGGCTCCCCAGTAGAAAGCCCATCCTCCCAGGGGGGTTTACACTCTGCTGTGCAGGTATAAAATATACATATTTCCCCTCATCAGATTGTTTTTCTTTCATTTTGTTATATATTTTATATATCCCGTAATTTCTTCTTAGTTTTCTGTGCATTTCCGTTTCCCATCTTGCCCCACTCCTTTCGTCCCCCTTGGTAATCATGTCCTCTGTTAAAGTAGGCTCACTGAATGTAAGAGGCTTTAATGTCCCACAGAAACGTTCACAAATTTTGTACTCTATGCACAAACAAAGGGTCCAGGTTCTTATGTTACAGGAAATGCACTTTAAAACTGGGCATATGCCTGTTTTTGGAGATAGGTATTACTCTCGGTGGTTCCACAGCACTAATCCGGATTCACGCTCTAAGGGTGTATCCATAGCCATACACAAGTCGTTGGCCTATACTCTCATAGATTCTCTCATTGATGATCAAGGCAGATATGTGTTCCTCAAACTCAAAATAGCAGAATCAACATATACAATAGCAAACTGGTACCTCCCTAGCAAAGATCAGATCTGCACATGTAGGTCCTTTTTAACGTCCCTCTCTGATTTTTCAGAAGGAGTTCTGATTGCAGGTGGAGATTTCAACTTCACATGGAATCCCCCATTAGACTCCTCCTCAGGAAGGGGTGTTGTCCCTCTGAGACAGCTTCGTTCATTGAAATGGGTCATCCATGCCCTCAGGTTGACAGATGTTTGCTGCATTTTAAATCCTCATGGTAAGGATTATACATATTTTTCTCCTACCTATGGCTCATATAGTCGCATTGATTTCTTCCTGTTGAGTCATCACGCTCTCTCTTGGAACCCATCTGCTACAATAGGTGACATATTGTGGTCTGACCATGCCCCAATCTTCCTATCTATTTCCATTCCCTCCTACGGTGTCCATTTTAGGACATGATCAGATATCAAAATCAAACATAAGAATGATGTCAGTTTGAGGCTAAATACCGTCTGATTTTGATAAGTGATTCTGACAAGTGATTTTGACGAGTGATTTTGATGAGTGATTCTGATGAGTGATTCTGACAAGTGATTTTGACAAATGATTTGACAAGTGATTTTGACAAGTGATTCTGCCAAGTGATTTTGACAAATGATTTTGACAAGTGATTTTGACAAGTGATTTTGACGAGTGATTCTGACGAGTGATGCTTGTGTCGCATACCGTGGTGAAGTTTTGCGCCAATTGCCGCTGTTTCCCGCCATTGTCCGCCATTTCCGGGTCGCCGCGCGGGAAGAAGAGGGGCGTAACCGCTGGAAGTGCGCGAAGCCCAAGCCCCGCCTCACGCACTGACGCAGCGCCAGGTCCTGGAAGGAGCCCCAGCGAGCGCTGACGTCAGACGCATGCAACGCCAGGTCCTAAAAGGAGACCATCGCCTGTGGAACTGCGTCCTACGGAAGCAAAGTGAAAGAAGGTAGGCCAAGGTTCACTAGGGGGGAGGAAGACGCCCAATATGGAGGGAACTTCAGCCGCAGGCGCGGCCGCTGCCACCGTAATGCCATTCTCCATGCCATATATACCGGGGGCGACATGGTTGCCCCAGTACTCAGGAGAGTCGCACACCCTGAGTGACTTTAAAGAAAGACTGCACAGCTTATTTAAAGTGTAACCCCTGTCTGAGGAGCAGAAAGTGAGCATTCTCATAGGCCAGTTGATTGCTGCAGCCCAGAGAGAAGTGAAGTCCTGGTCAGCCAAAGGGACTGTGAAGGAAATGCTGGCCCGATTAAAGGACACCTTTGACACCCGCACTACAGCTGAGATAAAAATGAAGTTTTACGGGTGCAAGCAAAGGGTGCAGGACAGTGCGCGTGACTATGCTTTAAATCTGCAGGAGGCGCTGCAGGCCATCAAACAAGTAGACCCCGACAGTGTGCGAGATGAGAAGAAATTGCTAACTGAGCAGTTTATTGAGGGGCTCCTGTCCAGCGCTCACCGGACACAACTGCGCATAATGGCTCTGCAAAACCCTGATCTGGACTTTGCACAATTTAAAGACAGAGCCATCCGGGTGCTGCGAGAGTCAACACCAGGTGGCGCTACATCCCACCGGCGCCCAGCTATCACATACCACCAGGAGGTGGCATCCTTTTCCCCAGAACCTGTAGGGGCTGATGCACAGACTCTAGACAATGCCCCGTCTACAGACCTGCACCTTCAGTTCCAAGAGCTGACTAAAAGTGTAGCTGCACTAGCCAAAACGGTGCAGTCCATGCAAGTGTCCCCCAAGGAGAAGATCCAGCTGGCTTCCAGTCCGGAGGACGTCCCGTGGCGACGACAGAGGATTCCACCAATCAGAGGGAGGAACAGCAACCGCTACGACCAGGACAGACAACCCATCTGCCGCCGCTGTCACAAGACAGGACACTATGCAAGATATTGCAATAATTTAAACGAGCAAAACCTTGGGCAGAGGACCAACCCCCAGGAGAAAGACCACCAGGCCCACAAAGCTGGCGAGATAAGTACGTGGGAGGACGACCGGTCCTACCTATTGTGGTTGATGGCATCCCAATGAGCGCGTTGCTGGACACTGGATCCCAGGTGACCACTATGCCGTACATTCTTTATAAACGATACTGGACTGATTCGGACATTACGCGCCGTCCAGATGACCATCTTAGCATTTATGCCAGCAATGGTCAACCCTTACCACAGGTGGGGCATAAAGAAGTGACCATAAAGTTTGGCAGAGTAGAGTTGCCATCACAAGGAATGATAATTGTTGACATTGATCGCCGAGAAAGTCATCCCATGATAACCTTAGGCACTAATGTCATTGAAAACTGTCTTTCAGAAATTATTGTCTTGTCACAGCAGGTTGCGGAGACTGCCAGTTCCAGTCAGCAGCGGGTTCTGCAGAGAGAAATCAGAGCCCTGATGAGAAGACAACAGGTAGAACCGTCTGGCAGTGTCAAGATGAGTGACCCATTCCCCATTGCCATGCCCCCTAGAAGTGAAATGTTGATATGGTGTCGGGCAGCAATCGGTCTCAGGGGTCGAGATTACCAGGCCCTGGTAGAGCCCGTATACTCTGACAGTAGGCCCACCATTTTGACAGCCAGGGGGGTGGTTGATGTCCGCCATGGGAGAGTGCCAGTCCGCATCCTGAATTGTGGGGAGAAAGAGGTTCATTTGCCCCAATATGCTACCCTTGTCAAATTATTCACCGTCAGTAACAACTCTATAAAGACAGTGGAACCCTTACCTCCATCCAAACCGGCGGAGGATAATGGCTCCAACGGACAGATGGAGGACTGGTGTCAGAAGCTACACGTGGGCACTGACTCCACCCCTCAGCACCAAAAACATGGAGTATACCGGGTGGTCCAGGAGTATACCGGGTGGTCCAGGAGTATGAGCGGGTCTTCAGCAAACACCCACTAGACTTCGGGCAGGTAAAAGGGGTACAACACCATATCCCCACGGGAGATCATCCACCCATTAAAGAGCGGTACCGGCCTGTACCCCCAGATCACTATCAATGTGCCAAAGGGATGTTACGGGAGATGAAGGAGGCTGGGGTGATAAGAGATAGTTGTAGCCCCTGGGCAGCTCCATTAGTCCTCGTCAGGAAAAAGGATGGTACAATGAGAATGTGTGCTGACTACAGGCAAATTAACCGCATTACACATAAGGATGCCTACCCGTTACCCAGAATTGAAGAGTCCGTAGCTGCATTAAGATCTGCTAATTATTTCTCTACTTTGGATCTCACCAGTGGGTATTGGCTGATTCCTGTAGCAGAGGCGGATAAAGAAAAGACCGCATTTACAACACCGATGGGCCTCAGTAAGTTCAACTGTATGCCATTCGGACTCTGCAATGCCCCAGGAGCCTTCCAGCGGTTGATGGAGTGCTGTCTGGGACACAAGAACTTTGAGACAGTCCTGCTGTACCTGGATGACGTCATTGTCTACTCCAAGACCTATGAAGACCACCTGAAGCACCTGGCAGAGGTGTTTGAAGCCCTAGCTGGGTTTGGCCTGAAGGTGAAGCCATCCAAATGCCACCTGTTGAAGCCCAAGGTACAGTACCTAGGTCATGTGGTAAGCGCCGAAGGTGTAGCACCAGACCCTGAAAAGGTCACCGTAATCAAGGACTGGCCAAGACCCTCCACTATCAAGGAAGTGCGGCAGTTCCTCGGGTTGGTAGGCTACTACCGAAGGTTTATCAAAGGCTTCACCAAGATGGCAGCATCCATGCAGGACCTCCTAGTAGGCCAGTCCAGGAAGGCCAAAAACCCGAAGCCTCCGTTCAAATGGGATAAGCCAGAAGACGAATCCTTCACGCGACTGAAGATGGCTCTCACGGGAGACGAAGTTCTGGCCTACCCCAACTATGGCCAACCCTTCATACTCCATACAGACGCGAGCAACGTAGGATTGGGAGCGGTGCTGTCCCAGATACAGCAGGGCAGAGAGAGAGTGATTGCCTATGCCAGCAGGAAGCTCCGGCCCACGGAAAGGAACCCCGATAACTACAGTTCCTTCAAGTTGGAGTTTCTCGCCGTAGTCTGGGCTGTGACAGAGCGCTTCAAGCACTATCTTGCCTCCTCCAAATTTACGGTCTTCACGGACAATAACCCGCTGACGCACCTGCAGATTGCGAAGCTTGGTGCCCTGGAACAACGATGGATGGCCCGACTATCTAACTACGAGTTCACCATCAAGTATCGGGCTGGGCACAAAAATGCAAATGCTGATGTGCTGTCCAGGATGCCCAACTTGCCAGATGGGGGAGAAGACCCGGAAGAGCTGGAGGAGATCGAGATCCCCACTTTCCACCGTCATGGGGTGACCCAGTGCTCCCATTGTGTAAAGAACAGGTGCTCCGCCAACAAAGAGGCCACGTTCAATCCATTGCCCCATCATGGATGGGCAGAGACGCAAGATAGTGACCCGGCTGTCCGCCTAGTTAAGGAGTTGCTGACACAAGCTGACTCGCACCCTGATCCAGATGCTCCAGAGGAGACCAAACAGCTGTGGAAGGAAAAGGGCAAGCTGTTCATCTACGAAGGGAAGCTGAGTCGACGAAGTATCAACTCTCGGACTCATGAACTGGTCTGGCAGGTGGTAGTCCCGATGCGAGATGCGTCAATGGTCTTAGAAGCGTACCACGATGGAGCAGGACACTTCAGATGGAAGAAGTTGGAAGTCCTGGTTACGTGAGCGGTTCTACTGGGCTGGCATGAGGAAAGCAATCAAGAGATGGTGTCGAGAATGCGGACCATGCAACCTGAGGCGAAAAGACCGTGACAGCCAGAGGGCTCCCCTGCAGCCCATCATCACCAAACAGCCACTTGAACGGGTAGCCTTGGACCACATGAAGCTAGCCCCAAGCAGGTCAGGCTATGTCTACACCCTCACCATCATTGACCACTACTCCCGGTTACTGGTAGTAGTGCCAGTGAAAGACCAGACGGCTCAGACGGCAGCCAAAGCTTTCCAACAGCACTTCTGTCGTCCGCATGGTTACCCTGACTGTGTGCTTACTGACCAAGGTCCAGCCTTCGAAGCTCAAGTGTTCCAAGAATTCTGCAACCTGTACGGCTGCAAGAAAATCAGGACAACGCCGTATCACCCCCAAACCAACGGGTTGAGTGAGAAGATGAACCAGGTGGTGATAGACCTGTTGAAAACGTTGCCCCTTGAAGAACGCAGCCTGTAGCCAGAGAAGTTACCAGATTTGGTGGACCTCTATAACCATGTCACAGTGAATTCCACCAACTGCACACCCGCTTACCTGATGAGGCCAAGACCTGGTAAGCTGCCCATCGACATGGACATGGGAGTCCTAACACCAGAGACAACCTCACCAGATGCGGATTGGGATACCGAGCGACAGCAACAATACCGAAAAGTGCAAGAGAGTGTCGAAAGAAGCTTGTCCCAAGCAAGACAAAAACAAGAGAGGACTTATAATCAACACGCACCTGCTGTTCCCCTGTCACCTGGAGAGCAAGTCCTTAAGAGAAAGAGACGACTCCACAAACTAGATGACCAGTGGGAGGTAGAGCCGTATACCATCCTACCCTCGAGTTAAGATAACACCAAAGTGTGCCTCATCAGCAAAGATGGAGGAGAAACCTCAGCGGCAGTTTCCAGAGATGACTTGAAGAAATGTCCCGAGCAATTGCAACACACTGAGGAAGACCGAGATAGCCCTCAACCCACAGAGGAAGTGGAGGAAGTGGTCCAAACAGTACTCGGAGAATTTCTCCGGTCGTGGACACAGGTAAACAATGCAATTGTAGTACCGGTCCTTACCTTTCTCCAAGCGGCCTCACCGGAAGCTGCAGAAGTCCCAGAAGAGTTGGAAGAACAGTTGGCCCCAGAGACAGAAGCCTCATCATCAGCAGACCAGGAGAATCTACCCTCTGCTAATAGTGAACCTGTCGTACCCATGGTGAGCCAAAGAGTTCGTAGGAAATTGCCCAACCTACCAGTACTACCTCATACTACCTGTAGTGCAGTTCACACTGAACCCACCACACCAGGGGTAGACACAAGGGACCAGGGTAGAGCAGTGACAGATAGTGTACTCCGTAGATCCACCAGAAGTACAAGAGGTCAGCTCCCTGCTCGTTGGAGAAATTAAAATGTAAAGTTTAAAGTATAAGAATATTAAAATGTATGCTGTATATAGTTACCCGTAAGGGTATGCCAGAGAAATTGCCAAATTTGAAAAGATTTATATGTGTGTTTATCCAGTTACCGGACAAGGGTATAAAGACTTGTAGGTTATGGACGGTGAATAACCAAAGAACTCTCCATTGTAAATAGTTGCACTTGTTAAATTCCCCCTTTTTGTTTTATGCTATATTGAAAGACCACTGAACAAAAACTCGTTGGAGGTGGCCGAAGAAGTGGTCCAGCGCTTGGATCATCTATGCCCTGCAGCCACCCCAGGGCCTCCGTGGAGGGTTTTGGACGGGTTCCTCAAATTACACCTTGCACAGTGGAATAGACACCTGGTTGCAGAGTATACTGTAACCTATCAAGGACTGTAATGTTTGTAAATATTCTAATGTGCCTGTTATTGTTAATGCTATTGTTACCTTTGAAAAATATGTTCAGTCCCGGAGTACTGAAATTAACTAGGGGGGAATGTGGCACCCCAAGGGTCTGGTTGCCACAGTGGCATTGCTTCCCTCAAAAGAGGTAATGCCATACCTGAAAGCAAGCAGGGAGTTGAGTTTAGGACATTGAAGAGAGAGGAGCTAGGGACTGGAGCTGGAGATAGATCGTCCTAGCTGGACTACACAAAGAACCGGACACCGGAGTCCGAGGCTGTGGGACCCTTCAGGCCCAGCAGCAGATACCGCAGGGCAGGAGATTGCAGGTCTCCTGGCCCCATCAGACGCCCGGAGGCTCAGCAGCACAGAGGGACCAGCACCGCCACGGAGGAGCGAAGCATCCACAAGGCCCGCGCTACCAGCCATATGGGTGAGCACCGCACGTTACACTCAGGGACGTGGGCTACAACGCAGCTACAAGCAAGGAAGCCAAAGAGTATAGTAAGAACGGCAGGACTACAACTCCACCTGGCAAGGAGGACTTTATGCTTGTTTCCAGGCTGACCGGACTCTTATCACTAGCCAGTACTCCAGTCCAGGCCCGTCTAAAGTGTCATCAGTAAAGACCCTGGGACTGCATCACACTGACTCCGTGTTTATTATTGACTTTATGCACAATAACCACCATCATCCACACACACTGCCCTGAAGCTACACTCTTCCTGTGGGGAGTTATACCACCCTTGCTGCCAAACCATCAGCTTCAGAGGACTGTTCCGCAGCGGCGGCCTCATTAGCCGCACTCCACAGGTGGCGTAGTCGGACATTATATCACCTACATATATATATTACCCTTAGATTGACCGCCCTGGGTCATTCTCTAAGGGCAGACCCAAGATAGAGTTAAACAAATGACGTAGTGTCTCATCCAGTTTATGGTGTTCAGTTGTCTCTGGAAGTCCTCAAATCCTAATATTGTTGCGCTTTCCTCTGTTTTCAAAATCATCTATCAAATCTGTAAGGTATTCCAGTTGGTATGAGTGAGAAGGCAAAGGTTATTCATGAGAATTTACTTGTTGAGCGATGGATGCTGTATGTGATTCAGCAGGAGACACATTTTCTGTTAACTCTTGAATGTCCCCTCTAATGGAGGCTGCTTCAGCCCTGTAAGGGGACTCCAGTCTAGACATATAATTCTCCATGTCCCTCTGGTTGGAATAGCCCATATTCGATCTCTGAGGTCTCTCCACACTGCCTCACATTGTAATGAGTCATCCTGTTGGCTCTCCTCTGAGCAGCCAGGGGAAGAAGAATGTAATAATGCAGGGAAGGAGCCTCTCTCAGGGGAACTCCGGGCATCAGTGAGTGACTGGGGCCTCTGCAGGTCTGGACCCGCAGCAGGGATAACTGCTGCCCAATCTGGTGAGTCCAGGGGCCGGTGCACCAAGTGATCCTCTAACACGCACCTGAGCTCCGAAGACGCAAAGCCGGGATCCGCTATCTTGGACTGAGGGAGATCACCCGCAGCAGCAATGAGGCCTCCCGCGTCTCCCCAATCCGGTAAGCCAGGTTCGCGTCCTCCGCCGATGAAGGTATCGTCCGCTCTGCTAATGTTGATGTGGGGGAGCATTTACCCCAGGAGCTTTGGACCTCCGATGCAGGAGATGAGGAGTGCTGGGCAGGGACAGCCGACGCCATCTTAAATCCCACTCTTGCAGTAGAGGCAAATGCTGCAATTTTTTAGGTAGCGGGTAATATTTGTTGGAGGGGCCCGCTGAGTACTCACACTGGTCTGCATTATATTCTTCTTTTTTGCCGGCATTGGCAGTGTTTTGGCCTGATTTGAAGTGATAGGCATGCCCTGAAGCTGGTCTAGGGACGGGAGCAGACAACCATGCGACTTCACTCCTCCATAGCCAGGCCACGCCCTCTCATTCAAAGAAGTTTCAACAAATTCTTGATGTAAACTTTAAGATTTGAGAGTCCTCAGTGGCTGATACCTTTTAATGGTTAACTGAAAAGATGGTAACAAGTTGCAAGCTTTCGAGACAACTCAGGTCTCTTCATCAGGCATAGTTTGACACAAAATCTGAAGAGTCACATATTCATACACAATAGGACATAGAAATAATGCAATAGATGAGACAGGTAATATAAAGCAGAGCTATTACTGTGGGAGAAAGGTAAACAGTTCTGGTTGCAAATATTGGTTTAGCTCATAGATAAGGACTGTGAAAGTTTAATTGTCTAATGATTGAGATTTCCAGGGTTATGATGACCCCAAAGCTCTGAGGAGCTCATTCCTTAGTTGATGTAAGTAAAGAAAGCAAAGAAAGGAGCGCAAATAGCGCTGTTATCCAATAGACAGCAGTAAAGATAAAAGGGAAATTGCTCACCTCTGTGAGAATTCCAGCAGACCCTTAAACCGCAGGGGTTAAACGAAATCACAGAAGTTTTTCTTTGAGAATTCCAGCAGTCACTTTTTACACCTCCCCAGTTCTTTTTCAATACCCAACATATAGCCACCTCTCCCCAAACCCACACTCCTGTTAGCACCACCCACATTATAGCCTTCCAGTTACCTCTCACCACTCTTACAGCTCCTTTTTTCAGCTGACAAAACAAATCAAGAGCCCTAGCGTAGCGGGCTATGTGCCTAGAGTGACTGTACACAGCAACTTGAGCAAGTATTTAAGTTCTAGGCCTCCATGATACATCATGATTAATATTAGACCCATATTTTATTATGTTTAAAAGAAAAGATTTTTTAATTAATCTCTAAATATTTTAAATTACTTTGTACTTCTTTTCTCCTTTTGAGCAAATGTTCATGTGCATTATGATTTTAGATGCGTTTCCAAGATTTCCTTCCCCTTTTTTTTCTCTCTCTCTCGCTCCTTTTTTTTTTTCCCTCTTTTTGGCACCAAGGGGTGCTTTGGCAGTTTTTTTCTTCACTCCATGTGCTAGCATGTGTATACATATACCTTCTATGTTGTAAAAAGTAGCAGCTATGTACCTGAAGAAGTGGACGGGACGTACACGAAACGTGAAGTCTTTTATAGCTTTTACAGTCTCCAATAAATGCTGGGAACATTATCCATCTCTGGCATATATACAGATTTTTTCATGGTGGAGCGCGGTGATTAATGGCACCTTTATCATGTGTATACTTAATTGATGTAGAATGACATAAATTCATGCGACACATTCATTCCTGCTCTAAAGGTGTCAAAGGTCACCATTAGTTTATATTCCCAAATTTTTCTGTCTCCCTGAGATTTGAAATTACCTTTTAATACCAATAATTTCATGTCTGTGATGTTGTGTTCCAACCCTATAGAAAGAGACAAACACCTTGGTGGCCTCAGAAAGACCTTTTAGAATCAGGGCTACCATCCAAGAACAATAGAGAACCAGATTACAATAGCCACCAGAATATCAAGGAATCATCTCCTACATTACAAAACTAAACAAGAAAGCAACCGGGTGCCTCTTGTAGTCACCTAAAATCCAAATCTGGAGATGCTAAGGAGAGCTGCATGGAAACTACAACCATTACTATAAAAAGATGCCCGATTACAATCTATATTTCCAGACCCTCCAGGCAGCCCCCAAATTTAAGAAGCATCAATGTCAGAAGCTTCCTGTGACCTCCACCAGCTACAAGTACCTTTCCCTGCAACCAGAAAAAATGTAAAACCTATCCATTTATAAAGACCATAGACAAGATAAAGATACCCAACTCACATCAGAACTACAAGATCCCAGGTACTTTCAGCTGTATCACACCTAATGTAGTGTACTTAATTATATGCACCAAAAGTCCATCAGTGGGTCTGTATGTAGGGGAGACAGGGCAAAAACTTAGGACAAGGATGAATTCTCATCGCCACACAATAAAAGAAGAAAAAATAGATCTACCTGTGGCCAAACATTTTTGTTTACCTGATCACAACATCACAGACATGAAATTATTGGTATTAAAAGGTCATTTCAAATCTCAGGGAGACAGAAAAATTTGGAAATATAAACTAATGGTGACTTTTGACACCTTCAGAGCAGGAATGAATGTGTTGCATGGATTTATGTCATTCTACATCAACTAAGGAATGTGCTCCTTAGAGCTTTGGGGTCATCATAACACTGGACCAGACCTCAATCACTGCACAATAAAACTTTCACAGTCCTTTTACCTTTCTCACACAGTAATAGCTCTGCTTTACGTTACCTGTCTCATCTATTGCATTATTTCTGTGTCCTATTGTGTATAAATATGTGACTCTTCAGATTTTGTGTCATACTATGCCTGATGAAGAGACCTGAGTAGTCTCAAAAGCTTGCAACTTGTTATCATCTTTTCAGTTAACCATTAAAAGGTATTAGCCACTGAGGACTCTCAAATCTTAATATTTTTCTAATAATTTTTCCGTGGCTAACACAGTACAAAAATATATATTTTCCATGATGTAAACATAACACCATCTGTAATAAGCTGAAGTTGAAAAGAGGATGGCTTCTACAAATGGATAATGATCCTAAAAAAGTCAAAATCAAGATCTTCACTGGTAAAGCCCCCCACTCATAACACATTAGGTAGCTGTCAGCCAAAAGATTGTTCAACTGACATCCATCTCTTCTGAACCCTTATATACAAGAACGCTTAGCTTGGCTCCTGTGTTCTCTATGAGAGCGACTAATAGATTCCACTGGCAGCGGCTTATCTGTTGGAAAACAGAATGAGCTACCATTGGAAATACAACATGCAGGCTCCTTCTCTCCTCCAACATCATCTGTAGGGTACGTTCATATGACTGTATTGTCGGTCCCAGTGTTTTACGTGAAAAAAATTGAAAAAACTGACAGAACATGACACAGACAGATCTAGGTCCATTGGGCTCTTTAGATAAGTGTTTGAAAAAAAGCAAGTGAAAAAAATCATAGCACACATAGGTTCTTCCTTAGAATGGATGAGAGTAAGCCATTCAAGTCCAAAGTTCCACAAAAAAACAGATCCCATACAGATCATCCATATAGCTTCCATTTTTTTATGGATACATTTCCATTATTAACCTAGAAAACTGTATTTGGTCTTGTGAATGATAATAACTGTTGATGGAAAAGAAGGATGTTATACAGACCACAACTGACCACTAAACTGATGAAAATCATCCATTTTTCTGGATGAAAAGATAAATGTCCCATTCTCGCTGCTCCACAGTCTGGGAATTCTGCTGGATTTTTTATTTTATAATGCATCAAATGTTTTCTCCTGGTGAAAGGTCTGGACTGCAGGCGGCCGGTTCTTCACCTGAACTCTTCCTCTTCGATGCCATGCTGCTGTGATGGATGTAGTATGTGGTTTAGCATTGTCTTGCCAAAATATGCAAAAAAAGATCCAACAAATACACAGAAAAAAAGTATGCAAAAAGAGGGATAACCTAAAAATCTAAAAATAGTCAATGCTTATTAACATGCAAGACATATTAAAAATATTTAAAAAGCACAAATGGCTGTAAGCCTGTAACATAAATTTTCCAGACCACAGCACTATAGTGCTAGGATCTACCCTGTCTGTCAATAAGGTAATTTAGGAACCCAAAAGTTAATACCACCTTAATACAGACATATTACTGTATAATATACCAATAATATGAAAATTGTTACATCAATGACCCAGGCCCTAAAATAAGGGCAAGTATTAAAGTGCATAGTGGGTTAAAGATATACACGCCCAATAAATAATGCACAAAAGCACAAAATAAAAGATGATAAAGAGGAGTGTATACAACAATTGCATGATAGAGTCAGAAAAGTTGCAGAAAAATCCTACTGCCGGCACAATAGCAAATAGCCACACAGAGTGAAGGTAAATGTGAAGTTTGTGTCACCTGGGTCATAGATATAACAATTTTCATATTATTGGAATAGCTGTGATTTGGGGTATATTATAATATACCTTTATTAAGATGGTATCAACTTTTGGTTTCCTAAATTACCTTATTGACAGACAGGGTAGATCCTAGCATTATAGAGCTGCGGTCTGGAAAATTTGTCATTTGTGCTTTTTAAATATTTTTAATATGTCTTGTTTGGCTTGTATGTTAATATACATTGACTATTTTTAGGTGATCCCTCTTTTTGCAACACCTCTGTATAAGGCTCATCATTGATCACTCCTTTCATGTGTAAGCTGCCCGTGTCATATGCACTAATGCAGCCCCAGACCATCAGAGATGCAGGACCTAAGCGCTGATAACAAGCTGGATGGTCCCTCTGCTCTGCAGTCTGCAGGACAAGGCGTCCACAGTTTCCATAAATAATTTCACATTTTTATTCATCCGACCTCAGAACAGTTAATATCTTCTGATCTGATTTCTATGTTCTGCAGTGAATATAATATGGCTAAAAGGGATTTCAAAATTATTACATTGCTGTTCTCTTCACATTTACACAGCGTCACAAGTTTTTTGGAATTGGGGTTGTAAATATATATATAAATATTTCTATCTACATGTGTACATCCATCAGAACAACTGCTCTTAGCGATGTCACAGTATCAGAGTTCTAGAATGTTGATGTCACACAAGTCATGAAGTCACAATATGAAGAACTGATAAAACTTCTGCTCACGGCCTCCTCCACTGAGGGTTATAGAATTTGTGGAGTGAGGATATTTTTGCAATTCTGATTGAGTGAGCAAAATGTCTGAGTATAAGCGCAAACGTCGCTTTATTATTGAGTCTATTACAGAGAGCAGCGGTATTGATGACCAGGTGAGTGGCGGATTCTGAAGTATGTTGTCTATTTGAAATTATGGAAATTTAAAGACTTTTTTTACTTTTTATTATTTCCTTTTCCCAGTTATTGGTCAATAAAAAATGCCGCAGAGTTTTTGCGTCCGACACAGAGGACAGCAGCGGTGATGAGAATCTCCATCAGGTGAGCGCTCACTTCTCTCCTGCACTGTTTGCGGCTCTGGGGGTCTACTGGAGATCAGGGGACTCCCCATTCTGTGATTATGCCACTGTATCGCTGCTACTCCTTCATTCTCAAGGTCTTTATATTTCTTTATTTCAGTCTCATCCACTTATTTCAAGGTCTCCAAGGAGCCTTGAAGATGAAGATGGTGGCTCTGGTCCCCACCTGCTATACATAGAGTCAGGCATGTAATAAAGCATCTGGAAGGATCATAAATTCCTTCCTCTAAAATAAGAAAATTAGATTTTTATTGATTAGGAAAACTGAACGACACAGAAGTAAATGACGATGTTTCTTCTTTTCTCCAGAGCCCAATTCTCCCCGATTCAGCTTTGTGCAGGAGGAGACAGCAAGGTAATGTATTCCTATATATCCGTTTTATCTGGGTCATGTTCATGTTATCTGGTCGCTAGATGGCGCTATTATTAGCATATTTTCAGATAAGGTGTCAGCTGTGTGTCTGCAGGTCGTGTACGGTCTTAGTATATATCCAGTAGTGATGTGTGATCCTCTTTGATGCTTTGTTACCAGGAGACAGGAGCGTCCCATCAATTACTGTTTCCTGAGAAATCTGTCTTCACCCACGTCCAAATATGTCACCGACTTCCGTAAGAACAAACAGGAGCTGGTACGACGTCTGTACAAGTTTTATAACAGGACCGTCTTTGAGAACCAGGTATTCAGTTATAACACACAGCTTGGAATAGGGTTATAGGGGATGAAGGTTTAGAGCTAGGGATAGTGTATTCAGTGTATATAGTATATGCCTCTATATTCTGTATGTATATGGTGATACGAGGCGAAGGTTTAGAGCTAGGGATAGTGTATTCAGTGTATATAGTATATGCCTCTATATTCTGTATGTATAGGGTGATACGAGGCAAAGGGTTAGAGCTAGGGATAGTGTATCCAGTGTATATAGCATATACCTCTACATTCTGTATGTATAGGTTGATAGGGGATGAAGGGTTAGAGCTAGGGATAGTGTATCCAGTGTATATAGTATATACCTCTATATTCTGTATGTATAGGGTGATACGAGGCGAAGGGTTAGAGCTAGGGATAGTGTATCCAGTGTATATAGCATATACCTCTACATTCTGTATGTATATGGTGATATGAGGCGAAGGGTTAGAGCTAGGGATAGTGTATCCAGTGTATATATTTTATACCTCTATATTCTGTATGTATAGGTTGATAGGGGATGAAGGGTTAGAGCTAGGGATAGTGTATCCAGTGTATATAGTATATACCTCTATATTCTGTATGTATATGGTGATACGAGGCGAAGGGTTAGAGCTAGGGATAGTGTATCCAGTGTATATAGTATATACCTCTACATTCTGTATGTATATGGTGATATGAGGCGAAGGGTTAGAGCTAGGGATAGTGTATCCAGTGTATATTGCATATACCTCTAAATTCTGTATGTATATGGTGATATGAGGCGAAGGGTTAGAGCTAGGGATAGTGTATCCAGTGTATATATTATATACCTCTATATTCTGTATGTATATGGTGATACGAGGCGAAGGGTTAGAGCTAGGGATAGTGTATCCAGTGTATATTGCATATACCTCTACATTCTGTATGTATAGGTTGATAGGGGATGAAGGGTTAGAGCTAAGGTTAGTATATCCATTGTATATAGTATATACCTCTATATTCTGTACGTATATTGTGATAGGAGGATAAAGGGTTACAGCAAGGGATGGTGTATCCAGTGTAAATAGCATATACCTCTATATTCTGTAGGTATGGGGTGATATGGGAGATAGTGAGTAGATGGTTAAAGATAGGGTTAGGGTATCCAGTGTACATAGTATATACCTCTATATTCTGTAGGTGTGGGGTGATATGAGGGATAATGAATGGATGGTTAGAGCTAGGATTAATGTATCCAGTATATATAGTATATACCTCTATATTCTGTAGGTATGGGGTGATATTGAAGATAGTGAATGGAGGGTTAGAGCAAGGTGTTAGTGTATCCAGTGTATATAGTATATACCTCTATATTCTGTAGGTATGGGGTGATGTGGGGGATAGTGAATAGAGGGTTAGAGCTAGGGTTAGTGTATCCACTATATACAGTATATACCTCTATATTCTGTATTTCTACTTCCTCTGTAGCTTCCTGCATATATGGACATCAGCTGGAATAAAAGGCTGCGTAAAACAGCTGGCCGCACTGGATTCCGGGAGAACAACGGGGACCGCTACGCCATCATCCAGTTATCGGATAAAGTCTGCGATTCAGCAGGTAGTCATCACGTCCGGCACAATTTATAGATTAGCTGTGGTGAAATCTTCCCCACATCTTTACTCCTGATTGTTATTATATGCTGCTTTGTCCTTAGAACGACTCCGAGACACATTGATCCATGAGATGTGTCATGCTGCCTGCTGGGTCATCGATGGCAATGGAGAACTTGCCCATCACCAACTATGGGAGCAGTATTGTGAGAAGGTCGCACAGATCCACCCTGACCTTCCACCCATTACTGTATTCCACAGTTGGGAGTACCACTACCCGGTGGTGTACCAATGCTCAGGGTGCCAGTACAGGTAAGATACGACTCAAATAAACTATGGACAGACGGGCGTCGGATACTGGTCGTGGGTGTATGTGCTACTACCACTGCTTGCTTCATGACTTCTGCAATCAATATGAAGGGGCTCTGTCATTGATGTTGGATGTGTGTATACCTTTAGGATCAGTCTTTAATATCTTTAATAAGCTTTATCTCCCACTCCAGAGTCGGACGTTGGACGGATTCTCTCGACACCGAGAAGTTTGGGTGCGGCTACTGTGAGAACAAGTTGGTTCTAGTAACCCCAACCAGAGAAGATCCATCAATGACCATCCAGCTCCATCAATAGTCCGATCATCGGCTCGGCCAAGATAGCAGCACACAGATGAAGTCATCCAGAAGACTAGTGGAAAGTCACATCTCAGTCTTCCACCATTTCTAGGGCGGCACGGTGACTCAGTGGTTAGCACTGGTGTCTGCAGCAGTCAGGTTGTGGAAACAAATCCTACCACGGACATCTGCATGGAGTTTGTATGTCCTCCCCGTGTCTGCGTGGGTTTCCTCCGGGTTCTCCGGTTTCCTCCCACACTCCAAAAATATACTGATAGGTTAATTGGCTTATTCCAAATTGTCCCTAACATGAATGATGGTTGTCCCTGTACAGCGCTACAGACTATGTCAGCGCTATATTATCGAGGGGAATCAAATTCATCATTAAATACAAATGCTTTAAACAAACCTATTATTGTAATGTTGCCTTGTGTCTGTCATTTCATACACAGATTATTTACAAAAAAGTTATGTCCTATAGTGGGACGTCTGGAGGTGAGAACACGGATACCGCCATACCGATGGCCAGGGACAGGAATGCGGGTGCTAACACCTACATGGACAGGCAGGACAGGCTTACACTGGTAATATACAGCGTATACACCCACAACGACTCACACACATCAAACCAAGCAAAGTCATCAAGTTTCAGAGCTCCCATAGAAATTAATGGTGATAGCCGCACATGCACAGCCACCTTTCCATTTCTGACAGTGTGTAACGGGGTCATTCTTGAGTTACATGTGGGTCCCTGATCTCAGCAATGGGACCTGCATCTATCAAACATTTATGACATATGCTTTCGATAGAGGATGAAATAATGTCTTCAATGCGCTTCGTCACATGTCCACGGGCATGCTCGCAATTTCTAATGCTGACCCTATGCTGCTCTCTGATTCAGTTATGTCACCAGCAACATAGTGCATTAAGCATTAATGCTTTAAAGGGCACAGCTCAACTTTCCATCCTAATGTGGCACCTCAAACGTCACAAATTTTTCCAGGGCATTCATAAGGGGTATCTCTCCATTATCGTCACGAACGGGGAAACAGCTGATCAGCGGATGTGCACGGTGCTGGACCCTCACTGATCTGATATTGATGACCTATTCTAAAGATATTCCACCAATTATCAAACACCTGAATAACTTCTTTAATTAGTTTAGGGGAGTGATTGACCCATTTTTAAGCCACCCACAATCCTTAATCTTTATTCTTCACCTGAAGCTGCAATGTGTTAAAAAAAACAGCTGATTATGGGGCCCATGGGCATTACAAGTATAGGAGACCCGCTCCTTTCTAATGGGAACATTTTTTAATGAGGCCCTCCTCCACGTCTCTTCCAAGGGGCATTGGAGTGACTCCCAATTTTTGGCAGCCCTTGCATTCACTGCATAGCAAACACAATGGGAGACCCACTTCCTAATAATGGGAACACTGTTTTCAGGAGGCCCTCTGACCTCCATGTCTCTTCCAAGGGGCATTGGAGTGCCTCCAAATTTTTGGCAACCCTTGCATTCACTGCATAGGCAAACACAATGGGAGACACACTTCCTAATAATGGGAACATTGTTTTCAGAAGGCCCTCTGACCTCCACGACTTTTCCAAGGGGCATTGCAGTGCTTCCAAATTTTTGGCAACCCTTGCATTCACTGCATAGGCAAACACAATGGGAGACCTACTTCCTAATAATGGGAAATTTGTTTTCAGGAGGCCCTCCTCTAAGTCTCTTCAAAGGGGTATTGGGGTGCGTCCAAATTTTCAAAGTGGTATTGGGGTGCGTCCAAATTTTGGGCAGCCCTGCCACTCACTGCATACGCAATAACAGTATAGGAGACCTACTCTTTAGTAATGGGAACAATAAAACATAGCTGGCTGATGGCTCTCTAAGAATAGTGAGGGCCGATTGCTGGCCCTTTAAGAATAGTAAAGGTCGCCTGATGAACATTGTTGACAGAAGTGACCTGGGAGTCAGAAATGCTTCCAGGAGTCTTTCCCACACTGTCCCCATGTCATTTGAGCACTGTTTCCATCAATTTAGGCAATTTGCAATCTGCAGACCGCCGGGGGGGAGGCGCCTGAAAAATGCTTGAGTTTTCCATAGACTCACATTAGGCTCGTTGCGCAGGTCGAGCACCCGAGTATTCCAATGTGCTCGGCCCGAGCAACAAGCACCCGAGCATTTTAGTGCTCGCCCATCACTACTCATAAGAGCACATTTATCTTTACAAACAACAGAACAGTGATAGCAGTCACATCTGTGTTCTGATACCTTAGCTCCCCAATAAGACATGGGAGTAAATCAATACTTTACAAGCTGCTCTGTGGCTGGGGGCACTGGTAAAATAGTGTCTTATTGTCATGCAAGGTGAGGGAAGGAACAGTGTACAAGGACAGGAATAGGGGGAAGGGGAAGGGAGCCCAAAATCTAGAGAAAGGGGGAGTGGAGACCCCTAGGCAGATCTAATATCACCCTGACTACCCTATCATCCTTATATAGGTTCATCTCCAATTGCAGAGCAGGAACTTAATCCCTGAATGTCCCTAGAGCTAAGCCCTAGGTAGGGAGGGATACTATATGAGGGGCAGCTAATGATAAGTGTTACTTCTCTTTTCTTTACATGATGCCAGATTGATGGTGCTATTGTGGGCTGATGTTCTTCATAGACTTGTGTGAACAGCCCCTATTATATTCTTGCTCTGATGATTCAGAAGTTTGCTGTATATATGATACCTCTCTGTGGAGAATCAGCTTTAGGGATTCTCTTAACAATATAAGAAAAAAAAGATTAACCACTGCATGTGATAGGGGTTATATACTGGGTTCGGGTAATGATTGATAGAACTTATTCATGAATTTATAAGTCCTACTAGCCCAGTTATTTGTAGTTATGTATTGTCTCTAAATTTCCCTAGAGCTGTCATTTTGCTTTATTGAACAGTTGTCGTCTTTTAATGTTTATTGAAATGGTCGGCCTCTGAATCTATAAGTTCACTTCTTCCTATCTTTTTTCATGACTGTAGTTTTGTATTTATTAGGATAAAAGAATTTATTAGTATAGGAGAATTTTTAGGGACATAAGGGACACAGCCGTTGAGCAGGGGCGCCACTTAACACAAATTAGGGTGCCAACCTCCTCTGCCAGGAAAGTAGAGACATTAGGGATAAAGTAGGGACAGGTTTAGCCTGCACTCTCTCCTGATCAGTGTGTAACCTAATTTGGATATTCCCTAATACTTTATTTGGTATTTTTGTTGTTTTGTCTATTGTGGATTGTTATAGTCCTTTTCAGATAATTTATTAAAACTTAAATTTTAGGGGTCTAATCTTCTATAGGTTTTTCCATGCTAAATTAGGCCCTATTTACATATTTTTTTGCTAAGGTGTTTAACTGAACACTAGTCAGGCCCCACTGTAACTAAAGAAAACAAGGTAAACAAACAAAGGGGATACATTTAGCTTGAGAAGACACCAGAGAGGTAGCGCCAACTGTCCTCCAAGGGAAGTCCAAGAATGAACTAGCTGGCTACTAGTACTCCAGGCATAGACAGCAAAACATAGAACTATCACCAGCGACTCTCTGGAGACACAGAGTTTTTAAGTACCAAGCAAAGGTGTGTCAACCAGCAGCAGAAGGTGGAGGTCACCGCTGGGTCCTAAAGGAAGAAGGATATCACTACACTACAGAGATGAGAGGATCAAGAAGGTCTCTGTAATGCCAAGGGCAGTGACCTTCTACAGCCGGATCCAGAGTGACTGTCTGTCACACTTGATACACCAGTGATATCTGATAAACAAAAAAAAATTAAATGTTGTAGGTACGCTCACCTGAAAGGGTTGCAACAGTCACAACTCCTATAAAAGCATGTAAAGGCTGCTGCAGGATGTCACGCATGGTGTGGGAAAGACTAAGTGCAACACGAAGGGAAGAAGGGGAGGAAGCCAAAACACTAGGGAAAGTGGGATTGGAGACCCCTAGGCAGATCTAATATCACTCTGCCTACCCTACCATCCCTATATATGTTCCACACTTATCTCCGAACAGGACCCTAAACCCTGGATGACCCTACAGCTAGGCCCTAGATAGGGAGGGGAAAGGGTGAGCACTGGTCAGGACCCACTACAAACTAAAGACAACAAGGTAGACAAAGGGGATTAACTTAGCTTAAGCAGACACCAGAGGAGTAATGCCAACTGTCCTCCACGGGCACCAGAGAAGACGCTAGCTGACTGCTAATGCTCCAAGCCTGTACATAGAAGTATCACCGGCGATTCCCTGGAGCAAACTGAGTGTTTTTAACTCCCAGGCAAGGGTGTGCCAATCAGCAGCAGGAGCGAGATTGCCACTGGGTCGTAAAGGCAGAAGGATTAAGAAGGCATCTGTAATGCCAAGCGCAGTGACCTTCTACAGCCAGGTCTATTACACCTGTCACACCCTTGACACTGGAGCACCAATAAATTGACATAAAGAAAATGAGAGGAATACGGTGGTTCAGAGTCCGCACTGCCCAAAGTTCAAAAGGTGTAGTCACGCACAAGGATTAAGCATGAATGTGGTTTATTGTGTCAATGCGTTTCAAGGTCTCCAAACCTCTTCATCAGGACCAAACCACAACGATCTTTATATAATATATATATATATATATATATATATATATATATTGTAATGCAGCGCCTTGCTGCATTGCTAAAATGTCCAGGGGGTGTGTTCTGGCTGACGATGTACCTCCCCTCAGGTGACTGATCACATGACTGTGACATCATCACAGGTCCTGTGTGCACAGACTGATATATAAACCCTGGTAGTTTTGAAACAGGTGTGAAAGGCGTGAGGCCTGATCCCTGTGTGTGGGACACCATTAGCCTGGAGAGGCTGGAAGAGAGAGGCCTGGAGTGGCCTGGTGAGGCAAGAGGCTAGATCCCTGTGTTTGGGATGCAGTAGCCCTGGAAGGCACGTGGCTTGGAGACCACGGCTGGGGAGCCTTAAGGCCACAGCTGTGGCAGAACAGAGCGGAGAGAAGCAGCTAAGACCCGGCAAAGGTAAAAATGGTTCTTTATATGGACATTGATGTTGTACCTTGCTGAAGTCTGTATCTAAAGCCAAGCGGGCATAGCTGCCACTGAAAAGGCTCTAGGACATTGCATGTGTAACATGCCTGCGAGCCACTGAGATGGACTATGCTATAAGCAGTTTATGACGTGTAATAAACTGCTGGACTTTAGTTTACTGGAAAACGTGGCTTGCGTGCTTTAATTGACCCGGTGAAGTGAGTGCCCCCCAACATGATCAATACCGCTACCTTACAATTGGTTAGAGAATGCGGGCACCTGCAGCCCGGTTGCTAGGGGTAATGGCACAGGACGACGAGTGTGGATGCAAGCATCTTGCTGTGGCTTGACGGGGTCACGAAGATTAAAGCATCTTGCTGTAACTCGTCGGGGTTACGAAAATTGTCGTCGCACCCAAACCTGGTTTGCTGTGGCTCGGCAGGGTCACGAAGATTAAAGCATCTGGCTGTAACTCGGTGGGGTTACGAAAATTTTCGGCGCACCCAAACCTGGAACCGGGAAGAGCGGTGTGAAGTGTCTAGTGTGAACAGAGTACCGCGATGGCTGTGAACGGAGTAGCAAATGAGACTGAAGCTATTGAGCGATTAATGTGCCGGTTAAAATCGCAGCAGGTATTTGAGAAATGTCTACAGGATATGGTGCAGGAACGGCAGGAGCTGTTGGCACCGTATAGAATGGCGGCAGTGGACCATTCTGTGAATTCTCAGGGGGCGCCAGTATTGTCCCAGAGTGCCCGGGGAGGTGGTAAGAGATGTTGTGAACTGAGTCCTAAGACTGTTGCGGGTTTTTTTTGTTAAAGTACCCCCTTTAGGTGTGGTTTTCCAAAAGGAGGCGGAGTCTAAAAGGGGGGCGGGTTTTCAAAAGAGCGTGGAGTATAGAAAACCAAATTTGTTACTGATTGTGGGTTGGTATGGCCTAAAAATGACAATTTGACCGTTGATAATGGGGTAGCTCCACTAGAAGGGGTTGACGTCAAGGAGGGAGGTGACTTGCTGGTCCACGACACCATGGGGAGAGACACAGACCCCACAACTGACGGTGACGCTATGAATGTAGAAAGAGAGTTCAGCCAGGAGGGGCTAGACAAGGGGAGAAAGTCCCCCTTTCGTCGTCGACGTCGTAAGGGCCACAAAAAGGTTGCTCCTGTAGTCTTTGCTGAAAGTGAAAATAAAGAAAATGTAATGCTGTGTGCCTTTGTTCCAAGTGTGGATCCTCCTTTAGAGGCAGAAGAGGAGGTGACGTTGCCAGTAGCAACCTCCGGTACAGTACTGAGACAGAAGGATCAGGATCTGACAGCCCTGAAAGAGGAGGTGACCAGTTATGACCAAGAGCTACAGCTGAAGTTAGGGACCTTTCAAGATGTTCTGAGGATAGTGGGCGTGGGTTTAGATGTAGTGAGACCTCCAGTAACTCAGGTCTGAGAGGCCCATACAAACGACCCAATAGAGTACGAGACCGTACTCTATCATCAAAGCAAAAGGTGGCTACTTTGAAGAACCTAGAATATAAGACATATTTTCAGTTGTTTCATACTTTTTTGTTAAGTATATAATTCCACATGTGTTAATTCATAGTTTTGATGCCTTCAGTGTGAATGTACAATTTTCATAGTCAAGAAAATACAGAAAAATCTTTAAATGAGAAGGTGTGTCCAAACTTTTGGTCTGTTCTGTATATATGTGGCACCCCAGGGGTCTGGTTACCACAGTAATAGAAATATTACGTCTGAGAGCAAGTGGGAGGTTTCTCTGGTCAGGAGCCCTTAAGCATGCAACACTTCCTGCCCAGACCTGGGAGGGGAGGAATCTGCCCTTATAAACTGGGTCTGGGGCGGGATTAGTCAGTCAGACCCTGGAGACAGTTCCAGACACAGGGAAAGTGTCAGCAAGGAGCTCTGTAGGAGCTAGGAGCAGAAGACCAGGGGCTGGAAGCTAAGCAGAGATATAGCTCGCCCTGGCAGAAGAATCTGATAACCGGACACCGGAGTCCGAGGCTGTGGGGACTGATATCCACCCAGCAGCAGAAACCAGCCGGCAGGGGATTCCAGGTCCTATGGCCATAGAAGCCCGGAGGCTCAGTCACAAGGAAGGGACCAGCACCGCCATCCAGGAGCGCAGGCTAACAGAAGGCCCCAAGTCACCAGCCATACGGGTGAGCACCACATGGTATACTCAGGGACGTGGGCTACTTCTACCTGCTTACAGCAAGGTAGCCAGAAAGAGTGCAGATAGACGGGGAGGCCTACAACTCCACCTGGCCAGGGGAACTCCTGTTTGCTCGCAGACTGACCAGGCCCCTTATGCTAGCCAGTACTCCCGGGAGGGTCTGCCTTAATATCACCAGTAAAGACCCTGAACTGCACTGCAAAGACTCTGAGTCGTTCCTGCTTCATCCCCGCACCAGCACTACTAGTGCTGGGACGCCCGTGCACCATCACTCCCATCATCCACATTCCCTGTCCTGAGGCCATACTCCTCCCGTGGGGAGTTATCCCATCTTTTGCTGCGCACACCACACCAGCCTCAGCGGACTGCCTCGCAGCGGCGGTACACCCTGACCGCAATCCACGGGTGGCGTAGTCGGACAATTAACCTAAAACCCCTAAAAGACTGCCATCGGCCTGACCACCCTGAGCCACGGGACCGGGTCGCCGCCACGGAGACTACAATCCCCAGAGACCCGGCTCCGGGTAACCCACACACGTCCACACTAGGCCCAGGGGGCGCGTCATATATATATATATATATATATATATATATATATATATATATATATATATATATATATATATATATATATATATATATATGCACTGCTCAAAAAAATAAAGGGAACACTCAAATAACACATCCTAGATCTGAATGAATGAAATATTCTCATTGAATACTTTGTTCTGAACAAAGTTGAATGTGCTGACAACAAAATCACACAAAAATCATCAAAGGAAATTAAATTTATTAGCCAATGGAGGCCTCGATTTGGAGTCACCCCCAAAATTAAAGTGGAAAAACACACTACAGGCTGATCCAACTTTGATGTAATGTCCTCAAAACAAGTCAAAATGAGGCTCAGTATTGTGTGTAGCCTCTACGTGCATGTATGACCTCCCTACAATGCCTGGGCATGCTCCTGATGAGGTTGCGGATGGTCTCCTGTGCGATCTCCTCCCAAACCTGGACTAAAGCATCCGCCAACTCCTGGACAGTCTGTGGTGCAACGTGACGTTGGTGGATGGAGCGAGACATGATGTCCCAGATGTGCTCAATCGGATTCAGGTCTGGGGAAGGGGCGGGCCAGTCCATAGTTTCAATGCTTTCATCTTGCAGGAACTGCTGACACACTCCAGCTACATGAGGTCTGACATTGTCCTGCATTAGGAGGAACCCAGGGCCAACCGCACCAGCATATGGTCTCACAAGGGGTCTGAGGATCTCATCTCGGTACCTAATGGCAGTCAGGCTACCTCTGGCGAGCACATGGAGGGCTGTGCGGCCCTCCAAAGAAATGCCACCCCACACCATTACTGACCCACTGCCAAACCGGTCATGCTAAAGGATGTTGCAGGCAGAAGATTGCTCTCCACGGCGTCTCCAGACTCTGTCACGTCTGTCACATGTGCTCAATGTGAACCTGCTTTCATCTGTGAAGAGCACAGGGCACCAGTGGTGACTTTGACAATCCTGGTTGTAACATCCCTGGCGGCGTGCTGGCATGGCTTACCACCTCCCACCATGCAAGACCACCATCTTACCTATCAATCCAGGCTGCACACTTTGCTCCAGTACCTGCTGTGTCTCTTGTCTGATTGCTTTGGGCGGCGGCGCGGCTGCTGCCTGATTCTTATAGTTGCTGTGTGTGCACTCCTAATGCCTCCCCAGCCTATTGCTGTGAGTCACTGGATACTTAAACCCCCTCCACCCAGTAGGGGGTGCCTGAGCAACACTTTCATTCAGTGTATTCTGTGCAACTGAGTTGCCAGGCCTGTTACCTGTATCTGTGACTTCTAGTCTGTCTCCGCCACCCTGGGGGTTGAGTTCCCAGGCTCGTTCCTGGATCTTATTCCTGGTTCAGTTCCTGTCTGAACTGTGTCCTGTTTCTCTTTATGTCCGAACCTTCCCTTTTCCTGCAGTGTCTGAACCTGCACCTAACTCCAACTCGTTGTCTCTGAACTTCTGTTTGTGAGTTTTGTGTACACTCGCTACTTCATTGTAAGTACCTTGTGTGTATCTGGTTCTGCTTGTTCACCGCAACTGCGGTTTCGCTCTGCTCAGCTTGTTCACCGCACCTGCGGGTCTTGCTCTGCTCTGCTTGTTTATCGCACCTGCGGGTTTTGCTCTGCTCTGCTTGTCTACTGCACCAGCGGGTTTTTGCTCTGCTCTGCTTGTCTACCGCATCTGCGGGTTTTGCTCTGCTCTGCTTGTCTATCGCATCCGCGAGTTTTGCTCTGCTCTGCTTGTCTACCGCATCTGCGGGTTTTGCTCTGCTCTGCTTGTCTACAGCACCTGCGGGTTTTGCTCTGCTCTGCTTGTTTACCGCACCTGCGGGTTTTGATCTGCTCTGCTTGTCTACCGCACCTGCGGGATTTGCTCTGCACTGCTTGTCTACCACATCTGCGGGTTTTGCTCTGCTCTGCTTGTCTACCGTACCTGCGGGTTTTTGCTCTGCTCTGCTTGGCTACCACATCTGCGGGTTTTGTTCTGCTCTGCTTGTCTACCGCATCTGCGGGTTTTTCTCTGCTCTGCTTGTCTACCACACCTGCTGGTTTTGCTCTGCTCTGCTTGTCTACCGCACCTGCGGGTTTTGCTCTGCTCTGCTTGTCTACCGCACCTGCGGGTTTTGCTCTGCTCTGCTTGTCTACCGCACCTGCGGGTTTTGCTCTGCTCTGCTTGTCTACCGCACCTGCGGGTTTTGCTCTGCTCTACTTGTCTACCGCACCTGTGGGTTTTGCTCTGCTTGTCTACCGCCCTTGCTTGTTTTGCTCTGCTCTGCTTGTCTACCGCACCTGCGGGTTTTGCTCTGCTCTGCTTGTCTACCGCACCTGCGGGTTTTTGCTCTGCTCTGCTTGTCTACCACACCTGCTGTTTTTTCTCTGCTCTGCTTGTCTACCGCACCAGCGGGTTTTGCTCTGCTCTGCTTGTTTACCGCACCTGCGGGTTTTGATCTGCTCCGCTTGTCTACCGCACCTGCGGGTTTTGCTCTGCACTGCTTGTCTACCACATCTGCGGGTTTTGCTCTGCTCTGCTTGTCTACCGTACCTGCGGGTTTTGCTCTGCTCTGCTTGTCTACCACATCTGCGGGTTTTGCTCTTCTCTGCTTGTCTACTGGACCTGTGGGTTTTGCTCTGCACTGCTTGTCTACCGCACCTGCGGGTTTTGCTCTGCTCTGCTTGTCTACCGCATCTGCGGGTTTTGCTCTGCTCTGCTTGTCTACCGCACCTGCGGCTCCGTTCCTGTGTCCCAGTCTGTACAGGTCCCTATCCTGCCTGTGTTCCTACCTGCCAGTACCCACCTATCTGCATGCCAGCCGTGCCTGCCAGTGCCCACCTGTCTGCATGCCAGCTGTGCCTGCCAGTGCCCACCTGTCTGCATACCAGCCGTGCCTGCCAATACCCACCTGTCTGCATACCAGCCGTGCCTGCCAGTACCCACCTGTCTGTATGCCAGCCTAACCTGCCTGTTCCTGCATTCCCCGGTGTGGGTCAACAGCTGTGACCTTGGTCTGACCTGGAGTAGCACCTGGTCCCTCTGCTCGGTTCCTCCCTGGTTCACTGAGTCGACTGAGCCGCCGTGTGACCTTGGTCTGACCTGGAGTAGCACCTGGTCCCTCTGCTCGGTTCCTCCCTGGTTCACTGAGTCGACTGAGCCGCCGTGTGACCTTGGTTGGACCGAGTTGATACTTAGTTACACTCCTCCAAGCACTCCTCGGTTCATGGTCCAGTGGGATCACTAATGATGCTCATGCCAATCAGTCTGGACGTGTGCGTAACACTGGTGTTCTGTGGCAATAGGCAAGCGTCCAGCACGGTGTTGGGCTGTGAGCACAACCCCCATGTGTGGATGTCGGGCCCTCATACCACCCTCATGGAGTCGGTTTCTAACCGTTTGTGCAGACACATGCACATTTGTGGCCTGCTGGAGGTCATTTTGCAGGGCTCTGGCAGTGCTCCTCCTGCACAAAGGCGGAGGTAGCAGTCCTGCTGCTGGGTTGTTGCCTTCCTACGGCCCCCTCCACCTCTCCTGGTGTACTGGCCTGTCTCCTGGTAGCCTCCAGCCTCTGGACACTACGCTGACAGACACAGCAAATCTTCTTGCCACAGCTCGCATTGATGTGCCATCCTGGATGAGCTGCACTACCTGAGCAACTTCTGTGGGTTGTAGAGTCCGTCTCATGCTACCCCGAGTGTGAAAGCACAACCAACATTCAAAAGTGACCAAAACATCAGCCAGAAAGCATTGGTACTGAGATGTGGTCTGTGGTCCCCACCTGCAGAACCACTCCTTTATTGAGTGTGTCTTGATAATTGCCAATAATTTCCATCTATTGTCTATTCCATTTGCACACCAGCATGTGAAATTGATTGTCAATCAGTGGACAGTTTGATTTCACAGAAGTTTGACTTACTTGGAGTTATATTCTGTTGTTTAAGTGTTCCCTTTATTTTTTTGAGCAGTGTATATATATATATATATATATATATATATATATATATATATATATATATATATATATATATGTGTATATACTGTTTGTAACTGGTAAGCTTATCGGCACCTTCAACCAGAATGTACAGCAAGTGTGAACAGGTGCAAGCTGCTATGACTGCATAATATGCAAACAAAATTAGATACAGTGGGTATGGAGAGTATTCAGACCCCTTTAAATTTTTCAGTCTTTGTTTAATTGCAGCCATTTGGTAAATTCTAAAAAGTTCATTATTTTTTCTCATTAATGTACACTCTGCACCGCATCTTGACTGAAAAAAAACAGAAAAGTAGAAATTTTTAAAAATTTATCAAAAAAGAAAAACTGAAATATCACGTGGTAACAAGTATTCAGACCTGTAACATACCTGGCGGCGTCCTTGCATAGTGGTCCATCTCCCACTGTGCAGGAGCGCGCACTTGATCTCCTGTCCAGAATGTCTCTCTGGCTTCCCTCCATGCTGTCTTGTTTGTGTCTGTGTCTGTTTCTGCTGCTTAAGGGCGGCGCCCGATCACTTCCTGCCTTTTGTACCTGCTGTGGGTCACACCCCTTGTGCGTCCTCAGCCTATCGCTGTCTGTCTCTTGGTATATAGCTCAGCAGCTCCCTTCTATCCCTGCCTGAGCATATGTGTTTCTTTCAGTGTGTGCTTGCACTCTGAGATGCCAGGTCCCGTTCCTGTTTCCCTGTCCGCCTTTCCTGGAGGCTGTATTTCCAGGCCTGTCTGAACTAAGTCCTGTATGTCTCCTGCCTTGCGGTGTCAGCTCCCGTGTCTGAACTTTGTCCTGTATGTCTCCTGCCTTGCGGTGTCAGCTCCCGTGTCTGAACTGTGTCCTGTATGTCTCCTGCTTTACGGTATTAGTTCCCGTGTCTGAACTAAGTCCTGTATGTCTCCTGCCTGGCGGTGTCAGCTCCCGTGTCTGAACTGTGTCCTGTATGTCTCCTGCTTTACGGTATTAGTTCCCGTGTCTGAACTAAGTCCTGTATGTCTCCTGCCTTGCGGTGTCAGCTCCCGTGTCTGAACTGTGTCCTGTATGTCTCCTGCTTTACGGTATTAGTTCCCGTGTCTGAACTAAGTCCTGTATTTCTCCTGCCTTGCGGTGTCAGCTCCCGTGTCTGAACTGTGTCCTGTATGTCTCCTGCTTTACGGTATTAGTTCCCGTTTCTGAACTAAGTCCTGTTTGTCTCCTGCTTTACGGTATTAGTTCCCGTGTCTGAACTAAGTCCTGTATTTCTCCTGCCTTGCGGTGTCAGCTCCCGTGTCTGAACTGTGTCCTGTATCTTGTCTGTCCTGTCTGAACACGCTCCTTGCCTGTTCGTCCCGCCTCTCTGGGGGCAGTATTCCCAGACCCGCTCCTGTATCCCGCTGCAGTGTCGGTCTCCTCCGTACACTCAGTTCCAGTCTGAACTCTCTCCTATCCTTTACCTGTTTTGTCTATGTCCATTCCCTTCCTTTTCCTGCAGAGTCTGTACTCGTACCTAACTCCTGCTTGTTGTCTCTGTACTCCCGTTTGTGAGTTTTTGGTCCACTCGCTACTTCACTGCAAGTACCCTGTGGGTGTCTGGCTCTGTCTTTCCCTTCCTGTCTGTTCCGTGTGAACAGAGTCCTGTCCTGCCCTGCTTCTGCCCGCTGCTCCTGCAGTCCTGTCCTGCCCTGCTTCTGCCCGCTGCTCCGGCAGTCCTGTCCTGCCCTGCCTGTACCCTATCCTGCCTGTATTGTTCCTGAGTCCCAGTGTGTACTGGGCCCTATCCTGCCTGTATTGTTCCTGAGTCCCAGTGTGTACTGGGCCCTATCCTGCCTGTATTGTTCCTGAGTCCCGGTGTGTACTGGGTTCTATCCCGCCTGTGTTCCTACCTGCTAGTGCCTCCCCGTCTGCACTCTAGCTGTGCTTGCCTTTACCCCCCTGCCTGCATACCCGCCTGCCTGCATACCAGTCTGTGTGCCAGCCTACCAGCCTGTTCCTGTATTCCCCTGTGTGGGTCAACAGCCGTGTCCGGGGTCTGTCCTGGAGTAGCACCTGGTCCCTCTGCTCGGTTCCTCCTTGGTGCACTGGCGTCGTATGCCGTCGTGCGACCCTGGTCGGATCGGGTGAATACTTAGTCACGCCCCTCCAGGCATACACTCTCCGGCACGGTCCAGTGGAATCACTACCAATCAACCGCACACGCCGCTTAGCCCGGGCGTGTGCATAACAGCATGCTCAGGCCATGGTTCCCGTTGAGCCCCACGGCCTTCGCTCTCTGAGAAGTTTTTCCAGCGAATACATGCATTAAAATAAATAAATAAATTTTTTTTCCCTTAGCTGAGTTCCAGGCGAATTACGCACCGTCCAGATGGATCTATCAGCTCTCGTTCCTGCGGATCCGCCACGTTACTATGGAGATCCAAAACAGTGTCGTGCATTTGTGGAGCAATGCATGCTACACTTTAAGGCCTACCCTCTTTATTTTCCTTCCGATTGGGCTAAAGTGGCCTTTATTATGTCTTACCTGGCGGGGGATGCCTTGGAATGGATCAACCCCCTATATGAGACACAGGATCCGATCCTCCGGGACCTAATGGCCTTCCTGGTGGCCTTTCTAATGGTCTTCGATGATCCTAACCCGGAGGCTCCTGCTGAAGCTTCACTTCCCAGTATCCCGGAGCAGCCCCAATGGGTAATGTGTGTGGGTAGCGCAATAGTTCTCCAGCCCAATGAGACTACTGCCCACCCAGAATCCTCACAGGGTGACTACGCTTTCCGGAATACTTCTCCCAACCTCAAGAGGCAGTCCAGACGTGCTAGACTTAGAGGCAAGCAGTCACGCCTGGGTCTGTCCTCCCTGAGACCTCCTGAACCCTTCGGGGTGCTACCTGGTAGCGAAAGGACAGAGACTCTCCTATACTCTGTACCTGATACCTCGCTCGCTTCGTCCAGTGAGTCCAACCTAGTGTACTCCGAAGCAGAGGTTACTCCCGAGTCTCTACACCCCTCCGACCAGGCGGAGGACCTCCAGTTGTGTTTTGAACCCTTTGGGGTGCCACCTGGTGGTGAATGGACAGAGACTTTCCTATTTCCTGTACCTGATACCTCGCCTGCTTCCTCCAGTGAGTCCGACCTAGTGTTCTCCGAAGCAGAAGTTACTCCCGAGTCTCTACACCCCTCCGACCAGGCGGAGGACCTCCAGTTGTGTTTAGAACCCTTCGGGGTGCCACCTGGTGGTGAATGGACAGAGACTTTCCTATCTCCTGTACCTGATACCTCGCCTGCTTCCTCCAGTGAGTCCGACCTAGTGTTCTCCGAAGCAGAAGTTACTCCCGAGTCTCTACACCCCTCCGACCAGGCGGAGGACCTCCAGTTGTGTTTAGAACCCTTCGGGGTGCCACCTGGTGGTGAATGGACAGAGACTTTCCTATTTCCTGTACCTGATACCTCGCCTGCTTCCTCCAGTGAGTCCGACCTAGTGTACTCTGAAGCAGATGTTTTCTCTGAGCCTCAGTACTCTTCTGACCCGGCGGAGGACCTCCAGTTGTTTCCTGAATCCTCCGGGGTACCACCAGATAACAAAGAGACAGTGACTTTTCCTCATTATGTACCTGATAACCCGTCTATTTCTTCCTGTGAGCTTGACAAGATGTACCTCGAAGCAGAGATTACCCTCAAGTCTCTGTCCCCCTCCAACCCAGTGAACGACTGGTCCTCGAATTCCCTGCGGAAGATTCTGGCAGGCCTGAAGAAGAGGGGGCGTAAGGGGGGAGGTACTGTAACATACCTGGCGGCGTCCTTGCATAGTGGTCCATCTCCCACTGTGCAGGAGCGCGCACTTGATCTCCTGTCCAGAATGTCTCTCTGGCTTCCCTCCATGCTGTCTTGTTTGTGTCTGTGTCTGTTTCTGCTGCTTAAGGGCGGCGCCCGATCACTTCCTGCCTTTTGTACCTGCTGTGGGTCACACCCCTTGTGCGTCCTCAGCCTATCGCTGTCTGTCTCTTGGTATATAGCTCAGCAGCTCCCTTCTATCCCTGCCTGAGCATATGTGTTTCTTTCAGTGTGTGCTTGCACTCTGAGATGCCAGGTCCCGTTCCTGTTTCCCTGTCCGCCTTTCCTGGAGGCTGTATTTCCAGGCCTGTCTGAACTAAGTCCTGTATGTCTCCTGCCTTGCGGTGTCAGCTCCCGTGTCTGAACTTTGTCCTGTATGTCTCCTGCCTTGCGGTGTCAGCTCCCGTGTCTGAACTGTGTCCTGTATGTCTCCTGCTTTACGGTATTAGTTCCCGTGTCTGAACTAAGTCCTGTATGTCTCCTGCCTGGCGGTGTCAGCTCCCGTGTCTGAACTGTGTCCTGTATGTCTCCTGCTTTACGGTATTAGTTCCCGTGTCTGAACTAAGTCCTGTATGTCTCCTGCCTTGCGGTGTCAGCTCCCGTGTCTGAACTGTGTCCTGTATGTCTCCTGCTTTACGGTATTAGTTCCCGTGTCTGAACTAAGTCCTGTATTTCTCCTGCCTTGCGGTGTCAGCTCCCGTGTCTGAACTGTGTCCTGTATGTCTCCTGCTTTACGGTATTAGTTCCCGTTTCTGAACTAAGTCCTGTTTGTCTCCTGCTTTACGGTATTAGTTCCCGTGTCTGAACTAAGTCCTGTATTTCTCCTGCCTTGCGGTGTCAGCTCCCGTGTCTGAACTGTGTCCTGTATCTTGTCTGTCCTGTCTGAACACGCTCCTTGCCTGTTCGTCCCGCCTCTCTGGGGGCAGTATTCCCAGACCCGCTCCTGTATCCCGCTGCAGTGTCGGTCTCCTCCGTACACTCAGTTCCAGTCTGAACTCTCTCCTATCCTTTACCTGTTTTGTCTATGTCCATTCCCTTCCTTTTCCTGCAGAGTCTGTACTCGTACCTAACTCCTGCTTGTTGTCTCTGTACTCCCGTTTGTGAGTTTTTGGTCCACTCGCTACTTCACTGCAAGTACCCTGTGGGTGTCTGGCTCTGTCTTTCCCTTCCTGTCTGTTCCGTGTGAACAGAGTCCTGTCCTGCCCTGCTTCTGCCCGCTGCTCCTGCAGTCCTGTCCTGCCCTGCTTCTGCCCGCTGCTCCGGCAGTCCTGTCCTGCCCTGCCTGTACCCTATCCTGCCTGTATTGTTCCTGAGTCCCAGTGTGTACTGGGCCCTATCCTGCCTGTATTGTTCCTGAGTCCCAGTGTGTACTGGGCCCTATCCTGCCTGTATTGTTCCTGAGTCCCGGTGTGTACTGGGTTCTATCCCGCCTGTGTTCCTACCTGCTAGTGCCTCCCCGTCTGCACTCTAGCTGTGCTTGCCTTTACCCCCCTGCCTGCATACCCGCCTGCCTGCATACCAGTCTGTGTGCCAGCCTACCAGCCTGTTCCTGTATTCCCCTGTGTGGGTCAACAGCCGTGTCCGGGGTCTGTCCTGGAGTAGCACCTGGTCCCTCTGCTCGGTTCCTCCTTGGTGCACTGGCGTCGTATGCCGTCGTGCGACCCTGGTCGGATCGGGTGAATACTTAGTCACGCCCCTCCAGGCATACACTCTCCGGCACGGTCCAGTGGAATCACTACCAATCAACCGCACACGCCGCTTAGCCCGGGCGTGTGCATAACAAGACCCTTTGCTCAGACAGTCATATTTAAGTCACATGCTGTCCATTTCCTTGTGATCCTCCTTGAGAAGGTTCTACTCCTTCATTGGGGTCCAGCTGTGTTTAATTAAACTGATAGGACTTTATTTGGAAAGGCACACACCTGTCTATATAAGACCTCATAGTTCACAGTGCATGTCAGACCAAATAAGAATCATGATCTCAAAGGAACTGCCCAAGGAGCTCAGAGACAGAGTTGTGGCAAGGCACAGATCTGGCCAAGGTTGCAGAAGAATTTCTGCAGTACTCAAGGTTCCTAAGAGCACAGTGGCCTCCATAATCCTTAAATAGAAGAAGTTTGGGACCACCAGAAGTCTTCCTAGACCTGGCCGTCCAGCCAAACTGAGCAATTGTGGGAGAAAAGCCTTGGTGAGAAAGGTAAAGAAGAACCTCAAGATCACTGTGGCTGAGCTCCAGAGAGGCAGTAGGGAGATGGGAGAAAGTTCCACAAAGTCAACTATCACTGCAGCCCTCCACCAGTCAGGCCTTTATGGCAGAGTGGCCCAACGGAAGCCTCTCCTCAGTGCAAGACATATGAAAGCCCGCATAGAGTTTGCTCAAAAACACATGAAGGACTCCCAGACTATGAGAAATAAGATTCTCTGGTCTGATGAGACGAAGATAAAACTTGTTGGTGATAATTCTAAGCGGTATGTGTGGAGAAAACCAGGCACTGCTCATCACCTGCCCAATGCAATCCCAACAGTGAAACCAGGGAACATTTCGGCCTAATGACCTCTTTAACTGGATTAGTAATATCAGCCTACAGTGGGCAAATTTCCTTCTGCTGGTTGTGAATAATAGGCAGTAGCCCACAATGATTTTTTCTTTAATTCTGTATTTTACACATAATGTACACTGCGGGTGCTGACTAAAACTCCCATCATTGTCGCCTGATTATGATCATCTCAGGGAGACAAGGCGTTAGATGATAGATGACTATATCTGTATTTTTTATTTTTTATTCAATATGTATTTATTTATTTTACTTTGAGAACAGGCCCTGGTTGATGACTACTTCCATCAGCGGCGCCTGCTACTCGCCGTTATTAGTGAAAGCAGGCATAGGCTGATCTGATGGGAGTAGTGCACTCATCAGCCAACGCCTGTGACCCGCGGTAAGCTTTTTACCATGGGTCATAGTCACAGCTGCGGGCTGACAATGACATCTGACAGCATGATCCTGCAGTGCTCTAACTGGTGGTAATGATGTTACCGCCGATCAGAGCCGCCAGTGTTTCTCACGCTGTCACACAGATGGCATCATGAGAAACACAGACTTCCTGAGGATTGCTAGAGAGGCAAATCAGAACACTCGATTGACTGCAAAAGACCTTCAGAAAGATTTATCAGACCCTGGATTTGTGGTACATTGTTCTACTGTTCGGAGACACGTGCACAAATATGGCCTTCATGGAAGAGTCATGAGAAGAAAACCTCTCCTGCATCCTCACCATAAAAATCAGCATCAGAAGTATGCAAAAGAACATCTAAACAAGTCGGATGCATTTTGGAAACAAGTACTGTGGACCGATGAGGTTAAAATAGAACTCTTTGGCCACAATGATCATAGGTATGTGTTGAGAAAAAGGGCACAGAATTTGAGGAAAATAATATCTCGCCAACCATTAAGCATGGGGGTAGATCAATCAATGTTTTGGGGTTGTGTTGCAGCCAATGGCACGGGGAACATTTAACGGGTAGACGGAAGAATGGATTCAATGAAATTTCAGTATAATCTCTTTTTATTGAAATAGAAATAGACATTAACATATATAACATACATTAATAAATGCCGGTGTTTAGTCATCATGGCGATCAAAATAACATATTCTCTATCACTTCTCTGATAAGACTCCTACACCTCTTATCTAATAATGTAAACATTACTTTTAATCATATCCAACAGTGCAGACCACTACATAAATCAACAATACAACAGTCCAAAAACAAAAAGAGAAAATAGAAAAAAAAGAAGGGGAGGTGAGGGGGGAAGAGGAAAAAGAGAAAGAAAGATAAGAAAGGAGGGTAGGATTAGGAAATTGAAGAGAAGGAGAACATAAACTAAGGCTCATTTCTAGACTCTCTAATTAGTTCCCAGCACCAACCCAGATCCAATTCACAAATTTATCAGTCTCTCACACAAACAGCCTGTGAAACTCCGATGAGTCCTGAAACAGAATCCAGACACTCTAGATCTTCCTGAATTTATCAGCACATACATTAAAGTCAGCAGAAAGTTCCTTCATTCTGCAGATATTAACCATTTCATTTTTTTGAGATCCTATTGATGAGGGCAGGATAGAAAGCCGAGCTTTCTCAGGACGATTTTTGACCCTACTTCCGGTAATTAGATTATAATTGGAAAATATTTTTTCCCACAAAGGTTTGATCTTACTACACTCCCACCATAGATCCTTTTTCCACTTTACATCGCCAACATAAGTCTGAGGCTGCCGGAAATATGGTGTGTAGTTTTACTGGATACTGGTACCATCTTGCCATAATTTTGAATTTTTTCTCCTGCGCATAATATGTGACCGACATTTTGTGTGTAAACAAGAATCCTTTTTCCCAATCTGTTGAAGATATGACTACCCCCAATTCTTGTTCTCACATGTGTTGAAATTGTAACTTTCCTGATACTTTCCCCAATCAAATAATTATAAAGCAGGGATATTATATGATTGGGGGGAGATTCCTGTAAGAATAACCTCTTAAAAGAAGATGGTATACACTGGAATGGGGGTGGCATCCTCTGAGAAAACAAGAATGATTGCAACTGTAAGTATTCCATTCACAGTAATTTTCTAGACAGAGACCTATCCTGTAATGTATTGAATGACGGTATTTTATCACTTTCTAATATATGTAGGAGGCGAGTGTCCTCCATAGCTCTCCATCCCAAGAAAGATTCTCTCAGATATCCAGGAAGAAAGGAAAGATTAGAGAAAAGTGGCGTAAGAGGGCTGAATGTTCTAGAGGGATGGTATTTTTTCATAGTTGTATGCCAAATTTTAATTGTTCCCCTAGTCAATTCTGTCAAGCCTCCGATCGAGAAAACATCAGAGGCAAAAAGCCAAGGAAGGTGCTTCAAAGGAACACCCACCCCTTCCTGCTCAATAGTGACCCATTGTTTTGTCAGAGAGTTGACTTGCCAGTCTATAAAGTGACCTAAAACAGAAGCTTGAAAGTATATTTTAAAATTCGGAAATCCAGCTCCACCGGCTATTTTAGGGCGGTTTAATGTCTGCATACTTATCCTGGGTCTATAGTTACCCCACACAAATCTGATTAATGCTGTACGTAGTTTGCTGAAGAAGCTGCATGGCGAGAAATGGGAACAGTTTGAAAAATGTATAAAAAGCAGGGCAATATATCGATTTTTACTGCGTTCATTTTACCAAACCAGGATAGTCTCAGTTTACTGTAATTCAGTAGGTCTTTATATGTACGATCCAAAAGCAATTGGTAATTTAGTGCAAAAAGTTTTGAAAAGTCAGGAGAAATGAGCACGCCTAAGTATTTTATCGCTTCTGACTTCCATTTAAAAGGGAAGTTATCCATTACATGTTCAACTTCTCTCTGTGACAGTGATACATTTAATGCCTCCGATTTTGAATAATTAACTTTAAAATTACTCAGGATCTATCAAAATCCTTCATTAAAGCAGGAAGAGATGTCTGAGGCTGAGACACATAGAGGAGATGGTCATCTGCATATAATGCTGTCTTATATGTCCTGGTACCTATTTTAACCCCATGAATATTGCTGTTTTTCCTTATTGCATTGGCCAAGAGTTCCATCACTATCACGTACAGAAGGGGGGACAGAGGGCACCCTTGTCTAGTCCCGTTTCATATCGCAAAAGGTGAGGACAAGGTTCCATTGACCCTAACTCTAGCAGTAGGGCTAGAGTACAGGGAAAAAATTAACAGTAAAAATTGTGGTCGAATGCCTATTTGACATAATGCCTCCTTCATAAACCCCCAATGAACCCTGTCAAAGGCCTTCTCTGCATCAACAGATAAAAGGCCCATAGATATGGAGCTACTTTTAGCTTTAGAGATTAGCAACATGGTCATAATAGTGTTGTCTCTTGCCTCTCGGCCCTGAATAAATCCTACTTGATCCTACTTGATCAGTATTTATAAGAGAGGGCAACAATGGGGCAAGTCTTTCTGTTAGTATTTTTTAGAGTATTTTAATGTCCACATTTATTAATGATATGGGTCTATAATTAGCTGTGATTGTAAGATCCTTACCTGGTTTAGGGAGAACGTTAATATGAGCTTCCAATGATTGGGGGACAAAACATGTCTTATCATTTAATGAATTAAAGGTTTTGTTCATAACAGGGGATAGCTGAGTTTTAAGGGACTTATGGAATGCTGGATTAAATCCGTCTGGACCAGGACTTTTACCAGATGGTGTAGATTGAATTGCAAGATTGACCTCCTCCTTTGTAATGTCCTTTTCCAGTGCCTCAGAAAGCTGACTATCTAAAGAGGGTAAAGAAGTATCTTGTATGTACTCCTTAATTCGGATAGATAGGTCAGAAGGAGAGAGATCAGAGTATTGCCCTTTAATATTGTACAACTTCTCAGAATCACTTGTCAGAATCGTTTATCAAAATCACTTGTCAGAATCACTTGTCAGAATCACTTGTCAGAATCACTCGTCAGAATCACTCGTCAGAATCACTTGTCAGAATCACTCGTCAGAATCACTCGTCAAAATCACTCGTCAAAATCACTCGTCAAAATCACTCGTCAAAATCAATTGTCAGGATCACTTGTCAGAATCACTTGTCAAAATCACTCATCAAAATGACTCGTTAAAATACCTCGTCAGAATCACTCGTCAAAATCACTTGTCAGGATCACTTGTCAGAATCATTTGTCAAAATCACTTGTCAGAATCACTCATCAAAATCACTAGTCAAAATCACTTGTCAAAATCACTTGTCAGAATCACTTGTCAAAATCACTTGTCAGAATCACTTGTCAGAATCACTCATCAAAATCACTCGTCAGAATCACTTGTTAAAATCACTTGTCAAAATTACTTGTCAGGATCACTTGTCAGAATCACTTGTCAGACAGGGTATTTAGCCTCAAACTGACATCATTCTGATGCTTAATTTTGATATCTGATCATGTACTAAAATGGACACTGTATACCTGCACTGATGTGTAGTGATGTATGTACCTGCCCATGCAGTGTTGTGAAGACTTCCAGGGGTTTCTCTGTCTTGGTGAAATTGCTTCTCTGATCTTCCAGACGGATGATATTTAAAAGCTCCTTGGTGATGAAGTGAGTATATATATATGTACTTAACACTTGTATTATAATATATACAAAAGTGTATGCAATATCATCATATCATACTATTCCTTTAATTATGTATTTTACCTTTTAAATCAACTATTATAAATAAAATTGCGTTATATCTAGTGTTGAGCGAGCATGCTCGACACTGCTCGGTACTCGCCTGAGCATCACGCTACTCGGGATGTTCGGCGAGCACCGAGCATTTCCGGGTTACTCGGGCGGGAGCTCGGGTCTCCGTCCTGCATGTTTGGCGCTCTTTACAGAGCCAATGAACATGCAGGGATTGCCAGCCAGTCACTGCAATGCCGCAACCACGTTGTTTGTGGGCATTACAGTGATTGGCTGGCCGCACAGCGTCACCTCGAGTATTTAAAACCGGGCGCCGCCATCTTGGACACAGTCGCTCCGGATCAGACAGTGTAGGGACAGCGCTGCTGACTTAGGGAGAGATATATCCTGCGAAATAAATAGTGTAGGGTCTGTAAAGGCTGCCAGATCAAACAAACAGTCCTCCTCAGGACTAATATCCATCCCAGATATCAGGCAGGCACCAGTAAATTATAACTGTGGTTTTGCTGTTCCACTGTAAAAAATCTCTATTATCCTGCTTTTGGCATTTTTTTCCGTAAAAAAAAGCTAATAGTGTCTCCCTGATTTTTCAGACACAAATATATCTGTTGAAAATAGTCTGGTGTAGGCCAGAGAAACAGAAGTGTGGTTTTGCAGTTCCACAGTTCAAACCTCTGTATTATCCACTTTTGGGCCGTTTGTATCTAAAAAAAAACTGTTTGAGTGTGTCGCTCACTGTTCAGCCACAAATATATATATTTAAAAAAGTCTGGTAAACACCAGTAAATTATAACTGTGGTTTTCCTGTTCCACGGTAAAAAATCTCCATTATCCTGCTTTTGCCATTTTTTGCCGTAAAAACAAAATAATAGTGTCTCCTGATTGTTCAGACACAAATATACCTGTTGAAAATAGTCTGGTGTAGGCCCGAGAAATACAAGTGTGGTTTTGCAGTTCCACGGGTCAAATCTCTGTATTATCCTGCTTTTTTGCATTTTTTGCTGTAAAGAAAAACAGTAGTGTCTCCTGATTGTTCAGACACAAATATATCTGTTGAAAATAGTCTGGTGTAGGCACGAGAAATACAAGTGTGGTTTTGCAGTTCCACGGGTCAAATCTCTGTATTATCCTGCATTTTTGCATTTTTTGCTGTAAAGAAAAACAGTAGTGTCTCCTGATTGTTCAGACACAAATATATCTGTTGAAAATAGTCTGGTGTAGGCCCGAGAAATACAAGTGTGGTTTTGCAGTTCCACAGGTCAAATCTCTGTATTATCCTGCTTTTTTGCATTTTTTGCCGTAAAGAAAAATAGTAATGTCTCCTGATTGTTCAGACACAAATATATCTGTAGAAAATAGTCTGGTGTAGGCCACATTACTAGAACTGTGGTTTTGCAGTTCCACGGGTCAAACCTCTGTATTATCCTTCTTTTGGCATTTTTTGCCGTAAAGAAAAACAGTAGTGTCTCCTGATTGTTCAGACACAAATATATCTGTTGAAAATAGTCTGGTGTACGCCCGATAAATGCAAGTGTGGTTTTGCAGTTCCACGGGTCAAATCTCTGTATTATCCTGCTTTTTTGCATTTTTTTGCCGTAAAGAAAAACAGTAGTGTCTCCTGATTGTTCAGACACGAATATATCTGTTGAAAATAGTCTGGTGTAGGCCCGAGAAAAACAAGTGTGGTTTTGCAGTTCCACGGTTCAAACCTCTGCATTATCCACTTTTGGGCGATTTTTACCTTAAAAAAAAAGTTTGAGTGCGTCGCTCACTGTTCAGCCACAAATATATCTATTTAAAATTTTCTGGTATACTACAGTAAACAATAACTGTGGTTTTGCCATTCCACTGTAAAAAATCTCTATTGTTCAGCTTTTGTTTTTTTTCCGTGAAGAAAAACAGTAATAGTTTCTCCCTGATTGTTCAAATTGTTTAAAAGAGTTGGGTGTAGGCCAGAGAAATAGAACTGTGGTTTTCCTTTTCCACGGTTCTAATCTATTTTTTATTACCCTTTTTCCATTGATAGTGTGAGTGTAACCTATTTTACTTCCTTTACAATGGGCAAGGCGCGTGGCAAGGGACGTGGAAGTGGACGTTCTGGTGATGGTGCGTGCAGAGGACGGGGCCGTGGCCAAGGTGAAAATGTGCCACAACCAACAGCCACATCTTCTCGCTCCCACTTCTTGACCGAATAACTAGGGAAGCACAGAACAACACCAGTATTGCGAACTGATCAGTGTGAACAGGATATTAATTGGATAGCAGATAATACTTCCAGTTACCTGGGCACCACCACCTCCGGTCTGTCTTCCACATGGTCAACTCTTAGTAGCCGTGAGTCTCGACCGCATACTCCTCCTCACCCTGATGCTCCTTCCTCCCACCATGCCGAGTGTCGTCAGACAGCAACTGATCCCACACTTGGACACTCTGAAGAGCTGTTCACTGGTCCATTTCTATATTTGTGCCCCTCGCCTGCTCCGCTTGAAGTGGTGGAAGAGGAGATCCCATTTAGCAATGTCCAAATATTTGAACAGCCACGGCCACAGGAAGTCGACGCTGGCAATTTGTCACAAAAGGTGGACGATGACGAGACACAATTGCCACGAAGTGAGGAGGAGGATCGTGGTGCGCAAGTGGAAGAGGAGGAGGTGGTGGATGATCTAGTAACTGACCAAACGTGGCAGGAGGACATGCAGAGCGAGGCCAGAAGCACACAGGGGGAGGGAGGCAGAGTACCCCAACAGGCAGGAAGAAGCAGTGTGGTGGCCGCACACAGAAAGCGGGCAACAGTTCCCCGTAACACCAACACAAGGGACGTTCCTAGTACAACCTGTAGGTCTTCCAGAGTCTGGAAATTTTTTAAACACTCTGCAGATAACCCCAAAGAGGCCATTTGTACCACCTGCCATGCCAGCATCAGCAGGGGTGACAAAACTACCAGCCTGACCACCACCAGCATGATCAGGCACATGGCAGCAAAGCACCCGACTTTGTGGGGCGAACCCCAGGGTCCACGACCAGTGTCAGCGGGTGTCACCACTGCTTCTTCCGCTGTTGTGCGTGCAATAGAACCCCCTGTTGTGTGCGCAAGGCAATCCCCTGTCCATACTGCATGGAAAGATGCCCCCTCCTCTCAGTCTTTACTTGTTATGACAGTTTCTCAAACAGCATCAACGTCCACATCCCACCGAAGCGTTCAATTGTCCATATCCCAGACCTTTGAACAAAAGTGGAAATTAGCAGCTAACGCAGCACAGGCCACAGTCCTAAATTCGCACATTTCACGACTGCTTGCGTTGGAAACGCTGCCTTTTAGGCTGGTGGAGATGGAATCCTTCCGCAACCGTATGGCGGTGGCCATCCCTCAGTACTCGGTCCCCAGCTGACACTATTTTGCCTGTGTGCCATCCCCGCACTACACAAGCACATGTCCCAAAACATCTGCCGTGCCCTCAACAACGGAGATACTGGGAGAGTCCACCTGACAACGGACACGTGGACAAGTGCTTGTGGCCAGGGACGGTACATCTCCCTGACGGCATACTGGGTAAACATAGTGGAAGCCGGGACCCAGTCGGACCTTGGGACGGAACACATCCTCCCCACACCGAGGATTGCGGGTCCTATGTCAGTCAGAGTTGCCCCCACAGTGTACAGCTCCTGCGCATCATCCTCCTCCTCCTCATGTTCAGCCTCCATCTCAGATATCACCACATCAGTTACAAGCTGGAAGCACTGCAGTACTGCCTCCGCCAAGCAGCAACAGGCTGTGCTGAAACTCATAAGCTTAGGTGATAAACCTCACACTGCTTGTGAGTTGTGGACAGCTGTGAAAGAGCAGGCAGATCTATGGCTGAGACCGCTGAACCTACATCCAGGCATGGTCATGTGTGACAATGGCCGTAACCTGGTGGCGGCTCTGAGGCGAGGCGAGATCACACACGTATCAGGCCTGTCTCATGTGCTTAACCTCGTGGTTCAGCGGTTTCTTAAATCGTACCCCGAGTTGCCAGATCTGCTCGTCAAAGTACGCCGCCTGTCAGCTCATTTTTGCAAGTCGGCTACAGCTTCTGCCACCCTTGCTGTGTTGCAGCAGCGTTTGCAGCTTCTGTCACACCGACTGGTGTGTGATGTCCCCACACTTTGGAACTCTACCCTCCACATGTTGCAAAGGATTTGTGTGCAGAAGAGAGCAGTTGTGGAGTACCAGCTGCAACAAGGACGTCGATATTCAGGTCAGACTCCACACATAAGACCTCAGGAGTGGACCTGGATGTCTGACATATGTACCATCTTGACAAACTTTGAGGAGTCCACCAAGATGGTGAGTGGCGATAACGCCATCTTTAGCGTCAGCATTCCACTTATCTGTCTTTTGCAATGCTCTCTGCAGAGAATTAAAGAGGAGGCATTGCAGCAAGAGTATGATGAGATGGATCAAGAAGCCGTAGCAGTCGATTACACACAGCCCAGCCTCATCTCATCCCAACGTGCATTGGGGGACAATGAGGGAGAGGAGGAGGAGGAAGAACAGGAGCTTGTATCATGCGCTGTAGACGGTAGTACCTGTACAACTCTCATACCGTCGGTTCAGCGTGGGTGGCCTGAGGACAGGGTGGAGGAGGAGGAGGAGAGCATGATCAGTCGTCATCTTGGTGAGGACACGGAAGTCTTGCCCGTTACCAGTCTGCCACGCATGGCTGACTTTATGTTACGCTGCTTTAACCGTGACCCTCGCGTTGTCAAAATGTTGGGTGACAGTCATTACTCGTGGTGACACTTTTAGACCCCCGCTACAAGGACAACTTTCACTCTCTTATTCCTGAGGTGTAGAGGTCTACAAAAATGGGGCAGTACCAGAAGGCCCTTGCTGCAGAACTGTTAAAAAAATTCCCATCTCAACACGCTAGCGGCAGAGGTCACAGTTCGTTGACCAACCAAGGCGTACAAGCGAGAGAGAGGCAACTCCAATCCAGCAGAGGCAGGGGAACACTGTCAACGTTCTGGGACAGTTTTCTGAGACCCGCCCAGCTTACAGGCCCTGAGGCGTGGGGTACTCTCACAAGGAGTGGAAAGTTACAAAAGATGGTGAGGGAGTACCTTGCCGACCGTACCAGCGTCCTCCGTGATTCCTCTGTGCCTTTTAATTATTGGGTATCCAAGCTGGACACTTGGAATGAACTCGCTCTGTACGCCTTGGAGGTCCTGGCCTGCCCTGCCGCTAGCGTGTTATCGGAGCGTGTTTTTAATGCCGCTGGGGGAATTATAACTGATAAGCGCACTCGCCTGTCAACTGACAATGCTGACAAGCTGACCCTTATCAAAATGAACAAGGGCTGGATTGGGCCAGACTTCTCATCACCACCAAATGACAGCAGAGTAACATAAAGTCAAATCCACTGTGTTATTTCGGGAGGTGTATTCACATGCACCGCTTCACATCCACACATGGGTATACGCTTCCTCATTTCGGCTGTTTTATGTTCTTCTCCTTATCCTCAGCCTCCACCACCACAATACCACCAGGATGACTGTGGTCCGTGTTGCCATTATTGAAAGTTCCTCAGTCCTTTTTTTTGTCAGCTTCTGCTTGTAAGGCATAAGCAAAGACTGTGGGAGACCCACTCCCCAATAATGGGAATAATATTTTTAAGATGCTGTACTGTATGGCTCTTGTAAGGGGCATTAAAAGCATCTTGTTAAGCTACTGCGACCTCCACCCCTCTTCCGAGGGGCATTAAAAGCGTCTTGTTAAGCTACTGTGACCTCCACCACTTTTCCAAGGGGCATTAAAAGCGTCTTGTTAAGCTACTGTGACCTCCACCACTTTTCCGAGGGGCATTAAAACTGTCTTGCTAAGCTACTGGGACCTCCACCACTTTTCTGAGGGGCATTAAAACTGTCTTGTTAAGCTATTGGGACCTCCATGTCTCTTCTGAGGGGCATTAAAAGAGTCTTCTTAAGCCACTCTGAACTCCACAGCTCTTCCATGAGGCATTGAAATGTTGATCTTAATTACCTCTAACCTCCACGACTCTTCCAATGGGCATTGCATTTCCTCCTAATTTTAGTCAGCTTTTGCTTTTCAATGCAAAGGCGAAAACTAAGGGAGAACCACTCCCCAATAATGGGTAGAAGGTTTTTAGTACGCTGTAATCCACGTCTGTTTCAAGGGGCATTGCAGTTCCTCATAATTTTGGAAAGCCTTCCATTCACTGCTTGGGCCAACAGTGTACAGGAGACCCAGTTGCTATAAATGGAAAAAACGGTTTAGTTAAGGCCCTCTGGCCTCCATGTCATTTCCAAAGGGCATTGGAGTGCCTCAAAATTTTTGGTAGGCATTGTACTCACTGTATGCCCTATAACTGTGTAGCCGAACCGCTCCTTTTGTTACAGAAACATATCCTACAAGACATATGTGGTTGACTGGCCTGATATTGATGTGAATGGTCCCTGTTCCTCCTGCTCTTTCTCCTTTGCCACTACCTCATCCATCATTTATCACCTGAAGCTTTGTTTTAACGGGAGTCATAGAACTGGGATAGTAGCAATAAAATATTCAGCAATCCTCGGAGGAGGTAGGATATGCGCCAAAACGCTGACCACCTCAGGCCTAGCCACTACTACATACATGCGCTTGCATTCCAAGAAAACAATGCAGATTCTAACTTCTATCATCATCATCATGCTCCTCACCTTGGCACTCTCAACTCCCCTGATGGAGAAGCCAGGGCCCACCGGGAGTCTGGTTCTCTGGTGGGCTCGTCCAATGCTGCCCTAAAGCAGGCCGGGCTAAGAAAAGTGTGTGGGGGGGAAGTTGACAGGAGAAAGAGGGGTGGCTGGGGACCGTTTATGGACACCCGGCCGCCCCCAGGCGGCTGGGGACCGTGTGTGGACACCCGGCCGCGGGGCTGCTGGGGACCGAGTATGGACACCCGGCCACCCCCTGGCGGCTGGGGACCGAGTGTGGACACCCGGCCGCCGGGCGGCTAGGGACTGAGTATGGATACCAGGCCGCCAACGCAGCCATGATGTGGTGGCCAGATTCTGCCTCCACATGCCTAAAAGGCCCAATTTCAAGAGAAAGCAAGCAAGCAGTATGGTATTGCAGCCTGGGGGTGGGTGGCAGGCTGCATACTTGCGCTTGCATTGCAAGGAATGGGAGAGGTACAACTGAACATTGCCCTGGGACAAGGACTTGAATGGGGATAGTTGCAAGTCTGCAACAACAGGTGCAGGGTGGGAGGCATCTTCGCATGTACCATGAACAGGGGTTTGGCATGCACACACTACAGCGGAATAGGCTGTCCTTCCCACTAAATGCACTGGGGAGGGCACAGGTAATGTTTTGGTATGCGCGCTTAATCTTATGTATAAGGCACTCCGGGACAAATAGGGGCGGCTGGGGACTGAGTATGGACACCTCGCTGCCGAAGCAGCCATGAGGTAGTGGCCAGCTTCGGCCTCCTCCAAACTAAAAGGCCCAATTTCAAGTGCAAGCTAGCAGTATGGCATTGCAGCCTGGGGTTGGGTGGGTGGCAGGCTGCACACTTACGCTTGCATTAAAAGAAAACAAAGCAGATGCTAACTTCTATCATCATCATCATGCTCCTCACCTTGACACTCTCAACTCCCCTGATGGAGAAGCCAGGGCCCACCAGAGGAGTCTGGTTCTCTGGTGGGCTCGTCCAATGCTGCCCTAAAGCAGGCTGGGCTAAGAAAAGTGTGTCGGGGGAAGTTGACAGGAGAAATAGGGGTGGCTGGGGACCGTTTATGGACACCCGGCTGCCCCCTGGCGGCTGGGGACTGAGTGTGGACACCCGGCCGCCGGGTGGCTGGGGACTGAGTATGGATTCCAGGCCGCCAACGCAGCCATGTAGTGGTGGCCAGATTCCGCCTCCACATGCCTAAAAGGCCCAATTTCAAGTGCAAGCATGCAAGCAGTATGGTATTGCAGCCTGGTGGTGGGTGGGTGGCAGGCTGCACACTTACGCTTGCATTCCATGAAAACAAAGCAGATGCTAACATCTATCATCATCATCATGCTCCTCACCTTGGCACTCTCAACTCCCCTGATGGTGAAGCCAGGGCCCACCGGAGGAGTCTGGTTCTCAGGTGGGCTCATCCAATGCTGCCCTAAAGCAGGCCGGGCTAAGAAAAGTGTGTGGGGGGAAGTTGACAGGAGAAATAGGGGCGGCTGGGGACCGTTTATGGACACCCGGCTGCCCCCAGGAGGCTGGGGACCGTGTGTGGACACCCGGCCGCCCCCTGGCAGCTGGGGACCGAGTGTGGACACCCGGCCGCCGGGTGGCTGGGGACTGAGTATGGATTCCAGGCCTCCAACGCAGCCATGACGTGGTGGCCAGATTCCGCCTCCACATGCCTAAAAGGCCCAATTTCAAGTGCAAGCAAGTAGTATGGTATTGCAGCCTGGGGGTGGGTGGGTGGTTGGCTGCATATTTGCGCTTGCATTGCAAGGAATGGGGGAGGTACAATTGAACAGTGCCCTGGGACAAGAACTTGCACGGGGATAGTTGCAAGTCTGCATCTTCTGATGCGGCAAGGATGACTTCTGAAGGGCACACTTTTAGGCAGTGACCTGGGTGTCAGAGATGGTTCCAGGGGCCTTCCCCATGCTGTTCCCATATCTTTTCAGCACTGTATGCATGTGTCACACAGCACATGGCCAGATAAGGTTGTAAATTTTTAAAATGACATTTCCCGGTGAATGCATTTGTCACAGTTGAAAGCAATACAAAAGTGCAAAAACGCATAAAAAATGCTACTTGTAAACATAGCCCAAGGTGTGGAGAAGTATTTTTTTGGGGGGTTATTTATTTTACCTTATACACAAGTCTTTACTCTGGAAAGGAACTTCCTTAACATATTTCACAGGAAAGCAGTTTCAGTTTAGTTTTTGAATGTTTTATTGTGAGCCCTTAAAAGTGGCTTAATACCTCTGACCACGTTGTTGACAGCAGTGACCTGGGGGTCAGAAATGCTTCCTGGGGCAATCCCCATGCTGTCCCCATGTCATTTGAGCACTGTCACTATCGTTTTGGGCACTTGTTAGGCATTTAAAAGACTGCCGGGGGTGTCGCTGCAAAAATGCTCGGGTCTCCCATAGACTAACATTGGGCTCGTTGCTCGGGTCGAGCACCTGAGTATCATGGCGAGCTCGGCCCGAGCTTCGAGCACCCGAGCATTTTAGTGCTCGCTCAAGACTAGTTATATCGCAAAGGGTTGCCTTCTTTAAAGCCGTATCCGAACCTTAGTGTTAAAAACTTGGCAAAACATTATGAAAATGCAAAATTGGGGTCTGAAAAACATTTTTGTTGAAAAAATATGAATATTTTATTTTTACGGCTCAATGTTATAAACTTCTGTGAAGCACCTGGGGTTTCAGGGTGCTCACCATACATCTAGATAAGTTTCCTAAGGGGTCTAGTATCCAGAATGGGGTCACTTGTGGGGGGTTTACACTGTTTAGGCACATCAGGGGCTCTCCAAACGCAACATGGCATCCGCTAATTATTCAAGCAAATTTTACTTTCAAAAAGTCAAATAGCGCTCCTTCCCTTCCGAACCCTGCCGTGCGCCCAAACAGTGGTTTTGCCGCACATATGGGGTATCTGCTTACTTCAGAGAAATTGCACAACAAATTGCATGGTGCAATTTCTCCTGTTACCCTTATGAAAATGCAAAATTGGGGGCTGAAAAACATTTTTGTTGAAAAAATTTGAAAATTTTATTTTTACGGTTAATGTTATAAACTTCTGTGAAGCACCTGGGAATTCAGGGTGCTCACCACACATCTAGATAAGTTCCCTAAGGGGTCTAGTTTCCAAAATGGGGTCACTTGTGGGGGGTTTCCACTGTTTAGGCATATCAGGGGCTCCCAAACGCAACATGGCATCCGCTAATTATTCAAGCAAATTTTACATTCAAAAAGTCAAATGGCGCTCCTTCCCTTCCGAGCCCTGCTGTGCGCCCAAACAGTGTTTTTTCCTCACATATGGGGTATCTGCGTGCTCAGGGGAAATTGCACAACAAATTTTGGGGTTCATTTTTTCCTGTTACCCCTGCGAAAATAAAAAAATTTGAGTCTAAAGTAACATTTTTGTGAAAAAAGTTAAATGTTAATTTTTTTCTTCCACATTTCAAAGAATTCTGTGAAGAACCTGAAGGGTTAATAAACTTCTTGAATGTGGTTTTGAGCACCTTGAGGGGTGCAGTTTTTAGAATGGTGTCACTTTTGGGTATTTTCTGTCATAAAGGCCCTTCAAAGTCACTTCAAATGTGATGTGGTCCCTAAAAAAAAGGTTTTGTAAATTTTGTTGTAAAAATGAGAAATCGCTGGTCAACTTTTAACCCTTATAGCTCCCTACTAAAAAAAAAAATTTGGTTCCAAAATTGTGCTGATGTAAAGTAGACATGTGGGAAATGTTATTTATTAAGTATTTTGTGTAAATTAAAATTTAGAAAATTGCAAAATTTTCTACATTTTCATCAAATTTCCGATTTTTTCACAAATAAACGCAAGTGATATCAAAGAAATTTTACCACAATCATGAAGTACAATATGTCACGAAAAAACACTCTCAGAATCAGGGGGATCCATTGAAGAGTTCCAGAGTAATTACCTCATAAATTGACGGTGGTCAGAATTGTAAAAATTGGCCTGGTCATTAACGTGCAAACCACCCTTGGGTGTAAAGGGGTTAAACTCGCGTTTGAACATTGGCGTCATTTTTTGGAGGGCGCTAGATTTCCTATTAAGGTTTTCACAGATCATAAGAATTTGATCTATCTGGATGCTGCCAAGCGCTTGAATGCCCGTCAAGCTAGGTGGGCACTTTTTTTTCTCGGTTTCATTTTTCTGTTACCAATATCCCTGGTACTAAGGATTTTAAAGCCGATGCTTTATCTCGCAGCTTCTCTCCAGCGGTCGGTGCCGAGGAGGAGGAGAGCATTTTACAGAAAGGAGTTGTGGTGGCGGCATTGGACTCCATTTTGGAGAATGGGATTCTAAAATCTCAAGATGATGCTCCATCTAACACTCCCCATGGGAAGTTGTTCGTGCCTAGAACCTTTAGGAGAGACTTGTTTGTGGAGTGTCATGAGTCTTGGTTGACAGGTCATCCAGGAATTTCTGAGACTAAGAGACTTATCAGTGGCAGTTTTTGGTGGCCTGGATGGCAGAAAGAAGTCATCAAGTGGGTGCATCAATATACTGTGTGTGCTAGGTCAAAGGCTTCACATACTCCTGCTGCGGCTTTGCTTTGCCCTCTGGAGGTTCCTAGTGCGCCTTGGACGCATCTCACAATGGATTTTATTACTGATCTGCCCGTGTCTGAGGGTTTTACTGTCATCTGGGTGATCGTGGACCATTTAGTAAGATGTGTGATTTGGCTCCATTCATTAAGTTGCCCTGCGCCAAGACACTTGCTAAGGCGTTTGTTAAGGAGATCGTCAAGCTTCATGGCGTTCCCACGGATATTGTTTCCGATAGAGGACCTCAGTTTGTGGCTCGCTTTTGGCGTGATTTTTGTGACAGGTTGGGAGTCCATTTGTCATTTTCGTCTAGGTATCATCTTGAGTCTAATGGACAGACTGAAAGAAAGAACCAGGATGTAGAACAATTTTTGCAATGTTTTGTGGCGGACAATCAAGAGGTGTGGTCTGAGTTTCTGCCTCTCGCAGAATTTGCTCTTAACAATCATACATCCTCTTCAGCTGGGTGTTCTCCTTTTTTTGGAGTACTGGGAGACATCCGTCTTTTGGTTCGTTCTCCAAATTGGGGTCGACGGTGCCGGAGGAGGAGAATTTTTCCGGTGATTTGGAGAGAGTTTGGACTAATGTACGTTGCAAGCTTCAAGAGGCTAACAAGAAGTCCAAGAAATATTTTGACAGGAAACGTAAGGAGATTTTGTTTACTGTGGGTGACATGGTTTGGTTGTCCTCAAGGAACCTGCGGTTGAGGATTCCCTCTTAAAAACTGGGTCCTAAGTTTGTGGGTCCATTCAAAGTGCTTCCAGTTGTTAATCCGTCAGCGGTTAGGTTGGATGTCCCTACTTCCTGGAAGATTAATCTTGTGTTTCATGTTTCCTTGTTGAAAAAGGCGGATGTATCTGATAGGGATGCCACTGTCACAGTTCCTCCTGTGATGGAAGACGGCAAATATGAAATTTCTCGTATCTTGAATTCTAGATGGCATAGAGGGAGATTACACTATCTCGTCTCCTGGAAGGGTTTCGGTCCCAAAGATAACTCCTGGGTCAGGGCGGATGATGTCTCTGCTCCTAGGCTTTTTAGAGCTTTCCACAAGAGGTTTCCGGATAGGCCTGGGCCTGGAGGATCCGGAGGATCCTCTTAAAAGAGGGGGTACTGTTAGAACCCTCCTGTTTGTTTTTTCCATCTTGTGTTTTCCGGTCACGTCACCATCTGCCTTTATATTCCAGCTCTGCCTTTTTTGGCTGTGCTGGACATCAGTGTTGTTTGACTGTTTTGCTAGCCAGGTGCTTCTGTGCCTATCTCTGTCAGTTCGCTTGGTCCTTTTGGGACCTCTAGTACCTTTTTGTCAGTTTATCTTTTTGTGTTCTGCAACAACTTTCTCTGTTCAGGAGGTGTCCCATTTTTGTTCCAGTCCTTAGTTCTTTTAGGGACCCCTTCCCTTTATTCTATTGGTCTTCGTTCAGGCTAGCCTAGGACTAAGGCGGGTCCGTTCACTAGGAACAGGCAGCCCGCTACATCGTAGGGATTTAGCTTAGTCTTACTGTAAGGAAAGCTTTCCCCTTTTTTCCTTAGTACTTGTTGCAGATCATAACACTCTGGAGTCTTGAGGCTGTGTGCACTGTTGGAGTTCATCTAAAGCTAAGCCGTTATTCCCTTGTTTTGTCTTTCCCTATTGTCTTTAGTTGCTAGCGGAGATTGACTAGTGCTCATCTACTTCCACCCCTTGTTGTAGCCTTACGCCAGGGACAGCAGGGCGAGGCACGTGATTGTTGACAGCTGCGGAGGCTGTATCGGGACATTTAGGGGAGACATGGTGACGCTAGTCCAGATTAGGAGGTCACCACTTCCCCCTTCACCTAGGGTCTGGGCTCCCTTTCCCTTTCCCCTCTGTGTTGTACTCACACCTGGCGTTGCTCTTTGTGTTGCACTCTCACCTGGAGTGACATTTTAACCGGTCGAGCACGTTTTGAACAAAAAAAAACTGATTTTTTTTTTTCCTCTGTGTGTTTTTGGGCGTGCACCTTATTTTTTGGTCTTTTTTTCCCTTTTCGTATGGGATCAGTTGCAGAGCACGCACAGCAGTTCCGCTGTCTCTCTCTGGAGGTGAATAACCTCCGCTGTAAGGTTCAGCAGCATTATCAGCGGTTACAGGCCGCCAATGTGGGGGTCTCTGCAGGTAGGCATGTCCAGCCTGAACCCAAGTTTGCCCTCCCGGACAGGTTTTCAGGAGGTAGGGACAGTTTTTTTGTGTTTAAGGATGCATGCAAATTATATTTCAATCTTTGTCCCTACTCCTCCGGTAATGAGAAGCAACGGGTTGGCATTGTGATCTCTCTACTACAGGGAGATCCTCAGTCGTGGGCGTTTTCATTACCGCAGGATTCGGTTTGTCTCCAATCTGTGGAGGTTTTTTTTTGGAGCTCTTGCCCTCATCTATGATGAAACCAAATACCATGATGACCCTGACAGAGTCGCCTTGGCTGAGTCTACGTCGCCTTCAGCAGGGGATTCGGTCAGTGGAAACGTACAGTTCGGAATTCCGTAGATGGGTAACAGATTCCAAATGGAATGACTCAGCCATTAAAAGTCAATTTTGTGAGGGGCTAATGGAAAGGTTGAAAGATACCTTGGCTGTATATGATACCCCTCAGTCCTTGGAGGCTGCCATGTCTTTGGCTATACGTCTGGATAGGCGACTTCGTGATAGATAGGTGCGACATCCTTCTCCGGGGCCTTCAAGTCGGGGTTGTGTACCTTTGCCAAGGGAGCGGTCTGGGGGTGAACCAGTACTGGGGGAGGTTTAGGAACCTATGCAGTTAGGGGGTGTCTCTACATCATACATCTCCCCGGAGATTCGCAAGAAAAAAGGCGTATGTTTTTTTTGTGGGAAAAAGGGACACTTTGTTGGGACCTGTCCTTCAATTCCTAAACAAAAAAGAGACTTGATAAACTCTCGGTAGTCTGGAGTTGGATAAACAAGGGGAGCATTTGTGGCCAAACTGCAGTTTCCGCTTTGTCCTGACTGCAGAGGTGGTGCTAGAGAGCAAAATCGAAAAAATTTCTGTGTTTGTTGACAGTGGAGTCGGGGTCAGCATGGTTAATGCTGAGTTTGTGAAAACTCATGGTCTTGCTTGCTGTGCTTTAGCTGAACCTATTTCCATCTTTGCCATTGACTCGGCGCCACTTGCACAGAAAGCATTTACTCAGATTGTACATAATGTAAAACTGAGGGTGGGGTAAGATTAATTGTGAAATCATTTTTTGCTATGATTTGGAGAATCTCCCTACTCCGATTGTTTTAGGTATCCTCTAGCTTGTTAAACATAATCCATTGGTGGATTGGCAAACTGGGGAGATTACTGAATGGGGAGATTATTGCCATGAGAACTGTCTGAATGTTTCCATTGCTGCTGTCTCTACGGAGATACTGCCTGCTTTTCTGTCTGGTTTTGAGGACATTTTTTCTGAGAAGGGGTGTCAGGATTTGCCTCCTCATCGTGCTTATGACTGCCCTATTAACCTGACCCCCGCAGCTAAACTACCCAAGTCCAGACTGTATAATCTTTCTGGCCCTGAGAGACAAGCCATGAAGGATTTCATTGCGGAAAGTCTGGAGAAGGGACATATCAGACCCTCATCTTCGCCCGTGGCAGCAGGGTTCTTCTTTGTGAAGAAAAAAGATGGCGGTCTACGTCCCTGTTTAGAGTTCTGGGAATTAAATCAAATTACCATCCTTGATCCATACCCTCTTCCTCTGATTCCTGATTTGTTCAGCCAGGTTGTGGGAGCTAAGGTATTCTCCAAGTTGGATTTAAGAGGAGCCTACAATCTGGTTAGAATCAGAGAAGGGGGTCAATGGAAGACAGCGTTCAATACCCCGGAAGGTCATTTCGAGAGTCTGGTTATGTCTTTTGGCTTGACCAATGCACCTGCTATATTCCAGCATTTCATCAATTATATTTTTCAGCACTTGGTGGGGAGGTTTGTGGTGGTCTCTCTGGGTGATATTTTTGTTTATTCACCTGATTTTGAGACCCATTGGAGGCATGTTAAGCAGGTGCTCCAGATATTAAGAGATAATAGACTCTATGCCAAACTAGAGAAATGTGTATTTGACGCGCCCCCTGGGCCATGTTGTTAGGGATACCCGGAGCCGGATCAGATGGGGGTTGTAGTCTCCGAGTGGCTGTGACCCGGTCCGTGCTCAGGGTGTCAAACTCAGTGTGTGGCAGTCCTACAGATGTTATTAGATGTTCTTTTGTGTCGACTACGCCACCCGTTGATTTGCGGTCAATACGGCCGCCGCTGCAGCAGGGTCCGCTGAGGCTGGTGTTGTATGTGCAGCTCAGGTAGTATAACCCCCAACGGGAGGGATATAGCCTCAGGGGGTCAGTTGCAGAGGATGGGGGTTGTGGTGGTGCAGCGAGGATGGAAATGAGACTCAGAGTCGGGCTGTGCAGTTCAGGGTTTGTTTACTTACTGCAGTTGTTCTGGTCACTCCGGCCTTAAGTGACCACCCGAGCCGCGCTGCGTCCACCAGGTCCTGGACTCAGCCAACCCCCAGGTGATTCTGGAGCGTGGTCCTGAGCTCCCTTTCTGTCCTGTCCTCTTCTCTGGCCTTCCCCACCAGGGATCCACCTATGTCCGGCTCCCTCGGGCCTCTTGGTGGTAAACCCTTGTCTCTGGGTTCCCTGACCCTATTCCTGGTCTGCCTTCCGGGTGGATTTAGTGGGTGATCGTGGCAGATCCTGCCCACGACCTCCGGTTCCTGGCTAAGGTGTGCTGTAGCCTCTGCCAGCTTGGGATCCGGTACCCTGTTGCCAACTCTTCACCCTTTGGTCTAATTTGGGCTCTTGGAGTTCCTTCTGTCTCCCCCTCTGGGTCTTTCTTTCTCCTCTCTCTCTCTCTTGGCCTTGGAGCTGCTCTTCTCCTCTGCTCTGACAGACTGACCTCACTCTGCAAAAGACTGACCCTGATCTAAGATGGTTCCCACCTTATATACTCCCTCTATGTGTGAGCTCAGGTGACCAGCACCCAATGAGCTCCTAGCATTACCCAGACTGCTCCCCCTATCTGCCCCTACACTACTGGGATGTTCCACCCCCCTCCCACTCCAGCCAGGAACAGACACTGTCGTACCTGCACATTTCTCTAGTGGGAGTACCATCGGTCTGTTCCTCGGAAATGGGATGTGTGTAGTGCATGCAGCTAACTGAGCTCAGTTCCACACTCCATCCTTACCCGGGAGTGGAATATCACACCTCTGGGTTGAGGTGCAATACCCCTGTAGCAGCCGAATCCTCAGGGTGCTACATATTCGCTGTTCAGGAGGTGCAGTTTTTGGGTACTTGTTGTGTTCTTCAGGTTTTCAAATGGATCCGGAGAAGATCTGTGCAGTCCTTGACTGGGAACGTCCTGAGAACCTAAAGGCCCTACAACGTTTTCTGGGCTTTACTAATTTTTACAGGAAATTCATCCAAAATTACTCTGTTGTAGTGAAACCCCTTACTGACATGACTAAGAAGGGGTCTGATTTTTCCAAATGGTCAACCTGATGTTTCTCAACCCTTTATTGTTTAGGTCGATGCTTCGGATGTCGGGGTTGGGGCTGTGTTGTCTCAGGCTTCGTCCCCTGGTAAATGGCGTCCATGCACCTTCTTTTCTTAAAAATTGTCTTCAGCTGAGAGAAATTATGACGTGGGTAATAGGGAACTTTTGGCGATCAAATTGGCGTTCGAGGAATGGCGAAACTGGTTGGAGGGTGCTGTCCATCCTATTACTGTTATTACTGACCATAAGAACCTGTCATATCTCCAGTCAGCTAAACGTCTCAACCCTAGGCAAGCCAAATGGTCCCTGTTTTGTACTAGGTTCAACTTTGTTGCCACTTTTCGTCCAGGGGTCAAAAATGTCAAAGCTGATGCTTTGTCCCGGAGCTTTCCTGGTGGTGGTGACCATGAGAGCCCTGCCCCGATATTGCAGAAAGGGGTAGTCATTTCGGCTCTTTATCCTGAACTAGAGGGTGAGGTGTTGGAGGCTCAGGGGGGCAAGCCTGCCTCCTCCCCTTCAGCAAAGTTATTTGTACCCTCTGATCTGTGGCATAAAGTAATCAAGTAGCATCATAACTCTGTGCTTGCTGAGCATCCAGGTGGTAATGCAAACGCAGACCTCCTCTCTCGTCGTTTTTGGTGGCCAGGGTTGCATCAGGATGTGATTGGACACGTAGCTGCTTGTACTATTTGCGTGCGTTCTAAGGTTTTGCATACCCATGCGTCTGGTACTCTTCTTCCGCTACTCATCCTTAGCAGGCCATGGACACACATGTCCATGGATTTCATTACTGACCTACCGGTTTCTGCAGGCAAAACAGTGGTTTTGGTGGTAGTAGATAGGTTCAGTAAAATGGTTCACTTCGTTGCTTTACCTGCACTTCCCAATGCTAAGACACTTGCCCAGGTGTTCATAAATGAGATTGTGAAGCTTCATGGGGTTCAATCCGATGTGGTGTCTGATCGGGGAACCCAGTTTGTTTCCAAGTTCTGGAAGGCATTCTGTTCTCAACTGGGGGTGCAGCTGTCCTTTTCCTCTGCCTTCCACCCTCAGTCGAATGGTCAGAATGAGCATGTCAATCAAAACTTGGAGACATATCTCAGGTGTTTTGTCTCCGAAAATCAGGAGGATTGGGCATCCTACTTACCGCTGGCAGAATTTGCCATCAGTAATCATCGTCAAGAATCCACTGGCAGGTCACCGTTCTTCGGTGCATATGGTTATCATCCACAGTTTGGTACCTTCAGTGGAGGTGGAGCTTCAGGAGTTCCTGAGGAGGAACGGTTTGCTTAATCGCTCTCCTAGGTATGGCAGGGTGTTCTCTGTAATTTAAAGACCATGGTTGACAGGTATAAACATATGGCTGACAGAAAACGCTTGCCAGGTCCGGACCTGAATGTGAATGACTTTGTGTGGTGGTCTATCAAGAATATAAGATTGAAAGTTCCTTCTTGGAAGCTGGGACCTAGGTTTATTGGTCCATACAAATTAACCGCTGTCATTCCACAGGTCCTTACTCAAAAGGTACATAGAACCTCTTGAGACCTCACCTCTACCACTGCCTCCAGTAATGGTTGATGGTAACCTGGAGTTCGAGATTTCGAGGATTGTAGATTCTCCTCTCCAACGTCGTTCTCTTCAATACATGGTGCACTGGAAAGGCTATGTTCAGAGGAGAGGATGTGGGTTTCAGCATCAGAGGTGAACACTCCCAGATTGGTTCGCTCTTTTCACACCTCTTTTCCTGAGAAACCCGGTCCTGAGTGTCCGGAGGCCACTCGTAGAGGGGGGGTACTGTCACGGGTGTGTCGGAGGTGACAGACAGTCGCCCTGCAGTGACTTGTAGGAGATCTTCACATTTGGCATAGCAGACAGCTTCCTAGATAGGAGGCTGTCTTTAGGACCCAGCGAATACCTCCCTCTGGCCTGGGTGTATAAATACCTGGTCTCTCTAGGTGGGCTACGCTGGTTATACTCATTCCTTCCTGGATCTTGGCTGTAGCAACACCACGTCCTCTCTGGAGTCTTGAGGCCGTGTGCACTGTTGGAGTTCATTTGAAGCTAAGCCGTTATTCCCTTGTTTTGTCTTTCCCTATTGTCTTTAGTTGCCAGCGGAGATTGACTAGTGCTCATCTCCTTCCACCCCTAGTTGTAGCCTTACACTAGGGACAGCAGGGCAAGGCACGTGATCGCCGACTGCTGCGGAGGCTGTTTAGGGACATTTAGGGGAGACAGGGTGACGCTAGTCCAGATTAGGAGGTCACCACTTCCCCCTTTCCCTAGTATCTGGGCTCCCTTCCCCCTTGCCCTCTGTGTTGTACTCACACCTGGCGTTGCTCTCTGTGTTGCACTCTCATCTGGCGTGACAAATGGTTTAAATCAAAGCACATTCATGTATTTAACGCCTTCACCACCTTGAGTTTTTCCATTTTTGTGTTTTTGTTTTTTGCTTCCCAGAGCCATAACTTTTTTATTTTTCCGTCAATATAGCCAAGTGACGGCGTGACGAGTTGTACTTTTGAACGACATCATTGATTTTACCATATAGTGTACTGGAAAACGGGAAAAAAAATCCAAGTGCGATGAAATTGAAAAAAAAGTGCAATTCCACAATTGTTTTTTTTTTTTTTTTACCATGTTCACTAAATGCTAAAACTGACCTGCCTCCATGTCATTACGAGTTCGTAGATAGCAAACATGTATAGGTTCTTTTTATTTAAGTGGTGAAAAAAAAATCCAAAGTTTGTTAAGAAAGGCGCCATTTTCTGAGACCCGTACCATATAGTCTGAAAAAGGGGAGGAAAGAACCAAGACCAGTGAATCACCATGGTATAACCCAGTGAGAGGTGGTCCATGAGCAATAAGGAGGAAAATCACATATCCATATACATGAACAGGAGCGCCCTGTAAAAAAAACCGACATATACTGTATAAGGATATGCAGAGTAGACATATACAGTATAACTATATTAATATTTATTAATCAATGGTCTTCTCAAACAATCAGATGAAACCCAGCAAAATAACATAAAATGCATCATAACTAAAAAAAATAATATACTCCCATATAGGGAAATTGGGCATTCCAGCTTTAGCCTCAGGGTTCCTAGGGTGAATCATACATGGTATATGATTTACCATATATATATTTAAATATTAACACACAGCTACACTGGGACGAGGGCATATAAAGGTGAAACACAGGGCACTGCAAACCCCACAACTCCCCCACAAAACAAATTATAAAATGACACTAAGTTTAAAGTCTACATTGAGGCCATTGAGCCTCAAAGTGTTAAGTCTCATCCATTCTAGCTCTTTCCTTTTGAGAATACCCTCCCTGTCACCTCCTCTTCTCAAGGGGGGAACACGATCTATAATACAAAATTTTAGTTGGCGCTCACTGTGGCTACACTCAAGAAAATGCCTAGAGACATATATATAAGGGGCTTACGCAAGTTTGAGCATAAACACCCCTTTGAAAAGTAAGATTTTATTCAATATCTTACTGGATACAAGAACAATTTGCAAAATTTTGACTGAGTTTCATAGAACATTTTTTAAGCTATAACATGGTAGTATGGTAGTGATTGTAGCATTTTCTCTTTCAATAGAGAAGCAGTACATCTGTGATTTCATGATACCATCAATGAAATGTAGCTCTCCGAGGCCAGCAGCACTCATGCAGCTCCACATAAGGACACTGCCACCACCATTATTCACTGTAGGCGCCATACATTTTTCTATGTACTCCTCACTTTTGCAATGCTATACAGTTTTGAAGCCATCAGTTCTAAAAACATTTATCTTGGTCTCATCACTCTAGAGCAGAGCTGGGCAAAGTGTGGCCCGCAGGCCACATCAGGCCCTCTGGCTTTTCCACTCCGGCCTGTGGACTGAGACAGCTGAGGGGTTGAAAAAGGTAGCCCTTGGGCCACATCATACCCTCAGCTGAGTGTCCACCGCTTCTCGCTGTCACTGCTATCCACATCCTCGGCTCCTTCTTCCACCAATTATTGTCCGACTAAGACAGCAAACGTGATGACACATTGTGCTACAGCTGCGAGTCAGTGCACAGGTGATAGGAGCATAGCGCTGAGAGAATGAGAGAGAGGTATGTTATTTTTTTCTTTCATATGTGTACAGGATATTTACATATCTATAGGAGGCTATGTGGGGGCTCATGCTGTATATTGCAGGCTATGTGAGGGCTCATGCTGTAAATTGGAGGCTATGTGGGGGCTCATACTGTATATAAGGGGCTATGTGGGGCTCATACTGTATATTGGAGGCTATGTGGGGGCTCATACTGTATATTGGAGGCTATGTGGGGGCTCATACTGTATATAAGGGGCTATGTAGAGCTCATACTGTATATTGGAGGCTATGTGGAGCTCATACTGTATATTGGAGGCTATGAGGGGGCTCATACTGTATATAAGGGGCTATGTAGAGCTCATACTGTATATTGGAGGCTATGTGGAGCTCATACTGTATATTGGAGGCTATGAGGGGGCTCATACTGTATATAATAGGCTATGTGGGGGCTCATACTTTATATAGGAGGCTATGTTGGGCTCATACTGTATATTGGAGGCTATGTGGGCGCTTATGCTGTATATAGGAAAGCTATGTGGGGACTCGTGCTGTATATAGGGGGCTGTGTGGGGGCTCATGCTGTATATAAGGAGGCTATGAGGTGGCTCATGCTGTATATAGGAAGGCTGTGTGGGGGCTCATTCTGTATATAGGGAGACTGCGTGAGGGCTCATGCTTTATATAGGGAGGCTGTGTGGGGGCTCATGCTGTATATAGAGAGGTTGTGTAGCAGCTCATGCTGTTTATAGGGAGGCTGCATCAGGGCTCATACTATATGATTGAAGCTGTGTGGAGGCTCATGCTGTATGTAATGAGGCTGTGTGGGGGCTCATTCTGTATGTAAGAAGCAGTTTGGAGGCTCACACTGTATATAGGAAGATTATATGGTGACTCATGCTATATACAGGGAAGCTATGTGGGGGCTGATGCTGTATATAGGGAGTCTGTGTGGGGGCTCTTTCTGTATATAGGGAGGATATGTAGGGGCTCATGCTTTATATAAGGAGGTTGAGTGGGGGCTTATGCTGTGTATAGGGAGGTTGTGTGGGGGCTCATGCTGTATATAGGGAGTCTGTGTAGGTGATCATGCTGGCTATAAGGAGCCTGTGTGGGGGCTCATTCTGTATATAGGGAACCTGAGTGAGGGCTCATTCTGTATATAAGGAGGCTGTCTGGGGACTCATGCTTTATATAGGAAGGCTGTACTGTACATAGGGGATGTCAACATACTTAATTCTGCTAAATAATAAGTGATAATATAAATATAAAATAATTATAATTGAAATTAATATGTTAATATTAATATTGAGCATAATTAATTTCAGCCAATTGGTTCAGCTCTCCACAACAGTCAAGGTTTCTCATGTGGCCCCCCGGGAAAATTAATTGCCCACTCCTGTCTTAGAGTATAGTGTCTCAGTAGTCTTCATATCGTGGGTAGCATGTATCAGCTACTGGTTGTACAATCACAACCAAGCATATTGTTGCAGCGTTTCAGAGAAAAACATACAACCAGAATAACCTGAAATTATCCCTATTATGACTTTCCTCTCTGTCCTTAGTCCAGGGCACATTTTGACAAAGTTCCTACTTGTCTTGGTCTGGGGCAGAGAGGAACACTGAGAAGACAGCCCGAGGGCAGAGAGGAACACTGAAGAGATAGCTCAAGGGCAGAGAGGAATGCTGAAGAGACAGCCCGAGGGCAGAGAGGAAGGCTGAGGAGACAGCCAGAGCCCAGAGAGGAATGCTGAAGAGATAGACCGAGGGCAGAGAGAAACACTGAGGAAACATCCTGAGGACAGAGAGGAACACCGAGGAGACAGCCCAAGAGTAGAGGGGAACACTGAGGAGACAGCCCAAGTGTAGAGGGGAACACTGAGGAGAGCCTGAGGGCAGAGAGGAACACTGAGGAGAAAGCACGAGGGCAGAGGGGAACGCTGGGGAGAAAGCATGAGGGCAGAGAGGAACTCTGAGGAGAAAGCACGAGGGCAGAGGGGAATGCTGGGGAGAAAGTATGAGGGCAGAGAGGAACACTGAGGAGAAAGCACAAGGGCAGAGAGGAACGCTGAGGAGAAAGCACGAGGGCAGAGGAGAACGCTGGGGAGAAAGCATAAGGGCAGAGAGGAACACTGAGGAGAAAGCACGGGGGCAGAGAGGAACGATGGGAGAAAGCACGAGGGCAGAGAGGAACGCTGAGGAGAAAGCACAAGAGTAGAGAGGAACCATGAGAGAAAGCACAAGTGCAGAGAGGAACGCTGAGGAGAAAGCACGAGGGCAGAGAGGAACCCTGGGAGAAAGCACGAGGGCAGAGAGGAACCCTGGGAGAAAGCACGAGGGCAGAGAGGAACACTGAGGAGAAAGCACAAGGGCAGAGGAGGACCCTAGGAGAAAGCATGAGGGCAGAGAGGAACACTGAGGAGAAAGCAAGAGGGCAGAAGGGAACCCTGGGAGAAAGCACGAGGGTAGAGAGGAACGCTGAGGAGAAAGCACGAGGGCAGAGAGGAACGCTGGGGAGAAAGCACGAGGGTAGAGGAGAACGTTGAGGAGAAAGCCTGAGGGCAGAGAGGAACGGTGAGGAGAAAGCACGAGGGCAAAGGAGAATGCTGGGGAGAAAGCATGAGGGCAGAGAGGAACGCTGAGGAGAAAGCACAAGGGCAGAGGGGAACCCTGGGGGAAAGCACGATGGCAGAGAGGAACACTGAGGAGAAAGCACGAGGGCAGAGGAGAATGCCGGGGAGAAAGCACGAGGGCAGAGAGGAACGCTGAGGAGAAAGCATGAGTGCCGAGGGGAACACTGGGGTGAAAGCACGAGGGCAGAGAGGAACGCCGAGGAGAAAGCACGAGGGCAGAGGGGAACGCTGGGAAGAAAGCACGAGGGCAGAGAGGAACGCTGTGGAGAAAGCATGAGGGCAGAGAGGAATGCTGAGGAGAAAGCACAAGGGCAGAGAGGAACCATGGGAGAAAGCACGAGGGCAGAGAGGAACGCTGGGGAGAAAGCACGAGGACAGAGGGTAACGCTGGGGAGACAAACAGAGGGAAAAGAATGCTGAGGACACTGAGGAGACAGCCCATGGCCTGAGAGGAACACTGAGGAGACAGCCCGTGGGCTGAGAGGAACACTGAGGAGACAGCCCGTGGGCTGAGAGGAACACTGAGGAGACAGCCCAAGTGTAGAGGGGAACACTGAGGAGACAGCCCAAGTGTAGAGGGGAACACTGAGGAGAGCCTGAGGGCAGAGAGGAACACTGAGGAGAAAGCACGAGGGCAGAGAGGAACGCTGAGGAGAAAGCACGAGGGCAGAGAGGAACGCTGAGGAGAAAGCACGAGGGCAGAGAGGAACGCTGAGGAGAAAGCACGAGGGCAGAGGGGAACGCTGGGGAGACAAACAGAGGGAAAAGAATGCTGAGAACACTGAGGAGACAGCCCAAGTGTAGAGGAGAGCACTGAGGAGAGCCTGAGGGCAGAGAGGAACACTGAGGAGACAGCCCAAGGGTAGAGAGCTCTTCACGGTTGAGCTGATGACAAATCCGTTCCAAGCTGCTTTCAACTGTTCTACTCCTTTAATGGACAGGACAGCAAAAAAATGTTTTGCAGTAGTGTGAACACAGCCTTCAACTGGTTGTCCATTAGTTTATAAACTTTTCCTAATGTGGCCAGGAGAGAATGAAGAGGTAAATGGCTGTGTCTGGTGTGAACGGCATGGCCTAAAATGTTGCCAGTAGTGTGCCGCTTTTTCTGCCCTTTCTCTTCTACAATATTCGGGAGGTATGATGTTTGATGGGAGTGGGGCTGTGTTCTATTGTTTGTATATTATGCAGTCATAGCAGCTTGCACCTGTTCACATTCTTTCTTTATTACATTTGGTGGTAGTAATCAAAAAAAAAAGTTGTGTATTTTTTTATATTTTAACACTATAAAAGCAGGAAAGAATGAAGTACTTCCCTAGACTTGAGGATTTGTTAGTTGCCATGCATGTGAATAATATAGCTGTTCACGGACATGCTATAAATAAAGTTGTCTCAGTGGTGGATGCAGCGCCACCTTGTGTCCACGCTTTATACTACGTAACGTCTCGGCACGGAGGACAGCACAGCCTGCTGACGTAACTTGACAGGGACACGCCCATTTCCGCATCAACTTTTGTATTTTGCGAACTTTATTGCTTGTCTGCGCTGATGGTTTTGAACACAAATAAAGCAATACATGTGGGCGTTGCCGCTGGGATTTGACTTAGTTATGAGTGACACATAGAGGTGTCGGACGGGAGCTGCGCCGGCTGAGGTCAGGGCTATGTGCTGGTGACGGGACACCTTGTGGCCGCCGGCGCTGCCTCACTATGTTGAGCTACGGACGTTGTGCGCAGTCCTATGTGAAGCGTATGCACGCCATAGCGGTCCGGAGACCGCGCGGTGGAGGTGAGAGCTGTGGTCAGGACTAGCGCATGCGCAGCTGTAGTCCTCTGCATGGCCTGGAATTTCTGGGACCTGTACTGCCTCATTTGCTCTGCTGTCTGGTTACTATGGATGAAAGCTCCAGTTTCCATACAGGAGGCCTAGCTGAGTTTACATGGCCATTGTAATCTGACACAAGAAGGGAAAACAAATCCCATTAAAGGGGTCCTCTGATCTCATGTATGAGGCATCCACAGGTCACATTCAGAATGTACCTGATGGGAATACCCCTTTAATTATAAAGGCATAAATAGTATGACTGGCAGGAAAGCACTGCATAGACTGGTTTCCTGTCCCATCTAGATTGATAATGGGGACTAGAGATCAGAACCACCGATGTCCCTTGTTTACATCCATCATCTCATTAGTGCTACACCAGATGTCCGATTAAGGTCCGAGTGCGGACTGATTTTCATCTGTGAGATCCATGTGTCCATTTTTTACGGCCGCGTGACATACGTTTTCATACAGAAACATTAAAAAAATGTACATGATGAATACAGTTTCCTAGGTTTATAAGTGTAGAACTGTATCTGTAAAAATCAGACGCTACTGGGATGGTCCTTGTGGGATCCAAATTTTTTTTTTTTTTTTACGCACCTTTAGACTTGAATGGGTGGGATTCAAAAGATTCGGACCAAGAGAAAATTAGTTCACAGCCCCTTTGAATAACATGGGCCCGTGTGATGTCCGTGTGCTATGTGATGAAAAATGGGGCAGCACACATCCGATTTATACGCTCGTCTGCAAGAGCCCTAAAGGAGCCGATCAGCTGCGGCCCTCTCAATCTGTCAGAGCATGAAGAAACGATGCAATTGATCAGTGACGGCTGATTGGCTGCAGCAGTCACATGATGCCCCCCTGCCAGATGTGGATGCCAGTAGACTGGAGAGGATGCAATAGAGAATACAGTGCTGAATACACTATCTTCTTCTTTTTTTTTAACCCACACTGGCCCCATTAAATTGTTTTTCCATGTACAACATATTGATGAAGTGCCATCAGCATCAGATCAGTGGGATCTGATACTCGGCACCTGGCGTATCGCTTTGTGTAAGCAGGAGATGGCAATGTTCTGTGCCAGTAGAATTGTGGTCAGCCTGTCTAAACAGTACGATTAATGGACACGTGACCAGGCTAATTATACCCTAAGATTAGCCAAACTCATTAGTTTTGTCCGACTATGTAATGTAGGCAATTTGCTCAATAGATGTTGGGAGAGAAAAAAAGTATTGATTTCAACAGTCCTGATCCGTTGTTCATGGGAAATAAGCGTCTGACAGCAGCCTATTCCCTTCTCCTTAGGCCTCATTCACACATCCGTTTTCTCATATGTGCCAACCTTTTTTTGTGTAGGATATTACACAGACACATTATAGCATTTCCCAGCTTTCACACGTCTTTCTTGTGGATTGAAGGTCTGCAAAATAAATGCAGTGATAGATCCAAGTTTGGTCTGATTTACCACGTATCATTGAATAGGTCTGTGATATGAATGGAAAGGACATGGATGCCATCCATATTATACATGCATCCTGTCCTTTACAAACACAGTGTGTGTGAATTTGGACTTGCTCAGGGCACATTCAGACATGTGTGTTAATCGGTCCAAGATCGGACCGCAATGCACGGACTGGTCACGGGTCTCCCAACCCGAGCATAAAGGCTTTATAGAAATGTATGAAGCTGTCACGCTCAGGTCGGGAGAGCCGCGACCAGTCCATGCATTCCGGTCCGATATTGGACCGATTAGCACACACTTCTGAATGTGCCCCTATCCTAAATGAATACTAAACTGACACATGTGGACCAGAAGAATTAACAATTATAATTGTCGTATCTTCCTGTCCCTTCAGACAGAAATGAAATGATAGCTGTGTGTTACATGTGGTATGGTACAGTAGTGCGCAATCTGCTCTATTTTACAGCTTGTAATGTGTCGAGTATATCAGCCAAGTGCACGCATAAGAGGACGGTGTTTTCAGCCGTTGGAAAGAGACTCTACTTTGACACTCATGCGATTGTTCAAATCCTGGAGGCCCGAGGTAACTTATTTTGCATGGCTTGTCCTTGTACCCCATATTACTGTTCACTATATTATCTTTCTTTAGACATTTTGCTAATTATCTCATGTTTATTTCTCCTAGGGTTTACAACTCAGCAGTCTGAGATGATTGTATTGGCTTTGCTTAAAATCATGAATGCCAATATGGACCTCATATATCAGGACATGGTTTCCAAAGTACAGCAGGTTATTATTATTTATTATTATAGCGCCATTTCTTCCAAGGCTCTTTTTTTTTTTAATCAGATGGTTTTTATCAACTTTTATAAAGATTTTCACAAAGGTAAAAATAAAAAAAAACACCAACAACCAGGCAAACATTGCAGAAACACAGTTCTCCACCCCCCAACCTTAAGAAGCATTAAACATGAGTTATTTATACTTCTTGGCTCTGCAAAACCTGCATAATTAGATGAACAAATATTTGAACATAGTAACAATAGTCATTCCAATTACATATAACCTGTGGAAGTACTAATAACATTGTTATTCATTTTCAAAGAAGTTTAATTCCATGGCTCTTTACATAATAAAAAGCAAGTACAATAATCTTGAACAATACAAGTCACTTAATGGTACAGGAGGAGAGAGGACCCTGCCCGCAAGGGCCACAATCTACAAGGGATGGGTGAGGATACAGTAGGTGAGGGTAGAGCTTGTTGTGCAGCGGTATGGTGGAGCGCTGGTTACTGCAGGTTGTAGGCTTGTCGGAACAGGTAGGTCTTCAGGTTCTTTTTGAAGGTTTCCACGGTAAGCTAGAGTCTGATGTGTTGGGGTAGAGCGTTCCAGAGTAAATGGGATGCATGGGAAAAATCTTGTATGCAATTATAGGAAGAGGGGAGTAGAGAAGGAGATCTTGTGAGGATCGGAGGTTGCGTGCAGGTAAGTACAGGGATACTAGGTCACAGATGTATTAAAGAGACAGGTTGTGGATGGCTTTGTATGCCAAAGTTAGGGTTTTGAACTGGTGTCTCTGGGCAATGGGGAGCCAGTGAAGGGATTGACAGAGAGGAGAGGCCAGGGGACAGGTGGATTAGTCGGGCAGCAGAGGTTAGGATAGATTGGAGGGGTGCAGGAGTGTTAGAGGGGATGCCACTGAGCAGGAGGTTGTTGTAGTCAAGGCGGGAGATGATGATGGCATGCACTAGTGTTTTTGCAGATTCTTGGTTAAGGAATGTACGGATCTGACAGAGATATTTTTGAGTTGGAGTCAGCAGGAATTGGAAAGGTCTTGGATGTGTGGTGTGAAGGAGAGGTTAGAGTCAAAGGTTACCCCGAGGCAGCGAGCTTGCGGGACTGGGGAGGGTGGGCAGCCTTTGACTTTGATGGATAGGTCTGTTGGGGGGGATTTAATGAGATGGGAGAAAAATGATGAATTCTGTTTTATCCATATTAAGTTTCAGAAATCTAGCACTATCAGAGAAGAAGGATGAAATATCGGTCAGACATTGTGGGATTCTGTTTAGTAAGGAGTTTATATCAGGTCCAGAGAGATAGATCTGTGTGTCATCAGCATACAGATAATACTGAAAGCCGTGAGACTATGAGCTGTCCCAAGCCGAAAGTGTAGATGGAGAAGAGCAGGGATCCTAGAACTGAACCTTGGGGGACACCAACAGATAGGGGGCGAGGTGAGAAGGTGGTGTGTGAGTGAGAGACGTTGAATGTCCAGTCTATTGGATATGAAGAGATCCAAGATAGGGCCAAGTCTGTGATGCCAAGAGATGAGAGAATCTGTAATAAGAGGGAATGATCCCCTGTGTCAAAAGCAGATGACAGGTCCAGGAGGAGGACGAGGACAGAGTAGTGTCGCTTGGATTTGGGGGTTAGTAGGTCATTGGTGACTTTAGTTACAGCAGTTTCGGTGGAATGATGGAAAACACTGGGGGCTACCATATGTACACTGTTTAAAACCTCTCCATGAGTAATGAGTAAGAAAAGAAGGTGAATTTTTTTACCTTTATTTCTGCCAGGGTGAATATGTAGTCAGAAGTGCAAGTTGGGGCCTGGGGCACTGTAGCTAGTGATCAGGCCAGTTGAGCTGACCATACACATGAGATAGCCATCAGCTGAACCTTTTTGCTGACAGCTATCTCTCCTGACTCTCCAATACGTGAGCTCTTAACCATGTGTTCCTGTGTTTTCAACTGGGAGGCTATGTGCCCACGATGTTGAAATGCTCCGGATTTTTTCCTGAGCGTTTCTGCATCTCCCTGGCAGAAAAAACGCATGTGGATTGTACATGCGGATTGTACATGCGTTTTTCCTGCCAGGGACATGCGGAAGTGAAGCGTTCTTCACATGCATTTCCGCATGCGGGTTGTCAAGCGCTTTCCAAGCGATTTTTAGCATCACTTGGAAAGTGCTTGACAACTTGGTCACACTATATAAATCCATGCAAACGGCATGGATTTATATAGTGTGACCGTAAAGAATGTTAAAAAATAAAAAAAATAACTATATACTTACCTTCTGATGGCCCCCGGAGTCTTTATTCGATCCGTCCTGGCTTGCCGGCAGCTCGCGGTACTCTGAAGGACCTGCCGTCACATGACGTCAGCGCAGGTCCTTCAGTCCACCGCGATCTGCCGTCAAGCGAAGACCAGCACACCGGGGGCCAACAGAAGGTAAATATAATATTTATTTTTTATTTTATTCTTTTTTTTACAGGTTCTATGGTACCCGGGTCCGGAGGAGAGTCTACTCTTCTCCAGACCCGGGTACCATCCGCACATTGAAACGTTTGGATTCCGCATGTACAGATGCAGTGATATGATATGGAATCCGAGCGTTCCAATGCAAGTCAATGGCGGCGAAAGCGCAGCGCTTCCGCAAAATAATTGTCAGTGCTGCGGATTTTTCCGCAATGATAATCCGCAGCGGAAATTTCCGCAGCATGTGCACAGCACATGCGGATTATCATTGGGGAACATGGCAGGCCTTCTACCAAGCGTTTTTTAAGCGTTTCTGCAGCGGAATTGGCGCTGCAAAAACGCTTAAAAAAACGCATTGTGTGCACACAGCCGGAGAGAGGATAAATCTTCAGCCAGACACCTGTCAGCAGCTTATCTTTTGAAAACAAAAGGGATTGGGCCTTGGAATTCCAATTCTTATGTCTCCTGACATCATGTGTCAAGGGGGGAGGGGGAAGACAGGAGGTGAATCGCCAGTCCCACCAAAAACAACAGATTCTGCCGATTTGTATCTTGTACATGGGGCCTGTATGAACTGGGGCACTTTTTCCTGTGAGCAGAACAGTCCAAACCAGCAAAAATAAATATTTCCTTACATAGACTTAATAGCAATACAACACGAATATCTCCAGTTGTCAGTAGAGAAGTCGTTAATAGCTACAACACCGTTCATCTATTGCAAAGAAGGGGTTAAAGGGAACTAGTCATGAGATTCATACTGCCCAAACCCTGGTCAGCATGAATCGGACACGGGCTGTGTAATGGCAGCATTTCAGGGAAAACATACTTTTGAACGCTGGCCAGCTTCTCCCTGCCTTCTCCTGCTGACTGACAGGTCTCTGCCTAAGGGTGCACTCAGATGCCTGTACAAATAGGTCCAAGAGCGGACCATAATGCATGGACTGACCACAGGTCTCCTGACCCAAGCTTGACGCCTTCATATATTTCTATGAAGCTGTCACGCCCGGATCGGGAGATCCACGGCTAGTCCGTGCATTGTGGTCCGCTCTTGGACCTATTTGTACAGATGTCTGAGTGCGCCCAACATGTGTACATTGTGAAAGACTTCTCAGTCAAAGCCAGTGTCTGATTCATGCTGTGTGTTGTTCGGGCAGCATGAATCTGATTGCAGGATTTCTTTAATGCCAACATCCATAGTGGTATATGGTCAGGAATGTCAGTCTTCCTGGTGGTCGAAGATTGTGGTTAATGGTAACATCCCTGGCGTCTAAGATAGTGAAATGGTCTAGGGTAATTACAGCGGTCATCGTGTTTAGAAAATCCATATTTTATTAAATAGGTTGATTGGACACTTGTGTAATCTATGAGGAAACACCGTAACAAGTGGATGTGCTGGGACCTGCAGAGACTGATCCTTTTTGTGGCCAGAATTCCCTGTGAGGGTATTTAATAGTTCTCTGAACAAGATATATATTTACCCTGTAGTCACAATTTTTAGATGCTATTGAGCTTGTGATGAAGCTAATTGAGGGTCTTTGCATTTCATTTCAGGAGATCAGTCTTCAGCAGGTCATGTCACACATAGCCTCTGCAAAAAAGGACATGATCATCTTGGAGAAAAGTGAATTTTCAGCTCTCAGAACAGAAAATGAGGTACTGTTTACTTAAAATATTAGGAATTAACGTGTATAATGCAAGGCTGTTGTATTGAGTTATTGTCTGGCCTAAGCCAAAATGTCAGATGGTAGTCGGAGAATCTAAACCAAAAGTGAAAACTTATAGCCGAGCTTCCTGTTATAAGTTTTTTTCTCTGAATCAAAATAAATATTCTCAAATATCTATGGAATTAAAACAAATGGGATTACTAGATTTGGGCAGACTTAAGTCATGACTGACTTTATGTGGTGAGTAAAACTTTTCATTTAGACTGAATAGCGCCTGTGCAGTTGCACTGATTCTGGACTAGTTTTTCTTCTGTGCCTTCTGTTCCAAAGTTATGTCCCCCGGTAATAAGGACACATTCAGTATTTTACATCAGTATTTGTAAAGCAAAATTAGGAGTGGAACAATCAGGAAAAGTATATTAGAAACACGTCACCACTTCTGCATTTATTACCCATTCCTCCTTTTTGCATACAAATACTGATGTGAAATACTGAGAAAATACTGAATTTGTGAATGTGGCCTAATGGTGCAATTTTTCCATTCAACAACTGGGCATATACCACAGAACTTCTATGTGGGTGTGGCTGTGTTTTGATTGGCCTTTATCCGAGGCGAAAAATCAAACGCCCCTAGAGACGTTCTGTGGTATACACCCAGTTGGCTGAAGGGAAAATTTTCACCATTATTACCAAGGGACATAACTTTAGAACAGAAGACTAGAGGAAAATTGTTCCTGAATCAGTGGAGCAGTGGCAATTAGAGGAGGTACTCAGTTTATATTAAAAAAAAATCCAGTGAAAGGTCCTCTCTAAAGAAGGTTATCTAGTGCCTCCTAGTTCCCCACGTGGAGGTGAACGGCCATGTTGATGCAGTATTGCTTGGTTGATTGCCAAGTAGTGGTTGGTATCATGCAAATACAGCCGGTATCAGACGCACAACCTATTCTTATTAATAGGACCGTATGCCGGCCATGTCAACAGTGCCTTGCACCTCCTGGTGCAGAAGAGAGAAGAACTGGATAACACCTTTAATTGTTATTTTATTTCTAATTATTTAGAACAGTTCTTCATTTTGTATTTTGTTTTTTTTAGAGACTAAAGAGTGAGCTAGAGCAACTGAAGAAACAGTCAATTGTGAGTGTCAAATCCCATCTGCTCAACATTCCAAATTCAGTTCTGATTTTCCATGTAGTACACAAGCTCTTACATTTACAATGTTATGATTTAATACAAAACGAAAGTCTACATATCTAGGGAATAACACAGTCCTCACCAGTCACAGTGCTGCTTTTGTATTTCCAGAACAATTTATGAAATAAAAGCTGAATGAGTACAGTGCTTTGAAAAAAGTATTCATACTTGCCACATTTTTTCACGTTACACCCACGAACTTAAATGTAGTTAATTGAGATTATATATGATATACCAACACAAAGTAGAAGTATTTGTAAAAATGTAAAGAAAATGATACATGGCTTTCTAATTATTTTAAAAATATAAATCTGAAAATTGTGATGTGCATTTGTATTCAGCCCCCTGAGTCAATACTTTGTAGGGCCACCTTTCGTTGCAATTACTGCTGCAAGTCTTTTGCAGTATGTCTCTACCAGCTTTACACATGTAGAGACTGAAAATTTTTCCTATACTTCTTTGCACACTAGCTCTAGCACAGTGAGATTGGATGGAGAGCGTCTGTGAACAGCAATTTTCAAGTCTTACAACAGATTCTCAATGGATTTTAATGGGTCTGGACTGTGACTGGGCTATGCAAGCACATGAATATACATTGATCTAAACCATTCCATTGTAGCTCTGGCAGTATGTTTAGGGTTGTTGTCCTGCTGGAAGGACGCCCTTGTCTCAAGTCTTGCAGGCTCTAACAGATTTTCCTCCAGGAATGCCCTGTATTTAGCTCCATCCATCTTCCCATTAAAGGGACTGTCAACACAGGATGACTGTTTAAGCTAAGTCTCGCCGCTTGGTGCTTCATGGCAGGGCCAATCATTTAAATACACCTTCCCACCTGCTTGGTTTCTATCTATTTAAATGATTGGCCCTGCTGTTAAGCACCGAGCGCCTGTACTTTGTTTGAAGACTCATTCTGTGCTGACAGTCCCTTTAACTCTGACTGGCTTCCCTGCCCCTCCTAAAGAAAAGCATCCCCGCAACATGATTATGCCACTGCCATGTTTAACGGTGAGGATGGTGTTTTCAGTCTGATGTGCAGTGTTCTGCCACATAAAACCTTTTGCATTTAGCCCAAAAAGTCCTACTGACCAGACAAACCAAGGCACCGTCTTCCACATGCTAGCTGTGTCTCCTACATGGCTTTTTGAAACTACAAACGAAACTTCTTTTGACTTGCTTTCTGAAATGGCTTTCTTTTAATTCTCCTACCTGAGTGTTGAATCTATGCAACTCCTCCCGAGTGACCCTGGGCCTCTTAACTGCTTCTCTAATTAATGCTCTCTGTGCTTGGGATGTTGGTTTAGGTAGACTGCCATGTCTTAGTAGGTTTTCAGTTGTGCAATACTCCTTCCATTTTTGGATGAGCGATTGAACAGTGCTCCATGAGCTGTTCAGAGCTTACTGTATTTTTTTATAACCTAACCTTGCTTTACTCTTCAACTTTATCCCTGACCTGTCTGGTGTGTTCCTTGGTTTTCATGATGCTATTTGATACCTACTGTTCTCAAGCAAAACCTCCTGAGGCCTTCACAGAACAGCTGTAGTTATACTGAGAATAAATTGCACACAGGGGGATTCAATTTACTAATTATGTGGCTTCTGGAGGCAATTGGTAATTCAGGATTATACTTAGAGTTATCAGACTATATTGGGCTGAATAAAATTGCACAACACAATTTTCAGATTATATTTTTTAAATAATTAGAAAACCATGTATCACTTCCTTTTCACTTCACAAATTCTTGCTACTTTGTGTTGGTATATCACATAAAATCCCAATAAAATACATTTAAGTTTGTGGGTGTGACGTGGAAAAGTTCACGGGGTATGAATACTTTTTCAAGGCACTGTATACAGTTTTGATAAAAGAGGCTGAGTAGTTATGTATAAAGACTTTTGAATCTCTCTGTGTTTATCGACAAATATAGATGAGTATTACTTCTTAATATACTTTATATTAAAATGCAGGCTCCACATTGATGAGCATACAAAAGAAATAGAAGCGCTTTAATATTATCTGAACCTCTCCCGGTACAAGCGGAAGTGTTTTACTAATAAAGGACCCCACACACATTATTTAAAAGTTTGCCGAACTCGAACATATCAGAGGAGAAAAGGATCAGGCCACTGGAATTTCAACGGCCGATCCTATGGCTTACAGGGAAGATAAACTGCTGGCAGAGGACTGATGGCATCTTTCTCCTCTCTCCCTGCTAGCAACACATAAACTCTTCTCTGAACCTAGCTCTCATGTATTTAGGGAGGTTGGTCTGACAGCTGACTGCGGAATGAACGTTCGGTCTACTGTTATCTCATGTATGGCCAAGTTAAGGGTGAGACCAGATCTAATATAGAGGACTATAGACATACTAGAACCAGAAGTCCACACAAAGTATATTACTCAACAATGAACTTGTAACACCAAGAAGGAAAAGTTGTAGAATTATGGAAATCACAGGATGAATAGAAATGTTAATGATATGCAAATGATAAAACTATGGAAACAAAATTTTCAAAACATCTTAATTTATTCATTATCAAGTTTGAGCACCACAAGCAGAAATACAGGCACTTACACACTGTGACATTCTATCAATGAGGTTATTCATGTTTGTCTGAGGAATGTTGCTCAATCTGCTATGAGCAGCTTGTGTGTGGCCTAAACATGCTACCATGGCCTGCATCATCTCCAGACTTGTCTCCGATTGAGCACATCTGGGACATCATTGGTCATCAATTGCAAAAGGAGCTGCCAGCAGCGGATCTTGATGATTTACATGCCCAAGTGTATTCCGCTTAGCAGAAAATTCCTCAGCCAATCATTAATAACTTCACTCATAGCATGCCAAGTCGTGTAAGTGAGTGTATTTCTTTGCCAGGTTCTCATACTCGATAGCGAATAAATGTGCTCAGTTAGTGTATATATATATTTTTTTTTTCTATAAAGATAATGACATTGATACCTTTACAAACTATACATTCATATTCCTGTTGGGGTCCATCTCACTGTGGTAAATTGTGAAGCTAGTGAGCTTGTTTTCTATTGTGTACTTTGGCTTTTTCCATACAAGAGATTAGTTTGCTTTGGCTATGTCCTACATTGTGAAAGCAAGGGAAAAATTGCAAAGTCAGAGATGAATTCTCCATATGGGTGATGGACATTTTGTTTATCAGTATCTTCAGCTTAAACCTGGTTCTGTAAGATATATCATAAATTGCTTACATCAACTCCACAGTGACAGAATAATGAAATTGGTGTCCTAATGCTTTTATACTGCAAACCCAATAACAAATGTTGCGCCTTTCTACACAAAACTACAGTCCCATATATAAATCCTTGTAAAGCTCATATGAGCTGTAGCTATACTGCTTCTTTACACTGATCCTTTTTTTTATTTTTACTGTTAAGGATGAAATTACCAAAGTCCGTGCAAATAACAAACTAGATTTTAATTTGGAGAAAAGCAGAGTAAAAGAAATGGTAAGCATTGCCTTTGTGGTGTGTAAAATCCTTGAATTGGGAGTAAGCTTTTTCCTGCAATCCAGGATCGTTCTGCATGAAAATTCAGTTGCATAGCATTATTTTAGTTAGTGCTCATACTCCTCTGCGTTTAAAACGGACGGGTGCAATCCAATCAAAAATCGGATTGTACTCTGACTAATGTTAGTCAATGATTCTGTGTTCATCTGTGATTTTTTTATTTCTCAGCTCAGATCGGACTGAGAAAAAATCGCAGCATGCTGTAAGTGGCCTTGTATATCGCCAATGCAAGTCAGTGGGTGCAAAAAAAAAATCGCATGGCACACAGACCATGCGTGTGCCATGCGATTTTTACACACTCATCACATAGGAAACCCGACATTTCCTAATCCGAGTGCAGTAAATTCACAACCGGCAGAATAGAATACAATAGATATACAGTGGGGAAAATAAGTATTTGATACACTGGCGATTTTGCAAGTTTTCACATCTACAAAGAATGGAGAGGTCTGTAATTTTTATCGTAGGTACACTTCAACTGTGAGGGACAGAATTTAAAAAAAAAAATCCAGAAAATCACATTCTGATTTTTCACATAATTAATTTGCAGTTTTTTGCATGAAGTAAGTACCGTATATACTCAAGTGTAAGCCGACCCGAATATAAGCTGAGGCACTTAATTTTGCCACAAAAAACTGGGAAAACTTATTGAGTCAAGTATAAGCCTAGGTTGGGAAATGCAGAAGCTACTGGTAAATTTCCCCATCCTGGAAAAGAATTGCCCCCTCATCACCAATCCTGGTATGCATGGCACCCCTCATCCCCCTCCCAATCCTGGTATGCATGGACCCCCATCACTGCACACAAAAAAAAATAAACACTTCTACTCACCTTCCTTCCCTTTACTCCAGCGCTGCTCCTGTTCTGCCAGCAGCTCACCTTCACATCTGAGCAGCGCATGACATCACTACCATGTGCCCTCAGACGCCGAGAGCTGCGGGGATAGTCACTCCTCCACGCCGGGACTATGGTAGTGGAGAGGCGTGAATATCTATGTTCTTCAATTGCGTGCGCACAATGTCAGCAGCGCCGCAGCTCCTGCTGCGGCTCAGTGATTTTCTGTGCCCACTATTAGAGAGTATGAATATTCACCCTTCTCCACGCGTTCACATGGGCGTGGAGAAGGGTGAATATTCATTTTCCTTTAGCATAGGGCACACGTAGTAGCTGCAGCAGCGGCTACTGCGTGTGCCCCGCTCCTCCGCCGCCTCAACCCTACCACTATCCACCACCGGAATGTATATACAATAAAGTATATACCCGAGTATAAGCCGAGGAGGGCTTTTTCAGCCTATAAAAAGGGCTGAAAAAGTCGGCTTTTACTCGAGTGTATACAGTATTTTATACAATACAAAAACAGAACAGAAACCTTTGTTTGCCATTATAGAGGTCAGACGTTTTCTGTAGTTCTTGACCATGTTTGCTCACGCTGACCCACTCTTCCATACAGATCTTCTCCAGATCTTTCAGGTTTTGGGACTCCTGCTGGACAACATTGAGTTTCAGCTCCCTCCAAAGATTTTCTGTTGGGTTCAGGTCTGGAGACAGGCTAGGCCACTCCAGGACCTTGAAATGCTTCTTACGGAGCCACTCCTTAGTTTCCCTGGCTGTGTGTTTTGAGTCATTGTCATGCTAGAAGACCCAGCCACGACCCATCTTCAGTGCTCTTACTGAAGGAAGGAGTTTGTTGGCCAAAATCTCATGACACATGACCCCATCCATTCTCCTTTCAATACAGTGCAGTTGTACTGTCCCCTTTGTAGAAAAGCACCCCCAAAGTATGATGATTCCCCCACCATGCTTCACAGTTGGGACAGTGTTCTTGGGGTTGTACTCATCCTTCTTCCTCCAAACACGGCGAGTGAAGATGATACCAAATAGTTCTATTTTGGTCTCATCTAACCACATGACCTTCTCTCATGCCTCCTCTGGATCATCCAGATGGTCATTGGCGAACTTCAAACGGGCCTGGATATGTGCTGGAGTGAGCAGGGGGACCTTGCTTGCCCTTCAGGATTTTAATCCATGATAGCGTAGTGTGTTACTAACGATTTGAGACTGTGGTTTAAGCTCTCTTCAGGTCATTGACCAGGTCCTCCCATATAGTTCTGGGCTGATTCCTGACCTTTCTCTGAATCATCCATACCCCACTCGGTGAGAACTTGCATGGAGCCCCAGACCGAGGAAGATTGAGTCATCTTGTGTTTCTTCCATTTTCTAATAACTGTGCCAACAATTGTTGCCTTCTCACCAAACTACTTGCCTATTGTCCTGAAGCCCATCTCAGCATTGTGCAGATCTACAATTTTGTCCCTGGTGTCCTTAGACAGCCCCGTGTTCTTGGCCATGGTGGGGAGGTTGGAGTGTGATTGATTGAGTGTGTGGACTGGTGTCTTTTATACAGGTAACGAGTTCAAACAGGTGTAATAATACAGGTAATGAGTACAGAGTAGGAGGGCTGCTTAAATAAAAACTATAAGGTCTATGATGGCCAGAATTCTTGCTGGTTGGTAGGTGATCAAATACTTATTTCATGCAATAAAATGCAATTTAATTATTTAAAAATCATACAATGTGATTTTCTGGTTTTATTTTTAGATTCTGTCTCTCACAGTTGAAGTGTACCTACAATAAAAATTACAGACCTCTCCATTCTTTGTAGGTGGGAAAACTTGCAAAATCAGCAGTGTATCAAATACTTATTCTCCCCACTGTAGATAGAATAAAAGAAAAAAAAAATGGCGTGGGGTCCCCTATATTATTCTTAACCAACTGAGGAAATGCCGACAGCTGGGGGCTTCTGTTTATAGTCTGGGAAGGAGGTAATAAAGATGGAGCTTCCCAGGCTATTAATATCATCCCACAGCTGTCTTTGTAGCCTTTACTTGTTTTTACAAGGGGGGACTCCAAAAAAATGACGTGGGGTCCCCCCTATATTTAATAAACAGCAATAGCTAAACAGACAACTGTGGGTTGATATTAATAGCCTAGGAAGGGGCCATCGATATTGGTCCCCTCCCAGACTTAGAACATCAGCACTCAGCCGCTCCAGAAATGACGCATATGGTCACCTCACTGACGTCACTGCTCGCTTCATGAGACTCACACAGCAAGCAGTGATGCCATTGATATGATCAGAGTTCATCGGCTATGCACTCCAGTCTCCTTACTGAAGTCAGTGCGCACATCATTTTTTTGGGGGGGTCCTCCCTTGTATTAACCAGTAAAGCCTGAGCACACAGCTGTGAGCTGATATTAATAACCTGGGAAGCTCCATGTTTATTACCCTCTTGCCAGACTATAAACATCAGCCCCCAGCTGTCGGCTTTCCCTCAGCTGGTTATGAAAAATATGGGGGACGGCACTCCAGTTTTTTATTTTAATTCTTTAATTATTAGTTAAATATGTGTACAGTAAACTACACACACTCCACTAATTATATGTCTCACTGACCTATTTCTTACTATCATCCATCTATCTATATATCCATCTATCTATATTTGTACATAAGATTGTTTTATTAGTTGGAAAACTAGCTTGAAGTGACCTAGAGAATTACTGTATGTAAATGCTGATGTTAAAAATGCATTCAATACGCATGTCATACGTATGGGTAGGTGGGAAAAATCAGTGTACTCGCATGACACTCGTCCTACTTTTCAGGAACAACGTCGGACCGATTTTGTTTACGCCGATGAGTGTGAGCACTAAAATGTTTACTCTTTTTAAGTGTAATCCCTTAAAAGCTAATAAAACCGCACCCTGCTTTACTATTGGGAAGTGCTAGGTTGTAATGGAAGCGATTTATCATGAATGCTTTTTATTAAGAAGGTACCTTGCAGGTTTTACAAATATGAATGCTACTTTGAATGTAAGTAAATACTTTATGTAGAAAAAGACATGGCATGAAGGACGACTGTTGGGACAGAGTTGGAGAACCTGCGACATAGCTCTGAGACTGGCCTTACACCTTGGCTGCAATGCTGGAGGAATAAGAGCTTATTCTTTTTGTGGTTTCACTTGTGTTCTGTTGTGAATTTCTGATTTCACCAGGAGCCCCATTGGCATCCGCATTATAGTGTGCTCTCATACAGTGTGCAAATAACTATTGAGTAACTAAAAGTGTCAAAATAATTCTTCAATACAGTTGCATAAATATTAGTCTTGTATGCTTCAGTTATCACTAAATTCTGCAAAAATATACTATACAGTGCATAGCATAGCCTTGAATCAAAACAAAATGAGCAAATATCCCGCAGTAAGTAAACAGCAATAGTACATGTAAATGACATGGGGTACTTAGTTGACACTGTTTTGATCAAAAAAGCTAAAAGCCAACCCACTGCGACCAGGTGTACCCAATCAGGTTGGCCCATCTCTAATTTGAAACCTCTCTATGTGCCAGCCGGCATCAATAGAAGGGCAGAGCAGGACCCAGGCCTGTAGTCACCTGCCCGTGGGAAAGGTATATAAACTAAATGCATAGCCCAAAAATATACAGTGCAAAAGTAGCAGTGCCACACAGTTTCCAATATGATTATTATGGTGGTTGCAAGCATTGGCTGGCTGGTAATCTCTGACTGCTTTACTGTGAGCAGCTGATAAAGCCTGGAAGAAACCATAAATAGCCTATGGCTATGTTCACACACGTCATTTTTGTGGCATTTTTTAATGCAAATAAGAAACTGCATTTTACAGTACCAGCAAAAGCTATGAGATTTCAGAAATCTCATGCACACGCTTGTTTTATTTTTTCCTGACTGACTGAGAGCTTCAGTGTTTTTGAAATCTGCAGCATGTCAGTTCTTTTAGCATTTTTTCACCCATAGAAAGCAACGAGAAAGTGTTTTGCTGCATTTTTGGTGAATAAAACTGAGTTTGCTAAACATAGACAAATCACACATGTAATCCTCACCAAAAAAAATCTGCAAAACATGTGTTTTTAACTCAATGTTTTGGCTGTATAAAAAAAAATGCTGCGTGTGAACATAGCCTGTCTGGCCCTGACTGCAGCTATCACAACATAGTTGCCATTGCTAAAGTGGCTGAATCAACAACACATGGCAAGGGTTTCTTTCAGCTAGTGACGAAATGTCAAACTAAAATTAATCTATCTACAGAGAAGACAGCTAAGGCACTATTTTTATGACTAACTCTTCTATGTCATTTTTTAAGGCACCTATTCATACATGTTCCATTTTTTTCACATAGTATGCCAGCAATGGACGGAAACTTGTGGAACATCGTACAGAAATAGTAGAAATGGTAAGTGCTGCATTTATTTATAATGAGCAATAGCACAAACTGTATATTTCTTATATACACTCATCAAAAAATTAAGAGTCCACATTAAGTATCCCATTATAACCCCAAGTCAACTAACCTTCCGGGATATCAATCTGTCCAGAAACCTAAGCGATTGTGAAACAATGTCACCTGCTCTGGTGCAACAAATGCACTGGAGAGGTACCATAAGATAACCTCAACAAAAGGAATGGTTTTACAGATGGTGGCCACAGATGGTTATCCTCCTCCTTACTGACTGATTCCTCTTACGTTTTGCCAGTTTCTTTGTCACTATTGGTAGCAGTGTATAGTGCCTGCAACACATTAAGGTTGTGCAGGCAGTCCAGCTTCTCCAGGATGGCACATCCATACATGCCATCGCAAGATGGTTTGCTGTGTCTTCCAGCACAATCTCAAGAGCATGGAGCCATTACACAAGGAGAGTTGGACCAGGCATTAGAAGACCATCAGCCCAGCAGGAGGTATCTGCTGCTTTGAAGGTGCTTCTCTTGTTCCTCATTGTACAGAGCCCTTACTGGTGCACACGTTTCTGACCAAGCTATCTGAAAGAGTCCATGAAGTCTCATTATCATGCAATGTGACCCCAGCTCACAGTCCTGCACCGTGTAGCTATATTGGCATTTGCCAAAGAACACGAGAATTGCCAGGTCCATCAATGACATCCTGTTCTGTTTATAGATGAAAGCAGGTTCACACTAAACACTAGTGATAATCGGGAAAGGGTCTGGTGAACATCATCCAGCATGATTCATTTAGTGGTGGGTCAGTAATGATTTATTGAGGCATATCTTTGAAGGGTATCAAAACCTTCCAGATGATCGTGAATGGTTCTGTTGCTGCTGGTAGGTACTGGGATGAAATTCTCAGAGCTATAGTCAGACTTTTTGCTTGTGCAATTGGACCCTGGGTTCCCCCTTGTGCAGGTAGTGCATGGCTTCATATGGCCGGAGTGTGTAGGAATTTCCTGGATGATGAAGGCATTCATGTCACTGACAGTCCTTCACATTCTCTATACCGGCCTGAATCCAGTTGAGAACATCTGAGACACTATGTACTAGTGCCTCCGACACCGCCAATTTTCACCACAGACTGCCTAGGAGCTCACTGATGACCTTACCCAGGTCTGCTATGGGATCCACCAGAACACCATCCTCTGTCTCATCAGGAGCATGCCCAAATATTGTCGGGAATACATTTAGATATGTAGTGGCTGTACACACTACTGAGTTACATTATGAATTGCGGTAATAAAATTTTAATCTGCCTGTGATTTATTTCAATTTTTACTTTGATTTTTGGCGTTGGAATCCAGCCCTCATCTGGCTCATGATTTTGTTTCCAATCCACTGCTCTCAGTGAATCTCACAAATTATATCGGTAACGATTTTCAACTTGAATCTTTTGTTCAAGACCTGATGTGTGAACAAAGTGTTCCCTTAATTTTTTTGAGCAGTGTATATGTAATAAAAGGTTGCTGAAACTCAGCCAGCGCTGCACATTTCAACCAGAATATTTCTCATGCATTTATGCTGGTCCACGAAATAAAATATTATTTTCTGGGCTTTATGATAAAGCGAATTTAAGAATATTAAAGTCAACCACCCCTTTGTACAAGTTTCAGGGAAGTAAGAATGTATTAGTTTGCTCAAAATAGCAGACTTTGCAATATTGTTTTACAGAGAAATGAATTCTTGCCCCCGCAGTCAATTTTCATTTTTATGTTCGCATCTTTCCCTCCCTTTCCAAGACTCATAACATTTTTATTTTTACGTTGATATAGCCGTATGTGAACTTGTTTTATTGTGGCACAAGCTGTAATTTTGAATGATACCAACAATTTTACCATACAATACACTGGAAAACAAGAAAAATATTCTGAATAAGATGAAATAGGGAGGGGGGGTGGGATGCAATCCCATCATGTTTTTGGGAGATTTTGTTTTTATGGTTCATTGTGACATGGAAGCATGATTCTTCAGGTCAGTATGATTACAGTGATACCAAATGTGTTTATTTTTTGTGATTTCTTTATTTTTATTAGGGAAATAAATGTGAGGAATACATTTTTTTCGGATATTTTTAAAAACTTTTTTCACATTTTTTTAACTTGTGGCTGTCAGAGAATAAACAGGTTCACATAGCTTGGCTAAGTAAATTGATATACTGTATTTTGCGTATTATAAGACGCACCAGTTTATAAAACGCACCCCAAATTTTGGGGAAGAAAATAATGTTTTTTGATAAACCGGTGCGTATTATAATCAGCTTACCTGGGGGGCGGCTTTGGTAGAGCGGGGTCCCAGGGTTGCCACTGGCTGAGGCCGGATATGCTGCGAGGTGCCCGAGATGCGGACGGGGTGCCGGACATGCTGCGGGGTCAGGACGGAGTGATCGGAGACGGCTGTGGGCCCCATGCTGTCTCCCAAGTTCTGCGCTGGAGGTGTCTGGTGGAGCGGGGGCTCCGCCGGCATCTTGTGGCATCCGGAGCCCTGCACCTTCCATACTGTTCTATGCTATGGACCCCGGGAAAATGGCCGCCGGAGGCGGCTCATGCTCGGAGTGAGATCTCTGCGCCGAGATCTCGTCTCTCCTCGACTCCAGCGCAGAACTTGGGAGACAGCATGGGGCCCGCAGCCGCCTCCGAACACTCCGTCCTGATCCCACAGCATCTCCGGCACCCCGTCCGCATCTCCGAGACCCGCTCCACTGCAGCCGGTAAGGTGATTTCGCTTTCTAAGACGCACCCCTATTTTCCCCCCAAATCTGGAGGGAAAAGTGCGTCTTATAAAGCGAAGAATACGGTAGTTTACTTAAGTGAACGAGGTATACAATACAAAGACAAAAAAACCTATAAGGTATCAAAAGGCTTAGCGCTATCAAAAGTGTTCATCAAATAAGACAAGTCTCTTCTTATCTAAGGGAGCCCCTGTTGTAACTTAGAATACCAAACTTCAGAAGTAGACTTGCCCAGGGTCCACTGTCTATGTTCCAAGTAAGCTCAACCCATTGTCTCAAACCAACATGTACATCATTGTGGCTTATAACCGATTTAGAACACCCAGTTAATATCATTTATTGGGTATTTGCTTAGGTCATGAGTAGTGATGAGCGAGCACTAAAATGCTCGAGTGGAGCAAATTGGAATGCTCGAGTGCTCGGTCCGAGCAACGAGCTCAATGTAAGTCTATGGGAAACTCGAGCGTTTTTCCGGCGGCCCCCCCCGGCGGTCTGCAGGGGACCTAAAATTCTGGGCTGTGAAGTCGATAAGCCAAACCTCCGACCCCAGCTCCTCAATTGCCATGACTCCGACTCCCTCATACGTGGCTCATGTGTAAGTGATAAATTTACTATAGCCCAGATTCATCTCGGCTAAAAGTCTTAGACCCTTAGATCAGGAATAGGACAGACATTTATAGAACATTTCATAACTTTCCCAAATTCTTATGAAAAAATATTCCCCACGAACTGCATTGAACTACTGTACCCAATTTATTATGTGTTTTAGGAGTCGGTCCATTTTATACAGACTCTGACTCCACAGCCCTGCTGAAAATTGCCCAAATCGATGGGAAATGTTACTGCTGTGAACAATGTTGTCAGAGTATTACGCCACTTTTACGGACTCACAATAAAACATACAAAAACGAAACCAAAATGGATTTTCCTGGGGAAAATGTTAAGGAACATCCTTTCCAGGGTAATGACTTGTATATAAGGCAAAATAAATATACAAAAGCAAAAATGCTCCTCCACACCTTGGGCTATGTTCACAAGTAGCGTTTTTGATGCGTTTTTGCACTTTTGCATTGCTTTCAAAGGTGAAAAATACATTCACCGGTAAATGTCATTTAAACATTTTACAACCTTATCTGGCCATGTGGTGTGTGAGACATGATCAGACACATCCATACAGTGGAAAAAGACATGGAAACAGCATGGGGAAGACCCCTGGAAGCTTCTGACTCCCAGGTCACTGCCTAAAACCGTGTTCATCAGACATGATCCTATATTACTGCGGTAATAATACCGACATTTTTGGTAACGTGACAAATATTAACTCCATTTAAAATGGGCAAGGGACAGGGAAGTGGATGTAATGGTGATGGTGCACGCCGAGGCTGTGGGCAAGATGAAGCTGTGCCTGCTGAGGGAGCACAACAAAAACCCACATGATGTCGAACTACCTTCCTGTCCCAATTTCTAGGGGGCCGGGGAACACCACTCTTAGCGGCAGAGCAGTTTGAAAAGGTTGTTGGTTGGATAGCAGATAATGAGATAATGCTTCCAGTCAGTTTGCCACCACCACCTCCCTGTCTTCCAAATAGTCCAGTCTCAGTAGCCGTGAGTCTGGACCGCATTATTATTATTACTTAAGCACCATTTATCCCATGGCGCTTAACATGTGAAAAAGGGGGTATACATCACAAAAACAATTACAATAATCTTGAACAAAAATGTGACAGTGACTGCTACAGGAGAAGAGAGGACCCTGCCCGCGAGGGCTCACAGTCTACAAGGGATGGGTGAGAATAGAGTAGGTGAGGATAGAGCTGGTCGTGCAGCGGTATGGTGGAGCGAGGGTTACTTCTGGTTGTACGCTTGTCGGAAGAGGTGAGTCTTCAGGTACCTTTTGAAGGTTGGATGCACGGGAAAAATCATGTATGCGATTGTGGGAAGAGGAGATAAAAGGGGAGTAGAGAAGGAGATCTTGTGAGGATCGGAGGTTGCGTGCAGTTAAGTACCGGGAGACTAGGTCACAGATGTATGGAGGAGACAGGTTGTGGATGACTTTGAATGCCAAGGTTAAGGTTTTGAACTGGAGTCTCTGGGCAATAAGGAGCCAGTGAAGGGATTGACAGAGAGGAGAGGCCAGGGAATAGTGAGGGGACAGGTGGATTAGTCGGACAACAGAGTTTAGGATAGATTGGAGGAATGCTAGAGTGTTAAAAGGGAGGCCACAGAGCAGGAGGTTGCAGTCATCGAGACAGGAGATGATGAGGGCGTGCACTAGTGTTTTTGTAGATTTGTGGTTGAGGAATTTGCGGATCCGGGAGATTTTTTTTTTTACTTGGAGTCGGCATACTCCTCACCCTGATCCTCCTTCCTCCCACCATTCCGAGTGCCCTGAGACAACTGATCCCACACTTGGACACTCCGATGAGCTGTTTTGTTTATCTTTCCATTTATAGATTCTAGCCTCTCGCTCGGTCCGCTCAGAAGTGGAAAGAGCTTGGATATGTGGTTTGAAGGAGAGATTAGAGTCCAGGGTTACCCCAAGAGCTGTTCACTTTTCCATTGATAGATTCGGGCTTCTCGCCCGGCCAGCTTCAAGCAGGGCAACAGAAGATCGCATGTAGCTATTTGAGCAGCCATGGTCACCTGAAGGTGATGGTGGGATTGTGCAATTACTGTCGCAAGAGGTGGATAATGAGACACAATGGACAGAAAGTCAGGAGGGAGGACCAGGGTGCGGAAGTGGAAGACGAAGCAGTGGACGATAGTCACTGACCAAACCTGGCAAGGAGACCTGCACAGCGAGGACAGCAGCACACGGGGGAGGGAGACGTAGCACCACAACAGGCAGGAACAAGCAGTGTGGTGGCCACAGACACAAGGCTGGCAACTGTTCCCCGGAACACCAACACGACGGAAGTTGCCAGTACAACTGTCAGGTCTTCCCAAGTATGGTTCTTTTTTAAAGACTGTTGTTTAGATAACCCCAAAAAGGCCATTTGCAACATCTGCCAGGCCAGCATCATCAAGAGCACCAAAACTACCAGCATGACCACCACCAGCATGCTCAGGCATATAACAGCAAAGCATCCGACTAGCTGGGCAGAACGCCAAGGTCCAGAAACAGTGTCTGCAGGTGACACCACTGCCTCTTCTGCTGTTGTGCGTGCACACCAATCCCCTGTCCATGGCACATGCAAAGATGCCTCCCGTCCTGCACCTGTCGTTGCAGACTTGCAACCATCACCGTCCACGTCCTTGTGCCAGCGCAGCGTTCAGTTGTCTCTACCCCAGTTCTTGGAATGCAAGTGCAAGTATGCAGCCAACCACCCACCCACCCACAGGCTGCAATAGAAATATTGCCTCTTAGGCTCGTGGAGGCGGAAGCTTTCCATAACCTCAAGGCGGCGTCCGGGTGTCCATACTCTGTCCCCAGCCGCCACTATTTCTCCCGGTATCGTCTCCCCCTTCCGCAAGCGCGGGTCCTAAAACATTACCCGTGCCCTCCCCAGTGCACTTAGTGGGAAGGACCGCCTAACCACAAACACGTGGACAAGTGAATGTGGCCAGGGACGGTACATCTCACTGACGCATTCCACTGGGTTAATATTGTGGAAGCCGGGACCCTGGGATGGAACACGTCCTCCAGACGCAGAGGATTGCGGGCCCTTGGTCAATCAAGCTTCACCACAATGTTCAGAAGGTAGACAGCAGCAGTGGTTGGTCTCCTAGACAACGAGCAAATTATTCATGATGGATCATCCATCTCCTTAGCTTTGTGTTACTTGGAATGCGTGCGCAAGTAAGCAAGCCAACCACCCACCCACGCCACATTTTTGCACGGCTTGCTTGCACTTGAAATGTTGCCTTTTAGGCTTGTGGAGGCAGAAGCTTTTCACAACCTCATGGCGGCGGCCGGGTGTCCATACTCTGTCCCCAGCCGCCACTATTTCTCCCGGTATCGTCTCCGCCTTCCCAAGCGCAGGTCCCAGAACATTACCCATGACCTCCCCAGTGCACTTAGTAGGAAGGACCGCCTAACCACAAACATGTGGACAAGTGAATGTGGCCAGGGAAGTTACATCTCACTGACGCATTCCACTGGGTTAATATTGTGGAAGCCTTGACCCAGTGGGACCCTGGGACGGAACACGTCCTCCCGACAGAGGATTGAGGGCCCTGGGTCAATCAGGGTTGCCCCGACATTCTACAGCTGCTGCACCACCTCCTCCTCTTCAGCCTCCATCTCGATCACTTGATTAATTTTTTCAGGAGATATTCCAGATTATGTACTTATGTTGTGTGTGCCAATAACAATAAGCAGGATTGTATGCTTAGGCGACAAACCACACACCGTTAAAGAGTTGTTGTAAGCTGTATCAGAGAACCTGGTAGCGGCTCTGAAGCTAGGCAAGCTTGCACACGTACCTTGCCCGGATCTGCCAGAGCGGCTTGTGAAAGTACGCCGCGTGTGTGCCCATTTCAGAAAGTCAGCTACAGCTTCTGCTGCCCTGGCAGGGCTTCAGCAGCGTTTGCAGCTTTCAGCTCACTGACTGGTGTGCGATGTAACCACGCGTTGGAAATCAACGTTTAGATGTTTGGAATGATTTTGAGCAGCAGAGAGTAGTTGTCGAGTACCAGCTTCAACACGTCCGTCGGCATTCAGGTCAGCCTCGGTACATAAGAGCTGATGAGTGGGCATGGATGTCTGACATCTGTGCCGTCCTCCAAAACTTTGAGGACTCCACCAAGATGGTGAGCGGCGATGACGCCATAATTACCGTCACCATTCCGCTTCTCTCTCTACTGAAACGCTCGCTGTTCACAATTAAAGAGGAGGAATTGCAGGCGGCGCAATGAACTATACAGGGTGATGCTACTCGGACCAGCCTCATTTCATCTCAACGCAGATTGGGTGATAATGAGGAGACGGAGGAGGAAGAGAACATGGACAGTCGTCCTCTTGGTGAGAACAGGGAAGTCTTGGCTGTTGGCAGTCTGGCACACATGGCCGACTTTATGTTCCGCTGCCTTTACCATGACCATCGCGTTGTACGCATTTTGGGCATTACAGAAAACTGGCACGGCACAAGAGAATTCTTGGAGACTGAAGTGTAAGGTTCTGATTAAGGAGGATGTCAGTCTTGGATCAGTTGCAGAACGGAGGGCATGGGAGGGGTGATGCACAGAAATGAGGGATGAGATATAGGGCGGTGCAGAACTGTGGAAAGCTTGGTGGGAGATGAGTTTGTATTGTATTCTGTAGTAATTGATTGTTTAACCTAACCAGTGCAATGACTGGCACAGGGTAGAGGCGAAGCAGCTTGATAGAAATACGACCCTGGCTGCTGCATTCAGAAGGGATTGGAGAGGAGACAGTTTGTTTAGAGGGAGACCGATTGGAAGAGAGTTGCAGTAGTGAATATGAGCGACAATAAGAGTTTTTGCCTTATCAAAGGTGAGACAAGATCTAATTCTGGAGGTGTTTTTAAGGTGTAGGTGACATAAGCGAGTGAGTGATTTTCCATGTTGAATAAAGGAAAGTTGTCCTTTCAAATATTACTCCAAGACAGCAGGCGTGCCGAATAGGAGTTATGGTGGCACCACCTAAAGGAAATTGCAAAGTCATGTATAGGTAGGTTAGTAGAGGGAGAAACCGAAGGAGTTCATTTTTGGAGATAT